>NW_022146167.1:1781304-3017330 GCF_002938485.1 Sitophilus oryzae
CAAAAATGGGGGCGCCCATTTAAATTAAGAAAGTTGCTGTCAACCAAGTGCCACTACCATATTGAAAATATTTTTAATCGATAGATCTCGTTGTGAAACAATGATGTGCAAAACATCTTCGATCTAGATATTGTAGTTTTCTAGAAACTTCTAATGCACGCTCAGCCTGGGACACCCTGTATAACTAACGCGTTTTAAATTATTTTTATTTTCCAGGACTCGATATACGACGACTATGGATTCAGTGTAAGTGACGGCCTCTACGTCAAAGGCGTCTACATCAACCGAATTAGGAAAGGAGGTCCGGCAGACATAGTGGGCTTGTTAAGGCCCTACGACAGAATAATCCAGGTAAAAAGAACTTCAAAGAAGGTGATTTTTCCTTGAAAGGGTCTTTAACTTGAATCTTTAGATCTTTATTTTTAATATGAAGAAGCTTTTCATAATGAAAAACGTTCTCAAAAAATCCTGATATCCAGGAAAATAAACAAAAAGAAGGATATACCGGGTGCGTCTAAAAAGTGGGTTACCCCCCCCATAACTTTTTTATTTTTTCAGTTAAAAAAACTAGATTTGGTATGTTAGTATATGACATTTATTAGGATTGACTGACGTATTCAATTGTTTTCGGTCATTTCCTGTATCAGTCATTTTCGACTACAACTTTTGATTTTGAAATGAGAACCTCGGTGTGTTTTTACGTTATGCTATACAAAATGACACTCTGAATAGAATGACATATCATATGTCAACTTCTGACTTTTTGGCATATGGTGTATTTGAAATTATAACTTGCGGTTCGTAACGAAAATTTGACTCGAAATACCAAGTGTGTGGTATCAAATTACTCGTAAAAAAATGATTTTCCCAAATATGCTAACGAGCCACCCTCGTTTCATTTGAAAAAATTGAGATATGATTAAAAATACGATTTGAGCATTTTCTAACGGCCAGGACAAGGCACTAAAAACATTAGACCTTTTTTTGACCTTTTTAATAATGTATACTCTAGCCTGAATAACCATCACTCTACAGCTACAATTTTCTGTGATTTCTCTAAGGCTTTCGACTGTGTAAATCATAATATCTTAATTAACAAATTGCAAAACTATGGATTCAGGGGAGTGCCGCTCGAATGGCTTAAGTCGTATCTTGGCAACAGAAGGCAGCTTGTGAGGATTGATACGTCTATGTCTTCTTGTAAGCCTATAGAATGTGGTGTCCCTCAGGGTTCAGTACTTGGTCCTATTTTATTTCTGGTGTTTATCAACGACATTGCAAATCTAGACATTAGCGGTAAAATCTGCCTCTTTGCGGACGATACTAGTTTCACTTGGAGCGGCCCAGATGTTACAGCACTATATGATACTATATCTAGTGACTTACGCACCATTAAATCTTGGTGCGATTCTAATCTCCTATGCCTCAACCTTTCAAAAACTAAAGTTTTGTCATATAAAAGTACTATACAACCTTTTGACGTCGTGTGACTCTGTGAGATTCTTAGGACTTGTTGTGGACAACTCTTTAAAATGGGACTTGCACATCGAAGCCTTATCAAAGAAACTAAGCTCTGCCTGTTTTGCACTAAGATCAGTGACTAAGGAACTTAACTCATCAACCTCTAGAATGGTCTATTATGCCCTTTTTGAGTCGCATCTTCGTTATGCCCTTCCATTCTGGGGGTACTTGCTGCGCGACAAAATTTGATCGTATTTTCAAACTTCAAAAGAGAGCAGTTCGATACTTATTGGGACTAAACAGTAGAACTCACTGCCAGAATTTCTTTAAAAATTTCAAAATACTGACTCTTCCTTCCTTATTCATTTCTGAATCCGTTTGCTTAATCCGCAAGCACATATTCTCTATTCCGGAAAGGCCTTCTCACAACTATCCACTTAGGAATGCGGAGCACGATATTTATCTGCCAACCCCGAGCTCAGAACTAGTTAAGGCCTCAATACTGTACAATGCCAAGAAAATGTACAATCATTTGCCTTCGAATATCAAGTCACTTTCATTCTTTCCCGCATTTCGCAAAGCTCTGAAATCATATTTACAGGAGAGAGCCCCTATATGCGGTAAACGGACTTTTTTTGTTGATGTTTAATCATGAACAATTTAGAATTTTAATTTTAATATTTTGATCATCTCACACACTGGTTAAAGGTCTAGTATTTAATATTTTATAACTCTTGATTTTATGTTATTATAACATGATTTTATCCATTTACAGTTTTCCTTTTGTAAAATTTTCTAAATACGCCTGTGTTCTGCAATGTCCATATATGTTTTATTTGTAATTTTATGACGTAATTTTTTTTTGAATTGATTTGTATTGTATGACATTTTTCGTATTATTTGTATATTTGTTTTTGTGTTTTTTTTTTGCTGTGTCGATGAAGCTGTTTTGGCTTTTTGTACAATAAAGCGTTGTTTTTTTTTTTTTATTAGACAATCAAATCTCTTTTTCCAAGGCTCCTGGATTAAGAATTAGTGTTTTTAACATAGCCATGGCACTCTAGATTGAAATTTAAAGTTTAATTTCGTTTTAAGCGAAAATGTCAAAAGTTGACATATGATATATCATTATATTCAGAATGTCATTTTCTATCGAATAAAGTAAAAAAATACCGAGGGTGCCATTTATAAATCAAAAGTTGTAGTAATTTCCGATGAAACAGGAAGTGACCCAAAACAATTGAATACGTCAATCAATCCTAATTTATGTCATATACTAACCTACCAAATCTCGTTTTTTTATCTGAAGAAATAAAAAAGTTATAGGGGTGAGCCACTTTTGAGACGCACCCGGTATATGTCTGTATACAGGGTGTCTCTGAATAAAAAAAAATTGAAAGTCATGATTGTAGAAAACCCTGTCTTTTAATTTCCAGAATGCTCCTGATGCACTTGCAGATATTTTTATGAAATTTTGGATGTAAAATATTTTCTAAAATCTTTTACCAGTAGAGTTCTAACAAAGTTTCTTCTTGCAGGTTAATGATACAAAAACAGTGGATTTCGACTGCTGTCTTACGGTGCCACTCATAGCGTCTGCTGGAGATAGATTGGAACTTGTAGTTGCTAGAAACCCTTACTTAACTAACATGTCAGAAAAAGTAAGTATAAGGAAACCATTGCAACGGGGGGTGTCTCACTGTTGGAATTACATGTACCTTTTCTTGGCAGTCGTTGGCAGTAAAATGATATTTCGGCAGTACAAGTACAGGGTGGGTCAAATTCGACGCTTTTAAATGGAAACACCCTTTTCTGTAGGAGATAGACAAAAACTAATATCGGTGTCTGGAGCTCAATTTTCATCAAAAACATGATGGTGAAAACACCACATCAATATCTGTTACCGTTTCGGAGTTACGATCAACAGAAAAACTGATTTTTTATTTTTGACACCCTCTATATTTTTAATTAACTGAAAAGAATTTAAAATTACCTTTCCAAAAATATAGGACACTTGATATTTTGTTATAATCCCCTTCGAAATACAGAATTTTTAGAACTTCGCCACTTTTAACTAGTAGGCTTTGGACCCCTTATTGATGATATGCCCTTAATGGAACTCGAAAACATATTTTTTCAGCAAGACGACGCACCACCGCCTCTGAACGCTGAAATTGTCAGTAAATTTTTGCAACCAATTTCAAGAATAATTGAATAGCTAACCAAGATCCCAGCCGTTGGCCATCGAGGCCGCCTGACTTAGTGCCCATGGATCTAATCCTAATGGATATATTTGCGAAAAAATAAAGGTTCCTTATTCTTCCGTGTATAATCTAGACAGAATTAGAACTACTTAGCAGTTATGAGAGGGTATCTTTCACCCCCACTGAGTTAACGAATTCCGCGAGAAATGTTCAAAAACTGGCCCGTCTGTCCATAACAGAAGACGGTCGATATGTCGAACACCTGTAGCAAAATCTCATGTCTTGGTTTGCTATTTATTTTTATTGTTATTAGATATAGTTTAAATGTGTTGATGTTGGTTAAATATATTTTAAATTGTTATAAAATTCTGCATCTCTCATACCAAATATTATTTTCGTTTTAATTGATGCTCACAGCTAGAATTTTTTTTGCATTACAGCCGGTGCCGTTCAAAGCCTACTTATTTAAAGCGGGCGAATTTTTATATACTCAATATCGAAGAGGAATCGAGCAAAATATCAAGTGTTATATTTTTGGAAAGGTAATTTTAAATTATTTTCAATAAATTAAAAATATACAGTGTGTCCCATATAAAAAATCAAACTTTCTGTTGATAATTCTTAAATTATTAATTTTAAAAAATTATACTTAAACCATTAAATTCTACGTAAAAAGGTGCTTTGGAAATGTTTTCATAAAAATACAAAATTTTCCATAGCAAAAAAGTTACAGCGATTTGTTAGAAATGCATATTTTTGAAAAACACCCCGTAACTCCGAAACGGTAACAGATATCGATATGCGGTTTTCCCATCATGTTTTTGACAAAATTAGTTTTTGTCTATCTCCTACAGAAAAGGGTGTTTCCATTTAATTCAAATTCTAGGCTTTTAACCCACTTTATACATTTTTTACCCAAGTGAGACATCCCTCGCATTGTAGTATAAGTTCGTTGTTCATTTCCACAAACTTCCAGAATTTGGAATACCAATATAATACCAATATTTTTTTGGTACTAAAATAAAAATTTAAAAAAGTACACACCAATAAAATGACAGCGATCTTTATTTCATAGCCATCGCTGACACCTTTTTTCCAATCAATTGTACTTCCTAGATATTTTTTCTAATTGTTTTTTTATTTCTTTTTTCAGGATGCAAACAGTGTAACAAAGCTCTCGTACTCGTCGAGCCAAAACACCATCACGAAAACGTTATAAGCCCGCTTCATCTAAATAAAATAAGAAAATAAATAAATAAAATAAAAATAATTCCAGAAATATATAATAAAAAATATTTATTTTTTATCTTTAGTTAACATTATAATATCCAAATATTTACAATTTAATAAATATTATTACTATTGAAGAGAATCTGTTGAATAAAGTTTGAGATTATTACTATTTGACTTACGTTATTTTATTTTACAATGCCTACCTAAATATAATAATGCCTGGACTATATACAGGGTGAGTAAAAAAATTGTGTAAACTAGACTGACTTTGTTATAATACATTTCAAATTAATGATTTAAATCAAATAGAGAAAAATAAATTAAAATTGATTTATCTTAAATCTAAGTAAATATCTGTAATTTCATCATAAATTTCCCAATCAGTGTACAAATAAAATTTACACAATTTTCCACTCGAAGTACTAAAAATATCGTTCTGTTCTAAATGTGAAATTTATGCAAATAAAAATGGAGTATTTTATTTACATAAAAATGAATAAACAAAAAACACAATTGAAAATATTTGCAAATGTGCAAAATCTTAAGTACAGACTATGAAATTTTCGTTTGTTTTACAGGGTTTTTCGTTTAAGAGAAAATATAAATTTATATTTTTGAAAAGTTCATGACAAGGCAAATAAATTAATATACAGGGGTCCGAATTTTCAAGAAGGCCTGTACTTCAGAAACTAAGAGGGCAAGGAGAAGTCTATGTGTAGCGTCTTGAGTTTCATAAAAGTAGCAAATTGATATGAAAACCGCATCTTTGTAACTCCACTCATAAACGGGAAACCCCATAAAAAACACGAAAATGGACACCCTGTACAATCAAACACTCAGCTATATATTACAAAACCTGAAGAATACAAAAAAGTATTTACGGTATATATTATTTTCATAGACTTAAAATAAAATATAGACTACACTATTTACATCTCAACGCGGACAGACAATATTTTTTGTACACATGTTTACTTCTGGGTACAGTCGACCGAGTCTTCCTCATCCAGCCTATGTTGTCACGTCTTTAATATTATCAATATTTTTTTTCTTGTATACACATATATTGAGATATTAATACTACAGTTTAATAAAGTAGATTTTAATATTCCATAGATGTATTATATAGTCCTTATACTACTAAATTATAAGTCGGATACTGTTTAAAAAGGATAAGTTCTTTACAATATAACAACACCGATTAGAGGCGAGGGAGCCCATCCATTCATTTATTACCTTGTAGTACGTGTCGCACGTGTGCGGTAAAGCTTTGTTGCCGCTATCTCCCCGGCTGTATTAACGCATTTTCTTAGCTTGTAGTCCTTAAGTGTTTATTTTATTGACTTTTTCTGTTCAAGAACTATAAAATATGGTTCGCCAGTGCCAAATTACAAGAAATTTGACTTAAATAATCCATTTAAGTCTTGAAACGACTTTTGACCGGTAGGCAACTCTCAATTTACCCATTGGGAGTCAGTGGCGTTGTTGTAGAAAGGCGCTTATTTAGATAATATTTTAGTAAAATGTAAAATCTGAATTTTTTCTCTTACATTACATTATTTACCTACTTACATTGAAACAAAATCATAATTATAACCCTGTTAATAACTAATAATGTTTTTATTAAAAATATATTCCGGTTTATTCTAAAATTATCTTTAGAATCTAAAATAACATACAATAATTTTAAAATGATAGTACATTTTGAAACAATGTTTTTTAATATACCGGGTCGTCTCAAAAGTGGCTCACCCCTATAACTTTTTTATTTTTTCAATTAAAAAAAACAGATTTGTATGTTACTAGGTATATGACATAAATTTTGGATTTATTGACGTATTCAATTATTTTTGGTCTCTTCCTGTTTCACCGAAATGATTACATCTTTTGATTTTTAAAGGCACCCCCGGTATATTGCTACTTTATTCGATAAAAAATGACTTCGAATAGAATGACATATTATATGTCAACTTTTGATATTGTCGCTTAAAAACAAATCCTATTTTAAATTTCAATCCAGTGTGCCATGGTGTTGTTAAAAACACTAAGTTCTAATCAAGGAGCCTTGGAAAAATAGTTTTGATCGTCTAATAGGTTTCGTGTCTTGTCTAGGCCGGTTAAAAGATGTACAAATCGTATTTTTAATCATACATATGTCAATTTTTTCAAATGGAACAAGGGTGACTCATTAGCATATTTGGAAAAAGCATTTTTTATGGATATTATTACCACACACTTGGTATTTCGAGTCAAATTGTCGTTATGAACCGCGTGTTACAATTACAATTAAACCATATGCGAAAATGTCAAAAGTTGACATATGATATGTCATTCTATTCAGAGTGTCATTTTCTATCGAATAAAGTAGAAATATACCGAGGGTGCCGTTTAAAAATTAAAAGTTATAGTCATTTCCGGTGAAACAGGAAGTGACGAAAAACAATTGAATGCGTCAATCAATCCTAATTTATGTCATATACTAACATACTAAATCTTGTTTTTTTATTTAAAAATATAAAAAAATTATGGGGATGAGCCACTTTTGGGACGGACCCGGTACAATAAAGACAGTACCGAGTTAAATAAATGTAGTTTTCATTTTATCCAGTTCCTATCACCTTCCTTGCTTTAATGGAACAGATTTATGTTTTCTCTAATTTACATAAGAGATCACTTAACCAGAAAAAAATTACAACAATCATATATTTTTTTCTCTCCCTGTCGCCGATTCTATTATATCTGTGGAATAGATCCTGTTTTGATTAATATTAGGAGTTGTAAATGTTTGACTAAAATTAATAATTTATTATTAATTTCAAAAATTACGTCATTTCGATTATAAAATTTCTTCTATAACGTGTATTTTATTATTTTTATCCTTTTTGGACTCTAAGACGTTTTTTATAAATTTTTATTTAAAAAACCTGTCCTAAATCTTAATAAAATATAAAAAAGTTTAAATACGATATATTTCTAATTTAATTATTATAGCTTCATTAAAATAAAAAAATTACCCGGCTATGATACGGAGAGTTCTTGAGAAACGAAAGACAGTGTTGTGTTTCTCGGCAGAGTCGTCAGGGAACGACCGTTACGACAGAGACAACCTATCTATCGCTCGTGTCGCACTCGTTATAACCTAAAACAATAACACAACAATAACAAGACATTGTCTGACCGCATGTTCCAGCTATTTATGAATGAGATGCTCAGTCTATATTTTATTTTAAGTCTATGATTATTTTAGTTATATAGATACTATATGTAGGTATAGCTAAAACAAGCATTTTTACAATAATATGTACAGTATTTCTTAAAAATAACTTTCTCTAAAATTGATTTAAAAAAATATAATAAACATATATATTTGGCTACCAGTGTAAATGACAAGACTGTTTAAATACTTGAGCAATTTTATAAAAAATATATACACAAAAAAGTATGCCAAAAAATACACACAAAATACAATACAGGGTGACAAGGAAACTTTTACAGCATATTCTGCAGATAAAAATAAGTAAAAAGGTTCCTATAAATGTATGTTCTAAAATGCTTAGTTTCGGAGATACAGGGTGTAGAAGTTTGGCGCCCTCTAAAAGTAGGAGTCATGCTAACATCAAAATCAAATTTCCATGTCAAAAAACTCCCAGACACCAATTTTCATCCATGTATTGACGTTACTTCAGAAGTTATTTGGAAAAAATCGAAATAAAAATGAAACTTCTACACCCTGTATCTCCGAAACTAAGCATTTTAAGACATACATTTATACAAACTTTTTTACTTATTTTTATCTGCAGAATATGCTGCCCAAGTTTCCGGAATACAGTTCGGACCACCCTATATATTTATATTAAATTATTAGATCTACAATGAATACAAAGACTGAAATGAATATTTCTTTAAAACTGTTGATATAAGTAATAGTAAAATAGCAAACCAAAAAATAGCGTCATAGCAGCTTTGAGAACGACTACCGATGGGCCGACTTCCATACTATTTTATTTATTAAAAATTGACATTAAAACTTATAGAAGAACATACATATAGAAGGTGGACCAACAAAAATTTTATTGATCATCGTTTCTATGGCGCCGTTTTTTTTCAACTACACAGTGCATTCAAGATTTTTTTTTATTTTAAGATCGCTACCTTCATTTTTTGCTTCTTATGCATTATTAGCACCGTATAAAGGTAAGACTAGTATTCATAACAAATCAACATAAAAATAAATTTATTTTTACATTAAATCCACTCAGTATTTTTCTAATTGTTATAGTCAATTAAAAATATCATTCAATATACTGTATGTCCCCAGATTGTCTTACAAGAGGAAAAACTATTCATTATTAACTTTTTGAGAAAAATGTATTCTTTATAAGTTTTTGCTTGTTCTTAAATGGTTAATCGTTTATACTTTTACAAATCAATACCGTTTTAGGGCTCGAACTCACTGACGACCAGGTCACAACGCCCTGGCCGTCAGCTGGCCGGATGCATTGCGTTTATAGCTGCGGCCAGATGAACGACCAGTTTCAACAGAGTTGTCAGATCTAACGATGTTTTACGTTTTACCAATTAGAAAATATTGTTTCAGAAAAAATTAAGTTTCAGAAATGTTAAAATATCCGAGTTAACTAAAAAGCGAAGTTGCTATTCGTGAGCTTATTAAATGTTCTAATATTAAATAATACATTTAAAATATTCTTGGATTTTTCGTTAATAAATACTTACCCCGACTATCTCCAACCCCGACTACACGATAACGTCGTTATTTCCATGTTTTTCAAATCCGCGATGCCTGCTATTCCATCAGTCGTTTCAAAACAGAATATTCTACATCCTACGTCTATGTAATTTAATATGTGTAGAGTGAGACATGTAACTCGTGAGATTTTCAGCATTATATTGATAAAGTCATTGTTTAAGTCTCAGAATATTGTTACTTATTTAAAATATAATAATAAAATATTGTTCACATATTGTCTGGTATTATTAGAGACCCAACTTATTCAAATGACAAACAATCTTGAATAAAAGTTCGATTGGATTAGTATACTTAGGGTTTCCTTTTATACATTGACACCCCCTTTATCTTTTTTATTTGACGTTTCCGAAAACTGTCTCAAATGAAAGTGGTTTTTGGTTTGGTTTGCCAAAAAATCCATTTCGCATATCCAAAGTGCTTCAAAAAATCTGGGCGTGGTTCAACTATCTTATTTCAAATTAGGTATAGGATATGCTACATAAAAGTAGTTAGGATTTTTAGAAGAAAATAAAAAAAATAAATAAAAAATTGGGTACTAATTTGAAATAAGAAAGTTGGGCCACGCACAGGATTTCTAAGGCACCCGGTATATGCAAAGAAGACTGTTTTGAAAGATGTATTCCAGACCATTAAACTTTTATTCAAGACACATTTCGAAAACGTCGAATAAAAAAGATACAGAGGATGTATACACAGATATATATATTGCTACAGAGGATGTAGCAATATATATACCTAACCTAACAAACCCTGTATATGCCGGAGGAGTAATAATTGCTCAATATTTGTCTGTTTCATCTTGGCTCTGCCAAAAATCGTAAAATTTAGTGAAATGTAAAATATTCTTACCGCATTTTGGTAGCTGTATTAGTCAAAAGATGATTTTTCCATTTTATGAATCCTCCCCACCACCCCCAGCCAATCTCAAGTCAGTCAAAACTAACTGGGTTCACGAGCTACTGGCATAGAATGTTTTTACCAAATTTGAATGAAATCGTACAATAAAAGAATTTTTGCAACATACTTCTGGATTTTTGCCCACTGTGCGTCAGTGTGTTCGAGCCCTTACAGAAAAAAATTTAAAAAATACGAAAATCTGGTTGATTTTTTTTCCAAATATCAAAAATAAGTTAAGAGTTTTATTGTTCCCCAACAAATATTATTGTTATTTTTTTATCATATTAACGCATGCATATACTTGCTACATGTGTAGATATTTTTATATTATTTTTTTATCGCCTGTAAAATTAGGAATAATGGAGTTTACCACATTTGACCGACAATATGATATCATATATACCTAATCTATATGTATGGTATTTTTATATATTTATGATATCATATATAAATTTTAGAACAAGCAAAAACATTCATGAAAAATGCATTTTTCTTAAAATGTAAATAATAAAAATGTGTTTTCCTGTAAAAACAATTCAGGGACATACTGTAGAAATTCAATTATTTACCGTTCAATTTTCTCTACACAGTGTATATATAATCACATTTTGTACTTAAAAATATTCTTCCTAACATTCCATTACAAATTTTTACGAAAAAAGTAAGTTTCCTTTCGTTCGCATAGTCCTCGAATTATAACTATAATTGTTATTCAAACCATTCAAATCTCCGTTACTATAACCATTCATATATTCACTATGAACACTACCATTCTGATATTTTATAGGAGTATAACTAATCTTGTCTTGTTGCCATGATTTATCAGCATATGGCAACACAGTCTCTTTTTCTTGCTGCTTTTTCTGATCATATTTAGCCTAAAAACCATAAAAATAATTTAAAAAAAAGTACAGTTGTATTAGAAAAACAAAAAAATACCTTATTATAATACAAAACGCCTAAAATGGCCGTCATCATACCAAGTACGTTCATAGAAGTTACAGGGTTTCCCAAAATGAAGAGGGATATTGCAATAACAAATATTCTTTTGCTGCAGTTTGCCACTGCATATGTCAAAGGGGTAACTAGAGATAGAACACTAAATGCTATAATGTTCTGTAACCAATTCAACACACCATCGGCAATGAGGAGACTAATAACCTTGTAGTCATGATATGTCTAAAGCCAATCCAGATAAAATTATATAATATTATAATCTATAAACTGTACCGGGTGTCCCACTAAGGACGGAAAAAAATATTTATAACTAAAGGAGCTATGAGAAATTGCTGGAAATTATTTTCAAGTTTCTAAAACGGCCGCTAGGTGGCGCAACTGCTATAAGAAAATTGATTTTTTACAGAATTTTGCATAGATAATGGGTACTATAAATAACAGCTTCATAATCTTCAGTAAATTTTGGATTTTTTTTGTTAGAACCATTTTCCCCTATCTGCTAAAATAAAGTGGTGGGGGAAGGTTAGATCTATCTTCATTTAAATGTTAATAACTCCGGACTGGATGATCAGAATCCAACAAACAAAGGTTCGTTTAAAAGAGCGTTTCTTACTCTATATTATACCATAAAAATAATAATAATAAGTTTTGAACGTAGACGCTAGGGGGCGCTTTCTCACAATTTAACAAACATAGCGCGTTTTATCAAAAAAATTAAATACGATAGTATGTGTTATTTTAGCTGATAGTAAAGAGTAGTAAAAGCTTAAAAAGTCAGCAAAAACCGCATCTTGATATCTTCTTTCAAACCGAAGATATTAGCAAAATTATAATAAATACCAAAAAATAAGCCCCTTAATTACCTTATTTTTACAACACGGTATCAGTAGCACTCTTGATTATGCCCATTCTAACCTAAAAATAAGATAGAAACAGTTAGTTTATTTTAAAATCGACGAAATACCAGAATACCATAATACCGGATATATTAAAATCTAATAATTAAGATATTAATAATAATGAACAAGAAACGATGATTCAGTGAAGTAATGGTAGGCTTTCGAAAAAAGTTGCTTTTCGCGTAATAGTATAAACCTCAAATTGTTATTAGATCAACATTTTGATAGTCTTTGCAGCGTTTTTTATCTTTTAAATGCTTTTTCAAAATGCCTTTATTATTTGAAGTAGTTGAAGTTGTTGGCATTTTGAAAAAGCAATCAAAAGATAAAAAACGCTGCCAAGACTATCAAAATGTTGATCTAATAAGAATTTGACGTTTATACTATTACGTCAAAAGCAACTTTTTTCCAAAGCCTACCAAGACTTCACTGAATCATCGTTTCTTGTTCACTATTATTAATATCTTAATTATTAGATATTAATACATCTGATATTATGATATTCTGGTATATCGTCGATTTTAAAATAAACTAACTGTTTCTATCTTATTTTTAGGTTAGAATGGGCATAATCAAGAGTGCTACTGATACCGTGTTGTGAAAATAAGGTAATTAAGGGGCTTATTTTTTGGTATTTATTATAATTTTGCTAATATCTTCGGTTTGAAAGAAGATATCAAGATGCGGTTTTCGCTGACTTTTTAAGCTTTTACTACTCTTTACTATCAGCTAAAATTACATATTCTATCGTACTTAATTTTTTTGAAAAAACGCGCAATGTTTGTTAAATTGTAAGACAACGCCCCCTAGCGTCTACGTTCAAAATCTTATTATTATTGTTTATATGGTATAATATAGAGTAAGAAACGCTCTTTTAAACGAGCCCTCGCTTGTTGGATTCCGATCATCCAGTCCAGAGTTATTAATATTCAAATAAAAACAGATCTAGCCTTCCCCCACCACTTTATTTTGGTAGATAGGGGAAAATGGCTCAAACAAAAAATATTCAAAATTTACTGAAGATTATGAAGCTGTTACTTATAGTACGCTTTATCTAGGCAAAATTGTGTAAAAACTCCATTTTCTTATTTTTTGTTGCAGTTGCGCCCCCTAGCGGTCGTTCTACAAACTTGAAAATAATTTCCAGCAATTTCCCATAGCCTCTTTAGTTACAAATATTTTTTTCCGCAGCCGTTACGGCTAATACTTTCCGAGATACAGCCGAGAGCTATTCTTAGTGGGACACCCTGTACAGTGTACAGGGTTGTTCACCTCATTCTCAATGATTGGGTTTTTATAAATTGTGAGTGATGGGATTGTTGGAGGAACTACTAAAGCTAGAATTTAAAATTATTTTCAAAAGGTCCAGGGTGTCCCAAATAAAGAAAAAATATCAAAGTTGTATTTTTTTAAACAAAACAACCTATATATTATTCCATTTTTAGTTTCTAGAAGTAAAATAAAGGTAAATTTGATTAAGGTTTACCGTACTTTAATCTTACCATTTTTGAAACATTTACGATTTTGTGAAAATACACTAACAGTTTTAATGCTTCATTTCTCTAAGTGTATTTAAGTTTTTAAAACCAAATATGGTCCTAAACTTTTTCTATTTACTAAATTTTGTGTTGCAATAATAAAAGTAATACTACCTTATACAGAGTGTGAAAAAATTGATAATAAATAATTACTAACTTTAAACGGTAATAACTTGGTTAATTTAAATGCAACACCCTGTATGTTTTACGTGAATCAGATGCACAATTTAATTGTCTATCAAATTGTATTATATAATTTTTACTTATCTCCTCAAGTTTCCGTAGAAAATGCATTTTCTTATAATTTAGACCATATTTTAATAAATAAATCACTCACAGTTTCTAAAAATCCAATAATTGTTTGGCTACAATACTCTGTGTCGAATAAGGTGAATACCCTGTATAATCTATAAATTATAGTAATTAATAAACATTTTAATTAATACAGAAAATAAGAGAATAACAGCAGATACTACTTAGGTATTGTAAAATATTCTACTTTTAGTGCCATAAAAAATATAATGTCAATATCAAAAACTACTTAAAAAAATCTAAATTGGGAAAGTTCAATAAAGTTTTACAAGATCATAAACTAAGAAATTGTACAGCTTTAGATAAAATGCAATGACTTAAAATCCCATTTATCAAAACCAAAAGCTTATTGTATTAATTTATCAACGTATTATGTTTCTTTTAAAGATTACATTCTTTTAACATAAATGTTTCATTGTACTTACCACAGATTTATCGTTTAACAAAGTTATCAGGTCTGCATATATCCAGATAGGCAAGAACATAAATAAAGCAAGTCTGCCCAGTATGTGTAAGAGTTTTAAGTGATGAATTTTGGTTTCTTTTAATACCTAGAAACAAACAAAATAAAATATTAAAGCAAGTAAAAACTTTGTATAAAAGTTCATTACCTTTTTTGAGAAAATGTTCTGTAAAGAAAAACCTGCTGTTGCCACTAAAGCACTGACTAAACCAATCATGTCAAAGCTGATTTCAGTTAAAGTAGCAATAGCAACTCCGAGGATAATTGGTACTAAACTTAAATACACTTTAAAGGTTTGTTTCTCCCCCATGATTATCCTGGACAAAACCACAGTGAATAAGGGCATTGTTGCTTTAACTAGAACAAATTAAACCACATATAATTCCAATAATAGCTTTAAATAAAAGCAAAATAAACATATGTTAACACCTAACCTACAAAACTCAAAACACTTACCTGTATGGGCATAGGACACAGGAACTTTCCAAATACTGACGTGACTGAAGACGCTGGCAACGAACTTACCCAGAGCCAGAGGAACGATAAGTTTTAAGTAGTAATTCCAGGGTATATCTACGTGTCTTCGTACACCCCATAGCTTGAAAAGGGGTCCACTTAGGACGGTGATACTGAGCAGCTGGACCATCGTCATGGTCATGGGGTACGGGAATTCGTTGAGGACGGTCTTCCCGACCACATTGTTGGTCGAGCTGACCACGTACCATGATACACACAGGAATAAAACCGTGCAGACTTCTTTCGTCTGCTTTTGGTCGGCCATGATGTGCTGGCAACGGACCAGCTGTCACTGTCACTGTCACCTGCATCAGCTGGTAATTTTGAAAGGTGGTGACGACTGACGACACAGAGAAGAACTTTCTTATAAAACTACAAACTACTGCCTTTACCTTTAATGCCAAATAAAGATTATTTCGTGATATTTTTCTTTGTAACATAACAAAATGTTTAGGAGCTCTTTTAAGCGACTTAAAAATTATTTTAAAAGAGTTTCGCGGTATATGTAACTAGTAATACTTTCTTATCAATCTTTAATTTTAATTTTATAACATACTCATTTTATTATTAATAAAATTATGATAGAATAATCGCAGTAACCGTAATAATTAATTGTTAATTATACCACGATATCAGTTTTCTAAAAATAAATAACTATATTAAAAACTTTATTAATTCTATAGAGTAGGCAACTAGTAAATCAGTATTAATTTTTCTGTCGCCAAATTTAAAATACATATTTGTTTATTTGTCTTTTTTTAATCAAGAACGCTTTAAAACTGTATTAAAACACTAAATACAGTATAAATTATTAAAAAAGTTTATAAAAGATTATTTATTTTCATTATTTTAACTATTTTTCTTGAATAATCAATATTTTTTCGCAAGCGCATGTTAGAATTAGCGCAGAATTGAAACCACGCAAAATAAAGCTGCGCCTTGTCTACTCCACACATAAGATTTGTTCTTTTTTAGCGGTTTATTAAAAAGAACTGATTAAAAGTCGTAGGATAAGAGCGAGATAAATTTTCGAAGTTTATCTTAAAACGAGAAATGTGTTAATTTAAAGACAAACAGTTCACAAGGTCGCATGGTCGTCATAGCGATCTAAAAATTTAAATCGGAAAGTCGAATTTTCTGTAGTGACATTTCGGGCTAGACTTTCGAAGGATTAATCAAAATTTGCGATCGAAATTCAAAAAGAAAAAGAACGTTTTGGAAAAATGTTAAACGCGACACTGTGCTGAATTTGTGATATAAAATTAACACAATTGTTCCCTACATTCTCTGATAAGAATATAGCATTGTTTAGAAAATAAGGTAAGTCAATATATTTTAATATGATTACAGAGATAAGGTGTTATATATATATTGTTTTATTAGAATAAAATAATATCCTATAAATATACATTAAACAACTAAATATATCAATAGCACATATTTAAATAATTTTACATTTTTTGGAATACAAATTTCTAAAATTATGATTTCGGAATACAGTACATTATAAACAAATATTATACACGATAAAAATGTTGAAATTCAGCATATTAATTTATAAATAAATTCCATTTAAATTTTAGATTTCTTTAGACTATACAGGGTCCGACAAAAGTGCGTCGGGCATCTGTAGCTCCTAGAATAAAAACTTGGGAATTTTGTTTAAGTGCATACCTAAAGTACGTACTAGGATGTATTTCGGGAAAATATTTTAACTTCTATGGGGTGGCTCAAAAAAGTGTGAGCGGACCGGGATGACTTTTTTAAAAGGAACACCCTGTATATTATTGAATTTTTCGCTTCCTTTCAGATCACTTACATAATCCTAAGATATGAGTAAATATATTTCGATAGTTTCAGAAATGTTAATAAATAAATAAAAAATATTTATTTTTCAGCCTTTATTTCTTAAAAAAAAATATAATTAGCATATTAGTAGCCCTCTATTAGTAGGAGTCATATTGACATCAAAATCAAATTTCTCATGTCAAAAAACTCACAGACACCAATTTTCATCCAAATATTGACGTTACTGCAAAAATTATTTGGAAAAAATCGAAATAAAAATGAGACTTCTACACCCTGTATCTCCGAAACTAAGCATTTTAGGACATACATTTATACGAACTTTTTTACTTACTTTTATCTGCAGAATATGCTGCCGAAATTTCCGGAATACAGTTCGGACCACCCTGTATATTAGGTATTTAGTTTAGATGGTCTGTACTTACTTTGCTATAAATATGGCTATAATCGTAAATCATACAGGATGTTCAAAATTCTACTACCAAACTTTCTAAAATATAAAATAATATAATATGTAAGAAATATGTTCACAAAACATTATTGATTTTGTTTAGTTAGAATTGTTTTTAATGAATGTAGTCCCTGTATAGAATAATAAATAAAAATAATCTGTTAGAATTGCATCAATCTCAGGCTGGTATCAGTTTTGGAGCGACAAAAATAAAATTATTAGAAATGTTGTAATAAGCATATTATCACAAAACCAATGACAAACATTCTTTATTAATTTTCATTAGTGTTAACATTTTATTTCAGAAAAACCTAAATTTTTCGATTCCAAGATGATGGTCAATGAGTGCGCGTGCGTAAAGCAGAAAATAAACTTAGACGAACCCAGGTACGACCAGGAGACATATGTAGGACGAGCCAAACATTTTTTTCTCACCACCAATCCATTGAATATATTTGCTAGTAGTCGCCAGTTGGAAGCGGCAAAATGTTTGGTCCAACAGTACAAGTAAGACACGCCTTTTTTAATAGTGCCATAGAATCGAAAAAAAAACGGCGTCATAGTAGCTTTATAAATGTCACTAGCTGATCCGATCTATTTCGTAACAGTTCAGATTATTTGTCTTTTAAAAAAAACTAAGTGTTACGTTTTTTTTTTCAGTTGACAGAGATAGTTATGTCACTTTTTATTACACAGAGTGCAAATAGATAAATGTTTAAAACAAAAAATTATTCAATATACAGGGCGTCCTAAAATTCCTTCAATATAGAACTACTATAGTAATCGCAAAACATTTTCCGATGCACGTCATCAATCATTGACACTAAAATTTATAAATTTGACTAAATGAAATTTTGGCAAAAATCTTTAAATTTGTTGTATAATTTAAGATCCCGAGCAGCTCTTCATTTGACTTTATAGAGCAAACGATTGTAAGAGATATTTTATTTAGATTAAAGACAATTATCCTAATGTCAGTCATTATTTTGTATAATATCGTGTTGTTGTTGAATCTTTGTGAGTAATTCTCGTTCTTTTGCCTATTTTCATAGTTTTTATTAAAAATTGTACTTTAAAAACACAAACAGTTCTTTTAAAAACTAAATTTTCGAGTTTTTGTATTGCATTTCTTGAAATTTTTTGTTGAAAATATGCCGAAGCATTTAAACAGTCGAAGCAAAGAGCTTGCAGCTTCCCTGATAAATTATTTTGAACGAGAACGTGACAATAAAGGTCCTTATTACCCTTGACTGCAGTCAAAGTAGCGGCGTCTGGTCCATGGAAGCGGTGCTTCCCCCGCTTCCCTAAAAATAAAACGTAAAAACCTTTAACAAATGATATAATAAATATATTGTTTGTCACTTTTAAATTAAGATTCATCTCATAAATCCATCACAATCTGGCAGCGCTGTCGCCATCGCTTCCAAATTGTCGCCAAATTCCAAAAATACGTAATAGTTCTATGGCCACGGAATATTGGGACACCCTGTAGTATCAGCACTGATATCTATTTTTATTAACCCTTATCTATTTTTTCTTATTTCTCTGTATAGTAATTAACTCTAATGACTGTAAATTATAGATAAGGTTCGTATTTATTTTTGATCTTATTTAATTTAAATTGATTTATTATGATTTATAGTTTACACTAATTTGTTTGTAGTACTAATATTTATTTACTTTTTATTTCGAAATTTTAGAATTGAAATAAATATTATAAACAAAATAAAAAATTGAAAAAATAGGCATGTGTATATTGAATATTGGTAACATTTTATTTCATGCAGTGCTGCTGATTTTGGGAAAACTCGAACTAAAATATTATTTCTATGCCTACTGTCCTACTGTGACGTCCTTTTCATCCGGGTAAATAGTTCAGTCATTGGGGATTTTTGCTTGGAAAAAAGTCCGGAAGTTTGCAACTTTGCAGGTTTATAGGTTTTGGGGTCCCTAACTAAAATCCATAAAATGCATTTTCAGACTTGCCGCCGCGCCCAAAATCGGTATTTTGTGAATATCTCGAAAACTATGCGTTTTTCGCGAAAATTCTATGAGGGTAAAATTAAAGAGAATATAATTTCCTATAAAAAAGGTTTTATGAAAATTTTCGCTAAAGTCAACCGTTTAGGCACAAAATGACTGGAAATTTTACAATTTTGCGTAAAATATGATATATTACGTATAGTCGATTTTCCGAAATCAAATATCGATTAGGGTTCACTAAAACTAGTTTTAGTTTAGTTTCTTCAATTTTGTCATAAAACAGTGGCGTATCATTAATTCGCTCATTAATTTATGATTTTGCTCTCTTTAAATTTTTACGAAAAACGCATAGTTTTCGAGATATTTACAAAATACCGATTTTGGGCGCCATCTTGGCAAGATGGCGGCGCAGGCGGCAAGTCTGGAAATGTGCATTTTATGGATTTTAAAGTTAGGGACCCCAAAACCTATAAACCTGCAAAGTTTCAAAACTTCCGGACTTTTTTCCAAGCAGACCCCTTTTTTGATCCCCAATGACTGAACTAACAGGGTGAATTTTACATAAATTCGCTTCATGTAAAATATTTAGTAAACGAAATCAGTATTCAAAAATTTAAATTCGTTTATCGCAGATGTCAACAGAAATTACCACCAAATGTCACTGAGGATGACCTATGGAGGGCGAAACAACTGTACGACTCAGCTTATCACCCAGATACTGGCGAGAAAATGATGCTGATTGGTCGCATGTCAGCACAGGTCAGTAAAAAATAATGTCAGTGGGTTCAATAATAATAAAAAACATTTTTGTGTTGATTTTGTAACCGGTGATTGTTTCGAGATTTTTTTTGAAGTAAAACTTTTTTTAGCGCGATGAGAGTAAAAATTGAAGGCCGTGACACGGGCCATGACACACGAGACGCGAGAGAAAAAGCGGTAACGACCTTGGAGGATCGTAACTCAAGCCCTATGTGAGTTAGGGAGCTGAAACTCGAACTAACAAAAAAAATCGTCCGATTTAAATAAAAGAGTATAGCCGGATTAATATGGGAAATCTACCCCCGCAGCTTTTTTGACTCGCACTCAGGGAATAGATTTGGTGTCAAATGAAAATAATTCACCTAAATTTTTAGCTCTTTAACTCAAACGGTTTTCCAGATTTTCAAAAAAAACTGTTTTTTCAATTTTATTTTTATTTTTATAGTAAAATTCAAAATTAATTAATGATGATTTTTTTCTAATTCTTAGAAATCTAAGACATGAAAAAATAATATGATCGTGATTCTTAAACGAAAAGCCGATTTTTAGCGGAGGAAAGAAAATTAAAATCTTCCCCGACACAAACGGTACATTGTGAGACAGGAAATTGTAGAGAGGAACAAGCCCTATAATATCGGATGCAACATTTTAACGAACAGTGCTTTCCATAAAATCAATAAAATTAAAAATATACGAAATAATATACATGTACTGATTTCTTTCGAAAATCGACAACTATGAAACTATGAACCCTTCATGGACACAAACGGTACATTGTGAGACAGGAAATTGTAGAGAGAAACAAGCCCTATAACATAGGATACAACATATTAATGAACAGTGCTTTCCATAAAATCAATAAAATGAAAAATATACGAAATAATATTCATGTACTGATTTCTTTCGAAAATCGACAACTATGAAACTATGAACCCTTTCTGGACACAAACGGTACATTGTGAGACAGGAAATTGTAGAGAGAAACAAGCCCCATAACATAGGATACAGCATTTTAATGAACAGTGCTTTCCATAAAATCAATAAAATGAAAAATATACGAAAGAATATACATGTACTGATTTCTTTCGAAAATCGACAACTATGAAATTATGAACCCTTCCTGGACACAAACGGTACATTGTGAGACAGGAAATTGTAGAGAAAAACAAGCCCTATAACATAGGATACAACATTTTAATGAACAGTGCTTTCCATAAAATCAATAAAATGAAAAATATACGCAATAATATACATGTACAGATTTCTTTCGAAAATCGACAACTATGAAACTATGAACCCTTCCTGGACTCAAACGGTACATTGTGAGGCAGGAAATTGTAGAGAGAAACAAGCCCCATAACATAGGATACAGCATTTTAATGAACAGTGCTTTCCATAAAATCAATAAAATGAAAAAATATACGAAAGAATATACATGTACTGATTTCTTTCAAAATCGACAACTATGAAATTATAAACCCTTCCTGGACACAAACGTTTCATTGTGTGACAAGAAATTGTGGAGAAAAACAAGCCCTATAACATAGGATACAACATTTTAATGAACAGTGCTTTCCATAAAATCAATAAAATGAAAAATATACGCAATAATATACATGTACAGATTTCTTTCGAAAATCGACAACTATGAAACTATGAACCCTTCCTGGACTCAAACGGTACATTGTGAGACAGGAAATTGTAGAGAGAAACAAGCCCTATAACATAGGATACAACATTTTAATGAACAATGCTTTCCATAAAATCAATAAAATGAAAAATATACGAAATAATATACATATACTGATTTCTTTGGAAAATCGACAACTATGAAACTATGAACCCTTCCTGGACACAAACGGTACATTGTGAGACAGGAAATTGTAGAGAGAAACAAGCCCTATAACATAGGATACAACATTTTAATGAACAATGCTTCCCATAAAATCAATAAAATGAAAAATATACGGAATAATATACATGTACTGATTTCTTTCGAAAATCGACAACTATGAAACTATGAACCCTTCCCGGACACAAACGGTACATTGTGAGACAGGAAATTGTAGAGAAAAACAAGCCCTATAACATAGGATACAACATTTTAATGAACGGAGCTTTCCATAAATTTTTTAAACTCTGATTTGAGTTTCTTTTTTAATTTTTTTATCTGCAATAAAACTTACCTATGTGTTTTTTACTTACGCAATTACACGTCTCGTTCTATTTCGTACATTATAAAAATTATACAGATCATACTGTGAATAGTTCTGACTGACAACAAAACCCATTAACAAGCAACGGGGATGTCAATGTTAGTCGGGAACTATTGTGAACTAAAAATCTAGTTCAAAAAACTATTCCTCTGGAGGAACTAGAACTAAGGAACTAGTTTCTCCCAAGGAACTAGAATTCCCACCTCTACTACAAATTTGTGAGAATATTGTGTCTTTATTCCCTCATTAGAGGGATATTCATTACAAATTTTCTCATATAGGTACCAATGAATATGTTGATCAGTGGCGGTATGCTCACGTTCTACAAAACTGCTCCCGCGGTAATATTCTGGCAATGGCTGAATCAGTCCTTCAATGCCCTAGTGAACTATACGAACCGGAGTGGAGATGTAAAACAAACAGACAAGTAAGAGCCCCATAGTTTTTTTAATTAACAAAATTTAAGGTATTTTGCTATTTTTTTAGGCAGATTCTAACTTCGTACGTCTTCGCAACTACGGGAGCAGTTGGTACTGCTTTGGGACTCAACAGTTTAGTCAAAGTAAGCTCTGATAATCTTATACAATATATAGAGGGTGTTTCTTCAGCATGTGTCGTCTCTCTTGGGGAGATTTTTTTTTATATTAACATAAGCCCGATTCTGCTTTGTTTCCTAGCTTCAGGGAGTTAAGCTTGATTTTCATGCATCCGTTGTCCGACGATCCGATGATACGATATTAATTTTAGTGATTGAATTTAAAGATTTCGATTGGTTAGAAAATTACCCAGTTTTTAAATTTAGTGCATTTTCATGCCTCCATTCAATGCCGTTCTTTAAAAGATCAGCCTGGGGGCGAGATTTATAACGTCACGCTAGTTAGATACTACGGATTAATAAATATGTTGTAGAATACATGGAAAACATAAGTATTCTTCATATTTTTGGTTTGTAATTTAAAAATGATATAGTTTACATGAAATATACATAATATACAGTTATTAAATACAATATATATATATATATATATATATATATAATACATATATATATATATATATATATATATATATATATATATATAATATATATATATATATATATATATATATATATATATATATATACTATATATATATATATATATATATATATATATATATATATATATATATATATATATATATATATATATATATATATATATATATATATGTATATATATATATATATATTATATATATATATATATATATATATATATATATATATATATACATATATATATATATATATATATATATATATATATATATATATATATATATATATATATATATATATACATATATACTATATATATATATATATATATATATATATATATATATATATATATATATATATATATGTAATTATACATATATATATATATATATATACATACAAATTATACACACAGTTATTAATAAACACTTTGGCAAATAAACTATGAACCATACAAATGCAGCACATGTTTTACAATATACAAATAATGAATAGGTACATAAGATAATGGGTAAAATGTAAAATATATTTTAAATTATGGGGTTTGAAAATCGATCTAATTTAACAAAAAACATTCAATATCTACTAATAGTGATGTATTATTATTTGCATTCACAAAATTTATATGTATATTTTATATTTTGCAAGTATCAATGTTCGAAAAATTATATTTGCAAATAATACAATATCATAGAAAAAAAGGTGTCAGCGATGGCTATGAATTAATAATAAATTAAATAATTATCATGAAATGAAGATCGCTGTTATTTTATATGTAAAATTATTCTAAAATTTTTTATTTCCTTGGGATTTAGGTTCGGGAAAAACGCTGATTAAGTTTTCATTTGGTTTTTCATTATTGTTATTTGGTTTAAAAAAAAACGTTTCGGCTAACATTATAGCCTTCATCAGTGTTGGGTCATATAAAAAAAATAGTGTCGAATATAATCCAAAAAATGACATTTAAAATATTAAACATAATAATAAAATATTAAAACAAAGAAATATGAATGTCTTATTATTTTTAGTAACACCTTTATCATTAAAACTTAATTTTGTTAACCATACCAATTTATTGACCATAACCATACCAATTTATTGACTATACAACACTATTCATTAAAAATTACTGAACAAAAATATCAAACAAAAACACATTCTTCTTTTAAACTTTATCATTCTTGTCTTTGCAAAAATCTTTTTAATTTTGAACTCAAATTAATAATCTTTTTCATGATCTTTAATACGCATATTCTTTATTTTTCCCTAGATCATAATACCTACTTCCGTGTTTGAATCTATCGAAGCTGAACCAACAACACTTGGAGTCGAGATTCCACAATATGAATAAAATAAACATAATTGTCAATTTTTTAATACCATCCTGGGAGAATATTATTTTTAAATTTATTAACGATATTTTCAGTAGAATTGTCTTGATTTATAACTCGTACCCACTTTTCTTGCTCTTCCGGACACTTTAGGCTGCCGAGTATAACTATCCTTGCAACCAGGAACACAATAAAGATGAGGCATAGCACCAAAAACACACTCCACTTAAGCTTTATTGATGAGTTGTTATAGTCTTAAAAAACACACACAAAAATTATGATAATGACAAATAAAAAACTTATGGGCACTTTTAGGTTAAAGCACTTAACAAAACGTGTAATATTTCGTGTTTTTTATGAGAAACAGAGTGACCATATATCTAGTAGTAGTTTATTTCACATAAAGCATCAAAATAATTAGTTTTTTGCACTACAATAACAAAGACACTACAATAACAAATAATACCAAAAATCAACCGACAAAATACGAATACAGAATCTAACCCAATATCTACGTATGTACAGCTGATGAAGTAAACAAAAGTTCGCCCCCAGCCTGATCTTTTAAAGAACGAAATTGCTCCGTTGAAAAGTGGCGCGAAAACGCTACGACCAATCAGAGCGCCGTCGGACCATCGTATCAACGGGAAATTGACGCATGACAATCAAGCTTTAATCTCTTCATTTTTTTTAATTTATTATAGTTTTCTTCTAAGTGTACAGTGTGTCCCATTTTGGTTGAAATCATAGGGTATCTCCGTTATTAGTGAAGATAGAAGGGTGCGGTTTGCACAAACCTGTCCCACTTTTTCGTCAAACGGAAGATGCCGTAAACAAAATTTTCATAGCCCTCTTCATTTCTGAGCCACAGGGTTTTTTCGAAAATTTTACAATTTGGGACACCCCCTGTATCTCTGTTATTGTTAAAGGTATCGAGAAGGCGAAAACTGCTTATTGTAGAACTTTTTACGTAGAATACAGTGGCGTAGTCTGTTTTTCTACCAAAAAAATATTTTTGAAAATATGAACTAAAGTTATGTTTTTTCAAATGGAACACCCTGTATATTTATAAATCATATGATCTGTCTTGCTATGAGCTTCTCAAAAATATATATCACTCTATATTTATTTTCACTATTTACTGCAATATTTAAAATATATCATTTTCTTATTAGTAGGCCGTGATAAATAACAAAAAATCAAAATGGTATTACTAAAATAGTCATACACATATTAAAATTTATTTGGGATTGGTATATTCTACTTTTGAAAAAACTGTTACCACTGAAACTGTGAATATATTTTTCTTTATTTTATAACGGGATGGGTTTGCAAATATCTAAATCTTGAATTATTAAAGCATTTTTCAGGTGTTCGACATTGTTGTAGTGCCTACGATATATTTCGTATTTCAAAAATTCCCAAAATCAGAAATCGAGAACGGCGAAATCCGGGAATCGAGGAGGCTATCAATATGCGTTCATTGGTTCCAATTCATTGATTTGAAAAATAATAATTTAACAGTATTCTAATATTTGAATGTTCCCCATCTTGCTGAAAGTATATTTCACGTAAATTAGCTAAAGGAATATCTAAAATTTCCGATACGATAGATTATTCTTACGTATACACGTATTCCAAGATTTACAAATAGCGGTAGAGAGTTAAGTTTCCCTAATATATAAAGAATTTATTAGCGGCTCCCAAAATAAAACAAGAGACAGATTGCAGTATACTTTTAATAATTCTTTAGTTTCTTTTATTATCAATCATGGCCTACTAATAAATATGATCTTTTAATAAAAACTTTTAAATATTTCAGTAAATAGTGAAAATAAATATAGAGTGATATATATTTTTGAGAAGCTTATGGCAAGACAGATCATATGATTTATAAATATACAGGGTGTTTCCATTTAAAAAAACATAACTTTAGTTCATATTTTCAAAAATATTTTTTTGGTAGAAAAACATACTACGCCACTGTATTCTACATAAAAAGTTCTACAATAAACAGTTTTCACCTTCTCGATAGCTTTAACAATAACAGAGATACAGGAGGTGTCCCAAATTGCAAAATTTTCAAAAAGACCCTGTAGCTCGGAAACGAAGAGGGCTATGAAAATTTTGTTTACGGCATCTTCCGTTTGACAAAAAAGTGAGACAGGTTTGTGCAAACCGCACCCTTCTATCTTCACTAATAACGGAGATACCGTATGATTTCAACCAAAATGGGACACCCTGTACATGCATATTTTTGAAACACCCTGTATACAGAGTGATTCTTTGTCAAGGTAGATTAAACGTTAATGGAGAACCGGTGACAAGATTTTTGCGAAAATTTGCATTTTTTTAAATAACTCTTCATATACTTCGAACCTACTATCGCTGTGAAACACTCTGTATAAAGGCTAGTCAACGAAAAATGAAATTTATCTGTCGCGCGTCATTTGTCATAAGTCTTTTTGATCATACCGTACTAAAATCCAACCGACTGCGCCAAAATACTAAAATAGTCGACTTTTGACATACTTTCAATTTGAAAAGAGATCGTTAGAGTTAGAAAAAAAGACTGTTTAGACTTTTACCGTAATCTTTTCAAGAACGCTCTTCTTAGAGATTGGGGCTGTCAATGACTGAATGATTTTTGTACTGCAGAAGATGCCCCCGCTCGTCGGCAGGTTGGTGCCCTTCGTAGCCGTGGCAGCAGCCAATTGCATCAACATCCCCATGATGAGAGCCCAGTAAGTTATTTTCGACTAATATACAGGGTGCTACAAATTCGAGGTACGAGCATTGGTATCTCGGAAACCGTAATAGATACGAAGATAGTTAAATTGGGGCAAAGTTGTGTTATTAGGATGTTCACCAACATGCCATCAAAAAAGTTTTAAAAATTTCAAGGACTGCTGAGTTTTTTTTGAAAATCGATTTTATTTTTTCCTGTCGTTACTTTTAAGAAAATCAAAAAACTAATTGCTCATTTTCATAGCCACTTTATAAGGGCTATTTGATAGTATTTTTAGATTTTTAAATTATCTTATAATTTTTGAGATACAGAGGCGAACTTAATTTTTCTAAATACGTACCTGCATTTTTTATTTGAGATTTTGAAAGAACTCGGTCTCCTGAGTACAATGATATGCCACACATAATATTTTTTTTTGTTTAGACATTTGAACACAATTTATTTAAACTAATTTCAAGTCCGTCTCTCTTTTTTTTAATATTTAATCTATTCATCGTTACAATATTGATAAACTTTCAAACTTAACAATGACGTGGGGTAAAACATTGAATACAATAAAATAATATAAAATAATTAATAAAAAAAATATAAAAGCAATCAAATAATTTTCCCGGAAGATGGATTGGAAATGCTAGAGCAGTATAATGTCCAGCGAGGTTTCCTACATTATTTGACTTCATTTGTAAAAGTGAAATCAGTTCATCTCAACATTTACAATAAAGAGTACAAAATCCATTCGAAAGTATAAGAAAAAAGTTCAAAGAGCTATAAATAAAATTGAGCGAAAAATAAATGTGTGCAATAGGGAGGGTGGCAACCCTTTCGAACATGTAGAACATTAGAAACTAGTTTGTAGAAGTTGATTTATTTATAATAACTACGATTAATATTATGCATATTATTAGATCGCACACTGAAATTTCAAATTCACAATAAAAAAAGTTAAGAATAATATCTTTAAATTTCTGACGTGGATATTATTTATTTGAATCTTCCAATTGTCTCGATATTCCTTATTCAGTGTTAATTAGCGCTGATCAATATTGTTGCGATGAATATAATCAGATTAAATAATTTAAGAAACCAGAGTCGGGCTTGAAATTATTTTAAATAATAATTAAATATGCTTGCTTCATCTGCGTTACCGTAGATGGAGCTAAGAAGGCTTAGGTAGGGTATATATATATATATATATATATATATATATATATATATATATATATATATATATATATATATATATATATATATATATATATATATATAAATATATAATAAATAAACAAAAATACGAGTAGCGGAAAAGGGGCCAAAACCCCTAGATATATGCTCATTCTCTGCATTAAGTTAAGCAGACGGAAGGGAACAGCCATTCGACGACCGGTTTCGGAGATTTTTCTCCATCGTCAGGCCGACTTTGTTGTAACCCTCGATCTGACCAACGAAAAGCAGAGAATAGCATTTCAGTACAATAAGTACTGCTATGGCGAGAGTGCTAGAGGCTCTACGCCATCTAGCGATAGCTGTGACAATCACAGATCGTACCGCCATAATTAAAACCTGCGGCCTACTGAACAGACATGCTTGCTTCATGCACATTACCGCAGATGGAGCTAAGAAGGCTTAGGTAGGGTATATATAATAAATAAACAAAAATACGAGTAGCGGAAAAAGGGGCCAAAAAAGATGGCGTAGAGCTGTTAGAAGATGGTACGATCTGTGATTGTCACAGCTACCGCTAGATGACGTAGAGCGTCTAGCACTCTCGCCATAGTAGTACTTATTGTACTCAAATGCTATTCTCTGCTTTTCGTTGGTCAGATCGAGGGTTACAACAAAGTCGGCCTGACGATGAAGAAAAGTCTCCGAAACCGGTCGTCGAATGGCTGTTCCCTTCGGTCTGATGAACTTAATGCAGAGAATAAGCATATATGTAGGGTTTTTTGGCCCCTTTTTCCGCTACTCGTATTTTTGTTTATTTAATAATTAAATAGTTTTGTTGCTGTTAAGGTATCCAAAACAAAAAACAGTATTAAGTGTGGCATATCATTGTATTCAGGAGACCGAGTTCTTTCAAAATCTGGAATAAAAATGCAAGTCCGTATTTAAAAAAATTTAGTTGGCCTCTATATCTCACAAATTATCAGCTAATTTGAAAATCTAAAAATAAAGTGGCTATGAGAATGTGCAATTAGTTTTTTGATTTTCGAAAAATTAACGACAGGAAAAAACAAAAGTGATTTTTAAAAAAATCAGTTTTTTCCAAAAAACTCAGCAATCCTCGAAACTTTTAAAACTTTTTAGATGGCATCTTGGTGAACATCCCAATACAACAAGTTAGCCCCAATTTAACCATGTTCGTATCTATTACGGTTACCGAGATACCAATGCTCGTACCTCGAATTTGTAGCACCCTGTATACCATAGGATCGAAAAAAAAACGGCGTCAAAGACGACTGGGGGACGAAAATCGATGATAATTTTGGCGAAGTCAAGCCATACACGTCATTACTTGGCCCGTACTTTTCTTTATATTTTTAATGACGTTTACTAAACCAGTTGGCATTAGATGGTTGTAATTTATTTTTATATCGAATAAAAATGGTTTTTAAACGGTGTAGTTTAAAATTTAAAAAAAAAATTGTTTTTTTTGACGTCTAGAGATTGACCTCTCTAAAATTATCATCGATTGTCATTCCCCAGCCTTTCTTGAACCGGTTTTTTTTTTCGTTCATACGGTATATCTAAAGTTCAGGGATATAAATAAAAAAAAACATAAGGGGTGTTTCCTAAGTAGTCTAAGAAAGTTCAGGATGTGATTTTTTATATATTTTTTTAGAGAAAAAGTTCATATACCGGGTGCGTTTCATAAGCCAAAAATGACTCACCCCTATAAGTTTTTTTATTTTTTTTTTCAGCTAAAAAAGTCAAGATTTGGTATGTTAGTAATGTCTGTATACAACATAAATTAGGATTGATTGACGTATTCAACTGTTTTCGGTCACTTCCTGTTTCACCAGAAGTGACTACAACTTTTATTTTTTAATGGCACCCTCGGTATTTTTTTAATTTATTTTATAGAAAATAACCCTCTGGATAGAATAACATATCATATGTCAACTTTTGACATTTTTGCATATGGTTTATTTGAAATTGTTAACATGGCGGTTCATAACGACAATTTGACTCGAAATACCAAGTGTATAGTACCAAATTATTCTTAAAAAAATTATTTTTTTAAATATACTAATGAACTACCTCCGTTTCATTTGAAAAAATTGAGAAAGTTTGGTTTGGTTAACATTAATCGATAATAATAATAATGATACGAAGGCCCCTTGATTAAAAATTAGTGTTTTTAGCACAGCAGATAGGCACTCTAGATTGAAATTTAAAATACGATATTTTTATCATATATAGTCTGTCCAACGAGAAGATCCTTGACAGTGATAGATGTGTCTGTCATTTTAATTTCAAAGTAGTTTATTTTATTTTATAAAGAAATAAGTTGGTACAACTGGAACGCATAGCAGGAAATATTTAAAATTTGATTGACAAGATGACAAGTGATTACTTCAAAATATTGTGAATAAAACTGAAAAATGTAATCGAGTTATTTTATTTAATAAAAACGGTATGTGTTAATACAAAACAAACAAGAACAAGACACTACATACCAAAAAAAATATAAAAAGAACTATTATTTACTTTCAAGCTTTATGAAATTACCCGCATTTATGATTATATTTATCAATATTACTTATGTACAAATACAAATTTGTAATATTCCACAGGAATAAATAAAACAACATAGGTAAATAAAACAAACTATTTTATTAATAATAACTCCTACCAAATTTTATACCTTAAAGGTTGATTAATTAACTTTAATCTTAATTTTTAAACCAGTACCTTTTGACATTATTTTTCTGCAGTACTAAAATCCATTATTTACCTATCGTGTGATGTTGATATTTTACTATTTAGTTTGATCCTTCTACCATATACGAGATGCACTTATCTACGACGAAATGGTATACAAACTTTATCGATGGCAACTTCATTGGTGTATAAGACTTTCTGCCTGGGCAGCGAGTATTAACCATAAACTGTGCTCTGGGTCTACAGTTAATTTTCACTCGATTTTTCCTCCACTTAACTTCAAAAACACAAAACACACGTAATAATTCGCATCAAATCTTCCAAAACGCAGGGTATTTAACAAAGTTGACACAAAATTATAACCTATAATTTGGCAAGACTTTGACAAGCGTCAAAAATGACAAAAATCTAAAGGCGAGTTCATACGCATCGGCGTCCGTTTGTCGTTCATCGTTCCGTCAAACCAATAAAATTGAAATACGATCTGTCATTTTTTAAATAAACCAATAAAACTGGTTAAAAACAACAAGACACGACGCATGACGGATTTATATTTAAACCCATCCATAGATAACTTAAAAATTATTAGAAACTTTTTTTAGTAAAATAAATAGATTGGTATGGGATGTCATCTGCTTTTCTTCTGTCATCGTCTGTCGAAATCTTACCTGAGAAAAAAAACAGAGTATACTAGCGTGTACCCGCGGCTTCGTTCGCGTCGAATTAATCATTTGTAATGGTGATGATAAAGCAAATCAAGAATTTTCATTAACATACAAAATGGATAAAATTTTCTCACATTCATGTCAGCATGAGAAAAAACAATATAGCGATATTATTAAATAACTTGGTAATATTTGAGGGGTAGTTTCATCTTGTTGGAATTTGACTTTCGAAAAATCCGTTTGCAAAAAATAAGCTTTTTACGTCAAGCAGTTTAAGCAGAATCGTGGTTAATCAATTACCCAACTTTTTGGAACACCCTGTATGATTTTTTAAAAATTTCAAGATATGTAAAAAAAACCAAATAAATTATGCGTGTTCAAGCGTTTTCCCGAAAGTCTAATTGTTTCTTAAATAACAAATATTGTAATATTTGAGGGGCGTTTTTACCCTCTTGGAAGTTGAGATTCGAGAAACCCCTCCTTATCGAACCTCTACACCCCACAGTCAATCCGTTTGCCAAAAATCAGCTTTAAACGTCAAGCAGATTAAGCAGAATCGTGATTACTCAATTGTCATATTTTATGAAACACCCTGTATAAATTTTTAAAAAATCTTAAAATATGTAAAACAACAAAATAAAATATACGTGTTTAAGAGTTTTTCCGAAAAACCACACCGGTCTTTAAATAAAAAATATTCTAATATTTGAGGGGTGGTTTCACCCCCTTAGAATTCGAGTTTCGAAAAATCCCTTCTTATCGAACCCCTACACCCTAAAGTCAATCTGTTTTTCAATAATCAGCTTTTTACGTCAAGCGCTTTAAGCAGGATTGCGATTAATCAATGACCAAATTTTTCGAAACACCCTGTATAAGTACATTTTTAAAAAATCTTAAAACATGTAAAAAAAATATACGTGTTTAAGCGTCTTTTCGGAAACTTTACCGTTTTTTAAATAAAAAATATTGTAATATTTTTTCGCTAAGTTTCGCCCCCTTGGAACTGGAATTTCGAAAAATCCCTTCTTATCGAACGTCTACACCCTAGAATCAACCTGTATGCCAAAATTGAGCTTATTACATTGAGTGGTTTGAGCAGGATCGTGATTAATCAGTGAGTCAGTCACTTAAGGATTTTATATATTAGTATAGACTAACATACCTACTACTATTTTGTAATTTGTTTTTTTTTGTCAAAAAAAAATTAAACAGTTATAGGGGTAAGCCTCTTTGGAGACGCACCCGGTATACCGAGATATTTGATTTTTTTAAATTTTTAACACTAACACATTTTTCTTTTTCTTAAAACAGAGAACTACAACATGGCACACCTGTTTACGACATCAACGGTAACAAGCTAGGTTATTCCAAGATAGCAGCACAATACGGTATAGGTCAAGTTATACTGAGCAGAGTATGCATGGCCTTACCAGGATTGGGTAAAAAAACGTATTCCTTTTTGAATATCTAATCCATATTAAAATAACATTTATTTCAGTTCTGACACCTGTGGTAATGGACTACCTGGAAAAGCGCGGGACACTCTGTAGGTATCCATGGCTGGCGCTTCCGGCTTCAATAGGTATTTTGGGATTGTGCCTGACGTTCGCGACACCTATGGCATGTGCTTTCTTCAAACAGAAAGCCAGCCTACCTTTTTCTCACTTGGAATCGGATCTGCAGGTATTTTATTTGTATTTATAAATTTAAATTTATTCATTTATAGCAAAAATCAAACAAGGGAATTGTTAGCGCGTCATCAGTGTTGAAAAAAGTTTTTGTCTTTGTAGTACCACTGTTTACTGGTTTCCTCGTAAAAAATTGGCGCCGGGAGGCAGGTATAGTTAATAAAAAGTTGCTAGGCAGTTCTTTTAGTTTCAAAGTAAAGGAATTTTTCAATTTTTTTTTATCTCAAAAACTGCGGCTTTGACTGATTTTGATTTTATTACAAATTTTGTTGCAAATATTATTCCTAATCTTAAATTGAAAACCGCGTTTCGCTAGCTACTGTAATTTTGGAGTTACGATTTCTTAAAATTTTTAACCCCCTCCCATACCCCCTTACCAACCTCAAAGCAAAAAAAAAATAATGGCCAGATTCTCGGGTGCCACAGTATTTTTGTGCCAAATTTGGTTAAAATCGGTTTATCGGTTTTTGAGTTATCGTGTTATAGACGGACAGACAGACAGACACCATGGAAATACACACACGGGAAAATCTAGGCATATCATTTTATTAAATTAAAAAATAAATGTTTTGAATAAACAACCACATATTTGTAGGCCGATTCTTTCTACTTCGATTGAAACGAAGTAGTCACACTAGTTATTTCTAAATTTAGGACATTTGCAGAAGTGTTTGTGCATTTTTTGTCAAATGTATAAAAAGCACCTAGCATCAATTGTTCGAATTTAACCTGTACTGGCTATGTTTTTATGATAACTGGCCAGAATTCATTCAAATAACTCTGTTTAGTATTAAACGACATTATGGAGCGTAGACATCTTAACAGAGACGAAATGCTGAGGGTCATGGGTATGCTCGAAGCTGGAATGCGCCAAATCGACGTAGTTAGAAAATTAAATACAACGCAAAGTGTAATATCGCGATTAAGTGCACGCTACCGTGAAAGTGGTGATGTTGCTGAAAGGCACACAGGGCGACATCGCATTACTACCCCTCAGCAATGCCATTTTTTACAATTAAATGCTCGACGCCGACCGACTCTTACAGCACCAGAGCTTAGTTTAATTCTCCAGGAAACACATAATGTAACCGTTAGTCCTGACACTGTTCGCAATAGATTAAAAGAGGTCAACTTAAGAAGCAGACGCCCATGGATGAGTCACGCTTTGGAATTCATCCGGATTCGAGAAGGCTTATGGTATGGAGAGAACCGAGAAACTTATTCGGGTGGATCATGTTCAGGAAGTGCACCCTTATCAAGGTGGAACAGTTATGGTCTGGGGAGGAGTCCAGTTAGGCCGAAAAACCGATCTCGTTTTTCTTGAAAGGTTTCTAACAGGAATCACATATCGTGATTTAATTCTTGAGCCTGCCGTGTTACGATATGCCAATGATTTTGGGAGAAACTTCATTCTCATGCATGACAATGCACGGCCTCATACAGCCAGAGTGGTAAGTGAGTTTATCAATGCTCATCAATTAAACATCTTACCCTGGCCGGCACAATCTCCTGACCTCAACCACATCGAGCACGTATGGGACGCGGTCCAAACAAGAATTTTGAGAATGGGTATGCCTCGTGAAACTCGTAGGGATCTGGTTCGGGCCGTGAATGCAGCGTGGCAGGCTGTCCCTCAAGAAGAGATCGACAACCTGATCAGGAGTATGGAGCCGATGTAGGGCTGTAATGAACAGTAGAGGAGGCCATACCCTTTATTAAGTAAAAATGGTTTTATCTTTTTTTTTAATTCACATTTTAGAATAAAAAAAAATGTGTGTATTTTTTTGAGTTCAATAAAAATCAAGGTAAATTTGAAAAATTCGGTAAATTTCGCATTTTTATTTCCAATACGTCCTGTAAACTATTTATTTATTTTAATTTTATTATATCAGAAATGAAAATAATAAAATTACTGACGATGGGTGGATAAAATTGTAATATTCCTAGACTTCTCCGGTGTGTGTATTTTGTATTTAGGTCCCAAATAACTCATTTTGAGTGAAATTAAAACACTTTTTTTTGTCGATCTTAATAGCCTACCATACCTATTGGTATGGTCGGCTAAAAAATATACTCTAGTTTATAATTTAAAATCGTATTTACTACAAAGAATAAATTTAGGGTTTAATAATAATATGAAATTTTCTTTCATTGATCACTTTGTTAGGAACACTGATGGCGTCATAATAACTCTACTAACTTGTTTGGTTTTTGAAACAATATAAAAGTAAGTTAATACAAAATACAACATTTTTAGAATTATTTAAACAAAAAATTCCGATGCAAACCCCCGAAATACTTGTTCTACAACCGTCATCTACATCTACCACCTAAATCTTAGTCCATGTTCCTTATTTCGTATGTCAATAAGACCCCATTTTTGTAACTAAAACTAACAACTAAATAAAGATGTATTTTGTCGCCAACCTATTTTTTTATTGTTGTTATTTTGTTTTTTTCAGGCAGACGCAAAGAAGAAATACGACTTAGAACTGAGAGACAAGGTCTTTTACAACAAGGGTCTCTAAATTTTAAATATCATATACATTCGACATTTTGCATATACTCAGGGTTTTTAGAAATCATTCCAAATTGTCAGTTAGTCAGGGTTTTGTTTTTTGTACTTTCTTTAAACATGTTTCGAGAAAAATAAAGGTTATAAATGTATAAGCGAAGTATCAGTTGGTTCTTGTTGCAGAATTTTTTGCACTACTAGTGTACAGGTTGTCCCAACCAAATACTCGGTCGCTTAAATAGAAGGAAGCATTTTTTCAAAAAATCTTCAGAAGTGTTCGGAATTTTTAAACTTTTAAGGTGGCAAATTGTGCAAGGCAATCCTAATTTGCAACCAATATGGGACACTCTGTACACTACACACCAAGTGTTATTTATTCCCAAGTAGCATTTTCACGACTTGCGACCACATGTTTACTAAACACAACGTTGGATTAGTTACAAAAAATAGTTAGCTCCCTACCTTAGGTATTAAAATAAATTTAAACGTTCTTATAACGTTGTGCCGACATTGGACTTGTACTACAGCAAAGTAGAAGCTTCTGCGACGTCGAATAAACGTTGTCTTCTAACCTTTTTTGCTTAAGTGATCTTTAGAACGTAGCTACAACGTTGGACAATATAGAGTTTTCCGACGTCAGTTTCAGGACCTATTCCAACGTTATGCAAACGTCGTCTGTTTTACTAATTCCAACGTTGTTTAGATTTCCTTATTCTTACGTTGGTAGGACGTCGGGTCACTACCTTTTTGCAACTGTATTGAACCATAACCTTAAATCTTAAATTTTCACTTCATTGTTCTGTTCAGTCAGACAGTTCAGTGCTGTTTTTGTTTTTATAAAAAAAAATAATTAAAATGGGACATAAGAAAGGTACATATAAAACTAAATTTAAATATACATCGACATATATTACCGATAGTTTATCCACTCCCTCGTTTATTTAGATTATAGAGGGCGGCACAAGGCACAAGGTAGACTCTAGGATGACTAAATTAGGCAATCTTGCGACTAGTATACTACCTGTTAAGGCCGAACTGCGACTTTATTAGACCAGTATGCGACTACTCGAACTACTCCATCTTAATCTCCAAAACAACAAAGTGCAAGCCGCCATGTTGTTAAATAAGAAAATGTTTCGTTTCTAAAATAGCAATTCCTGCTTTTTGAATACATTAACTTGAAATATTTGACCCTAAAAAACACGCGGAAACAATTTTTTCGACTGCGAATGAATTATTCTCATTTTACTAAAAAAAAAATCAAGAAAATTTTTAAAACTTCTTTAATTTTAAGGCCCATTAGTATTTTTCAAAGTAGAAACAATACATTTATAAATAAAGTTGTTTGCGTTTAACTTTTTTGCCTTGGGTAACGAGTTACAGAGTCGGTTAAAGTGTTTCAATAATTATGATCTTCAAACATCCTCCACACTTAAATACTTTTGTTTTGTTTTCCTTCACTGCCATCGGACATATGTCTCTAACTAAACCATAAAAATAATATTTTTACTATAATTATCCCAATTTAGGATAAAACGCGACTTAGACGCCATATTAGTTTTGTATTTCTGTGAATTAGGATTTTAAACACCGTTGCAGATTGTACAAAATTAGGCTTCTAGCCAACGTCGGTATCCAACGTCGTTTCGACCCAAAAATTATTCTCCAAACTAGTGCAGACTAGGGTTGGCACGAGGTTGTGCCGACGTTGCGCCCCGACGTTTGGTCGCGTGACACAACGTTGTCCCGACGTCCAAATGCTGCTTGGGTTGCTATTCTATGTAGCACGAAATCGTTATTTTTTTATTAGACACTGCAAAAATAAGATATAACACAATAATGACGAACATTTGGGTGCAAAAAGTGGACACTAATGCTAAAAAAACGCTTTACAAAAATTTAGTAGCTATAAGCGATGCCAAATATACTTTTAGTTACGTCATTGAAGGCGCGATTATTAAATTCATTGTTGCCAAGTGTAGAAGATGCCGAAGCAGGTTAACAGCCGTTGCAAAAATACTAATCGCAAACCTTATGAGAATATTTTGAACGGGAAAGCGGTAATAATGGCCCTTTATGTCCCTTAAGTGTTTTGTTGATGTAAATAGTAACTGTTTATATATTTGTAATTAATTCATTTTTGTTTTCTAAAATATTTTGATTAAAAGAAAATATGTAAAAGTTGGCAACGCTGTGACGGTCAAGCTTAATCACGTGACTAAATCTTTATTTGGTATGATCTATACTAAGGGCTGGCAAAGGTTAGTCTCGGGTCGAGATTTCCGTATCTAAGAAGAGTACAATGCGTTTATAATGTATTGAACAAAGAGAGAACAATAAACACGTTGCCAAACGTATGAAATAAATTGCAAAACTGTGCACATTGCTAAGAGACGTGGAAGGGGATATAGCAGATTCGTCGCAGTTGACCGGTCGACCCAATCACTCTGTCGGTACTTAAAGTTCTAGGGAAAGGTGTACATCATGCGTTCAGCTTCACGATTTAATTACGTCTCGTGATACTTGATTTGTTTATTTTTTAACGAGTCGTTGTAATTTTTTCTATAGCTTGCAGGGCCTATTTTTCATCAGGTCGGGCCCTAAGGCCCAAGCAAAAATTCGGGCCCTCTTTTCCAATAAAATTCAAAAATTCTCTTGTTAGTTTGGGTTAAAAAAATAAAACAATTATTTTTATTTTTATTTTTTTAATAATTTTAAAAAATAAATAAACATTATATTCAACAAAATAAATAATGAAAAAAAAAAACAATTAATTCTAATTTTAAAAATTAAACATTTTTTTTAACAAAACCGAGAACAAAAATTAGGTACCTAGACAAAATTTCTAATAGTAAATTGACAAATTAAAAAAACCTTTCTTTTACTGAACAAAAAACAAAGTAAACAATTACAATAAATAATAAATACACATGTAAATATAATTAAAAAAAAATGAAAATATTTGTGTAACAAAACTTAAACAAACTCTCCCACGTAGGACGAAGTGTTATATAGTTATTTTTAGATTGGGGAATCACCGATAAATAATTTTAAAAACTGCATTAATTATATCAATCTAAAGCTTATTTTATTTAATTCTATCAGAGGTGTTTTTTTTTTCACTGTTTTTTTTTCTCTGCTATGTAAATTTACATTTGAAATTATGAATATTTTATAACCTTTAACGGGCCCCCCCCAGAGCACCGGGCCCAAGGCCCGTGCCTTATGGGCCTTGTGGTAAAGTAGGCCCTGATAGCTTGAAAATCTTTAAGTGCATGCTAGAAACACTTGCATTTTTGGTAAAAATAAGTGGAATTGAGTTGGTTTTCGACAGTGGTCGGGCTATTAGAACTCGATATCTCGAAATCTATTAGAAATAATTGATTGTAATTTTTTCAGAAACTTTCTTAATATTTCTGCTGTATTTTCTTCGTAGACAGTGAGTGAAAATCTTTATCAATTAAAAAATTATACGATTGCTGAAAATTTCTATGCTCTAAAAGTAAATGGATGGGTTGTTTACAATTTTTTAATGGAAAAAACAACCTTATCGAATTTTTCTTATGTAAACATATTGTAAAAGATCCGATCTTGAAAATAAATAAAGTTTCAATATCTAAAGTGTTTCTTGAGTTATGGCGTGTTATGTGTTACAAAGTTTAAATTATCGCGATTATACTGACGTTATAAAAAAAATTACACCCTAAAAATATCGTTATAATTCCATTTCAGATGCTCAGAAACATTTCTAATGATTTTATCTAGTTATCTTTTCGAAAAAAAGTCTTTTAAAAATAAGCGGTTTGCGATCGTGATTTTACTTTACTTGATAGGGAAAGGCGTACCGGCAACGCCGCAACAGCACTCCGTCGCATTTCTCTCACTTCGACTTAATAAGATCCCCTATGCGATTTACTTCCACACATGTAAATACCGACCTAAAAGTAACAGTTGCCAGCACGGTATATGAAATTCTGCTAGCTATTCTATCTTTTTTTGTTAAGTTTGTATATGTAAAGGACAATAATTATATCATTAGGCTTGTTGTAGTAATTGTGTTGTATCATTTATAATCTATGACATCTAAGGAAAGAAGGGTAAAGGATAAAAAATATTAATGAATAAAAAAACTGAGCAGGGTGTCTTTTTATTCAAGAGAAAAGTCAAACATAACTAACAAAAAATGTGCTTCAAAATGGCTACCATGACGTCTTTTTCGTCTTTGACAAGAATATACAGGGTGTTTCAAAACAAATGCGAAAAACTTCAGGGGGTGATTCCTTGTTCAAAATAAAGGGGAGTTTGCTTTATAAACGTTGGGTCAAAAGTCAACCATTAGGGAGATATCGCGGTACAAAGATGGCGGAAAAATAATGTTTTTATTTTTTATCTTGAAAACGAAAAGTGATAGACTAATGAAATTTTATGGAAGCATTACTGTTATCAAAACACTCTTTTTGGTAATTTTTTCACTTTTTTAAAATGAGTGGAAGGGGTTGAAATAAACTACCCCTATCATTCTTGTTAACGAAATTTAAAGAAAAATCTTATCAAACACATGCAAAAAAAATTAATTTGGATAATTTAGTTTGTTTAGAAACTTTTTATCTCTTGTGTTTTTTTTGATAAAACTCACCGATTTGAAATTAAAAAATAAAATGTAAAGCATTACATGTCAGAACAAAAAACATTTTCTGATAAAGAATCTAGTGGGCTGCTGTAATTTTTTTAGGAATAAATCTAGTCGGCCGCTGTTACTTTTTAGGATGTTTCTAATATTATTTTATTTGACATTACTTTACTGCAATAGGTTATTATCTAGATGATTATTATTATCGTTATTATCACTAGATTCTTAATCTAAAAATGTTTTTTGTCCTGACATGTAATGCTTTACATTTTATTTTTTAATTTCAAATTGGTGAGTTTTATTAAATAAACACAAGAGATAAAAAAGTTTGTAAAGAAACTAAACTATCCAAATTAATTTTTTTGCATGTGTTTGATAAGATTTTTCTTTAAATTTCGTTTACAAGAATGATAGGGGTAGTTTATTTCAACCCCTTCCACTCATTTTAAAAAAGTGAAAAAATTACCAAAAAGAGTGTTTTGATAACAGTAATGCTTCCATAAAATTTCATTAGTCTATCACTTTTCGTTTTCAAGATAAAAAATAAAAACATTATTTTTCCGCCATCTTTGTACCGCGATATCTCCCTAATGGTTGACATTTGACCCAACGTTTATGAAGCAAACTACCCTTTATTTTGAACAAGGAATCACCCCCTGAAGTTTTTCGCATTGGTTTTGAAACACCCTGTATAAGTAGTACTCGAAAGGCTCATTTCTTAGTATTTTTATTCAAAAAGGATAATATTAAGCCTGCCACTATATAGAAAAAAAAAACAATGTATCATAAGTTTGATGCTATATTTAGGATATTCTAAAAAAATCAATTGCTGTAATCAGTAGCATAAGGGTCAATAATAGACATGTTAAACAAAAACTTTTTTTTTTATTACATAGACATGGAAAGTGATTCATCTGGCATAAGTTTCGGTTGGCAAGCCTTCCAGCTGGCCATAAACACTTCATCCGGGTTCTTGGCCACTTTGATTAGTTCTGGAAACTCGGGCAGAGCATAGATATAACCTAGAATTACAAAAGTAATTGTTAAAACAATTATTTTAAATATCCTATTAAACAATACACACAAAATATTATGAAATATATACAGGGTTGTTCACCACATACGACACGGAGTATTGTAGCTAAACGATTAGATTTTTACAAATTGTAAGTTTTGGGTTCGTTGACGGACTATTAGAGCTACAATTTAAAAATATTTTTACAAGATACAGAGTGTCCCAAATAAACAAAAATTATCAAAGTTGTATTTTTTATAATTTAGACTTCATTTATCAATATATCCATGGAATATTGACATTTTAGAATATTTTTAAAGATGTAACAAATTTTTAAAGAGTATAGACACTAATATTGTCGATATAATTCGTTAATTAAAAAAAACTAAAAAAGAACTGTTTAAATATTTGTTAAAGAGGACCAATTAATATGATTCCAGTATTCAAATTACATTAATTGACTGTTTGTGTTGATTAATAATAATTGCTCCAAATACTAAAAAACTGAATTTGTGTGTGTTTTAGACAGTGTGGTAAAAAGTTTAAAAAAGTTTTAAAACACCTTAAAAATGATATTTAATTTTTTGACGAATGCTTATTTATAACAAGAGAGACGTTCATTTTCATAACTTATTATTATATTGATTCCCGATTCAAATCCACAATTAATTAGAATAATTTATTAACAAACATAATTAAGTATGTAATTAATTAATATTTGGGCGGAAATAGTGGTGGTATATTTAATTAATGGTATACTCTTTTATGAAGATTTAAGTAGTTTTCTTTTGGTATATAAATGAGCTAGTAATATTATAGTTTTTAGTACCTGTACATTTTGTACATTGCTTTAAAAACAATCTAAAATGTCGATATTCCATGGGTATATTAATAAATGAGGTCTAAATTATAAGAAAATGCATTTTCTACGAAAACTTGAAGGGATAGGTAAAAAATGGTACAATGCAATTTGATAAACAATTAAATTGTACATCTGACTGGCCCAAAATATACAGGGTGCTTCATTTAAATTAAACAAGTTATTGCCGTTTAAAGCTAGAAATTATTTAAAATAAATTTTTAGACACTCTGTATGAGGTAGTATTATTTTTATTATTGCAACACAATAACTGATCAATAAATAAACTTCAGTAAATATTTAGTATTAAAAACTTTGATACCCTTGGAGAAATGAAGCCTTAAAATTTTTACTGCAATTTCATAAAATTGAAAATCAAGAACGGTAAGGTTTACGTGTGATAAACGTTAATCAAATTTATTTTAATCGTAGAAACTAAAAATATAACAATATACAGTGTGTTCTAGTTAAAAAAATACAACTTCAATATTTTTATTTATTTGAGACACTCTGTATCTTGTAAAAATATTTTTAAATTAGTAAATAGTCCTTCAACGAGCCCAAAACTTACAATTTGTAAAAATCTAATCGTTTAGCTACAATACTCCGTGTCGTATGTGGTGAACAACCCTGTATAAAAAGGGTGGGCTTATTTTGATTATCTCTGTTAACTCTCTACTCAAAAATATGCCTATATGAGAAATGATCGAAAATATACAGGATGTTATGAAAAAATCATCCGAACCGTAAATTTGGTGCGGAATTCGAACCGCAGTCCTCGGTCATATCATTGTAAATGGCCTACCGAAAAGGCGAGTGTCTAATCGACTCTTACTCACGAGATTCCGAGCTCATCCGACCTCGAACCGTCATGAATGAGCAGTGTGTGTCAATATAGACTTCACAATCTTTCCATGGTACAACAACACGACAAAGTTACCAGACGGTCACCCGTCCATCTACTCGCATCATTTAACGTCGCTTAACTTACAAATAAGTGTATGACCGAGTTAATGCCAAATTACCTGGGAACCAGGGTGGTGCGTGACTACCTCTCAGCTGCACCCTAGACATGTACTGAATGGGATCAGCCTCAACAAAGTACTCAATTCCGTGGGATAGTTCTGTCTCCAGGTTACCCGATTCTTCCAGTTCTTTGGCATTGGACGGTTCCAGAACGGTTTCAGGTTCGGCACCCACGATGTTCACTAAAGGTTCCAAATCTATTCCAAAAAGAGATTATTGTATTATAGTTCACGTACTAAAATTGTCTTACGAGAACGTCAGACTAACAGACTACACCTGTATTCTATGTAAAAAGGTCTACAAGAAATAGTTTTCACGTTCTTGATACCTTTCACAATAACAGAGATACAAGGAATCTCCCAAATTGCAAAATTTAAAAAAAGATTCTGTAGCTCAGAAACGAAGAGGGCTATGAAAATTTTGCTTGCAGCGTCAAAAAGTGGAAGAGGTTTGTGCAAACCGCACCCTTCTATCTTCACTAATAACAGAGATACCGTATGAATTCAACCAAAATAGGACACCCTGTACAAGAAAATATTCATATGGTAATCGCAAAACAATTTCGGATGCACGTGATCAACTTTGAGTGAGAAGCAGAGAAATAGAAGGGATAGAGAATGAGCGTCAACATGCGCAGAAGGTCTAATCAAGTTGGGCGCCATATTCCAGGTCTCCGTGTCATTTTGTATATAGGTGGTAATCTATAAGTAATCAAATATCAATTTGCTCTTTTCAACCATACGGGAGGCAATTTAAATTTAGTGAAATTCTATCATTAATTATGGTTAGTTACCATTAATATGATTTATTTAATTATCAGTTTCAAAACTGCGTACAATATTGGTATATAATACACTAAATATACGAATATTCTGACAAAAGACGCTACGGACAGATGACCTTTTCGTCGTTAAACACTCGAAATGCCATTAAATAAGTATTTACAATTATTTCATGTTTACTTGTACAGAATTACGCGTTCAATTTAAAATTTTTGCAAATTTGGTAAAAATTGTTCTAAACAACTTTTTGTTCAAGTTCATTCATAAAAAATATTTGGTTCATAATTATTTTTGATGATTACTTACCTTGTATTTTTAATATAAACCTAGAAAAAATATGTTTTTGTTTTATTTTTTTTATTCGTCCCTTCAAATTGTGTTACAAAAACTGTTACATAACATGTCCTCTAACAAATATTTTCATAATAAATAGACATCATTGATTTTATTATGGATATTATTATTAGTATTTATCCTGGATTTTGTCGACAAAAAAAACTCAGTCTTGTAATAGAACATCAATTTTATATTTCGTAAAATTATTTTGTCATTAATAAATTGATAAACAACCCAAATTATTTCTAAATATTTTATTATAAAAAAAACTGTTACCGGCAAGTTTGTAAAACACATTATAGTTTGTCTTAATACTACAAAAAATAATTTATATTTTGCACAAAAAAACTTGTCGATCCTTATTTGTCCATACCAAAATTCTGTATGTACAACATACATATACCTAATTTATTATTAAGAAAATTAGATTATATGATCTCAGAATTTTAAGAAAATTTTAGATAAAATAGTTTCTTCTCAACTGTAATATTGTCAACTTTGGCCTGTATTTGATCTATTTAAAAACATGGGATTGACAATCCCCTGATTAAGTTTCATTGCATCAAATACCTTTGCTATAAATCCTGGCTCACAATTTAAAGCCATTGCAAAATGCTTTTGAACTTCATCATAGATTTTACAAGAATAAAAGTGTAATATTGAAACAAAGTAACATTGTAAGCTTCATGACTAATAATCTCATTTTTAACACTCTTTAAATATCATCTCGTTAACAATTATGAATATTATATGATTTTTCTCAGTGATTTGTGGCAGAGATACAAATTAATATATGCCCCATAACAGTTTTTAAATAAGAAACTTCTGCCTACAGATTTAATTTTCTTATTGGCATAATACCCTTTCTTTCTATATAAATCTTGCCATTTTTCCAGTCCAATGTTCCTTGTTTTTACAGTTGTAGGAATACTAAAAATGTTGACTATAGAACTCGATACTATGTTTGAAAAAGCCTTCATACCTGTAACTGTGCATAAATCTAATTAACTGAATTCTCCTCCTCTTGACACTCTGAACACAGCCGCTGCTAATGTTAGAAATATTTAGCACAAAACTACAACTACCTACAACAAACTTTACAATAAAAATGTTAAATTTTCGCTGTTCGATTAAAATACCCTATCTTATGTTTTCTTTTCCTCCAAATAATCTTCTTGTCAAGTAAGGACCAATCTTATTTGATATATTTCTGGTCACTTGAACTTGTGCTTTCATGGACACTATAAGAGTGCACTGTTTTACAGAAACACGAACATTGATTCCAAGTATCTTCTTCCTCCACACGTAATAAAAACATCCTCTTTAAATGGCCACATCATACACTTATTTTTGACCATTCCCAATTACAATCACGATTTTTACAAATCGCCTTTAGGAAAACTAAAAATAAACAGTTTTGAATCATCTGTAAACACGATTATGTTGTATAAACTTACACATGAAAACTAATCATTATTCCCGGCGTATTAGCTTTCTTAGAATGACTATGAATATACAACAAGCCTTTTTGAATTAGTGTTTAGAATAATTGAGATAATAATAAATTTTAGAATAGACATTATTAATTATTAATTAGAAAATTTATACTAGATAACAACACAAAACAAAACAAACAGATGACAGATGTCAATTAAAGAGGGGAAGTGACAGCGAGACCTGGAAGATGTCTGCCATCTTGCCGTCGACAAAAATTTGGATGCGCACTCGTCGAAGCTCATTCTCCCACTTCCATATCTCTGGTGAGAAGCGATGGCGACAGCTCTGCCAGATTGTGATGGATTTATGAGATGAATCTTAATGTAAAATTGACAAACAACATAATATTTATTATATCATTTTTTAACGAGTTTTACGTTTTATTTTTAATTTAATGACTAACATTTTACTGATTAATTGATTTATTTGTTTTATAGCATATTTTACTTATTACATATTGGTAAAAACTAGTACATTATGAAGATTATTTTAAGCGTTATTATGGGTTATTTGTTTATTGATGTACATCTTACAACGCTATAAGTGATAATAACAAGTAAGAGGGTGCTATTAATGCTCAAAGTAATAATTACAGAATTTAATAAAAACTAACTTAGAAAGTGGTATAATGTGCTTATCAATCAAACTTACTTTTCTGACTGCAGTCAAGGGTAATAAAGGACCTTTGTTGTCACGTTCTCGTTCAAAATAGTTAAAAAAAAAACAGGGGCAGCAAAGGGCTACAAGCTCTTTGCTTCACCTGTTTAAATGCTTCGGCATATTTCCAACACACAATTTCAAGAAATGCAATTCAAAAACTCGAAAATTTAGTTCTTAAAAGAACTGTTTGTGCTTAGAAGTGCAATTTAAAAAAAAATACTATGAAAATAGACAAAAAAAACGAGAATTACTCGCAAAGATTCAACAAGAACAGGATATTATACAGAATAATGACTGACACTAGGATAATTGTCAAATAATAAAGGACAACACTGCTGAACACGGGACAATGTGACCAACATAGCGATAACAAAATTCGGTTTAAACTAATTTTTGCAGCTTTAATCTAAATAAAATATCTGTTACAATCATTTGCTCTATAAAGTAAAATGAAGAGCTGCTCGGTATCTTAAATTATACAACAAATTTAAACATTTTTGCCAAAATGGCATTTAGTCAGGTTTATAGACTTTTGATGACGTGCATCTGAAAATGTTTTGCGATTACAATAGGTACTTACCTTCATCACCCCAAGGAACATCTTCATCTGCAATTGGCTTAAACGATCTCGATGGAATATCTAAAACAATTTAATAATTTGCACTTAATCGTAATGTTAAACAATTCAAATGCAAACCCTTCTTTGGGTGTTTGGCCTCGTCATCCATGGCAGTATGGAAGACGTCGACATGAGGCCAGTCGTCCGCGTCAGTGACATTCTTGTATATATCTGTCAGTTTGTTTAATTCTCCAGACAAGGGTTCCTTGTGCAAATCCAAAACGAACTGTTGAGGTATTAGAACGTCTTGCAAAGGTCCCGGGCTAACAGAACTAAAACAGAAATAAATTGAAACAGTATAAAACTTTATTCAGAACCTTGCAATTATTGCAATAAATTAGTGGTTTCAATTAGCCTAGAAGTTTGTTCCTTTAATTTCAATGTAAGCATTCAGAACGTCAAAACTAGCGGTAGACATTTTCAATTAGTAGAAAAAGTTATCAAACTTTTAACTTTTCCGCCATAAAATAATTAACTAGAAAGAAGTGTCAACTCTGTGTTAAATCGTGGAAACACGATACGCCACCGAAAGCCTTCGTTTTCGTCTGGAGAACTAATTTTCCAATTGACAGGTTGACATGATGGCTTCATTTTTATTTCCGTTTCCGGTTATTCAATGGCGGGCCCTCTTTTAGTTTAAATGTATTTTGTACTCTTTCTTATCTATACTAATATATAAAATCCTTAAGTGACTGACATACCGATTAATCACGATCCTGCTCAAACCACTCAACGTAAGAAGCTCAATTTTGGCATACAGGTTGATTCCAGGGTGTAGAGGTTGGATAAGAAGGGATTTTTCGAAATTCCAGTTCCAAGAGGGTGAAACCACCCCTCAAATATTACAATATTTTTTATTTAAAAAACGGTCAAGTTTCCGAAAAAACGCTTAAACACGTATATTTTATTTTGTTTTTTTACAAATTTTAAGATTTTTTAAAAATGAATACAGGGTATTTCGAAAAATCTGGTCATTGATTAATCACGATCCTGCTTAAAGCGCTTGACGTAAAAAGCTGGTTTTTTTAAAACAGATTGACTTTAGGGTGTAGAGGTTCGATAAGAAAGGATTTTTCGAAACTCGAATTCTAAGGGGGTGAAACTATCCCTCTAAATATTTTTTATTTAAAAACCGCTGAGTTTTTCGGAAAACTCTTAAACACGTATATTTTATTTTGTTGTTTTACATATTTTAAGATTCTTTATAAATTTATACAGGGTGTTTCATAAAATATGACCATTGAGTAATCACGATTCTGCTTAAACTGCTTGACGTTTAAAGCTGATTTTTGGCAAACGGATTGACTGTGGGGTGTAGAGGTTCGATAAGGAGGGGTTTCTCGAATCTCAAATTCCAAGAGGGTGAAACCACCCCTCAAACATTACAATAAAAACGGATAGTCTTTCGGGAAAACGCTTGGACAAGCATAATTTATTTGGTTTTTACATATTTTTTGAAATTTTTTAAAAAATCATACAGGGTGTTCCAAAAAGTTGGGTAATTTCTTAACCACGATTCTGCTTAAACTGCTTGACGTAAAAAGCTTATTTTTGGCAAACGGATTTTTCGAAAGTCAAATTCCAACGAGATGAAACTACCCCTCAAATATTACCAAGTTATATAATAATATCGCCATAGTGTTTTTTCTCATGCTGACATAAGTGTGAGAAAATTTTATCCAGTTTGTATGTTAATGGAAATTCTTGCTTTGCTTTATCATCACCATCACAAATGATTAATTCGACGCGAACGAAGTCGCTGGTACACGCTAGTTGGCTATAACTCAGTAATTTTGTCAAAAAAGAACATATTATAGCTAATATCGCTGAAAAGTCATAGCCAACTATGGTTTTCATTTAAAAAAACATATGTTTGTGTCATATGTCAACAATGACAGACTTTAGAAAAAAAGTAGAACACAATCTCATTAAGGATGTTATTATCTACAATTTTTATCTGAAAACTTTTTGTCTAAAATAGATTATAATGGAATTAGGGACCATTTTTAAAATAGCCAAAATTTGTTTTTTTCGAACTATCTAGTAAGCCATGAACTATTTCTAAAATCTGAAAGGCGCATATTTATGACCCCAAAAACTGCAATTCTTTCCCTATTTAACCGACTCTCTCTCTCTAGTTTCCGAGACACCCATAGAGAACTTCATAGAAGACTCACCCTGTATATGAAATAATGTTCGCAGTTTTAGAACCAGGAAATAAACAACCTTTTATTTAAAAAATTGCCAAAGTTTCGACGTGTATTCTCGTCTTTTTCAAGGCTACTTTCAGCTAAAAAGTTCTTTTGTCAAAAGTAGAGATGTTGAAAAAGTAACTACCCGTTACTCATCGATACCCGAAGTAACGAGTACCGAATTTAAAACCATACAGTTACTTTGATTACTTTAATTACTATAAGGTTGCATAAAAAGTTGTTAAAATCTATTCTAGGAGTAAGAAATTTTGCACAGAGGTCTCTCAAGCGGAGTAATTAAACACTAAGAAGGTTTTTCGGAAATTCAACCTTTAAAGGGGTGAAACTAGCGAAACTAGGGGTATAAGTTTGTATATATTTTTTTTAATTTGTCTTAGGAGTATGAAATTTTGCGCAGAGGTCCTTAAGTGACGAAAGTAGATACTCAATTTTTGGAAATTTATCCCCTACGAGAGTAAAGTTAGGGGTGAAAGTTTGTACAAAAATTTGTTAAAATCGCTTCTAAAGTATGACATTTTGCACAGAGGTATCTTGGGTGACATAATTGAGCAATGAGGACGAATTTCTGGAAATTCAAACCATAAGGGGGTAAAACTGGTGGTGAAATTTTGTATATATTTTTTTAAAATTATTCCTAGGGGTATGATATTTTGTATAGATGTTTCTGAAGTGGCGAAAGTGAGTACTTAGAAGATATTTTTTTGGAAACTCACCTCCTAAGAGGGTGAAATAAGGGATGAAAGTAAGTATTCAGAAACTATTTTTAACATTCATCCCCTAAGAGGTTGAAATTAGGGGTGAAATTTTGTACAAGTCAACTTTTGAATATTTGTACAAAAAATTGTAATGGTTCTAGAAGTATTATATTTACAGAGGTCTATTAAATGAAAAACGTGGATACTAAGAATCTATTTTAAAAAAAAATATATAACAGCGGTTGACAAAATTGACAGCAGTGCCAAAATCAGTAAAAAGTAATCATAGTAATCAAAGTAACGAATATTTGAAATGATTACTTAGTAGTCGAGTAACGATTAGTAATTGCTGTCCTCCATTCGCGAATTTCAAGTTCCGGAGCTTTACGCCCTGGGCTACTCGAGAACGGTTCTGAAAGGAGCGATAGCCTGGTGCCTCCATATGGCGCGGAACGGTTATGAACTTTATGACTCAATTGAATGTAGTGAAAGTATCGCGTTCTTGAACAGTTCAGAGCTGCATGGATGCGTGATTGCGTAACCTAACCTAACCTAACGAAAATCAACATTACTAGTCAAAAGTAAATCAGTTAAAGAAGATTGTTCTTACTTAAGTTAAGGAAAAAGAAACCTTTTAGCTGAAAATAGTCTTGAAAAAGAGGAGAATACACGTCGAAACGTCGTTGTTTATTTCCTGGTCTTAAATCTGCGAACACCATTTCCTATAGATAGTGTTCTGACCTCAATACAACACTCTGCTCAGTAGGTTTTTCCTCGAAAAGTGTATGGAACATTTGGTCTGGAGCGCATTCTGGGGTAACACCACTCTCTACAGTGTACATTATCTGCACCAGTGCTTCTGGAGCTGTTTCTACCAAAGCCTCGTCCGCAGTTGCTACAGGGTTGATCACAGACTAAAATCAAACAGTTTTGTATAAGATATTCGTATTTGTAATGCTTCTCAAATTATCTAAAATAGTTATTTGTGTAACTAGTTCAAAAAGGTAACAAAAAGGTACGAGTGCAAAAAATAACGAGGGTGACTCATTAGCATATTTGAAAAAAACATTTTTTACGAATAATTTGGTACCACATACTTGGTATTTCGAGTCAAATTGCCGTTATGAACCGCATGTTACAACCAGTTTAAAGAAAAAGTAAACAGGAATCATTTTTTATCAGTGTTTTAATATAACAAGAACAAAAAGAATAAAAAAAACCTAGAATATAGTTAGAAAAGTTAAGAAAAAAAAAAGACTCTATTACCTCTTCAATTAGAGCCATTGTCTCAGAATTCAGCCTCAATTGCTGCAGTCTCTTCTTCATGGCGTATTTTTCTTCGGTAAGCATCAAATCCGGAGGAGCTATTTTCAATGTATTTTCGACATCTTCGCTTTCTTCCTCCACTAATCGAGCTACTTCATACGGATCCACATCAATTTTTGGCTAAGTATTAATAACTCATAAAATTAAAAGAAAGAGAGACGTCATAGATTAGTTGATATAGTAAGTACCCTTATAGCTTCATGAGTGACATCTTTGGCAGTCGATGTATAGGAGGGAGTGACGGAAATTGTTTCTTTAACAGTAACTATATCTTTTCCCTAAAATTGACACTTATTAATTATATGGTTTTCATTAAAAGTACCTTGCTTACTTCATGCGATAATCCGAAACCAGGATCCCTGAAATTGAAATTTAGGTGAAAATTAATTTTGTATCAAACTTTATTATACTATGAAAAAAAGGTTGGTAGACACCTCTAAAAAATTCTCTCCAAGTACGAGCTCTTAATTTTAATAAGAAGGTCCTCCGCCTTTCAGTTTTCTGTTTTTTTTTCTTATTATTAAAAAGAAAAATTCATTTATCTTGGTATCTACTATTTGGAAAAAATATCTCGTACCATGCGTTTATAGGAAATTGAATTCTCTACAAAAAAGGTTTCTTACAATTTTTTTGTAAATCTTACCGTTCAAAAGTTATTAAATGTTGAAGTTTGATTATTTAAAGGTAGATTTCTTTTTTTTATGAATTTTATAACTCGTTAACAAAAACTTAAGTAGAACAAGAGTAGAACAAGAACAAGAGTAGATTAAATGATACTTTAACAGCGAGAATAGTTTAAAAACTTTATTTCTTCTCGCACATTTTTTAATTTCTTCCATTTTTGAAAATGTTTGTATTCCTTTTCATAAGTTATTCGGGATTTAAATGGAAGTAGTTTGGATATGGCGTTTGTCGCCTCAGCCTGAATATCTGTTGGTGATTTACTTATTTCGTTTTGAGCCATTTCTGGCTCCAATTCAATGAGCAATCGACACGAAAGAAAATTAAAAATATCGACTCAAAACCATAGACAAACAAATAAAAAGAGACTGACACTGACAAATCTCATGGTAAAGAGTGGGACCGCGTTCCCGTAGCGCAACTCAGAATAACAATTTTGAAACCAATTAGCAGGACCATGGCAGGACATACGTCTTTATTGGTATCTTTCTTTATTATGTGTGCTTTATATGAAAAAGAAAGAGGTAGGTATAAAACGTATCGTAAGACATTATCGCACATTCTGGGGGTAAATTTAAAATTAGCCATTATTAGAAGTATTCTTTCATTCTGAAACTGAAAATTTTCACTTAAACTGATTTATTCCCTATACCACGTAAAGGGAACGTGGTGTAGGGAATAAATCAGTTTAAAATTTGCAGTTTTTTTCAGAGCGAAAGAATACTACTATTATAAGGGAAATTATATAAAAAAGCAAAAATTGTACTGTTTTATAAACATATTTATTTATACATAAAAATAAATAAACTTTTTATAATATAATAACAAAAAATAACAGTGTTTATTCCACCCACCTACCAATTTTAAATGCAGAACAACTGACTGTTGCAGGAAACGATCGGCCAATTTTTTTTGCCATTAAAAATCTCATTTTCGAAAAAACTGCCTAATTGCAATAACAAAGTGAATATCCAAGCAAAGAAGACTTTACGAGAATCATGATTCTGAACCATTTTCAAGTCCAGTTTTAATCCTAAAACAAAAGTAATATAGGTATATTAATAAAGTTTCTGGTTACTATAAACCAGCTATAAACTACCTACCCAAAAAATGAAAAAAATTAATTGTATTAATTTGTTATGTTAAGAGAGGTTCGAAATATTTTTGACACTACTACTTCTACTTTTTTCTTAATAAGATGATAAATATAACTACTTACTTTTATTTTACCGGGTGTCTTTAACATATCTATCAGAGAAAGGGGGCACCAATACATATAGAAAATAGATGATACTGGTTCCTGCAGCAAATAAAATAACAAATAGTATAATCTAAAATTATAAGTAACAAAATATAAATACCTATATGGAACAAAGGAATTTGTTCCCTATCCATATTCATAAGTCAATAAAATGGAGAGTTTAGAAAAAAAGGTAAATCACCAAAAGAAAAATTACCAAACATGACGAATTGTCATGATGTTGTCACCTTGGTTGTCATGATCATAAAATAATTAACTAGAAAGAAGTGTCAACTCTGTGTTAAATCGTGGAAACACGATACGCCACCGAAAGCTTTCGTTGTCGTCTGGAGAACTAATTTTCCAATTGACAGGTTGACATGATAAGGACATGATGGCTTAATTCTCATTTCCGTTTCCGGTTATTCAATGGCGGGTCCTCTTTCAGTTCAAATGTATTTTGTATTTTTTCTTTTCATAAATAAAACCAAAAAATAATTTATTCACATATATTTATTTGAAGTATGGAACAACGTGACTAAATAAACATAAAAATATAGAGGATTGTATTGTTTCAATACCAATTAGTTAATTATATGTACTTTTAACGTAAATTAGTTAAGGTATAAGCATGACTTACAGTAATTTGTAAATAAACACACGTATTCGCAGACTTCAAGGACAGAAAACGGACACAGGGACATGAAAACGGGAGCCTTATACAAAAACCTGAAAACAGAAAAACAAATTTTTTTATACTAAAATTAACAATGTAAAAATATCAATAGGTATAAAATATAAATATACTGTTTAAAAAAGCGTCCATTATTCCCAAAGAGACCTGGCTTATAAATCAAAAAGAAGCAAAAAGAGACTTTTAGTCGGATAACATAATCAGATTATCAGTCCGATTTATTGCATTATTGACAATAAATCGCACATATTGGAGATAAATGATGTTGGCTATAGTTAAAAATGATCTTACCTTGCTGTAAATTGTTTCCATTTTCAAAAAAATCGCCGATCAAAGAGATTATAACACCATTTTCTTGCATCTAAAAAATGTAAAAACAGTGTTTATTTACTACCTATTTTTCATATACATGGGACATACCTACTACGGCAGAAACGTCATTTTCTCCAGGATTCTTCATGTAATATATATTTTATATACTTTATTACCTTTATAATTATAAATTTCAGCCGAAATATTAAATTGAACTTCCAAAACGAAACTAAACGGAATGAATTAAAATGGCGTCGAATATTTTCGACACAATTTTCGAATTTGTTCTAGAACAAATCTGAAGTTGTCTCTGAAACTGAAATCTGTGTATTCTAAACTGTGAAGTTAGACAATAGTTAGACAAAAACAATGCTGTCCTTGTCTAGGCGGCCATACTTGTCGTGAGGAGAATGACAGGAATGACACTAATGACTGTTTCCAATTTTCCTATTTCACTGTCACCCCCCTGGTCATGATGACGAAAACGAAAAGCGATTGTTCTAATTTCTATTTAGAAATAACGTTTTATATTGCTGCTTCTTTCTCTCTTGTTATATTAGAATGAGATAGTGGGCCCAATAGACGCAATGCGCAGATCAACATAAATAGAACGAAATTTTGCTTTCTGAGTTGCGCTACGGGAACGTTCTCCCTCTCTTTGCCATTTAATTTGCCAGTCTCTTTTTATTTGTTTGTCTATGCTCAAAACTGGCAACTAAAAAGACAGCTTTATTTATTTGTTAAATTACATAGAAACTAAGGCCAACCCAGCACAATATTTTTTCTACTCGTAATAAATTCCTTGAAATAATAATTTCTGAATATTTTTTAAAACGAAACTCCCTATGGAAAAAAATATTGTTTTATACACGACGATAAAATTGCATTATCGTCTCCCGAAATTAATTCACTCGCGATTTCATCGCTCGTGAATTAATCTTTTCGGTCGACGATAAAATACCATTTTATCGTCTTGTATAAAAAAATAACTATTATTCCAGTTCGGAAAATCTTTTAAACGGTTAATTTTATCGACCAATCATAAGAAACCATTTTCGTAGAGTAGTAAATTTCCTTCAAAACCAAAGAGTTCTAATCTCTATACAAGAATGAAACAAAAGTTATAAAATATATAAGAAAAAACGTCTGTAGTTTAGTTGACAATTGAAAATCATGAAATTAAAGGTCGTATTAGGGTATACGCATAGACTTAAAATAAAATATAGACTACACTATTTACATCTCAACGCGGACAAACATTCTTTTTTGTACACATGTTTACTTCTGGGTACAGTCGACCGAGCCTTCCTCATCCAGCCTATGTTGTCACGTCTTTAATATTATCAATATTTTTTTTCTTGTTATACACATATATTGAGATATTAATACTACAGTTTAATAAAGTAGGTTTTAATATTCCATAGATGTATTAAATAGTCCTTATACTACTAAATTATAAGTCGGATACTGTTTAAAAAGGATAAGTTCTTTACAATATGATAACACCGATTAGAGGCGAGGGAGCCTATTCATTCATTTATTACCTTGTAGTACGCGTGGCAAGTGTGCGGTAAAGCTTTGATGCCGCTATGTCCCCGGCTGTATTAACGCATTTTCTTAGTTTGTAGTCCTTAAGTGTTTATTTTATTGACTTTTTCTGTTCAAGAACTATAAAATATGGTTCGCCAGTGCCAAATTTGCAAGAAATTTGACTTAAATAATCCATTTAAGTCTTGAAACGACTTTCGACCGGTAGACAACTCTCAATTTGCCCATTGGGAGCCAGTGGCGTTGTTGTAGAAAGGCGCTTATTTAGATAATATTTTAGTAAAATGTAAAATCTGAATTTTTTCTCATTACATTATTTACTTACTTACATTGTAACAAAGTCATAATTATAACCCTGTTAATAATTAATAATGATTTTATTAAAAATATGGTTTATTCTAAAATTATCTTGAGCATATAAAATAACATACAAGAATTTTAAATTGATATTACATTATGAAACAATATTTTTTAATATACCGGGTCGTCTCAAAAGTGGCTCACCCCCTATAACTTTTTTATTTTTTCAGATAAAAAAAACAGATTTGTATGTTATAGGTATATGACATAAATTAGGATTTATTGATGTATTCAGTTGTTTTTGGTCTCTTCCTGTTTCACCGAAATGATTACATCTTTTTATTTTTAAAGGCAACCTCGGTATATTGCTACTTTATTCGATAAAAAATGACACTCTGAATAGAATGACATATCATATGTCAACTTTTGACATTGTCGCTGAAAAACAAATCGTATTTTAAATTTCAATCCAGGGTGCCATGGTGTTGTTAAAAACACTAAGTTTTAATCAAGGAGCCTTGGAAAAATAGTTTTGATCGTCTAATAGGTTTCGTGTCTTGTCTAAGTCGGTTAAAATATGTACAAATCGTATTTTTAATCATACATATGTCAATTTTTTCAAATGGAACAAGGGTGACTCATTAGCATATTTGGAAAAAGCATTTTTTTATGAATATATGATACCACACACTTGGTATTTCGAGTCAAATTGTCGTTATGAACCGCGTGTTACAATTACAATTAAACCATATGCGAAAATGTCAAAAGTTGACATATGATATGTCATTCTATTCAGAGTGTCATTTTCTATCGAATAAAGTAGAAATATACCGAGGGTGCCGTTTAAAGATTAAAAGTTATAGTAATTTCCAAACAGGAAGTGACCAAAAACAATTGAATACGTCAATCAATCCTAATTTATGTCATATACTAACATACTAAATCTTGTTTTTTTATTTGAAAATATAAAAAAAATTATGGGGATGAGCCACTTTTGGGACGCACTCGGTATAATAACCCCAGTTAAATAAATGTAGTTTTCATTTTATCCACTTCCTATCACCTTCCTTGCTTTAATGGAACAGATTTATGTTTTCTCTAATTTACATAAGACATCACTTAACCAGAAAAAAAAATTACAACAATCATATTTTTTTTTCTCTCCCTGTCGCCGATTCTATTATATCTGTTGAATAGATCCTGTTTTGATTAATATTAGGGGTTGTAAATGTTTGACTAAAATTAATAATTTATTATTAATTTCAAAAATTACGTAATTTTGATTATAAAATTTCTTCTATAACGTGTATTTTATTATTTTTATCCTTTTTGGACTCTAAGACGTTTTTTCTAAACTTTTATTTAAAAAACCTGTCCTAAATCTTAATAAAATATAAAAAAGTTTAAATACGATATATTTTTAATTTAATTATAGCTTCATTAAAATAAAAAAATTACCCGGCTATGATATGGAGAGTTCAGGTGTACTTGAGAAACGAAAGAATGTTGTGTTTCTCGGCAGAGTCGTCAGGGAACGACCGTTACGACAGAGACAACCAATATATCGCTCGTGTCGCACTCGTTATAACCTAAAACAATAACACAACAATAACAAGACATTGTCTGACCGCATGTTCCAGCTATTTATGAATGAGATGCTCAGTCTATATTTTATTTTAAGTCTATGGGTATACGAGTTGACTAGGGGGACGTGGAAACTAGCCATAGCCGTAGCTAGCATGGAATTGAGCGATTTTTCAAAAATAGGGATAATTAAGCAATACTGAAAACTTGCAGTTGTTGTTCACTGATGATCACACGAACTCCTTTACCAGAACACTCGTCCATCTCGGCAACCGCCAGATTTTTGATCACTTTCTCAGCCATCTCATCACGTTCTATTCTTTGTTCAGTGTAAGTCTGTTGAAGCACAGGTTCCAAGCCTTTAATATACAACAACATTGTAGATTCTCCAGTATACAGGGTGTCCCAGGCTGAGGGTGCATTAGAAGTTTCTAGAGAACTACAACATCTAGCTTGGAGATTTTTTACACATCACAGTTTCACAACGAGATCTATCGATTAAAAATATTTTCAATATGGCGGCTCGTCCGGAAATACCGAAAGTTGACAGCAACTTTCTTATTTTAAATAGACCCCATTTTTATTACATACTTAAATTCTCTGTAAAATGTTATGAATTTTGATATTAAACATTCTATATCTAACATTGGCCGTTTTTGAGAAAAAAAAAATTTTTGAACGAAAAAACTGCCTGTCAAAAATATGTATACAGGGTTGTTCACCACATACGACACGGAGTATTGTGGCTAAACGATGATATTTTTACAAATTGTAAGTTTGGGGTTCGTTGAAGGACTATTAGAGCTACAATTTAAAAATATTTTTACAAGATACAGAGTGTCCCAAATAAATAAAAAATATCAAAGTTGTATTTTTTTAAATGGAACACCCTGTATATTATTACATTTTAGTTTCTACGATTAAAATAAAGGTAAATTTGATTAAGGTTTATTATATTTAAACCTTACCGTTTTTGAAATATTTTCAATTTTGTGAAATTGCAGTAAAAATTTAAAGCTTCATTTCACTAAGGGTATCAATGTTTTTAATACTAAATATTTAATGAAGTTTATTTATTGATCAGTTATTGTGTTGCAATAATAAAATAATACTACATTATACAGAGTGTCTAAAATCTAAATTTAAATAATTATTAGCTTCAAACGGCAATAACTTCTTTAATCGAAAAAAATGGAATGTTGGCTGTATATTTTAGGGAGAATCAGATGTCACAATTAAATTGTCTATCAAATTGTATTAGAATCCAAGGACAAATAACACCCGAGAGCAAATTGTGACGATGCCATCAAACTTTCGTAGAAAATGCATTTTCTTTAATTTAGACCTCATTTATCAATATATCCATGGAATATTGACATTTTAGATTGTTTTTAAAGCAACAAATGTACAAAATGTAAGTAGATTAGTAATATTATCGTTTTTAGCAAAACGATAATATTACTAGCCCATTTGTATGCAAAAAAACTATTTAAATCTTTATAAAAGAGTATACCACTAATTAAATATAACACCATTATTTCAGCCCATATACTAATTAATTACATACTTAATTGTGTTCGTTAATAAATTATTATAAATAAATGTGGATTTGAGTCAGAAATCAATATAATAATAAGTTATCAAATTAAAGTCTCTGTTGTTATAAATAAGCATTTATTAAAAAATGAAATATCATTTTTAAGGTGTTACTTTTTATCACACTGTCTAATGCCCATACAAAATTCAGTTTTTTAGTATTTGGAGCAATTATTATTAATCAACGCAAACAGTCAGTTAATGTAGTTTGAATACTGGAATCATATTAATTGATCCTCTTTAACAAATATTTAAACACTTTTTTTTTATTTTTCAATGAAATAAACGAATTATATCGACAATATTACTATCTGTACTCTTTAAAAATTTGGTACATCTTTAAAAATAATCTAAAATGTCAATAGTCCATGGGTATATTGATAAATAAGTTCTAAATTACAAGAAAATGCATTTTCTACGGAAACTTAAACAGATAGGTAAAAAATGGTATAATATAATTTGATAGACAATTAAATTGTGCATCTGATTCTCGTAAAATATACAGTCTATTTAAATTAAACAAGTTATTACCGTTTGAAGCTAATAATTATTTAAAATAAATTTTTAGACACTCTGTATAAGGTAGTATTATTTTTATTATTGCAACACAATAACTGATCAGTAAATAAACCAGTAAATATTTAGTATTAAAAACTTTGATACCCTTGGAGAAATGAAGCCTTAAAATTTTTACTGCAATTTCACAAAATTGAAAATATTTCAAAAACGGAAAGGTTTAAGTATAATAAACCTTAATCAAATTTACCTTTATTTTAATCGTAGAAACTAAAAATGTAATAATATACAGGGTGTTCCATTTAAAAAAATACAACTTTGATATTGTTTACTTATTTGGGACACTCTGTATCTTGTAAAATTATTTTTAAATTGTACCTCTAATAGTCCTTCATCGAACCCAAAACTTACAATTTGTAAAAATCTCATCGTTTAGCTACAATACTCCGTGTCGTATGTGGTGAACAACCCTGTATAGCCTAAACGTCAAATTTAGTGATTACCACAGACACTGTGACATAAAGAGAAAACATCTATTTCAAAAAATAAATTGTTCAAATGTCATATAATAATGGCGGTAGTTGTCATGAAATTGAGCGATTAAAAAATTATCATAAATCATCTATTTCAAATAGAAACCCACTTTTTTATTTCACTAATGAAAAGGTTTCCCAATTGGTTACTTTTTAACTATATGTTCTTATATTTGAAATAAATCGTTTTTAAGTTATTGAAGATTTAATTTGAAAACGTATATTTTTCTTGATTTTATATAGCTTCCTTTGACATTAAGTGTCAAATGGTCAGACAATTTATTTCCATCTGTCAGAAAACGAATTATTTCAATTTCCTATATTATTAATACTGCCTGCTTAAGAAGCTTTTTTAAACAAAAAGTGTATTTATAAAAATATATCTCGTATTTTCGCTCTTTAGTGATATCTAAATAGTTGATATATTAATAATATTCCGTATGATCGAAAAAAAACAGCGCAAAGTTGGCTCGGAAATGATTTTTGAACAAAACGTCACAATATAACATGGTACCAATGACTAAAGAATCCAAGGATAAATAACACCCGAGAGCAATTTGTGACGATGCCATCAAACAGTGCCGTGGCACATATTTTTCTTAACCTAGCTGTTTGAAGCAATATTTATATTTTTTGATAATTGTTTTGACTACGCCTATGGTGTATCATCCTAATTAATTACGAAAAAAACGTATTAAAATGTTAACAAAAGGTACAAAACTAGTATCGACGTATAGCACATATCAAGTACATATAGATGTTAATTGAAATTGAAGAATAATTATCGAATTCAATAAGAAAACGCTAAAAAGTTGGAGTGGACTGTTTATTTACCTATGAAACGTAACTCCTGGCTCTTTCTTATCGCTGCTGCTTTTACACTTGAAAGCTGAACAACTAATCACCATTATAATAAAGTTTATACAAAGTTTACTACACACAAACTATTAAAAATCGTTAAAATTGTCGCTGGTGACCAAATGACGACTCAATGTTTGCCATCAAAAGAAAGGTCTCTAAGGTCACAAATTCTGCTGCAGCCCGTATAGGGGCGTTACATGTCCTTATATTCTTTAGTCATTGCATGGTACCTACCTATTGTTTTACTGTTTTACATCACTTGACGTTTAAAGTCATAGGCTACTAGTTAAATCAAGAAAAATATATACGCTTTAAAACTAAATCTTAAATAACTTAAAAAATATTTATTTTAGGTAAAGGAACATATATAGTCAAAAAGTAACGAATTGAAAAGCCTTTTCACTAGTGAAATAAAAAAAGTGGGTTTCCATATGAAAAAAATTATTTATGATAATATTTTAATCGCTCAATTCTATGACAGCTGCGGCCATTATTATATGACATTCGAACATTTTAATTTTTGAAATAGATAGACACATGTTTTCTCTTTATGGCAAAGTGGCCGTGGTAAACACTAAATTTGACGTTTAGGCTATACACATATTTTTGACAGACAGTTTTTTTCATTCAAAAATTTTAAATATTTTTTTTCTCAAAAACGGTCAATGTTAGATATAGAGTGTTTAATATCAAAATTCATAAAATTTTACAGAGAATTTAAGTATGTAATAAAAAATGGGGGCACCCATTTAAAATAAGAAAGTTGCTGTCAACTTCCGACATTTCCGGAAGTGCCGCCATATTGAAAATATTTTTAATCCATAAATCTCGTTGTGAAACTATGATGTACAAAAAATCTCCGAGCTAGATGTTGTAGTTCCCTAGAAACTTCTAATGCACGCTCAGCCTGGTACACCCTGTATATTCACTGTATTTCTAAAGATCTAAAGCCAAGCTAACAAACCTGACAAATAGCGTTCAAACTAAGTTTATTGATATGCTCCTTCCCTAATCTTTTTATTTTAAAAATAATACAAATAATACTTATTAACCTACCAGCTGGGGTTACTATCATCTGTTGTTGTACCTCACTAATATCTTGACCTCTTGCATATACCTTTCCGTCGTCCCGTAAAGCTCGTTGAAGCAGGTCATGAGTAACTGGAGTCTCCACTAAGAAAATATATAAAAATTTATTTTTTATTTTTTGTAACATATTTATAGTTATTATTACCCTTTGCCACTCCGGCACTGGCCATTTCAAACTGTTGCTGAGCCATTTCTGGAGTCATCTGTATTAGTTAATGTCATTTAATAGTGTATTTATTGTATAACTATTTAAAAACGATTGATATTGATGAACCAGTACATTGAATCAACATATTTTAAGGAGTATTTCATAAATAACAAACTTCATATACTTTCTACCTTTTATTAAACTTAATACAAAAATATTATGGACTTGTATTACCTATTGTTAGAAATATGATTATATAAACAAAATTGATTTATTTTTGGGAAGATAAGCACGGACCGCTGTCGGTCGCGCCAGTGTGAGACACTTCAGCACGCTCGTTTCAATGTTGTCTGTGTTTATTAAAGTGTCCTGACGTATTATTTGTGATTTATAGTTGATTAAATGTGTTGAATTGTAATGTATCGGAAAGGTTCTGTGTTTTTATTATTTAATTGCTAAAATCAGAAGTGGGATAGAGCTTACACCACAATAAGCTTTTGAGTGGCATGGTGAAACTTGGAGGATGCATTTGAATAAGATAAGTACACAGTTTCTAATTAGGTTTACAAATCGAAAGTGTTGGTTGATGTTTGTGGCTTTGGAAAAGTACGAAAAGTTAATAGTTCATTTAATCAGTTGAGTATAATAAAGTAAATTTTTAAAGAAAATGAGTCACGGCGTCATGTCGCAAAACTCAGAAGCATTGCCGCATTTAGATTGAGCATTGCAGTGTTTATATTAAGCAGTTGGAACATTTAGCAGTTTTAGAGCCCAAACAGATAGCCTGTATAAAGTTACGGAGGGAAATATTACAATGATTATTATTAAAACAAGTATTTTCTGCATTATTTCATAGCGGTTTAAGTTTAATTAAGTTTTTATAGTCTGAAATAGTCTGAATAAGTTTTAATGATCTGTTTATTACTGGTAAATACATTGGTACATAATGGTTGGTTTAAAATATTAGCCACACCGTTTAAATTTTAATACGTTTTTCTAATTGCATAACAAATAACAACACAGGAAAGTTTTTGTCAAGAAAAAAACATTGATCGGTATTTATTCAGGCGAAGTGATAAATATTGTCGCTTTTGTTTGCAAGGCTGCTGTTGTTTTTTTACTTATTTCTTGCAGGTTAAAATAGTTTTGTTTTGTTGTTTTGACTAAATTAGTCATTATGTCATACATGCCATATTTTGTTATATGTTTTTATTTTATTAAAGTATAGGAAAAGTAAACATTCTAACTGAACTTATTAATTATTACTTGTAAATAGTAATATTATTCGTTACATATACGAATAAATGAATGATCCTGAAGAAAACAGTTGCATTTGTTATGTTTATATTATCTGTGGTTTTATGCAGGGGATTTCTCTCTCTCAACTAACTAATTTTAAAACGCAAATTATTAATAGATGAGATGCATTACTGAGATGCCACTTATTTTTTGTATATGGGTTGAACTAGTTTTCTTTATTAGTCATTGTCTACTTAAGTTTTGCTATCTATTGCAGAAATATAAAAAAATGGTGATAAAAATATTAATTATAATTAGTTAATGTAGATATAAGAATACGAATGGCACGTGTTAGAAATGAATGTGTTGAAAGCATAGACGCTTTGCACTGTGAGTAATGTGTGAGTGTGTAGTGCTGTTAGTAATGTAATAATTTAGTAATGTATTAGTAATATTTAGAGTGTTGAAAGCTTGGACGCTTTGCACTGTTGTAGGGTGTTGAAAGCTTGGACGCTTTGCACTGTTGTAGTATTTGAGTGTTGAAAGCATGGACGCTTTGCATTATTGTAGAGTGTTGAAAGCTTGGACGCTTTGCACTGTTGTAGTATTTGAGTGTTGAAAGCATGGACGCTTTGCACTGTTGTTGAGTGTTGAAAGCATGGACACTTTGCACTGTTGCGTTGTAGCGTGTTGAAAGCATTGACGCTTTGCACTGTTGTAGTATTTGAGTGTTGAAAGCATGGACGCTTTGCACTGTTTTAGAGTGTTGAAAGCATGGACGCTTTGCACTGTTGTAGAGTGTTGAAAGCATGGACGCTTTGCACTGTTGTAGAGTGTTGAAAGCATGGACGCTTTGCACTGTTGTAGAGTGTTGAAAGCATGGACGCTTTGCACTGTTGTAGTATTTGAGTGTTGAAAGCATGGACGCTTTGCACTGTTGTAGAGTGTTGAAAGCATGGACGCTTTGCACTTATGTAGTATTTGAGTGTTGAAAGCATGGACGCTTTGCACTGTGGTAAAGTGTTGAAAGCATGGACGCTTTGCACTATTGTAGCGTGTTGAAAGCATGGACACTTTGCACTGTGGAAGAGTGTTGAAAGCATGGGCGCTTTGCACTGTTGTAGAGTGTTGAAAGCATGGACGCTTTGCACTGTGGTAGAGTGTTGAAAGCATGGACGCTTTACACTGTGGTAGTATTTGAGTGTTGAAAGCATGGACGCTTTGCACTGTTGTTATATTTGAGTGTTGAAAGAATGGACGCTTTGCACTGTTGTAATGTTTAAATGTTGAAGGCATGGATACTTTGTACTGTTAGTAATATGTAAATATTGAAAGCATGGTAACATGTAACATATAAGTATGTAACATATAAGATTGAAAAAAAAATATTTCTGAGAATGTAATGAATGAGTATTGAAAGTCTGAAAGGTTATGAGTAAATTGATTAGCTAATAGAGTAGTAGCTTGATTCGTTATAAAGAAACCTCTCTAATTAGGATACCAATTCCTATAAGAACAACTGACTACTCAGAATATCACCTTTGGTGGATAGCAATGAAGAATTCCTCGAAGAAAACATATTATAGCTTATATCGCTGAAAAGCTTAAAAAATGGCGCTTTTTATGAAGTCATGGCCAACTATGCTTTTCATTTAAAAAAACATATGTTTGTGTCATATGTCAAAAATGACAGGCTTTAGAAGAAAACGGAGGACACAGTCTCATTAAGGATGTGAATAACTTTTTGTCTAAAATAGTTTATAATGGAATTAGGGACAATTTTTAAAATAGCCGAAATTTGTTTTTTTCGAAATATCTAGTAAGCCATGAACTTTTTCAAAAATCTGAAAGGAGCATATTTATGACCCCACAAAACTGCAATTCTTTCCCCATTTAACCGACTCTCTATCTCTAGTAGTTTCCGAGATACCCATAGAGAACATCGTAAGAAACTCACCCTGTATATTTATAATTAATTTATTTTTGTTTCCTAAAATGTTTTGATTAAAAGAAAGTATGTAAAAGTGGGCAACGCTGTGACGGTCAAGCTTAATGACGTCACTAAAAGTTTATTTGGTATGAACTGTATCTAAAAAAAATACCTTAATGTGATACAATTTCGCAAACAATACATACACCTTTTCGAACAAATCTTTTGGCATTACTTTCAGAATTTATTGGTATTTCAGTGATATAATTTTTACAGCCTGGTCTAAAATGAGTTTCAGTCTCATTGCAAAATGGTTCTGTTTTAAAAACGCAACATTTAAATAATTCTTCTTTGTTAACATCTTCATCAGTATCTTTAGTATTACTTAAAAGAGTAGGGTTCAATAAAATGGAGGGTAACATATCAAAATACGTTTGGGGAAGAAGATCTGAGAGTTTATTTGTTTTAGAATCAATTCTAGCACCCAAAATAAACATTTTTTCAATTATTTTTCCACAACCCACTTCAATTTGATCTGTATCTTTTATTATATCATATTCCAAAGCGACTCTATCCATAGCAATATTATTCTTCCTAGAAAACTCTATCATGGTAGACACCAACAAAGTCCTTGGAAAGAAAAAGGCACCAAACCAAAACCGTTTAAAGTTTGTAGCACTTAAATATTTAAAAAACGCCACTTTACTTTTGAAATCTTGTAAAAACTGAGATAAATTTGATAGAGTTGGATAAGAATACTTTAACCACATCTTAGGTATCTGGTTTTTGTTTAATTCCTTTGCCAGAATTTCAAGATCTTCATTTAGCGCTTCTTCACCAATCAAGCAGAGACGTAAATTATTTATAGAATCAAGTATGGCACTTAAAAGTAAATTGTATAAGTTAATTTCCCTCAAAATGTATTCATCTGCATCATATTCTTCTATTCTGGTAGGTAGTGACGAAATTATATCATCTACAGACTCTAAAATCTTAATTTCGTACCCATCATTAACTTTGGCAACATCTTGAACTAATCGACCTCCTAAATTGTTAAAATTCTGGATATCAACCTCCTTGTATCTAAGAAACTCGTACTGTGTTAAATAAAGAACTTCTGGATCATCTTGCGAAGGCAACTTAGAGATCTGCTTTAGATAATCTGCTCTATCGTTCTTGATCGGTATTCCATACTCCTTAATATCGTTGAAGAAGAACTTTCCTTTTTGTAAAACTCTTTCATTAAAACAATCTATCAAGATTTCATTTATAAAACGAATTTCCCAATGATTTTCTAAATATCCACAGTAGTTACATTCCCCAATTAAATAATATACTTTCTCAAAAAGACATTCTTCTGAGTTCACTAAGTTCCTCAATTCCTCCAAAGACATCAGAATGTCTGACTCAGAAAAATGGTAAGGTACGTGCCAGTTTAGGATATTGTATCGTTCTTGGAGAAGAAAATGAAAATGGCAGAAACTATACAATAATTTGGAGAATATGTCTTGTTTTCCAGGACATCCATAGAAAAATTCCTTAGAATTCACTGGAGCCTTTTTGTAAGTTTTTAACAAGTTTTTCTTCAAACTATTTGGAGCTTCTTCAACTACTTTTATAGAGTTTTGAATCAAATCTAGCGGAATTTGACATTCAGGCTTACAAGATAAAAACAACCTAAAATTCTCATGAGTATTCTCGAAATCAAAACCTTCCAAAAGCTCCTCTAATTCATCCAACCAGTCTCTAACAAGATGACAGTTCTGGAACAAGATCCAATATCCCTGTTTTTGACCATCTTTTAACAAATTCACTGCTTTTTGTAGATTTCTCTGGCCCAAACTTAAGTGTTTAAACTTATGTAACACTTGTTTGGTGCTGGCAAAAGTGTGTACGATTTTCAAAACGTTTAGTGAAGGAATCAAGACAAAAAGTACCGGTGATAGATTGTAGGTTTCGTTATAGATTTCTTGCATATCGAAAAAAATTGGTTTTAAGTATTGTGACCCTAATGTTGTTTGGATAAAGTTTAAAATACCTTGATGTGTTTGGTGAGGCTTAAGTAGTTTTATTAAAATTAACTTTTCAATTTCGCCGATATTGTTCCATGGATAAGGCAAATCGGTAGATGAACTAGACATAAATGTTGCCCACTGTTCATTTTCCTTAAATGATTTAATTATACCAGCAAAAACAGGCAAATTTTCAATTTTTTTAACATTAATCCAGGTATTTTCTTCAACCCAAGATGGCTTATTATCTGAAGACTCACCTTCCAAGATGTTTGCATCAAAAAATATATTTAACTCTTCATTCAATATCGTCCCTCTAGACATAGCAACCTTACAAGCTAGCCAAAACGTAAACAATAGCTTATGTTTTTCAAACAAACCCTTGATCACACTCTTGTACAAATCAAAAGTCATAGTACTGCATAATTTTTGACACCTAACTTCCAGTACTTTCGACTGTTCGGCATTGAGGATAGATGAAAAAAACAAATTATTAAACCAGTCTAAAGAAAATTGATATACTGAATTTATTTTTTGCAAATCGTTGACACAAAAGTATAAATTTGTAACATACTCAGCCACTACTCTGTACCCTTTTTTAAAATCCTGAATTATCTCATCAATCTTTTTGGTTTCTTCTTGTTTAACACGTACATTTTTTGCTAAGTCTTTGAAATTATCCAGCACAGATATACTTGCTTCATCCTCCAGAATATCAGCCTGACTTTCACAAAGAGTATCTAGAATCTTTACTTCAATCTCTTTCAATTCTGCCTTGTTTTCTCTGTTTTTCCAAACAAGTTCTTTAGATAACTTTTTGATTTCCGGTCTTTCAATTTCAACGACAACTTTCAAAAGTCCTTCTTCCAAAGACTTTCTTGTTAACTGGAAATTGATGATGGTAAGTCTGCTTTTGAAATCTAAGCTGTAGGATGGATTTGGTTTGGTACAAACGATATACAGTCTAAAGTTCCTATCGATTTTCGTATCTTGTTTATCTAAAATTGTATATAGATCATTGTTTTGTATAAAAGTTTCTCCATACAACAAGTAATTCAAGCAAGGTGGAATATACCCATTAGTATCTTTGATTAAAATTGGTTTTCCATACTTCACGCAGATTTTAATATGGTCCATCCAGTTTCCAAAACTAAATTTGGACACTGTCAAGTTATTTCCATTTTCAGTACGTTGTATCCAGTTACAAGCCTGAGCTTGTGGATCTAAGAAAACACAAAACTTCTTAGAATGGTTATAAATTATGGCATTTTCGACAAAAAAGTCATCGAGAGGTAATCCATACTCTTTCCAGCTTTCGATTTCGACAGTATTGGACAAAACCAGAGAGAAGTTAAAAGTTTTGGAACTTGGTACTTCGCTTTCTTCTATATATTGTCTCCATTTTGATATAATCGTTGGTCTAAGAGAGTTATTTAATGATGCAAGATAAGCTACAACAGCACTGGACAGCATTATGTCACCAGCAAGCACATCAAAGTGTTTTTGTAAGTCTTGTGTAGCTTTGGACCATCTTAAATTCTCTTCACTTAGCCCTCCAATTAGTTTCTGAGCACTACCTAGCTTCTTACTACATACATTCACTTCAGCTTGAAGCTTAGTTTGTTTCTTCGTAGCTTCTTTCAGCAATTTATTCAAAGCAGCAAGTTTTTCTTCAATCCTGACAACTTCCTCCTTTTTCTCGTTCAATACTATCATAGTTTCAGCGTACTCTTTTTCTGCCTTATTTAGTTTTTCCTTCTTTGGAGCTACTTCCTTGGCGACCTTATCATACATATCCATCGCTATGATCCATTTACACAAGCCTTCAGCTGCACTGGAAGCCTTAGCTACAACGTGAGGTTTAAAATCCTTATGAGGAAGATAATCTTTTCGAATTTTTACCATAATCTCCGGCTTAATATGGTCTTTATCAAAGTCTTTGAGAGTTTGAAGAAAATTCATGTCTCCTAGAATTCTTTTGGATGGTCCCCAGTAGTCTATATGCTTTCTTCCTGTACTTGCATCAGGAATTCTGTCAGGTTTGACGTCTTTAATCACGCATACCGATGCCATAACTAATTTAATGGCATCTGGAGGGTTTTTCATGGATTTTACCAGAGTTATATCAGAAGGTTTTAGTGTATTCAAAGCAGAAATTGCGTCTTCTAAAATTGGGATTGCCTGAGCCAATTCTGACTCGCATTCAGACTTCAAAACCTGAGCTATAATCGCTTGTTCACTGGCGATTTTTTCATCTTTCCTTACCAGAGCCGAAGCTTTTTCTACTTCGATAGTCTCTAAAGCAATTTCTTCGGTCATGCCTTTAGCATTCTTCGTCATCAACTCAAGTTGAGGTTGGTATTCAGCCAGTGATTTCTGCATAAGAAGAATTTGGTTTGCTGCGTAAGATAGCTTTTCTAAACCTTGAATATATCTATCTTTCTTGGTCTTGAGTTTTAGCTGTTTGGTTGATATTAAACTGGAAAAAAGTTGAACCATGTGAACATAAGCTTTCGGTGTGGTAAAGCCCAGAAGATCACGAACTTCCTGGGCAGTTCTGTGAAAATGTATTGCTGAATTAATTGCCTGAGCTTTAATATTATCTGTAAGATTAACATCCTTTATCCAAGACAGAGCTACAGATTTCAGAGCTTCGTCTGGCCAATCTTTCCAACGTATGACAGTACATTTTGTCACCAATGCTGGATATTTGCAAAGCCTCCTCCTGAGCAATCCGTTATCAAAATTCAAACTCAAAATCAAATGCAGATTTTCCCTGCAGGTTTTTTCGAAATACATGAACACTCTGTGGGGTGTTATGTCCAAATTCCTGTTTCCTCCTTGAGCAGATAATCTGGCCAACTCCAAAATTTCATGCTGTTCCGCTAATGTGAATAAATCAATCACAGATCCTTCTCTTAAATAATAATCTATGATTTCCAGAAAGCTATCGTTTAGAATAAGTTCTTCATTGATGAATAAAACGATTTTTTTATTCAAACCTCCGCAAGTCTTGAAAATATTTTTAAAATCCCCTAACCAGGAAGTTATGTTATAATCGCCTGTCAAAATAGGCTGACAGAATTCGTGTTTGTACATGTAAGACACTAATTTTGTCAGAGATTGCCTTCCATATCCTGTTCTGCCAAGGAATAAAGCATTTTCTCTAGATAAAGATAAAATTCTTCCAATCCTTGCCAGTTTTTCCAAAGCATAATCAAAAAATATTATGTCCAGCTTAAATCTATGACTTTTATTGTATTCTGTTATAGTCTGGTTGCATGTATCTACAAATTGTTCAAAATTTAATTCGTCATAACGACGTGACTCTGTATTAACACATCTGTCGTGGAAAGTTCCAAAAAACAATTTGGAAAATGTTATAGGTTCTTCAGAATTTCCAAAAGCCTCCTCCAAGTTTTCTGCAAAATGTTCCTCGGCAGTTTCCTTTAATTTTTCCAGAAACCAATCCCTGTCTTTTGCGTCAAACCTATCTGAATAAACTCGAGTCATCTCGTGAATCCATAATTTTACATATATCTTCTTATTAGCATCAAATGATTCTTTTTTAAGAAGACTACAACCTTCTATTACTTTAGAGATACTCTCCAAATCAAAAATGTAATGACATCTATTCAATGTTGGCTTTAAATTGTTCTGTATCAAATTATATATCGCCAAAGTAGCGGAAATGATTTGATTAACAGCAACAACTATATCACTAGGAAATCCAGATTTTTTCCAGGTATTTAATAGACTCTGTGAATATATCTTTGAAATAGTTTCACCAGATATTTTATTGATACCAAACAAATTAAAATGTCTAAGAAATCTTTTGGATACGGCATTTCCAGAAGATATGCTGGAAGAACCTATAAAATTAACGTCTTTAATAGAAATTTTATCGAAATTTTTTAAATCAAACCAGGAGTTGTGATCAAAATGCTGTCTTAAAAGTTCTGTAACATCGCCAACACCATATTTATCATTAATAGTCATGTTAAGATCTTCAAGAAAGAATATGGATTTCTTTTTTGTACTTGGAGTGTAATATCCTTGTTTTCTTTTATTTAACTTGGACAACATCAACGTTTGTAGAGATCTGGCATTCATCATTCTATCAAAGGTGATTATACACTTCTCATATTCATCCTCGTTGAGTTTCCTTTCGTAACAATCCCTGATAATGGTGGATTTTCCGGTACTTCTGGATCCCAGAATAAAAAGACGTTTGTTGTATTTGATGTAAAGATCCAAAAAAAAGTTGCATCTTAGACTGTCAACTGTAGGTACCAAAACTTTGCTTAAGTACTGACTTTGAACAATTTTCTCATTTTTTAGTAAGTCCGACCATAGTTTCCATGTACCTCTTTGTTTGTACAAGTAACAGTATTCCAACAACACGGCGTCATGAGGTACACTAACCTCTAAACGTTCTATACCCTCGGGATAGGGACAGTCACCATTTTGACCTCTCCAAAGTATTTTAAAGAATTCATCAAATTTCTGTTGAAGACCGTTATCTAAAAAACTGGAAAAACCTATAACACCTGCTTGAAGAAATGTCGCGTGGATCCAGGTGGGCATATTTTTAGGATCTTCTTCTTTTTTGTTTACCTTTGAAGTGGCATCGTCTAAAATAATTTGAAAGTAAGTCAAAGTGTTAGTTACCAAGGTGTTTGTGTCAACAGGCCAGCTTGTTTCAACTACTAGTGTTTTGAGGTATTCCAGACATGGAGGAATAAACCATTTAAGTAAAGCTTCGATGTGAGGTTTATGATCCAGAAACCACTCAGACGTACAAGATCTTAACCATGAGTTTATCAAAGATTCGTTGGGTAGGGTACTTGGTGGGAAATATATTATTGTACTTTGAGCAATCTGAAAAAATATGAATAATACAGGGTGTCATCATTTTTGTGTGTTTTACAGAGTCTCTCGTTAATGAGCAAAGGTACAAGAATGCGGTTTTCATATTACTATGCTACATTTTTATGAAACTAAAAATGCTATACACAGATTTGTCGTAGTCCTTTTAGTTCCTGAAATACAGGGTGAATTTGAAATTGTTGCCTCGAAAAAGGAGATCCTATCTCCCTCCTATCTGGGTTGTCTCATAACTTATAGAAAAGATGAAAATTGCGTCCCATAGACCTTTTCACGTAGTAATCACTGGCATAACTAGTTTTTTTTCTGGGAGATGTCTTTCCTGAAACTTTCCAAACCAAACCAAACTGGCCAAACTTTTGTTTTTTTAACAGTTGTTTTTTTACAAGTTGTTTCTTTAAAAAAAAGGATACCCTGTATATTATTGTTTTTTTTTTATTTTATTTGCCTTGTTATAAACTTTCTAAAAATATAATATGCTCTACATATATTTATTTTCATAAAGAAGGTAAAAATGCATTATTTAACTTTTGAGTAAAATTTAAAAAAAAATTATGTGAAAACGGCACATTTGAATTGTCTCTCGCTACTCATAAACAAGAAAATCCCTAAAACACACGAAAATGGGACACCCTGTACACTTTAAGTATCCAATTATTCTCTCAAATTTGACTTAACCGAAACCTGTTTGATAGGTTACATCAATTCGCAATAATACTTTGATTTAAAAAAAACTTACCATAAATGGATCACAGTCAGCTAGATTGATTGTCTCATAAATAAACTTGTTATTGTCACTAAACATAAGAACTTCTCCAGATTCCAAAAACAGTTTCTTATTCTCTAGTACACCTCGTATATTTTCAGTCCAAGTTTGATCGATATGACCATCAAAAACAATCAGGTTAGTTTTATTTTTTTGATCCTCTTGATTTTCTCTCAAAATTTTTAATAAAATACCATCAGTCCAAGTAGAATTCTCTGTATTTTCTAAATTTCCATACAGGTCTGTATAATTCACACATTTTGGATTAATATAATGAGTTTTTATCGATTTATTATAAGTTTTTTCAAACACTCTTGTACAAACTTTTAAACAAGTAGTTTTTGCAGCAAAAACATCTCCCACAATCATAATATTGGTCTTGCTGGTTAAAGCATTATACAATTCAATGCTTTTATTTTTAAATTCATTGTTTATTTCTAAATTATATTCCTCACAAATTGATCCCCAAACACTTTCAATGTCTCTAACAGCTTGACTACTACTTCCTTCTATACAATATTTTTCGTGAAATACATTTTCCAAAATCCCATTGAATATTTTTACATCTTCCTGTACAAGACAAGTATACAGAACTTTCCTAATACTGTCACATAAAACTTTTTCATCACCATCACTACTTTGCATAGTTTTCTCATATTCAAAGGTTCCCAAAACATTCATAACCACCTTTAATTCAAACTTATATTGTTTCTGATATGACATGGCATCCTGAAAATACTCCAAACACTTTACAAGCTTCCTAGAACAATTTTTTGAATCCTTCATACCCTGTGAAGTTAAAAAAGTTTCAGTGAGTATACTTAAATCAGGTTTGGGTAAAGTAAAGATCCTAAAAAGAACTTTCAAGTTCTCCGGTAAAGAAATGTGACTCCTAACTTCAGTCAAGGCACATACAAAGCATCTAGGATTCAACCCAACATACATATTTTCTAACAAAACATTTGTTTTATTCTGTTTTTTCGTCTCGAGCACTGAGAGTAGTTCTTGAGTAAAAACTGAAAATATTTCTTGCTTTAACTTGTCAAAAGAATCAAGAATCAGCCAGGCTCCACAAGAAACTGCTCCTTTCAACAGTTGAAGAAGAGTTTCCATTTCCAGACTATTTGTACAGAGAAATTCAAAATGTAACAAGCCCAAAGATTCTGCTAAAGAAGAAACAGTTTTGGATTTACCTGTTCCAGATTTTCCAGCAACCAAACCGAGAAAATTTGAGAAATAGGCGTTTAATAATGTTTTGTTACATTTTTCAACTGACGGTGTTAAAATAGCTTGAGAATTGTTACCATAGTACTCATACCCATAACTTACAGAATTATCCAGTACCCTAACTGTAAGGAAGTTTTTTTGGAAATAATACCTTAGCTGTACTTGCCAATCGAAATGATTATCGTCTATAACAAGCCCAGTTTTCAAAAAATAAGCCAGCAAATACTTATGTTTCAAGTCTGTAAGTAGAAGATTTTTAAAAATCGTTCTTTCCATGTTACTTAAATTTGTTGACTTGATAATATTAACTTTTTCATCGATATAACCTTCAAGTCGTTTTTTATACAACAAAAGTTTAATATTGTGAGGCAGTTTTAAGGCATTTTCCACTTGATCAGTCCAAAAAACTTGAGCTGCCAGCTGAACACTCTGTTGGGGATATTTCATCACCAGATCTTTAATTTTAGTCTTCTTAAACACCTTGCAACACTCTGCAGTCAAGTGTTGAAGGGTCTTCTTTGTTTCTTCCTCTAATTTCTTCAAAATTTTATGTAAACCATCTTCTAACACTGGATTAAAAGAGTTTCTTATATTCAATTCCTCACCTAAAGGACTCACCACACCACATATCTCTTTGTCTGAATTATATTTAACTTTTTCGATGCCAGGAAAAAGCTTTATAAGAAAATCTTTCTCAGTAAAATCTCCGTTTTTTGATATCAATTCTACTAATTCAGAGTTTGAAAGAAAATAGAGTCTTGGAAAATGTTGTCTGGTTACTTCCAAGTAAGTGTTAACACCGTGTTTAACTTGTTCCATCTTGTTTAGGCAGTTGTTCAAGTCTTTTACCATTTGGGTTTGAGATATTAAGTTGATAATTATAGGATTTTTTAAAATTTTCTGAATATAACTATTAAAAATGGCTGAACATTTTTCAAAAAGATTTTTTTCCTTGGGTACAAGCTGATTTACATCAGAAATTGAAAATATCGGTAGTAATTTTAAATAATCTTGTTGAATAACATCCCAATTATCAAAAACAGTTTCGACATTTAACAGAACATCATAAAAATCTGTAACTTCTGTTGCATGAGCTTTTACAAACACTGAGCTTCTCATTTTTAGTACTTTGATCATATGATCATCAATTATTGTTCTGACGTCTTGTAAATGGTCCAGAATCAATAATTTATTTTTATATTTTGATGTAACAAATTTAACATTGTTCCAATCTGCTTTGAGGTTGTTTAAATTATCTAAAAGTTCTTGTTCTTTTGTTGCTCCTGTACTGATGATCTCGTACTCGTATAGTTTGTCTTTCAAGTCGATTTGCATCATTTTTCTTAATGTTGTACCTAAAATATTTGTTTATATACAGAGTGTCTCAGAAATAAATGCAAGTATTTTAACTGGTAGTATAGTTCGACCCCAGAAACACACCCATGATTTTTTTTCGGAAAAAATGTTAAAAATTTATATTTTTCTTGACATTTTCCGGAAAATGTTGAAAACTTTTGAGTGCCACTGTTCATTCTCCCGAAATTCGTTTACGGTGCATAGTCAATCTCGGAGAGAATGCGATGTTGCCACCTGCTTTCTGCATGTTTATAAATTCACTAATAACTTCTTATAATGAAGTTTAACTTGATATAATGTCATTTTAACAAAACGTCAACGGTTTTTGTAGATGTATCTCTAGTTTGGATATGGCGTTTATCGCGTCAGCCTGAATATCTGTTGGTAATTTACTTATTTCGGTTTGAGCCATTTCTGGCTCCAATTCAATCAGCAATCGACACGAAAGAGAATTAAAAAATATTGACTCAAAACTGACAACTAAAGAGACAGCTTTATTTATTTGTCAAATTACAAAGTTAAATAACTTGGTTATTTTCAATTTATTTTAAAAATGGTAAAGGGAAAACAGGTTTCTTTTGCCCAGAGCTACCACCCCTTAAAAAACTTGCACTTATTTCATACATTACTCATGATAATAAGTCTACGTGAAATGTATCTTGAATTAAGAGAATTAATATTAAACAGGCAGACATAAAAATAATACTTAATAATAAGATTTTTTACCAGCATTTGGAGTAATATTGAATCCTGCTATCTCCGACATGGCTTTCCAATGTCTAGGACGTAAAGAATCATTACACATAATTTGCATAACTTTTAGTGATGGCTTGAAGTCCTCCATTATTTTCAGAGCTGTTATGCAAAGCTTTAATGGTGCAGGCCAGTTGAGAATGTCAGGATCGTCAACGGTACCTTTGAATCTAGTAAAAAATCATTCAAGCTATTAGCAAGATTATTTATTATACAGGATGTCAAAGAAATATGGTAATCGCAAAACAATTTCCGATGCACGTGATCAACTTTGAGTGACAAGCGATGTCGACAGTGCTGTCACTGTCGTGAGATGAACCTTAATTTAAAATTGACAAACAACATATTTATTATATCATTTTTTAAAAAGTTTTATGTTTTATTTTTAATTTAATGACTAATATTTTAGTGATTAATTGATTTATTTGTTTTATAGCTTATTTTACTTATTACATATTGGCAAAAACTAGTCCATTATGAATATTATTATAAGCGTTATTATGGGTTATTTATTTATTTATATACATCTTACAACGCCATAAGTGGTAATAACAAGTAAGAGGTTGCTATTAATGCACAAACTAATAGTCAAAAAATTTAATCAAAACTAACTTTAAAAGTGATATAATGTGCCTATCAATCAAACTTACTTTTCTGACTGCAGTCAAGGGTAATAAAGGACCTTTATTGTCACGTTCTCGTTCAAAATAGTTTAAAAAAAACAGGGAAGCTACAATCTCTTTGCTTCGACTGTTTAACTGCTTCGGCATATTTTCAATTTACAATTTCAAGAAATGCAATACAAAAACTCGAAAATTTAGTTCTTAAAAGAACTGTTTGTACTTAAAAGTGCATTTAAAAAAAATACTATGAAAATAGGCAAAAAACGAGAATTACTCACAAAGATTCAACAACAACACGATATTCTACAAAATAATGACTGACAAACTAGGATAATTGTCAAATAATAAAGGACAACATTGCTGATCGCATTTGATTTTTCAGACACAGACGCAGAACAGACTGAGGACAGTCCAGGGTCAGGATGGCCGAATATGTAAGATTAATGGGCCACCGAATATTACAAGCGAGGGATTCCCAGAACTAACCGACGCAACGTAGAGGCGACGGAGTTTTGGGATAGGAGTGGCGACGACAGAAGAGAGAGAATCGTGCGAAACCAAATAGCAAGACCTGTGTCCTCTTACGCGATATATTAAGCTCTATTTTTATGAAGTATTATTAAATGGATTATTAGTATTTTCTTTAATTAAAAGTTTAGTTCGTCTAAAGGACTTTTATTTAAGACATTCTTACAAATGATCTACTCAGTGTTTATCTTGAAAAATAAATCGACATCTGAAGAAGTTTCCTGCGCAATTTTTGAAATTTGTTTGACTATCCTCTATCGAATTTAATAGACACTCCTTTATCTACCGGATAAGTTTCAAAAGAAATGAAAACTAGTCTAATAAAGCCATTCTTGGAAAGCAAGACCATACAAAGACTTTAGACCAATATATTTTTTCCTGTATATTGACAAAATATTAAAGACACTCATATGCCACCACGTGTTTTTTGCCAAAATTTAATTTAGTCAGGTTTAGACTAAGGGCTGGCAAAGGTTAGTCTTGGGTCGAGATTTCCGTATGTAAGAAGAGTACAATGCGTTTATAATGTACTGAACAAGGAGAGGACAGTAAACACGTTGCCAAACGTATGAAATAAACCGAGAAACTGTGCACATCGCTAAGAGACGTGGAAGGGGATATAACAGATTTGTCGCAGTTGACCGGTCGACCCAATCAATACTGCAATACTACAATAAATCAACTTTAAGTACTGACAGACGGTCAGTACTTAAAGTTCTAGGGAAAGGTGTACGTCACGCGTTCAGCTTCACGATTTAATTACGTCTCGTGATACTTAATTTGTTTATTTTTTAACGAGTCGTTGTAATTTTCCCTATAGCTTGAATTTTTTTAAGTGCAAGCTAGAAACACTTGCATTTTTGGTAAAAATAAGTGGAATTGAGTGGGTGTTCGATAGTGGTCGCGCTATTAAAACTCTGAATTCAAAAATCGATATCTCGAAATCTATTAGAAATAATAGATTGTGGTTTTTTCAAGAACATTGTTAATATTTCTACTGTATTTTCTTTGTAGACAATATGTGAAAATCTTTATCAATAAAAAAATTACACGATTGCTGAAAATTGCGATGCTCTAAAAGTAAATGGATGGATTGTTTACAATTTTTGAATGGAAAAAACAACCTTATCGAATTTTTCTTATGTAAACATATTGAAAATATCCGATCTTGAAAATAAAAAAGAGTTTCAATATCTAAAGTGGTTCTTGAGTTATGGCCTGTTATGTGTTAAAAAGTTGAGTTTTTAAATTATCGCGATTACTGACGTTTTCTCGTTATAAAAAAATGACACCCTAACGATATCCTTATAATTCCATTTCAGATGCTCAGAAACATGTCTAATGATTTTATCTAGTTATCTCTTGAAAAAAAATGTATTTTAAAAATAAGCGGTTTGCGATCGTGATTTTACTTTACTTGATAGGGAAAGGCGTATCGGCAACGCCGCAACAGCACACCGTCGCGCGTCGCGTCGGTCGGTCGCATTTCTCTCACTCCGACTTAATAAGATCCCTATGCGATTTACTTCCACATATGTAAATGCCGACCCAAAAGTAACAGTTGCCAGCACGTTAGACTTTAGTGTCAATCGCGATATGATTGATGACGTGCATCGGAAAATGTTTTGCGATTACAATATCTTCGTTTAAAGATTCCGATGAGTCGATTTTAGTATTAACGACTGTGTAAAAAAAGATTTTACCTTATGGGCAGATTCTCGTCCTGAGCTTGCCTCAGTTTTTTCCGGTAATCCTTCTGTAAATCCCCCAAGTCTCGACAAAAATGCTCGACTCTCTCGTTGGTAATCTCGTAGTCCAGCACATCGAACTGACCATCTAACCAGACCGAAACGTGTCTTTGGACATGTTGACACAGTCTCAACAGATGATAGAATGGGTAGACGTAATCTTTTAAGTTGTCAAATTCGGCGTACGTTGATTTTGGAAAGCTCAAACACACTTCTTCTTTGTTGATCCATTCGATCTTTAGTTGTATCTGCTATTTTTATCAATATTAAGAATCAACAATTAGTACATTTCATGTCTTCGAGACTCAAAGTTTACAGAATTAAAAATATGCTGTGGTTCAACCCTTTATAGGCCAGTACTAATTATTTTCTAGTTTGATCAAATTGACTTCAAAATTATATAAACTAGCACAAAGGGAGCATATCTTCATAATAACATTTTTCAAAAAGTTAACAAATAAGGGAATAAAAAATAAGGGGGTGGTGGTCGATTTTTCAACCAGACTGTTAAAACAAATATATAATATGTAATGATCTAATGTATACTAAGGGCTGGCAAAGGTTAGTCTTGGGTCGAGATTTCCGTATGTAAGAAGAGTACAATGCATTTATAATGTACTGAACAATGAGAGGACAGTAAACACGTTGCCAAACGTATGAAATAAACCGAGAAACTCTGCACATCGCTAAGAGACGTGGAAGGGGATATAGCAGATTTGTCGCAGTTGACCGGTCGACCCAATCAATACTTCTGTCAGTACTTAAATTTCTAGGGAACTCTAAAGCTGTACGTCATGCGTTCAGCTTCACGATTTAATTACGTCTCGTGATACTTAATTTGTTTATTTATTAACGAGTCGTTGTAATTTTCCCTATAGCTTGATTTTTTTTTAAGTGCAAGCTAGAAACACTTGCATTTTTGGTAAAAATAAAAGGAATTGAGTGGGTGTTCGATAGTGGTCGCGCTATTAGAACTCTGAATTCAAAAATCGATATCTCGAAATCTATTAGAAATAATAGATTGCAGTTTTTTCAAGAACTTTGTTAATATTTCTGCTGTATTTTCTTTGTAGACAGTATGTGAAAATATTTATCAATAAAAAAATTACAGGATTGCTGAAAATTGCTATCCTCTGAAAGTAAATGGATGGATTGTTTACAATTTTTGAATGGAAAAAACAACTTTATCGAATTTTTCTTATGTAAACATATTGTAAAATATCCGATCTTAAAAATAAAAAAAGTTTCGGCATCTAAAGTGGTTCTTGAGTTATGGCCTGTTATGTGTTAAAAAGTTGAGTTTTAAATTATCGCGATTACTCTCGTTTTCTCGTTATAAAAAAATGACACCCTAACGATATTCTTATAATTCTATTTCAAATGCTCAGAAACATGTCTAATGATTTTATCTAGTTATCTCTTGAAAAAAAGTCTTTTAAAAATAAGCGGTTTGCGATCGTGATTTTACTCTACTTGATAGGGAAAGGCGTACCGGCAACGCTGCAACAGCACACCGTCGCATTTCTCTCACTCTGTCTTAATAAGATCCCTATGCGATTTACTTCCACACATGTAAATGCCAACCCAAAAGTATCAGTTGCCAGCACGGTATAATGTATAAACTGTACGTATCATCCAATATAAGAAAAAAGAGTAAGTTCATTTTGATTTTCTCTGTTAACTCTCTACTCAAAAATATGCCCATATCAAGTAAATCAAATTTTGTTTTTCGAGAAACTCGCATCCTATAAGAAATGATCGAAAATATACAAGATATGTTAACGATTTTAGAAAATATCATCCGAGCCGTAAATTTGGTGCACTAAATAAAAAGAAATAAACGTCACAGATACATTGTTTCTATATTTGTAAATTTTGATTCCACGAATTTTTTATAGAAAATGCTTAGACGACAATAATTATTACCTATGATACACAACAAACTCAGTGTCACCTATGCTTACTGGTCGAATATTCAACCACTTACGTTAACTTTTCGCGCCAATTCGGCCAACGTATAGATATGAGTGATTAAATCATCAAGGCGCGCATAGAAATAAGCATAGAAAACAGCGACCATCAACCTCTAAAGAGTTAAAGTTACCTTTATCTTGGTCATATGTAAAGTAATATCACTCAAATATTTTCGGGCATATTTTATATCGTCCATTTCATCCAACACAACCAACAGAGGATACACCTCTTGGATATCCACGTTAATCTCTTCGATAACTTTTTGAAGCTTCTCCTCAGCTTCAAATTTTAGTTGGTCATAATTGACGGCATGCTGATCTACTATAGGTCCAATCTCATCCAACCACGTTATAGCTTTAAGTATTTATCTTTGGTTTAAATCAAATTATATTTAATGTAAAGTAAAATAAAACCAACCTTCAGCATTCAGATTCATGTGATCTTTGCTCAGTAAACCTAATGTAATGATCTTGCACAAGTAAGCAAGTGATGCGTGAACCCGTTGATTCAAATCTTGGAGCTGTTCATTTTTAACCCATGTCATAAATTTTCCTTTAAAAAATAATAGTTTTATTATTAAGTATCGATAAAATCAATAAGGAAAATAGTTGAGTGAGTCAAATAAAGAGGGCAACACCAGAGTCAGAGAAAATACAAAGAAAAACAGTATCATCTGAAATATTTCAAATATGTTGTAAAGTAAAATAAACACACATACACAGTACATACGCTACACCTCCTCAGCGGGATAGCTCCACACCACATAAGGAGACAAGTTTCCAGCACGAAAGAGAAACAGCAAGCTCTTTCCGATACCCGGCACCCACTCTTCGGACAATACGCCGCTGGACCCAGGTTGAAATCTCGAAAAAGTTTTCTAACTGCCGTCCAGCCACTTGATAGCAGCACGGCAAAACCACAAGGTCAGCAACTTCAACAACTCCAAACGACTTTGCTCTAAGGCCAAAAGAGAGCCTACCACCTGGTGCGGAACAAGCATGGCCGGTGTGGAGGAGTCTGAACCGTTTGGCGTACTCAGGTTGGCAGATGCAAGACAAACATGAACCAGTGGGGGAACTAACCTACCTTGACGGACCTGTATCCTGTGAATGCGGAGAGGAACAAAATATGAGGCATCTTCTCGTATGCCCAAATCTTCCAAACATATGCAATCAGAGTGATCTGGCGGAGGGAAATACCAACGCTCTGGAGTGTGCCAAGTACTGGATATCCGGTATATAACCGCTGTGTGCATATATATTTTTTGTAGTTTGTGTAATTCTGTACAAGTTTTGTTCCTATTTATGTTGATTGTTTGACTATGTTTTTTTTAAATGTATGATGTACCTTTTTATTAATTTAGCCGTTTTGTATATTTTATATATATATATATTTTTGTATTTCTTGATTTTTTTTATATACTGAGTTGGACAGGAATAAATAAATAAATCTGAAATATTAGACAAAATAGAATGTTGTGCTTCTATCCACATGGGATGCATGGGACCACATATATAGAGAATGTTCAGCCATCGTTCAACATCACATCATATATTGTCGAACTCTCTCAATCACTTGCCAACCAGATGAAAGCATAGACTTAAAATAAAATATGGACTGAGCATCTCATTCATAAATAGCTGGAACATGCGGTCAGACAATGTCTTGTTATCGTTGTGTTATTGTTTTAGGTTATAACGAGTGCGACACGAGCGATAGATAGGTTGTCTCTGTCGTAACGGTCTTTCCCTGACGACTCTGCCGAGAAACACAACACTGTCTTTCGTTTCTCAAGTACACCTGAACTCTCGGTATCATAGCCGGGTAATTTTTTTATTTTAATGAAGCTATAATTAAATTAAAAATATATCGTATTTAAACTTTTTTATATTTTATTAAGATTTAGGACAGGTCTTTTAAATAAAAGTTTAGAAAAAACGTCTTAGAGTCCAAAAAGGATAAAAATAATAAAATACACGTTATAGAAAAAATTTTATAATCGAAATTACGTAATTTTTGAAATTAATAATAAATTATTAATTTTAGTCAAACATTTACAACCCCTAATATTAATCAAAACAGGATCTATTCCACAGATATAATAGAATCGGCGACAGGGAGAGAAAAAAATATTATATGATTGTTGTATTTTTTTTTCTGGTTAAGTTATGTCTTATGTAAATTAGAGAAAACATAAATCCAATCCATTAAAGCAAGGAAGGTGATAGGAAGTGGATAAAGTGAAAACTATATTTATTTAACTCGGTACTGTCTTTATTATACCGAGTGCGTCCCAAAAGTGGCTCATCCCCATAATTTTTCTATATTTTCAAATAAAAAACTAAGATTTAGTATGTTAGTATATGACATAAATTAGGATTGATTGACGCATTCAATTGTTTTTGGTCACTTCCTGTTTCATCGGAAATGACTATAACTTTTAATTTTTAAACGGCACCCTTGGTATATTTCTACTTTATTCGATAGAAAATGACACTCTGAATAGAATGACATATGATATGTCAACTTTTGACATTTTCGCATATGGTTTAATTGCAATTGTAACACGCGGTTCATAACGACAATTTGACTCGAAATACCAAGTGTGTGGTATCAATATATTCATAAAAAAATGCTTTTTCCAAATATGCTAACGAGTCATCCTTGTTTCATTTGAAAAAATTGACATATGTATGATTAAAAATACGATATGTACATCTTTTAACCGGCCTAGACAAGACACGAAACCTATTAGACGATCAAAACTATTTTTCCAAGGCTCCTTGATTAAAACTTTGTTTTTAACAACACCATGGCACCCTGGATTGAAATTTAAAATAGGATTTGTTTTTAAGCGACAATGTCAAAAGTTGACATATGATATGTCATTCTATTCAGAGTGTCATTTTTTATCGAATAAAGTAGCAATATACCGAGGGTGCCTTTAAAAATCAAAAGATGTAATCATTTCGGTAAAACAGGAAGAGACCAAAAACAATTGAATACGTCAATAAATCCTAATTTATGTCATATACCTACTAACATACAAATCTGTTTTTTTTTATCTGAAAAAATAAAAAAGTTATAGGGGTGAGCCACTTTTGAGACGACCCGGTATATTAAAAAAAATTGTTTCATAATGTAATATTATTTTAAAATTCTTGTATGTTATTTTAGATTCTGAAGATAATTTTAAAATAAACCGGAATATATTTTTAATAAAAAACATTATTAATTATTAACAGGGTTATAATTATGATTTTGTTACAATGTAAGTAAGTAAATAATGTAATATAAGAGAAAAAATTCAGATTTTACATTTTACTAAAATATTATCTAAATAAGCGCCTTTCTACAACAACGCCACTGACTCCCAATGGGTAAATTGAGAGTTGCCTACCGGTCAAAAGTCGTTTCAAGACTTAAATGGATTATTTAAGTCAAATTTCTTGAAAATTTGTCACTGGCGAACCATATTTTATAGTTCTTGAACAGAAAAAGTCAATAAAATAAACACTTAAGGACTACAAGCTAAGAAAATGCGTTAATACAGCCGGGGAGATAGCGGCAACAAAGCTTTACCGCACATGTGCGACACGTACTACAAGGTAATAAATGAATGAATAGGCTCCCTCTCGCCTCTAATTGGTGTTGTCATATTGTCAAGAACTTATCCTTTTTAAACAGTATCCGACTTATAATTTACTAGTATAAGGACTATTTAATACATCTATGGAATATTAAAACCTACTTTATTAAACTGTAGTATTAATATCTCAATATATGTGTATAACAAGAAAAAAAATATTGATAATATTAAAGACGTGACAACATAGGCTGGATGAGGAAGGCTCGGTCGACTGTACCCAGAAGTAAACATGTGTACAAAAATTATTGTTTGTCCGCGTTGAGATGTAAATAGTGTAGTCTATATTTTATTTTAAGTCTATGGATGAAAGAGATTGATGACGTCATTCGGCATTTTGTAAATTACTACATATTCTTTTTAGTAATTGTCATTGTCATTTGATTTGGGGTTATAATTTTATTGACGGACATGGATCAATGTCAAAATTAAAATTTGATTCTTGCTGTAAAACCAAATTCGAATTTTTTTATTGCAAAAATACCTCAAAGATTTAACCAAAATGAACAAGAGCTCAATGCTAAGCTTAGAAATTATTTTTCTCGAGAAAGAGACGCTGGTAGAGTTAGAACACTCCGTATATGAAATAAGTACAATGCAAATGTGTAATATTCCTATGTAAAATACAAATTGATAGCGTTTTTAAAATAATACAGCGAGTTGCTGATGCTTTAGAAACAGAAATTTCAACAGTCCAAAGGATTGGAATTAAAGGGATAGTGACTGATGAAGAGTTCAAGAAAAAATGAATAATGCCGAAAAAAAACGGAACTCGCTCAATCAATAATATAGGAACGTACTTAAAATTCTTCTAAACAATATGAACTGATCTCAGACACACCCTAAAACTCATAATTGATAAATAATGATGACGTAATGGTGAACGATGGCTGAACGGTCTTTACATCCTTAATTATACCCAAAAAAAAAAGACTTTTGTGAGTGAAATTTCATTTAAACTGCATTTTTATGTCTTGTATTATTTGCTCTTACTGGTGGAACCTTTGAATAAAAATATTATAATGAACCCATACCAATTTCGATCAATTCGTCAGTTGTTGAAGGTTTCTGATAAGCCTTTGTTTTAATCAACTGGAAACTGTCACATATGTCCTGTACTTCCCGCAAATGTTGTAAAGACAAGTTATTGAAGATCGAGTCAGTGATACTTTGAAGACTGTCTTTTAATTTATCTCTATAGTTCTTCAGTACCAACTGTCCTATTTGAAAGTATTCGTTGTCAGGTATGTAAGCTACTTTATGAATATATCTGAAAAATTAAAATATACAGGGTGGTCCGAACTGTATTCCGGAAGTTTCGGCAAAATATTCTACGGATAAAGATGAGTAAAAAAGTTTGTATAAATGTATGTCTTAAAATGCTTAGTTTCGGAGATACAGGGTGTGGAAGTTTCATTTTTATTTCGATTTTTTCCAAATAATTTCTGAATTAATATCGATATTTAGATGAAAATTGGTGTCTGGGAGTTTTTGGGTATGAAAAATTTGATTTTGCTGTCAATATGACTCCTACTTGTACGGGGCGCCACCTACATATTTTTTAATTGATTTGAAGAATAATCACTTTTTGTCCGTACCTGTATAAAACTACTGAGTAAAAAATATACATTTTGGCGTTTTATACGCAAAAAAGGTCTCTTGGTAAAAATCTCTACTAGTAATGGTTCTCGAGAAATTTAGAATCGAAAATATCAATCACCTGTCATCATTGACATAAATTAAAAATGTTTACTTAAAAGTTATTAGGCTGAAATCATAAATTGGAAATGTTTTTGTGTCAAAAGTTCAACAGAAACTGTTTTATCGTCATTTTTTCGAAGAAAACTTTTTTTAAAAAATAAATAATTCCCAAATTTATCATTTCAGTCAAATAACTATCTACTCAACACGTTTATTTTTTGTCAATAATGACATGTAGGTATAGTCTGTCCAACGAGAAGATCCTTGACAGTGATAGATGTGTCTGTCATTTTAATTTCAAAGTAGTTTATTTTATTTTACAAAGAAATAAGTTGGTACAACTGGAACGCATAGCAGGAAATATTTAAAATTTGATTGACAAGATGACAAGTGATTACTTCAAAATATTGTGAAAAAAACTGTATAAAACTGAAAAAATGTAATCGAGTTATTTTATTTAATATAAACGGTATGTGTTAATACAAAACAAACAAGAACAAGACACTACATACCAAAAAAATATAAAAAAGAACTATTATTTACTTTCAAGCTTTATGAAACTACCCGCATTTATGATTATATTTATCAATATAACTTATGTACAAATACAAATTTGTAATATTCCACAGGAATAAATAAAACAACATAGGTAAATAAAACAAACTATTTTATTAATAATAACTCCTACCAAATTTTATACCTTAAAGGTTGATTAATTAAATTTAATCTTAATTTTTTTAAACCAGTACCTTTTGACATTATTTTTCTGCAGTACTAAAATCCATTATTTGCCTATCGTGTGATGTCGATATTTTACAGCTACTCCAGTTTTTAGTATGCGTTTAGTTTGATCTTTCTACCTTATACGAGATGCACTTATCTACGACGAAATGGTATACAAACTTTGTCGATGGCAACTTCATTGGTGTATAAGACTTTCTGCCTGGGCAGCGAGTATTAACCATAAACTGTGCTCTGGGTCTACAGTTAATTTTCACTCGATTTTTCCTCCACTTGACTTCAAAAGACACAAAACACACATAATAATACGAATCAAAATGCATCATCTTCCAAAACGCAGGGTATTTAACAAAACTTGACACAAAATTATAACCTATAATTGTATAATTTGGCAAGACTTTGACAAGCGTCAAAAATGACAAAAATCTAAAGGCGAGTTCATCGCATCGGCGTCCGTTTGTCGTTCATCGTTCCGTCAAACCAATAAAATTAAAATACGATCTGTCATTTTTTAAATAAACCAATAAAACTGGTTAAAAACAACAAGACACGACGCATGACGGATTTATATTTAAACCCATCCATAGATAACTTAAAAATAATTAGAAACTTTTTTTAGTAAAATAAATAGATTGGTATGGGACGTCATCTGCTTTTCTTCTGTCATCGTCTGTCGAAATCTTACCTGAGAAAAAAAAAACAGAGTATATTGACTATTTCCATTCTAAATATCTTGAGAACGGTTTCGGCTCGTAGCGATTTTTACCAAGAGATATTTTTTACGTAAAAAATCCACGGAAATGTATATTTTTTCACTCAGTAGTTTTATACAGGTTCATCCAAATATTGACGTTACTTCAGAAATTATTTGGAAAAAATCGAAATATAAATGAAACTTCTACACCCTATATCTCCAAAACTAAGCATTTTAGGACATACATTTATAAGAAACATTTTTTGCATATTTTTATCTGCAAAATATGCTACAGAAGTTTCCGGAATACAGTTCGGACCACCATGTATATTATATGAAAACTAATAATATGACATCCATCTATAAAAATTTACTTTTTATAATAAGCTATTTGCTGACATCCAACCTCGAACTCAATATCACCAAGAACTTGGACAAATTCTTCGCAATTCACGTCAGAATATATCTCAGCAAAATCTTTGGTTATCTGATTCAGATAATTCACTATAGGTTTATAGAGTCCTTCTATATTGCAAGCAATATCTTGCTTGCATTTACTGACGAATTCTTCAGTTAGGCAAAGGACTATAGATTTAATACCGCATCCCTTGATTCGTTGTTTACCCAAGACTCGTAGTTCGTCAGCTGTGAGAATCAGTTCGTCTATTGATTGCCAAAATAACTCAGTCACCTGAAACATATCAAACATATATTTATATTTCTTATAATTCTAGATTTATTACCTTTCTATAACTGAGTGGATAAGAAAAATAAAACACCTATAGTTGATACCAATTAAACTTTTAGTAACGTAATCGAGGACGCGATTTTTAAATTCATTGTTGCCAACCATTGACATATTCGGCGCCGTGCTGACAACTAAAATTTGAATTTCGCGCTAGGAATTCAGATGGTAGCTCTGCTGTAAAAAATGCCAAGTTGCCACATTTATTTATGTATTTCCTGTCATTGTCGTTTTGACACTATAGTTTTGTATTACGAGTTTTTTTGGTTTAAATAAATAGTGTTGTAATCATGTTGTAATACTTTAAGCTTGAAAATGTTTACTAGCAGACCTTGCAGTCGAACATTATTCTTTTTAAAACCTCTTTTAGTGCGAAGTATGAAGTATACAAGATAGCTTAATAGCCGTAAAAAACTCATCGCAACTTTATTAGAATATTTTGAACGGGAAATCGGTAGTAATGGCGCTTTATGTCCCTTAAGTGCGCTGTTAAGAAGGTGAGTTTTGTTGATGTAAATAATAACTGTTTATATATTTATAATTAATTTATATTTGTTTTCTAAAATATTTCGATTAAAAGAAAATATTTAAAAGTGGGCAACGCTGTACCGGTCAAGCTTAATCACGTGACTAAAAGTTTATTTGATATGAACTATATATAAACAGTATTTAAACACTTACCTCCTGAGATGTAGGTTTTAACACCAGATTCTCCTTAAAATCCACGTAAAGCTTCAAATAAGGAGGTATACCAACGCACTCAGAAAATTTCACAATACCCTGTATAGTTTCTGCGATTGCTTTGCTAACAAAAACTGAAAAAAGACCGGTGCAAGCTTGTACAATCTGTGACTGCTTCTTGTCTACGGTTTGGCACTCCTTGTTTACCATGGCGGATATTTTTTTACGAAAGTCTGATAGAACTATAGAAGAATATTGGATTTTCTAGAAGCATACTGTACATTACTTTTTATATTTATGTAGTTTTATTAAAGTAAAGAATACAGAGTGGTCTTAGTTTTTGTAGAAAAACTTTAACAGTTGATACATTTTATTTATCAAAATCGATCGTTCTACAGTAACTTTCCGTGTTATCAGTATCTAGATTTTATAAGGATGCTATTTGGATGGTTTTAACTAAGTATACCTACTAACCTCTTTCAGGATATATTCAATATCACTTAAATCCAGGATTTTTCCAATTTTTATCTGAAATAACTCTTGAGGAAGACTCAGAACGCATTGGTTCAAGAGTTCCCTTAAAACATGATGATGTAAAAGCCATCTTTGAACCATTCGCTTTCTAATATACAGGAAATTCTGGTAGTTATCAGTACGACCAAGGTGTTTGTAACATTCAACTTTAAAACCTTCTTCCGGGTATTTATCTTTAATTTTTAGGTTGATACCTGCATAATGGGTGATTATTCTGAACTCTTGTTTTGTTTCTTTCATGATATCGTCTATTAAACGGGAGTAGAGTTTTTCAAGTTTTTTTGATTTAATTCTGTCCCTAATGTTCTTCTCCTGAAATCTGTACAATATATACAGGGTGTTCAAGAAATAAGTGCAGATATTTTACTGGTAGTATAGTGGCGACCACAGAAATACGCCAAGAGGTTTTTTTGCGAAAAAAAAATGTTGAAAATTTTAAATTTTTCTTGACATTTTCCGGAAAATGTTGAAAAACTTTTGAGTGTCACTGTTCATTCTCCGGAAATTCGTTTACTGTGCATAAAGAAAGAGAATCTCGGAGAAAGTGCAATGTTGCCACCTCCTACCATACCCACATTCTGCATGTTTATAAATTTACAATAATATTAAGTTACTACACAAAAAAATAATTAATTTGGTATATTCATATTAGTGTAGATAGCTAGACTAATTCTAGAAAAACACGCAATGTTTTAAATACTTTTTACAGTGGAGTAAACTGAAAAAATAAGTCTTAACAATTATTACAGCTTCTTTTTTCGCCGTATTATGAAATTTGCATAGTGTTGTCAAGAATTGTAGTGAAGTGAAGTGTTGTTAAGTGCAGTATTGAGAGATTGGTGAAATGAAAAAAAAAATAGAAAACTTTGCAATTATATCAATCTGCTACCGGGATATATTTTTTATTGCTTGATAAGTTTTTTTTTCTTTTAAAGGCCTACTGGTGATCACCCACTTAAAAAAAGTAACACACCTCTTGGGTGGTGTGGAATTTTGAAAGTAGTTTTTAAGTCTTTCTAGTGTTTAACAGTATCGGGATGTTTTTTTTTCAGTGTAAAATACAGGGTGAGTTTTCTACGATGTTCTCTTTAATTTACAGAGTTTGGATGAGACAGTTAGACATTTCTGAGAGCAAAGACGATTGGACTTGTTTGCATGGCTAAGTGAAATTGTTTAAAAATGATAAGAATTGGCTATAACTCAGTAATTTTTCGAGAAAAAAAAACATATTATAACTTATATCGCTGAAAAGCTTAAAAATGGCGCTTTTTATGAAGTCATGGCCAACTATGGTTTCCATTTAAAAAAAACATAACTTTGTGTCATATATCAAAAATGACAGGCTTTAGAAAAAAAACGGAGAACACAATCTCATTAAGGATGTGATTATCTACAACTTTTATCTGAAAAACTATTTTATCTTTTTGTCTAAAATAGATTATAATGGAATTTATTAGAAACAATTTTTAAAATAGCTGAAATTTGTTTTTTTCGAAATATCTAGTAAGCCATGAACTTTTTCAAAAATCTGAAAGGTTAGGATATTTATGACCCCACAAAACTGCAATTCTTTCCCGATTTAACCGACTCTATATCTCCAGTAGTTTCCGAGATACCCATAAAGAACATCGTAGAAAACTCACCCTGTATAAATATCAAACAAATATTTCTTATATTTACCTCGACATCTCCGTAGTGGGACAAGCATCAGAGAAAACCCTGAACTCCTTACCAGTCACCCCTTTGGAAGCTTTACCCAAAAAATCCACCTCCGCATATTTTTTCAACACTTTCATCTTAGTCTTTCGAATAGTCTTGCACATATACTCCGATATTCTTTCGTTTTTATCCTTTCTAATATTGAACATTTTCGTGATTTCACCAGAAATATCCATCGCAATGGGTGGATCTGTCAGTTTTTTCGAGTTTTTCATCAATTTTTTATGATTTCGTTGAAGATACGAAGTACTATACATTTTTTTTTCGTTAAAATAAGTAAAATATGGATATAAGAACAGTTGGTGCACTCTAAAGACCACTGTTGGATCAATAATATTTATAATGTGCCATGGTTACGTTGATGTACGGCGTGATCGAAAGAAAAAGACATCATACTAGCCATAGAAACATTTAGCTCTTTCAAATGTTTATAAAGGCAGGTTGACACGGTTCAAGTATACAAGGTCCAAGTACACTTGGACGCTGCTTATATCGTATTGACTGTTTTATTCAAGTCAACTCGGAAGGCTTTGTAATATCCAAGTAAAGCTTGATTTTCATGCGTCCGTTATCCGTTGATACGAAGTTATGGTTCTTTAATATATCTTTTGCTATGCTCTCCTGGCCAAAGTGCGGGCCGTCTGACTGCCGGTAAACTACTGCGGTTCACTACTGCGCATCACATCTGTACAGGGTATCTCATTTTCGTGTGTTTTATGGGATTTCTCGTTTATGAGTAGAGATACAATGATGGAGATTTTCACATTACTTTGCTACTTTTTTATGAAACTAAATATGCTACACATAAATTTGTTCTGCCTCCTTAGTTCCTGAAATACAGGGCGAATTTGAGATCCGCAGTAGTAAATAGATGTTGAATACAGATATGATGCGCAGTAGTGAACGCAACGTCTACCGGCAGCCAGACGGTCCGCACTCTATTCAGGAGAGCATAGCAAAAGATATATTAAATAAACAGCTTTCTTAAAATTCTCTCTCGAAAACTTTGCTAGCTCTTTCAAGTACACTTTCACTGTGTAAGCATTTTGCGCATTAAATATAATTTGCATCAAAATGTACTGGTTCATCTATGTATCTATGTAAATTTCTTTCTTTTTTTTTAAATGAAAATATAATTAGTATGTATACCGTATCCCTAGGTTGTCCTCCCTTGCTACCACATACATTACAAGGTGCTCCCTGAAAATTAGGAATGAACAATGATATTAATAAAAGAAATTACAAATAATTAATAAACAAGATTCCTTTGTCAGGAAATAAGTACCCTAAAGCTAAAAGTTTTAACCGTGGTGTAAGCTTGATTTAAGTAAGAACAATCTCCAGATTGTCAAGGGGTTTTTTACAATGTTGAATTTCTCAATGAACACCTCAGTAGATTAAAGCTAAGAAACAACAGCGAATGCAGAGATGGAGAACTAGCCTCTATAGAGCCGAGCCGTCTCAGTTACTGGCTTGTGTCAAAGCTCTGAGACTGTATGTTGAGTTATAACTCAAGAAAGGGGGACAATAGATCTGTAAGGTCGCGGTTATAACTTCCCCCTTATATCTTGATATTTATGAAGCTATAGATCAAGAAAGAATAACTACCCTTATTTATTCAATACGACGAAGACCTCGAGCTGTTATTACTGCGAGAGATGGTCATAGACACTATTAAATTTATTGTTTTTGTCAATAAAACAATCTCTGTAATCACTACTTTTTAAAAATTTGTAGCTCATAAAAGAATAGAGATAATGGAATAATTCAAAAAATGAAATTATTAGGAACACATCTAAAATTACTGGAAAGTGTATTTCATCCAGGATGCCCGTCATTTTTTCCACAGGGTGTTTTGAATTTATTGCAAAAAACAACGTTTTGATTTACCCCGGTATAAACCCACCTAACCGAAAAATATAAGCCATTAAAATAATAAAAAAATAATTCCAATAAATTTATCTTCACACTGATACCATAATCATAAAAATCGGATTGCAAAATAAATAGTTATGAAACACCAACTTGGTCAAATTTTTAAGGTGGCGGAATTTTGTGCCGGGAATTATAATAAATAAATAACGCTTTATTGTACAAAAAGCCAAAATACCTTCATCGACAAAGCATTTACAACGAAATAAAAGCACAAAAAATACACAAACAATAAAAAATATCATACAATACAAATCAATTCAAAAAAATTTTTGCAGAATGCAAAAAAAGGCGTATCAATAAAATTTTACAATAAGTAGTAAATGGATATAATCATGTAAGAGTTATAAAATATTAAATATTAAATACTAGACCTTTAACCAGTGTGTGAGATGATCAAAATTTTAAAATTCAAAATTGTTCATGATTAAACATCAACAAAAAAGTCTCCAGCAAATATGATTTAAGAGCTTTGCGAAATGCGGGAAAGAATGAAAGCGACTTGATATTCAAAGGCAGATGATTGTACATTTTTTTGGCATTGTATAGTATCGAGCCTTTAACTAGTTCTGAGCTCGGGGTTGGCAGATAAAGATCTTGCTCCGCATTCCTAAGTGGATAGTTGTGGGGAATAGCAGATAGGAATAGCAGCTTGCGAATTAAGCAAACGGATTCCAAAATGAATAAAAAAGGAAGAGTCAGTATTTTGAAATTTCTAAAGAAATTCTGGCAGTGAGTTCTACTGTTCAGTCCCAATAAATAGAGTCCCTCTTTTGAAGTTTGAAAATACGATCAAATTTTGTTGCGCAGCAAGTACCCCAGATTGAAAGGGCGTAACGGAGATGTGACTCAAAAAGGGCATAATAAATTAATATTTTGTATTTTGTGTGTTTTATGTAAAGGCGACGCGGTACTTATTCTACCTTTGAGATGGCCCTTTGCGGAATCCTAGAACCTTGCCTTCCTTGTCTTGGTATACTTGATGTCGATCCGCTGTCCATTGCATATCGAATACGTGCACCTGCCTGGCCAGATCCTGGATATGGCCCACCAGATGTATCTACAAAAGTATTTCAACAATAGACTTGAATACAGGATGACAAATAGAAATGTGAGTGTTACTTCTGGCACTTCCAGATGCTTCTGGTCTTCGGGAACTTGATGTTGTAGTGTGTCTACTTCTATATAGAAATAAAAATTAAATAAATTAATCATCGTTTGGTTAAAGATTTTCCCTCTGTTAAAAAAAGATATCATATACAGGGTGGTCCGAACTGTATTCCGGAAACTTCGGTAGCATATTCTACAGATAAAAATAAGTAAAAAACTTCGTATAAATGCATGTCCTAAAATGCTTAGTTTCGGATATACAGGGTGTAGAAGTTTCATATTTAGATCGATTTTTTCCAAATAATTTCTGAAGCAACGTCAATATTTAGATGAAAATTGGTGTCTGGGAGTTTTTTATCATAAAAAATTTGATTTTGATGTCAATATGATTCTTATTTGTAGGGGGCGCCACCTACATGTTTTGACTTTGTTTTAACTGTTTTGAAGATTAATAACTTTTCGTCCGTACCTGTATAAAACTGCTGAGTGAAAAAATAAACATTTCCGTGATTTTTTAACCCAAAAAATGTCTCTTGGTAAAAATCTCTACAAGCAACCGTTCTCAAGATATTTAGAATGGAAATAGTCAATACATGTCATTATTGACAAAAGATAAACAATGTTGAGTAGATAATTATTTGATTGAAATTATTAATTTGGGAATTTTTATTGTTTTTATATTAATCATAAATTTTTCTTCAAAAAAATGATGAAAAAACAGTTTTTATTGAACTTTTGGCACAAAAACATTTCAGATTTATGATTTCAGTCTATAATATCTATTTAGTCAAAATGTTTAATTTATGCCAATGATGAGAGGTAATGATAATTTCGATTCGAAATATCTCGAGAACCATTACTCGTAACGATTTTTACCAAGAGACCTTTTTTACGTAAAAAACATAGTGAATGTATATTTTTTAACTCAGGTGGCGCCCTTTACAAGTAGGAATCAAATTGACATCAAAATCAAATTTCTCATGTCAAAAAACCCCCAGACACCAATTTTCATTTAAATATTGACGTTACTTCAGAAATTATTTGGAAAAAATCGAAATAAAAATGAACCTTCTACACCCTGTATCTCCAAAACTAAGCATTTTAGAACATACCTTTATAGGAACTTTTTCACCTATTTTTATCTGCAGAATATGCTGCCAAAGTTTCCGGAATACAGTTCGGACCACCCTGTATACGATCGAAAAAAAAAACGGTGTCAAAGACAGCTGGGGAATGGCAATCGATGAAAATTTTGTCGAATTCAAGCTCTAGACGTCGCGTCGTTTACTTGACCCGTAATTTATTTTTGTTTTGAGTAAAAATTATTTTTAAATGGTGCAATAATTTTCTGGTATTAAATTTGTGTGTCTGGTTCCATCCTTTTTTTAATCTTTCTATATTCAATGTTAATTTTTTGACAAGCTTTACATCAATTTTTAAGACTTGACGTCTAGATGAGATTAACCTCACCAAAATTATCATCAATTGTCATTCCCTGACCCTCTTTGACACCGTTTTTTTCGATCATACGGTATTAGTAATATAAAATAGGAACAAAATCATACCCAGATATTTGTGAACCACCTCTTCTAGCTGCACTACAGGCGCTACAAGAACCACCGCCTTTTTGAGAAGCTCCTAGCAAAAAAAATTCAAATAAATTTGTTCAAATTACCTCATCACTGAGTGTCATAAACTTTGGTAAGACCGATATAGGAGATGGAGAACTAGCCTCTGTGAGCCGTCTCTGGCTTTCGTCAAAGCCGATACTGGCTTTCGTCAAAGCCCTGAGACTGTATGATGAGTTATAACTCAAGAAAGGGGAGACAAACAATAGATCTGTAAAGTCGCGGTGATTGACACACTCCCATACATTCTACGTTCTGCATATTATATTTTTAGAAAGCTCATAACAAGACAAATAAAATAAAAAAATAATAATATACAGGATGTCCCGTTTAAAAAAGAAATATAAGTTTGCTATTGCAGCGTAACTAATGAACGCCACTGGATTCTACGGTTCATATCAAATAAACTTTTAGTTACGTCACCGAGGGCGTGATTTTTAAATTCATTGTTGCCAACCATGGACATATTCCACGCCGTGCTGATTAAATGGAATTTAAATTTCCCGCTGGGGATTCAGGTGGTAGCTCTGCTGTAAAATTGTCAAGTTGCCGCATTTATTTATTTATTTCCTGACATTGTCATTCGTTTTGACACTTTTTAGTTTTTTATTATGAGTTTTTAGTTTAAATAAATAGTGCTGTGATAATTTAAGCTTAAAAATGTTTATCAGCCGACCTTGCAGTCGAACATTATTCTTTTTAGAATCGATTTTAGTGCGAAATGATACAAGATATCTTAATAGCCGTAAAAAACTCATCGCAACTTTATTAGAATATTTTGAAGCGGTAGTAATGGCCCTTTATGTCCTTTAAGTTAAGAAGGTGAGTTTTGTTGATGTAAATAATAACTGTTTATATATTTATAATTAATTTATTTTAGTTTCGTAAAATATTTTATTTAAAAGAAAATATATAAAAGTGGGCAACACTGTGCCGGAAAAAGCTTAATAACGCGACTAAAAGTTTGTTTGGTATGAACTGTACGTACAAAACTCTAAAGGATTCAGTTTTCACATTTTCGATAAGTTATAAGATGACCAAGATAGAAGATTTTAACACTTCGCCCTGTACTTTAGGAACTAAGAATGCTACAATAAATCTGCGTGAAACCACATTAAGACACATGAAAATGGGACATTCTGTACATCGAAAATCAGCCACAGCTGCTTCCTATTAGCAGAAAATATATCTAGCTACGCAACAGAAGCCTCGTTACATGTATAAAATCGTAGGTCGGTAGGTCTCAAAAGGAGACAGGCTTTAAAAGCCTGTCTCCAAATCAGATATTTTGATGCGGTAGTTTCACTACTACATAACAGAGGGCGATAAATTTAAAAGAAAACAGTTTTCTACAAACAAAATTTAAAAGAATTTTATGCAGTGTTGCCATTGTGTAATTTATATTGTAATATTTCCTGATAAAGCCTAGCTTCAAATTTGCTACATCATTTAAACATATTAAAATAGATTAGAGCTCTTTTTTCAAACGTTTAAGTATTTAACTCGCCATGTTAATTGGAGTTAAATCTTACGAGCTGAATTAAAATCACTTCCTGACGTTTGATTCTAACTGAATCCTGAATTTTGATTGTAATTCGGCGACAATATAATAAGTATTGTTCTACTATTATGACACCACTTCCTGACGTTCGATTGTGTTCATACCGTATGATCAGGAAAAAACGGCGTTAGCGATGGCTATGAAATGAAAATCGCTGTCATTTTATGTGTAAATTTATATGGGAAATGTCATCGATCGTCTTTTCCCAGCCAACTGGAAGCCGTTTTTTTCGGTATCGTACAGTATTTGATATATACTTGCGTATTTTTCATGACATTGCAATATTATGGTACCATGAAGCATATCAAGTGATACCGTAATATAGTACCATATTACGATACATGGCGTTCGATTGGGCTTAAACTTGGTATATTACGTATCTTCAGTGACATTGTAATATTATATGGTACCATGAAGCATATATGGTATATATTATGGTACCATGAAGCATATCAAGAGGTACCATAATAGTACACAGAGGTACCATATACGATAGAGGTACCATATACGATACCATTTCCTGGCGTGCGATTGGACTTATACTTGGTATAGTAAGTATCTTCGGTGACATTGTAATATGATGGTACTATGATGCATATAAAGTGGTACCTTCTATAGTACCATATTATGATACCACTTCCTGACGTTCATTTGGGCTCATATTTGATATATACTTGCATATTTTTGATGACATTGCAATATTATGGTACCATGAAGCATATCAAGAGGTACCATAATAGTACCATATACGATACCATTTCCTGGCATTCGATTGGGCTTAACTTGGTATAGTAAGTATTTTTGGTGACATTGTAATATAATGGTACTATGATGCATCTACTATGATGCATATATAAAGTGGTACCTTAATATAGTACCATATTACGATACCACTTCCTGACGTTCGATTGGGCTCATATTTGATTATACTTGCGTATTTTTGATGACATTGCAATATTATGGTACCATGAAGCATATCAAGGAGTACCATAATGTAGTACCATATTACGATACCATTTCCTGGCGTCCGATTGGGCCCAAATTTAATATACTTGTGTTTCTTTATAAAGATTTGTTTAATTAATAATTTTAATTTATTTTATGAATTTTAATTTATTGTACGATGTCGTGACAGCAACTTTTATGCTGAACTAATATATTATTAATTGTACCTGTGTCACTTTTTAAAATCTACCTAGGTCTATATAAATAACGTGGCAAACAAAAAAAATTGTTATTATAGTATTTTTATTAGTCAATTGACATTTTTTGTACTGCATTTTAATAAATCATTTCCATTATTATTAAACGTATATTTCATTACTAACGTTTCAGCATTAATAAATATCACTATCAATCGCCCTGTGTATTATTAATTTTAAAGGTAGTTAAAGTTATTTTCTTAGTTAATATAATAAAGTTGTGTATATTAAAAATGTATTTTGAGAGCATATTATTTTTTCTAATAATATACTTAAAATTAAAACTATTTTAAAAGCCAAACGAATAATTAATATAAGTGGATCTGACAAGAAACGAAGACTAGAAAGGAATTATTATACACCAGAAAAAGAATGGGAGGCCAATTAAAGTCTGTTTGAATCTGGCAACTGTGCATTTGTAGCCGAGCTTCAAGGCCGTCGACGTGCCGTCGATCTACGTCGATCCAAAACCGAAAGTTGAAAATTTCCTGATTATATTCTGATTATGATATTGTCGCGCCATCTAGTATTTTATTTGTGCAATTTTAGCTCTTTCATTTCGAGTATTTTTCTGTTGCGTAGCTAGATATTCTGTGCTATTAGGTAAGTATTTTATTATTTCTTAAGGGCCGGCTACACGTACAAGCTTTACCACAAGCTTACCTGCGCAAACCTGTTTGTATCGGGAACTCGCTGTGTGTAGACGGTAAAACAGTAGCACGCATGTGAGCACGCACAAACCAACAAGTGCGGCCTGTGTAAACGTCGCACTGCTACAGAATTTAGTTTGCGCAATCCAGTTTGTGCGGTGATATCATCGGTATCAGCGAGTTCAAGGTACAGTTTTGTGACTTTTGTGGGTTTTGTGTTATTAGTTATCAACTCTTAGAAAATGTCTGATATTCGTACTTATTCCAATAAGGAGTTTATGACGAGTTTTATTGAAATATATTGATCGTTGCCATGTATGTGGAAGATGTCTGTGATGATGTCTGAACAGAAAAAATGATGCGTATAAGAAAATGGTTTTCTATTTAAGTCAGTTTTTACTCCACTTCGATCTATACCGTTTATTTTGCTGTTTTTTCTTTAACAATAAGCAATAATAAACAATAATAACTTGACACAATTTCGGCCACGAACGGAACCACAAATTCAGAATAAAAATAATGATGAATGTACGCTCTTACTTGCATCGTGTGGACACCGCACAGTGTTCCTTCTAGTTTGCGCAAACTATACCGTGCAGGCAAGTCGCTGTCGTGTAGCCGCCGCTTTAGTCTTACCAGGATCAGCCTGCATTTCAGAAAATGTCGAGGTTGTAGTCAGTCGAGTAGCTCCACTTGGTGTTTTACTTATTTTGGAGGTATTCCTTTGTTGAGCCATGTTTTTCAATAGAATACTTTAAATTTTGTCAGCAAAAATTTGAAAATTTATCTAACAATGAAAGTTGTCAGTTTCAATAAGTCAAGTGTCGTGGAATAAGCACGTCTATCTGATGTATGTCACTTAAATAATTAAATACCTTTTAATTAACTACATATACAAACCACCAGTTTTATCTACTACAGTGTTCAATTTTGTTTGCATCGTTTTATTCCAAACAAAAATTTTCAATAATACAGTTTTGTTAAAACTTCCCCAAAAAAAGCATCACAATTTCTCAAAAATGTCAGACAAACAAAACATAACTGTTTGCTTCATCCACGTTACCGTAGATGGAGCTAAGAAGGCTTAGGTAGGGTATATATCAATGACTAAAGAATATAAGGACATGTAACGCCACTAACGGGCTGCAGCAGAATTTGTGACCTTTTTTTTTGTTTTGATGGCAAACAATGAGTCATCATTTGGTCACCAGCGACAATTTTAGCGATTTTTAATAGTTTGTGTGTAGTAAACTTTGTATAAACTTTATTACAATGGTGATTAGTTGTTCAGCTTTCAAGTGTAAAAGCAGCAGCGATAAGAAAGAGCCAGGAGTTACGTTTCTAGGTAAATAAACAGTCCACTCCAACTTTTTAGCGTTTTCTTATTGAATTCGATAATTATTCTTCAATTTCAATTAACATCTATATGTACTTGATATGTGCTATACGTCGATACTAGTTTTGTACCTTTTGTTAACATTTTAATACGTTTTTTTCGTAATTAATTAGGATGATACACCATAGGCGTAGTCAAAACAATTATCAAAAAATATAAATATTGCTTCAAACAGCTAGGTTAAGAAAAATATGTTCCACGGCACTGTTTGGTGACAGCGTCACAATTTGCTCTCGGGTGTTATTTGTCCTTGGATTCTTTAGTCTTTTGGTATATATAAGTAAACAAAACACGAGTAGCGGAAAAAGGGGCCAAAAAACCCTACATATATGCTTATTCTCTGCATTAATTTCCGATGAACTTAAGTTAATGCAGAGAATATGGATATATGTAGAGGATCTTTTGGTCCCTTTTTCCGCTACTCGTATTTTGTTTAAAACATAACTGTTGCTCTATTTCACACAGCAATCGTTAGAGAAAAATATCAGTTTAATGCACTAAAATAACTGATTTTTTGAAGGACATGTTTGAAAATTGTGACAATATAATGCTGTTTTAATAAGGTTTTAATATAAATATCATTTTCAATTTATTTCTGTAATCTGTACATTTTCTGTTTCCTCAATAGCCTGCAAATTTTGTGGAATACCACCCAAAATACACACTTTTATGCAAATGCCTACAAATAATGTTAACGCTTAAATTTATTTAAGAAGAAAAAAAATTTTGAACCTAACCAACAATTCGTATTTATAGTGGTTACAGTAATTTCGTTAAATTATATGAATATTCTCGTTGATTATTGGTTTAAAATAGATATAACAGTGTCCTCCAATGAAAATGCCGGTTACTAACTCTAAAGGCTGATTCATGGTACACCGGGCCGTACCCGAGCCGGGCACGTTCCGTAAAGTAGACACCGAGCCACGTCCGGGCCTTCAATATATGCTACACCGAGTGGACAACGGGGATCATGTCCGTGCCGATTATATTCTAGAAAACAGTGTTGCCGCAGTGGTACATTTGTACCAAATTTGATACTTTTAATTCTATTTGGTACAGTGGTACTACATTTTCAAATCCAGGATGATTTGGTACAATAATTATTTCCCACGCGCACCGAAAATGAATAGATATTTAATAATTATTGTTGTTGATATTGCATTAAACGCGCTTACCGATACCATTCGGAGACAATCCGCATTAATTAACGACGTATTATAAACGTTGTAATGTCTATAGCGTTGCCTATATTAAATAACCCGAAGAAAAAACTTGAAAATTTACTGTTTCTAACATGCTTCTATATTTGCGTTTTTTTAATAAAATTTAAGTTTTCCAAGTATTGTGTGTAGTATTAGAATTACTTAGATTTCTTCAACCTAGACATACTTATAATTGGGTTTTCTGAATTTCTATTTCATATTTTTCGTCTCGATTTGTGTCTTTCTCCAGGAAGTTTTTTTATGTAGAAATTTATGAAGAAATTCACAGCGACCAAACCGGTTAAAGTCATTTGCAGATGTATTTTGTTGTGCTTTAAAAAATTGTACCAAAGTGGTACATTTTTAATTTATAATGTGGTACGCGCTAAAAGTTGGGTGCGGCAACACTGCTAGAAAACAGTCGCTATAGGCCCGTAGATGAACGAAGTATTTAGCCCGGGCGACTCATTTATGTTTGCCGCAACGGGACCGGACCGTAGCGGATCCGAGGAAAAATGTACACCGACATTTCTCGGACGGGGCACGGACGCGTCCCGGCGCAGCTCGGCCCGTGCTCGGCTTAGCATAAATGCATAAGTATAAATAACATTTGACAATGTTTGGCCGTGCCTTCACCGTCGCACGGCCCCGGCCCGTCACGGTGTACCATGAATCAGCCTTAATAATTCTAATTATAAGCTGGCAACTAAGCTAGATGCTTTACCTAGACCGTTATTCAGAAGCTACAAACCTATCAATAAAAATATGCATGAAAATGTTCTTCCTAGCACACAACTATAGGATATTGGTACACAGGTACAGTATCAAGTTTATTATAGTGATTTTCTTAGCCGCGTATGGTACAGATCGTTACCCATAGCGAGTTAAATTGTTTTACAAAGGGGTAGATCTACCCCGAAGAGGGTAGCTCTGGCAACATTGCCTTTAACACTTTTATCCTGATGCTAGCTCGTGTGTCAGAAGTTTCACTTCAAAAATAAAACAACAAATTTCTTTTGTGTAACATGTATCTATATTTCAATATCGTTTTTTTTTTACAAAAATGTTTTCTTTTCTTAAAAAACAAAACTATACAATATGACACTAAAAATAACATATGAATGGGTATTTATAGCGACAAGAACCCTTATCACGATCTAGTACAGCGGCGTACGCAGTAACTCTCTTATACAGGGTATCTCAGAAATTTATCCTCCCCGCAAAAGGAGAGTCAACTAAAATTAATGATTAAATTTCGAAAAATTTTAAATAAATAATGAAATAAATAAACCGAATCATCTCGCGTATGTTGTACTGTAAGGCTCTGAAATACATTCTGTACAAAAGAATTGTTGTCAAAGTGGTGTACGCGCATTTTTTTAAATAAATGAATATATGATAGTACCCCCATCTGAAAGAAGTCAATATCATACAAAATAACAGTTGATAAGGACTTTATCACAGCTTAAATAAGTCACCTTTCGATGACAATACAAAATATAAGTTTTGGCACAGACCGTTCATAGTTTTGGATTTTTATTTTTTAGTCAAAGTTTCTCCATGTTTTTTTTTTGCTTCCCTATAAGTCAAATCAATCAAGCAACTCATATAGAGAATTTTCAATAATATAGTACAGGATGTCCCACTATGAATAACTCTCGGCTGTATCTCGGAAAGTATTAGCCGTAGGGCCTGCGGAAAAAAAATATTTATAACTAAAGAGGCTATGAGAAATCGCTGGAAATTATTTTAAAGTTTGTAAAACGGCCACTAGAGGGCGCAACTGCTATGGAAAATAAGAAAATATCATTTTTACAGAATTTTGTCTAGATAATTGGTAATACCATTCTATTAATAATTCCATAATCTTCAGTAATTTTGGATTTTTTTTGTTAGAACCATTTTTCTACTAAAATAAAGAGGTAGGGGAAGGTTAGATGTGTCTTTATCTAACTGTCTCTGGGTGATCAGAATCCAACAAACGAGGGCTCGTTTAAAAGAGTATTTCTTACCCTATATTATACCATAAAATAATAATAATAAGGTTTTGAACGTAGACGCTAGGGGGCGCTTTCTTACACATGGCGCGTTTTTTCAAAAAAATTAAATACGATAGTAAATGTAATTTTAGCTGATAGTAAAGAGTAGTAAAACCTTAAAAAGTCAGCGAAAACCGCATCTTGATATCTTCTTTCAAACCGAAAATATTAGCAAAATTATAATACATATCCAAAAATAAACCCTTAATTACCTTATTTTTACAACACGGTATCAGTAGCCCTCTTGATTATGCCCATTCTAACAAAAAAATAAGATAGAAATAGTTAGTTTATTTTAAAATCGACGAAATACCAGAATACCATAATACCAGATGCATTAATATCTAATAATTAAGATATTAATAACAGTGAACAAGAAACGATGATTCAGTGAAATCATGGCAGGCTTTGGAAATGAGTTGCTTTTGACGTAATAGTATAAACGTCAAATTGTTATTAGATCAACATTTTGATAGTCTTAGCAACGTTTTTTATCTTTTGATTGTTTTTTCAAAATGCCAACAATTTTAACTACTTCAAATAATAAAGGCATTTTGAAAAAGCAATTAAAAGATAAAAAACGCTGCTGAGACTATCAAAATGTTGATCTAATAATAATTTGACGTTTCTATCTTATTTTTTTGTTAGAATGGGCATAATCAAGAGGGCTACTGATACCGTGTTGTAAAAATAAGGTAATTAAGGGCTTATTTTTTGGTATTTATTATAATTTTGCTAATATCTTCGGTTTGAAAGATGATATCAAGATGCGGTTTTCGCTGACTTTTTAAGCTTTTACTACTCTGTACTATCAGCTAAAATTGCAGATACTATCGTATTTAGTTTTTTTGAAAAACACGCTTTGTTTGTTAAGTTATTGTAAGAAAGCGCCCCCTCGCGTCTACGTTCAAAACTTTATTATTATTATTTTTATGATATAATATAGAGTAAGAACCGCTCTTTTAAACGAGCCTTCGTTTGTTGAATTCTGATCATCCAGAGTGCGAACCTTCCTAACCTTCCCCCACCAGTTTATTTTAGCAGATAGTGGAAAATGTTCAAACAAAAAAATCCAAAATTTACCAAAGATTATGAAGCTATTATTTATAGTACCCATTATCTAGACAAAATTCTGTCAAAATTCTATTTTCTTATTTTCCATAGCAGTTGCGCCCTCTAGCGGCCGTTTTACAAACTTCAAAATAATTTCCAGCAATTTCTCATTGCCTCTTTACTTACAAATATTTTTTTCCGTAGGCCCTACGGCTAATACTTTCCGAGATACAGCCGAGAGCTATTCTTAGTGGAACACCCTGTACAAAAAAACTTCCCCAAAAAAACATATTTTTTAAGAAAGTTATACAACCACAATTTATCAAAAATGGCAAGCAAACCAAACATAACTGTGGCACTAGGTACTTAACACACAGCAATTGTTAGAGAAAAATAACAGTTTTTAGTCCTTTTACAAGACTGACAACGCTATTTTTTTAAATAAACCACACAAAAATATACTTTACTATTATACAGTTCAATCCAGCTACTTAAAGCATAATATTTTAACTATTTTTTCTTGAAAGACCAAAAAAGAAAAATTCTTCAAAACCAAAAAACGGTCTATGCAGCACAGCGCGTCCAGGCCAAAAATGGCGAACGCTAGAACTCGGGCCCTCCTACAGGGTGAGCCAATTAAACGACAATTCGTGGTTTATTATACCGTATGTCCTCTGGAACGTCCAAATAATTCGACGTGTTTTAAATTTCTCGTCAAGGTGGCTAAAACAAAAACAAAAATCATATATTAGAAGTCTTCATTTTTGTTGGGTCACCCTGTAGATTGGCGTGAGGGTTCGAATTGACAGTGTGTGTCCCGATTTTAAAGAGCGAGTATTTTAATAAAGCTTGTGATCGAGAAAAAAAAGCGTTACAATGGTCTTTGAAAATATATTCGATGATAATCTCTATGGAATCGAAGACACGTCAATCATTATTATGGCAATTTATTCAGAAAAGTTTTAAATAGAAGATATAGAGAACGGCGTGACAGAAATTATCGTTGATGGTCATTTCAAAGGTCACTGTGACGCTGTTTTTTTTTCGATTTTACGGTACATGTTGAATAGACACAAGACAAATATAATGTTTGATGCGTTTTATTACGTAATTTGTATGAAAACAATATAACAAATTTATGCAAGGTCCGTATTAAATGAGATATTATTTTTTCTATGGTATTTGCAAAAATATAAATTTTTCAAACATTTCCACAATATTTCGTGTATTTTATATGTTTAAGATAACATAAAATTATATTTCTTTGTGGATGATTTTGCAGATTACTGATTTAGTTGGCATACTATGCTCAAATTAGAAAAATAGTGTTGAAAATTAATATGATTCGCTTAATCGACGAATAAGACTGTGATGTTATTAACGAAATACTTTAAAAAAGTCAAAGGCATTTTTGTAAGTTGGCAGCAAAATGTTTGTTTTGTTAAAAAAAGATTTTGTAATTATTTAAAATATAATAATGTGACTAGTAATTTTACTGATTATTTTTTGTTTAATTCAAGGTTCTACTGGGGGGGGGGGTTCACTACCCTACTCTTTTATTTTAATGTGTGTTAGATCTGGTCAAAAGAAACATATTTTCTCTGTACCATTTTTAAAATAAATTGAAAATAAGCGAGTTATTTAAGATTAAAAATTTAAAAAAAATAATGGCAACATTTTGAGAACCGCTGGCGATAACCGGCTATTAAGGATTTTTCAGGAGGGTTTTCAACTTATTCGACGCCTGAGGTGAATAAACAGTAAAAAATCAATAAACAAGTGGCACTAAAAAGTTTTTTAAAATTTCCCGGAAAATGTCAAGAAAAATATAAAATTTTCATCATTTTTGTCTCGCAAAAAAACCTCATAGGCGCGTTTCTAGGGCCGAAATATAATACCAGTTAAAATATTTGCACTTATTTCTGGGGCACCCTGTATAGACCATCTGGGTGTAGTTTTTGTTTAATTTATTGTTTTGATTTGTTAATTAATATATATGCAATTTATGGTAACTAAAAATTTGCAATTTCATTCAATTATTGATCTCATCTATCAGTCTAATTTGTAGTAAGCAAAAATTAAAAAAATATATCGTGTTTTATTAAAAATTTCAAAGTTTCTGGAAATACTGGAGAAATTTTGAAATTCTGGTCACGATATCTCGTGTCTCGAGAAATAAAAAATATCCAGAAACCACAAACCCTAGTCATTCTAAATCTGTAGTACGTATTTTGACATGTAAGATAAAGATAGTTCTACAATAGTATAACCAGTTGCGAAATAGAAATACAAAGAAATGCGAGGTTGCCGATCCCTACTATTTTCACAATTATTTAATGATTTTATGAAGTATATGTACTATTATTACTATTATTTTTACCTCCGTTTTTATTTTTTATGGTTAAGATTCTATTTCTACACAAAATAATTTCAATAAAATAAATTATAACAAATTAAATTATTTTTATTTAATGTATAACGAATCATTTTGAATTAATAAAAAAATGACAACATTTAAATTAGTTGTTTTATCAAGAAATGGGGATTAATTTTAGGGATTCACTTGACGTAGATGCACAGTTAAGTCAATTTTAGGTACCTATTATGCAAAATCTGTAATTCAACTGGAGATTAAACTCAAATAACATTAATCCCTATTCCAAAACCATTCATTGATTATAATCGGAATAGAAATAATCCCTATTTAATCCATTTTTATTCGTTCTACCCGATTATGATACCACAGATTATTACTTATTTTAATCCCACAAATAATAAATATGATCGATTAAAATCGACGTCACAGTAAGCGTAGAAATGACACTTCAGTTACAGCTTTACTATGTATATTTCATTGAAATTCTTCACTGACTGACAGAATCAGATCATAGTCTGTCCAACTAGTCAGACACAAATGTCACTGTCATGTATCCTTTCGAGGGATAGACTGTATTTGAAAAAAAATTGTTTTCAAACCAAAAACAGGCAATTTAGAACTATTTATATTTACTATATTGTAGTTTTGACATTTAGCAAGAATCTCAAATTACTTACAACCAGCTGTCACTGTCAACAGCTTTAAAAACACGCCCCAATCGAAATATTGCATTATTTCTATGCTTTCTATGACATCGTTTTCATTATCAAGCAATATGCATATATGTTGAAGCAATCAGAAATGGTAGTTATATTTTTTAATATGAATAAGACGTGTTAATGTGTAAAAAATGAGCATATAACCAAATAGATTAATTGAATAATAAAGATAAGGGTTTTCGGAGGATTATGAGGGGCTAAATTTAAATTTTTAAATGACATTGAAATGACTGATTGCCAAAAAAGCAGAGGAAGTGCAGTAGAGATAAAGGCAATGATAAGATAATGAAATAGAAGATAAAAGCATTAAATATTTCTGGAATAATTGAAAAAATAAAAATTCCAAATTTGGGGTATTGTTACTCATTGTAAACACTACATATAGATTACACCTATTTGAGTGAAAAAAAAAGATAGCTTTATCATGGAAATGTTCCAAAAATATATAAATATACTATCAAACATTTCTTTGGGGATTTTTATACCAAAAAACAAAATCCTCTTTAAGACGGACCTTTTTGATATATAATACTGTAAAAAATAAACTGATAAGTGCAGACAGTATGATCGAAAAAAAAACGGCGTCAAATTGACTTAGAAATGACGAACATTCACTATAGAGGGTTCCGGTAATAGTGCGTCGGGCATCCTAGAATAAAACTTGCAAATGTATGTAATAGGGTGTATTTCAGGAAAATATTTTAACTTTTATAGAGTGGCAAAAATGCAATAATATACAGGATGTCCGCTTAAAAAAAATCATCCCGATCCACAGCCGTCCTACAAAAGTTAAAATATTTTCCTGAAATACATCCTCGTATATACTTCAGGTTTGCACTTAAAATTCCCAAGTTTTTTATTCTAGGATGCCCGACGCACTATTGCCGGACCCTGTATAGTTTTACAAAAAAAATGACAGCTATCTTCATTTCTAAGTCAACTCTGACGCCGTTTTTTATTCCATCGTATGGAATTATAAATGTAACTCTGGCAATAACAAAATTGAATTTAACCGTCAAATTTTAATAGTAAATCATAACTGAAAGGTTATTTTCTATATATTTTTCCTTTTTTACCCAGATCAAACGAAAAAGCAAAGAACAACTTTTAATAATAATTCTTCATCCAATGCCATAAAAAATATATTAGAAAAATAAAAGATTTTCAAAAAAATTTTTGTGAAAATCTACGCATTTTTTGCTGGTAAATCTGGAATCAAAATCAAACACCCTGTATGTTTTGAATAAATGATAAGATCCTGTGACAGATAAAATAATGATAATTCAATTTTAAGTAAATTTTAAAATTACGTAATTGTACAAATAATAATTTTATTGTCTTTTCGAAATATTGCCACATTTTAAAAATGCTCTTTATGTCAAATAAATCAAAGATTAATTTGTACAATCTAAATTTTGGAAAATTCCTGAATTTATTTACAATATACACAGTGATCGAAAATAGTTTAGAAAGTTATAAAGCTTCTGTTTCAATCAAAGAAAATATTATAACCAGAACAATAATATGAAAATATGTCTCAAATTTATATTGTGCAATATCCTGTAAAAAAAATCAAAGTCCTAAATAAACCCTTGAAGATTTTGGAAATATTCGATCAAAATGCTATCAAATAATAACATACCAATTAAATTTTTGTGGTATGCATTATAATATATGATAAAAACACTTCAATATTAATCTAATCTAAATTATTTGAGCTCATGAAATTTAACATTATGAACAGGGTGGGTCAAATTCGACGCTTTTAAATGGAAACACCCTTTTCTATAGGAGATAGACGAAAACTAATATCGGTGTCTGGAGCTCATTTTTCATCAAAAACATGATGGTGAAAACCGCACATCAATATCTGTTACCGTTTCGGAGTTACGGGGTGTTTTTCAAAAATGTGCATTTTTAACAAATCGCTGTAACTTTTTTACTATGGAAAATTTTATATTTCTATGAAAACATTTCCAAAGCACCTTTTTACGTAGAATTTAATGGTGAGTATAATTTTTTTAAAATTAATAATTTAAGAGTTATGAACAGAAAAATTGATTTTTTATTTGGGACACTTTCTATATTTTTAATTAACTAAAAATAATTTAAAGTTACCTCTACAAAAATATAGCACACTTGATATTTTGTTATAATCCCCTTCGAAATACAGAATTTTTAAAAGTTCGCTACTTTAACTAGTAGGCTTTGGGCCCCTTATTGATGATATGCCCTTAGTGGAACTCGAAAACATATTTTTCCAGCAAGACGACGCACCGCCACTGGAAGCTGAAGTTATCAGCAAATTTTTGCAGCCAATTTCAAGAATAACTGAATAGCTAACCAAGATCCCAGCCGTTGGCCATCGAGTCCGCCTGACTTAGTGCTCATGGATCTAATCCTATGGATATATTTGCGGAAGAATAAAGGTTCCTTATTCTTCCGTATAATCTAGACAAGAATTAGAAATGCTTAGCAGTTATGGCAGGGTATCTTTCACCCCTATTGAGTTAATGAATTCCGCGAGAAATGTTCAAAAACTGCCCCGTCTGCCCATAACAGAAGAAATTTTTTTGCATATGTCGAACGCCTGTAGCAAAATCTTGTCTTGGTTTGCTATTTATTTTTATTATTATTAAATATAGTTTAAATGTGTTGATGTTGGTTAAATATATTTTAAATTGTTATAAAACTCTGCATCTCTCATAGCAAATATTATTTTCGTTTTAATTGATGCTCACAGCTAGAATTTTTTTGCATTACAGCCGGTGGCGTTCAAAGCCTACTTATTTAAAGCGGGCGAATTTTTATATACTCAATATCGAAGAGGAATCGAGCAAAATATCAAGTGTGTTATATTTTTGGAAAGCTAATTTTAAATTCTTTTGAATAAATTAAAAATATACAGGGTGTCCTATATAAAAAATCAAATTTTCTGTTGATAATTCTTAAATTATTAATTTTAAAAAAATTATACTTAAACCATTAAATTCTACGTAAAAAAGTGCTTTGGAAATGTTATCATAAAAATACAAAATTTTCCATAGCAAAAAAGTTACAGCGATTTGTTAAAAATGCATATTTTTGAAAAACACTCCGTAACTCCGAAACGGTAACAGATATCGATATGCGGTTTTCACCATCATGTTTTTGACAAAAATTGAGCTCCAGACACAGATATTAGTTTTTGCCTATCTCCTATAGGAAAGGGTGTTTCCATTTAAAAGCGTCGAATTTGATCCACCCTGTACTTTTCAGAAAATTACAACCAATTTTTTCAATAATTTACAAAATAATATTTTTTTTTAATTATATTAATCAAAATGTATTGTCAAAACACACATACTAACAAACAATTTATTTTATTTTAAATTTGTAAACTTATTTTTAAAAGTTTGTAAACAAATAATTACACCAATTGGTCGAAAAAAAAACGACGTCAAGATGCCTTAGAAATGACGATCTATGACATTTCCAAATAATTCTACGTGTAAAATGACCGCAAACTTCATTTTCAAGACACCCCTACTATCGTTTTTTTTCGATCATATCAATATTTCATTTAAACAGAAATCCTGAAATACCCAGTGAAAAAAAAATATATTTTTTTTCTTGATTTTTTTTCTTTCCTGTATATCTATGATATAGTCAAGTAAATTTGTATTCATTCTAAGCAAAATATAAACAAAGCTTATTCAAAATAAATCAAAGCCGGACATTTTTGGGGGGTTTTAAGTCATATGAATGTCTTTTTTTAATCGACTGGTGAAATAATACTTACAGATGTTTTTTACAAAGAGGAGTATTTACAACTATGTGTGAACTATATCTAAAATTGAGTCTTTCTGTCTATATTCCGATTTTTGCATCGTGTTAAAGGATATCGAACCATAGAGTCCGGCACCTGAAAAAAAAAACACTTAGTAGTCTAAAAAAATAGGCCTTTAAATATGAAGATTTGGTAAATTTTCGGAGAAACGGTAAGAACTAGGAAAAAAAGTTCAAATAAAAGTTGTGGAGCGTCAAATTTGACATAGAAATGATCTCTATAATTTTTTTGTTCAGATCAAAATTAACCGAGATAGGGTGGCTAGAAGCTAGAGGATGATAGCAGAAATTTAAAAAAAAATTATAAGTTGCCGAAAAATTCATATATATTTAACACTAGCGTGTACCCGCGACTTCGTTCGCGTCGAATTAAACATTTGTAATGTTGATGATAAAGCAAAGCAAGAATTTCCATTAACATACAAACTGGATAAAATTTTCTCACATTTATGTCAGCATGAGAAAAAACAATATGGCGATAGTATTATATAACTTGGTAATATTTGAGGGGTAGTTTCATCTCGTTGGGATTTGACTTTCAAAAAATTCGTTTGCCAAAAATAAGCTTTTTACGTCGAGCAGTTTAAGCAGAATCGTGGTTAATCAATTACCCAACTTTTTGAAACAACCTGTATGATTTTTTAAAAAATTTTAAAATATGTAAAAAAACAAAATAAATTATGCGTGTCCAAGCGTTTTACCCAAACCATAATTTTTTTTTTCGCGTTTTCACCCTCTTTGAATTTGAGATTCGAGAAACCCCTCCTTATCGAACCTCTACACCCCATACTCAATCCGTTTACCAAAAATCAGCTTTAAACGTCAAGCAGTTTAAGCAGAATCGTGATTACTCAAGGGTCATATTTTATGAAACACCCTGTATAAATTTTTAAAAAATATTAAAATATGTAAAACAACAAAATAAAATATACGTGTTTAAGAATTTTTCCGAAAAACTCACCGGTTTTTAAATGAAAAATATTCTAATATTCGAGGGGTGGTTTCACCCCCTTAGAATTCGAGTTTCGAAAAATCCCTTCTTATCGAACCTCTACACCCTAAAGTCAATCCGTTTTCCAAAAATCAAGGGCTTTAAGCAGGATCGTGATTAATCAATGACCAGATCTTTCGAAACAAAAACAAAAAAAAACATTTTTAAAAAATCTTAAAATATGTAAAAAAAAAGAAAATAAATATACGTGTTTAAGCGTTTAAACTTTTTTTAACCGTTTTTTAAATAAAAAATATTGTAATATTCCACCCTCCTTTTTACCCCCTTAGGGAATGAATTTTAAAAAATCCTTCCTTATCTCACATAAACATCATAAAAGGAACCCCTGTGCAAAATTTCAGCTTTCTAGGGTCAAGGGTTTGGTCTGGGCGTTGATGAATCAGTGATGAATGAATCAGGACGTAGAGATTTATATATTATAGATTTTTATTCAATTTATTTGGAAAATTATAAATTTCAATTAAGATTTTTTTAAATTCACCCCTCGAAGCGAAGGGGTGAAAAATATAAATAAAGTGCTTTTTCCAAATTTCAGAGAAAAATTATAATTAATATTGAATGGCGATAAATTTTATATTGCTGAAACATCTAGACCCTTAAATGTCCGAATTAAAGAACATAAAGATTATTTAAGAAATGGCGACTTTCACAAATCTAAGATTTGTCAGCATTCATGGAACACAGGACACAGGGCACAGAATAGATTTTAATAACGCCAAAATTACAATGAAAGAAGCGATAGCCTCTAAAAGAAAAATAAAAGAGGCTTCTTTGATACAATCTAATAAAAATAAATGTATTGCTCATGCATCTGTAGATGTTAGTAATGTACAGTACGTCTGCTGGATCTGTGTCTATGAAAGGAATGCGGACAAAAAACATTTAATAAACAGCAATTTATTTTATACGTCGACTTGACGAGTACGTCACCGCAAATTGCTCCGCCCACTCATTTTATTAGCTACTTGCAAATTTGTCGAATTTTTATTGATGGGACGCGTCGTCTAATTTTTTACGAAAAACATCGAGAGAATATCGTTTCCCCTCTCACGGATATCCCGTAGCTACAGAACGGACAGACGTACTGCATAGCAATCGCTTCTTTGATTTTTAAAGAACATAACATAAATAAACATAACATACGTAAAAATTAAAAACAAATTAAAAATAATCATACAGAAAGTTTGAAGCTTTTTGGTTTTACCTTATTAAGTAATTGTTATCAGATAGTAATTGTTAATTTTGAAGTTTAACTTGATATAATGTCATTTTAACAGAACGTCAACGGTTTTTATAGACGTATTTGTTTTAAAAAAAACTAAAGTGTTCTCGAATAGTTGCATTTAAATATTTTAAATAGTTTTTTTCTTTATTCTTTGTATTTTTTTAGCTTCCGACGACGGAAAGAGATAAACTTTCCGAAACGTTAAGCATTTTTTTGTAAGTTAGGCAAATCTAAATCAGTAAACCTAACTCCTGACAATTAGTCTCCGTTGGATTAACAGTGTTTACAAAAAATAACTATTTTATTTTGTAGATTTTCTTGCAGTGGCGAAAAATACCCACATTCCCTTTTTTGGAGAAACGGTAAGGACTTTGAAACAAATGTTTCAATAAAAACTGTCCCCTAGCTTCTAGCCACCTTATCTCGGTTAATTTAGATTTTTATGTAAAATTGGATAAGAAAAGTGCCCAGTGGCGTAGAGGTACAGGCTCTCGTCTACCAATCTCAAGGTGGTGGGTCTACCTACACCCGGCATTTCATCAATCCTACACCCGGCATTTCATCAGCCGACTATTGAGTACTTGGGATTCACAATCCTGAGGTAATAATAGGCGGTTGAAGCGTAGTGCTAGCCACATTACCTTCCTTGTATACCGAACGGCTCTAGTATAGCAAGCTGTACCTTGCTACTCCCAAGGCGTTAAACGCTATATACGGGAGCTATTATTATTATTATGTAAAATTGCACGCTCTACAACTTTATAGTACCATACTAACCTGATAACGATGGCAATTCCCTAGGCACGCTGGTATCTCGCGTTTTGTACGTGTTTTTCTCCAAATATCCTTCAGGTTTCTCTATCGTCTTGTGGCTGGTTTCCTCAGCTAAAACGGTGGTGGTTGGGCCCATTATCCGAATTTCCTGCGTGGTACCGAGGATATATTTGAAGAATTCGTACGTGGACCAGCAGATGGCCGTCGACGGCATTTGGTACATTATCCTGCAAAAAAGGTTAAAATCTATAATACAAGACTTTATCTCTAAATCGCCATAATACACCAAAACACTTTTACTTTTACACTGGACGCGCGTTTCGCTAACCATGTTAGCATCATCATCAGCAGATGATTATAGACTTTTGAGTCGTCCAGTGTAAAAGTAAAAGTGTTTTGGTGTATTGTGGTGTGTTAGTGTTTTATATTGCTGTGTACCACCAACTGTAACTTTATCTCTGTCTAAAGCTTGATTTTCATGCATCCGTTATCCGACGATACGATTTTAATTTTATTGGTTGAATTTAAAGACTTCGATTGGATATAAAATTACGCAGTTTTTAAATTTATTGCATTTTCATACCTCCGTTTATCGGATACACGATTTGCTTGTGACAGGTGTCATTTTATGTTTTCATTTCCATAACGAGTTCGCTTTTTTACTTTTTTTCCATAGCAACTGTTAAAATTGCCTTATATCTATCAAAAATAGTCTTTGAATAAGAAGACTAAGGAAGGAGCATATCAAAAATCTTAGGTACACCGCGATGGGCCTCAAATATGGCCGACTTAAATTCCGGTTTATCAGTGTCGTTCTAATTTTATTTAAAAAATGTAAAACTATGATGTAGGGTAGACGTGGGGTAGACTCAATAATTTGTTGTTTTATTTTACGTTGTGAATAAATATTAGTAGTTATTAAAATTGTTATAAAAATATATAATTCTAATAAAAATAGATAAGTTATAATAAGTATTAATTTATTAACACAAACATCCGATACGCTACTGAAGCAGGTAAGTCAAATTAACGTATCTAAATTCTTTGACATATAATCTTTGACAAGTAATAAATAAAAGCTAAAATGCAAGAAAAATATATAATTTAGTTAATTTAAGTGAATTTCATAAATGATCGGTTTACTACACGTATGTATATTATATAGTCACTTACTAGCGAAAAGTTGTTCCATTATTTCACTCAATTTTTGCCGAGATCTACCGCACGCTACACAACCAACTATTTTAGAGTCTTTTTCGATAAATCGCGATAGTGTCACTGTTAATTTAAGTTCTGCCTCAATTTCCATCTAGATTTACTACCTTTATACAACTATCAATAGTAGAATAAATAATAAATAACATAAAATAAGCTCCGTAAAGACTGACAAATCCACAAAATTTCAAATCAAATTCAAATGTGTCAAATGAATCGTCAAACAGAACTGTCAAGGATCCCCACCCTAGAGAGCTTTTATGGTGCCTTTTCCGCCCACCATGCATGAATACATGGATAGCATTATGCTCCTTCCTTAGTCTTCTTATTCAAAGGCGTATACTATACCTTTAAATTCCGGTTTATCAGTGCCGTTCTAATTTTATTCAAAACGTGTAAAAATATGATGTAGGGTACACTCACAATAATTTGTTGTTTTATTCTACGTTGTCTATAAACGTTGGTAGTTATTAAAATTGTTATAAAAATATATAATTCTAATAAAAATAGATAAGTTATAATAAGTATTTATTACCACAAACATCCGATACGCTACTGAAGCAGTTAAGTCAAATTCACGTATCAAAATTCTTTGACATCTAATTTTTGACAAGTACTAAATAAAAGAAAAAATATATAATTATAATTAGTTAGTTTTAAGTGAATTTCATAAATGATCTGTTTACTACACCCGTATAGGTATGTATAATATAATATAGTCACTTGCTAGCGAAAAGTTAATAATGCTATCCATGTAGCATTATGCTCCTTCCTTAGTCTTCTTATTCAAAGAAAATAGTAGATAAAATAGTACTTTAACCGCAAGGGTAGATCAGGGGCCGGAAAGTGAAATAGCAAAAGCGGTTCCACCGTTTCCACGGCAATTTCAAATAAAATAGTTCCAGCCTCGGACGCTAGGTGGTAGTGCAATTAATTTTTAGGTTAAGAAATTGCTACTAGTTATTGCCAGATGGCGTTCAATCAGATTTTTTTTGTAGTTTCCATAGTTTCCAACGGCCATTGTCATACTATTGTCAAATTCTCAAAAAATATTGTCGTTGTCATAGCGCCAATCATCAAAAATGATTATCAAAACCATAAATAAAAGACTTATACTATTAAATAGATAGGCAACTTGTAATACATTTCAATTTTATTATACAAGGGCGCCTCTGGTAGACGGAGGAAGAAATACTAATGGAAGAGAGGGGTGCGGGGAAGGGGGGTTGTTTTAGTTAATTTAAAATAAATTTAGACATACATGTAAGGACACTTTGTGTGCTTTTAATTAGGTCGAACATATTATAAACGATAAATCAACTGAATTAAAAGCACACAAAGTGTTCTTATATGTCGGATATTAATTAAAAAATATATTAAAACTACTAGAAATAGTATATATTAAGTTGTTACAGTTATAATTTAATCTTTGGCGGTTTTCAACAAATAGCAGGCAGTTTTACATAATTTTCCTCCCTTTGAAGTGAATTGGAAACGGCTAGATATATAATTTTGGTGTAGGCAAGATTCCCAGTTTGTTTCCGTTTGGGACCCGATATAATAAAAACAAATTAAATCAGATGTAATCATCTGCTGATCATGCTAATATAAAACGCGCGTCCTTAATTCCTTACATGCACCGTAAAAGAAATTAAATAACTGCTCTGGAAGTAGCATTTATTAGCAGTACTAATTTAAAAAATCTATAACTGTAAGTAAATATGTTTAATTTACTTACCATTGTATCCTTCGGAAACCAGGTGTACAACAATTAAACTCCATGATAAAAAATAATTAAGAGTTATTACAAAACACAAATTGTCCCACCATTTTTAAAAAACATTGTCTAAAACAGAATACTGGCAAAAAATCTGAAGGAATTTAATTTTACAATAATTCGACAAATCAAAACGAAATCAAACCGTAAAATCACAACAAAAGCGTCTCTGAGTGACAGTTAAAAATCAAATATTATTATTGTCAGATATTGACATTTGCATTGTTAATATTGACAGTTTTAATATTTTGCGCCTCTGCATCTTAGAGGAAAAACTATTTTTAATGAACTGTCATTTCCATTTAAGTTTCCCAGCCATGATCAAAACGTTTTTCAAACTATAATTTGTTATATGTGTTTTTATTAGACAATTCCTTTTGTTTGTGGCCCTAAAAATACAATGTAAGTCTTTTATTTTTGCCATCATTTAAGTACCTATTTATATTTACTCCATTTACAAAACTTTGGGCGTATTACGTTGGTTTTGTTTTATTATAATAAACGATGTTTAAATATTTGCCTTATAAATAAAAACTTTAAATAATAAATGATATTTACACATGTTTGGCTTTAATTTTATTTAATAATTGTATAAATTATACTGTTAAATCTTATTTTTTACACATCACAACGATACTTGTTATTAGTATTGTTGAATTTGTGTAAAAAATAAGATTTAATAATCAAATTTAATTATTTTAGAGCAAAATTCAATAAATACGCTCATTTAAAAAGCCCGCGCTTCGATCCATTTAAAACAAGCCCTACTCAATAGATGGCGCCACTTCTGTAGGACCATTTTTCAGTATGGCAGAGTCCATTCTTTTTCTAGCTAGGTATATTCTTTGGGGTAGATTAAATGATACTTTAACAGCGAGGATAGGTTAAAAACTTTATTTCTTCTCGCACGTTTTTTAATTGCTTTCATTTTTGAAAATCTTTGTATTCCTTTTCATAAGTTATTGGGGATTTAAATGGAAGTAGTTTGGATATGGCGTTGGTCGCCTCAGCCTGAATATCTGTTGGTAATTTACTTATTTCGTTCCGAGCCATTTCTGGCTCCAACTCAATCAGCAATCGACACTAAAGAGAATTAAAAAATATTGACTCACAACTGGCAACTAAAGAGACAGCTTTATTTATTTGTCAAAATACATAGAAACCAACGCCAACCCAGCACAATATTTTTTCTACTCGTAATAAATTCCTTGAAATAACAATTTCTGAATATTTTTTAAAACGTAACTCGCTATGGATAAAAATATTGTTTTATACACGACGATAAAGTTGCATTATCGTCCCCCGAAATTAATTAATTTTATCGGTCGACGATAAAATACCATTTTATCGTCTTGTATAAAAAATAACTAATAGTCTAAGAGCTAGCAACGTTTTCGAAAGAGAATTTTAAGAAAGCTGCTTCTTTAATATATAATTTGCTATGCTCTCCTAAACAGGGTGCCGGTAGACGTTACGTTCACTACTGCGCATCATATCTGTATTCAATATCTGTTTACTACTGCGCATCACAAATTCGCCCTGTATTTCAAGAACTAAGGATGCTAGGACAAACATATTTGTAGCATATTTAGTTTCATAAAAAAGTAGCAAAATAATGTGAAAATCGCATCATTGTATCTCTACTCATAAACCAGAAATCCCATAAAACACACGAAAATGGGATACCCTGTACAGATGTGATGCGCCGTAGTGAATCGCAGTAGTCTACCGATAGCCAGACGGCCTGCGCTTTGGTCAGGACAGGATAGCAAAAGATACATTAAAGAACTAGCTTTCTTAAAATTCCTATCTTCCCGACGTTGCTAGCTCTCGTACTATTATATTTTTATTAAGGTTACATTAAATTTGTCAAAAAAGTGTCAACACGTCCGTTATCGTACGATCTTTCTTCGTTGAAGGGCTGGAGTAAAATATTTCCGAATGAAAAGTGGCGCGAAAACCCTATAACCAATCAGAGCGCCGTCAGACCATCGTATCAACGGATAACGGACGCATGAAAATCAAACTTAAGCACCAGAAATATTCACTTTTACTAGCGATGGGAACTATCGAATGAATTAGACTATCGAATGGTTACTGAATGAATGATTTCAACTATCGAATGGTTTTATTCGAATAAAATCATTCATTCATTTGTATACTAAAGCATATGTGACAACCTCGCCGTGCGACTAAATGGTTATCGTTGCGCCACGAGCCACGACTATCGAATGCTTTTGATAAATGAAATTTAGTATTCGTTTGATTTTTGTGTGCGTCAGTGCATTATTAATTCGTCCAAATTTTTATAACTTCGCCTTGTAAATACTATGCTATTTTTGCGTTTATTAAAATATTTAAAATAGTAAAATAGTGGTTTTTTTTAATTGACGATTGTGTGCGAAGTGGTTAAAATTTTTCCGAAAATTTGTGTGATTTTCCGTAGCCCGATCGCGATCTTTCAATTATTTAATTTTATATGGTATATTATGTTAGATTAGATTACATTTTTTAATGGGAAATTTTGAGAAGTAGCAATTTTTAAGAGAGATGAGATGAACTTACAATTAATTTTAAAAATACATATTTGTATTTTAGATGTTTTAATAATATGAATTAGTTGAACTTAATCATCATATTTAAGTAATGTGGTTAAGTAAATGGTTATCAAACTCAAATTTTGGGGTGAGAAAATTAAATTGAAGTTTTACACGTGCCAATTAAAAAAAAATGTTAACAATGTTTGTATTTTGTTTATGCTAATTCTCTTACATGTAGTTTTTTTGCGAAGAAATATTTCATTTATTTTTTAGAGTAAATGCCAGTAAAAGTAAATATTATTTTTAAATAGTAATATAAAGTAATAAAAAGTAATATAAATAATTTTGATTTCTAATTTTTTATTTCTATTTTCCTTCCGTTACACTGCATGCTTAGAAAATTAATAAATGTTTATATTTCGTGATTTTAAAATTTGTTGTTAATATAACAAATTAGTTCTGTAATTATTATTATTTAATAAACCAACATTGCCATTTAGAGACTATATTATTTTTAAATAGGATCTAATATAAATACTTTTGACTTCTATTTGTTGTTTATATTTTGATACTACTTAAAAAAATGTTTATATTATTAAATTATTTTAAATTTTGTATAACAAATTATTAGTGTTATTATTATTTATTAAACCAGTCTTTGCTTAAAAACATTAAAAATCATTTTCCTACATCCAAAATAAAAAGTATTATTGCAGTGTAACAACAGAATATTAATAAAAAAATGCAAAACATATAGACATACTATCCCTAACTAACTAATGCTAAAGAAAAATATTCTTTGCTAATACCAACTAATACGAATATATGGCAACAGCGCCCTTCATAATGTATTTTCTGTGTAAATACTAGCACCTCAATAAAAAAAATAATGTGTCCTTATCTTTATTAGACTCCGCAAAAAATCAAAGAGATGCCGGCTTCTTTCATAGCATTGCCACCGACTGCTGTCGGGTTTCTAGGAAAGAAACCTACGTCGCCGGACGACAACTAAAATCCAGTTTATATTTTATTAAAATCGATCCTGACGAATAAATGAATTTGATAAATGAATGAATTTTATAAATGAATGGTTTTTGCTGCCGAATTACTAGAATACAATATTTCAAGGCAGATGACGCATCTATTCGATAATTTTTATTCGAATAGTTTTCGACGAATGTTTTCTTACTAGCTATCGAATTATTCGAATGAATTGCAACTATCGAATGTTTCGATAGTATTCATTCGATAGTTCCCACTACTAACTTTTACACAATATCAATGAATACCTGGCTTGCATTCCTCTAAAGTAACCCGCTGGTCCCTTAAGCCTGTAGATGAGTTTCATGCCCTGCACTAAGCCTTGGGCTTGGGTGATCTGTTGAGTATTGAGTAGGGTCTTGCAAACGTCCAGTGGCGTAGTGATGGCGGCGGCCACAGCTCCGGCCATCGCGCCGCTGAACATGTGCGCCGCTGGGTTGTATTTGCGTTGTTCGTTCGTCACCTGAAAAGAATATAAACAGATTCATATACACCGCTAGTTAATTCATATGCGTGGTCTGTATTTTAAAGCGTGCGGCAGAGATAAATAGAAATGACCGGTCGACAGACAGAGAGACAAAATAAACAGCGAAATACAGTGTTGCCGATTTTTAAGTGTGTATGAAAATGTGTGTAGAAAAAAATTAATTATTTTAAAAACTTTCATGTATACTACTGAAATGAAGATAATATATCTAAGCTCTAAATATAATCTCAGCTGTAGTAAAATGAGTAACTAATTGTGAAAAATAAAGTTCCAACCCTAGATGCAACATTCGTAAACGCCTACTTGTGTGGTTTGAAATTTTGATGCAAAATCCGGCAATACCGCATAGAAGAAATGTATCAACCCAACTTTTATCTCTTTTTAGTACATTTGATTTGACATTAAGCTGTCTACATCACTGCCTTACACGTTAAAATCCAGAACACGCAGTTTCGATGACCAGATTCGTATGTAAAAGTGATAATATATTAGTCCGTATAACGAACTTTCAACTTGACAACATCATTATTTAGCTAATACCTGTTTCAGGGTATGTCTGAAATCAGTTTATATTGCTCATAAAATTTCAAGTACGTTCCGAAATTAGTAACTGAGCAAGTTCAGATTTTATTAACTTCAAGCAGTAAGTAATTATAAAAAAAATAATTACTAAACCAATGAACACTGACAACAAACAAAAAATGCAATATACAAAATATGATGCGAATGTGATAAATTTTATATTGGTGAAACATCTAGACCCTTAAATATTCGAATTAAAGAACACAAAGATTATATTTAAGAAAGGGCGATTTTCGAAAATCTAAGATTTGTCAGCATTCATGGAACACAGGGCAGAGAGTAGATTTTAACAACGCAAAAATGATTATGAAAGAAGCGTTAGCCTCTAAATGAAAAATAAAAGAAACTTTTTTAATACAGTCTAATATAAATAAATATCTGTCTGTAATGTAATTTTAACAAAGCTTCACAGTTTTTATAGACCGTATCTGTTTAAAAAAAACTAAAGCGTTCTTGAATTTAGATATTTTAAATAGTTTTTTATTTGCTCTTTGTGTTTTTCTTGCTTCCGACGACGGGAAGAGATATACTTTCCGAAAGTTAAACATTTTTTGTCCGTTAGGCAAATTTATTTATTAAGCTTAATAATTAAAATAACTTGTGAAGAGAATCTGCCACAGACGTATAGACATTTTTTATGTAATTATAGTTTAAGTACCAATGACAGGCAATTTTTAATTCTGGCACTCATCGATATACATACCCCAAAAGGATTATAACCTCAAAAGTGGAATAACAGTTACTAGAAACAATGCGCCATGATTTAATAAAGCTACATTAAAATAATAAGTACATCTATAAATTATAAACAATATTTATAAAATAACCAGTAGCGGAAACATCAACATTAATAGCATAATTCAAACAGTTTTAATACTTTTTAAAGTTAACCGCTACAAAAGACCAAATATTTACTTATTGTAGTAGACTGATATTGTGTAAACACTTACGTTTTTTAAAGCGGTTAAATAAAATACTAAAAAAACTGTTAAAATTATGCATTCAATGTTGGGGTTTCGGCTACTGGTTATTTTATAAATACTGCTTATAATTTATAAATTGTACTTATTATTTTAATGTAGTTTCGTATTCATGCCCAATTAAGTTCAAAATTTGTGTCCCTTTTGTCCGTCATTTGTTGTTGAATTTTTAAAAATTATACTGCCTTGACTAGGATTCGAACCTGCCTTACTACAGCTGCAACGTCATAGCAGCGTAAAGTCCTAATGCTTTAACCACGCGGCCACCGAGGACTTGAAAGATTCTATGTAAAATTCTTACTTAAAAGATAATGTTTAGTGAAAGTACTTTTTTATTTATAACGATTTAAGGATGATTCACGGTACACCGTGACGGGCCGGAGCCGTGCGACGGTGAAGGCACGGCCAAACATTGTCAAATGTTATTTATACTTACACATTCATGCTAAGCCGAGCACGGTCCGAGCTTCGCCGGAACGCGTCCGTGCCCCGTCCAAGAAATGTCGGTGTACATTTTTCCTCGGATCCGCTACGTTCCGGCCCCGTTGCGGCAAACATAAATGAGCCGCCGCGGCTAAATACTTCGTTCGTCTACGGGCCTATAGCGACTGTTTTCTAGCAGTGTTGCCGCACCCAACTTTTAGCGCGTACCACATTATAAACTAAAAATGTACCACTTTGGTACAATTTTTTAAAACACAACAAAATACATCTGCAAATGACTTTAACCGGTTTGGTCGTTGTGAATTTCTTCATAAATTTCTACATAAAAAAACTTCCTGGAGAAAGACACAAATCGAGACGAAAAACATGAAATAGAAATTCAGAAAACCCAATTATAAGTATGTATAGGTTGAAGAAATCTAAGTAATTCTAATACTACACACAATCCTTGGAAAACTTAAATTTTATTTAAAAAAAAACGCAAATATAGAAGCATGTTAGAAACAGCAAATTTTCAAGTTTTTTCTTCGGGTTATTTAATATAGGCAACCCTATAGACATTACAACGTTTATAATACGTCGTTAATTAATGCGGATTGTCTCCGAATGGTATCGGTAAGCGCGTTTAATGCAATATCAACGACAATAATTATTAAATATCTATTCATTTTCGGTGCGCGTGGGAAATAATTATTGTACCAAATCATCCTGGATTTGAAAATGTAGTACCACTGTACCAAATAGAATTAAAAGTATCAAATTTGGTACAAATGTACCACTGCGGCAACACTGTTTTCTAGAATATAATCGGCACGGACATGATCCCCGTTGTCCACTCGGTGTTGCATATATTGAAGGCCCGGACGTGGCTCGGTGTCTACTTCACAGAACGTGCCCGTCTCGGGTACGGTCCGGTGTACCGTGAATCATCCTTAACACTTTTAGAATAATTATATAATACATTTTTCGTATATTCTCTATTTAAACCCGTGTATTTGTATATATCAGTTGTTTACGATATTCTTCGATGGTGGCAGCACCGGCGGAGAATGCGCCAAGCCTATAGGAACGTAATTAAAATTTTCTAAACGATATGAACTGATCTCAGACACACCCTGAAACTCGGTAAACGATGGCTAAACAGTCTCAAAGTCGTTTGATTCATTGGTTTTTTACTTATAATCCTTACCTTCTGTGCGAATTCGTACACCATAAAATGGATGCTTTGGAAGGGTATGTTCATGGTGAGTTGGGTTGTATACGATCTGTAGAAGGCCATGGCACCCTCCGTCCGATATATGTTCAATATACAACTGAATACGGATCTGTACGGGGAATTGACCATCTGCATTCTCTGTTTGACCACTGCAAGCAACAACAAAATCGTTATTGAAATAGTTTTTATTATTAGAAAACGAGTAAACAATAGTATTTGAGCGTGTCCTTGGATTATCCACATGGGAGAAGAATAAAAATAAACTCCTAGACAATATTAGTAAATAAATAAATATCGTATTTCTATTTTTGTTTTGTTTTTCATTCATTTTGATTTAATAATTGTCTTTAGAAGAGGAAAAACTTTTTTATTATCGACATTTTGAGAAAAATACATTCTTCGTAAAAAAATTTGCTCGTTCTAAACTGGTTAATCCCGTTTATGTTTTTCCAAATTTCCATACCATTTCCATTTTTCCATACCGTTTTAGAGAAAATTAAAAAAACTCGAAAATATGGTTGAATTTTTTTGGAAGCACCAATCAAATCAAAAGGCGTTTCTATGGTAAGGTCTAATATAATTTCGAATTTATTCTTTGATAGATGCATAGACAAACAAATAAAAAGAGACTGGAAAATTAAATGGCAAAGAGAGGGACAACGTTCCCGTAGCGCAACTCAGAACGCAAAATTTCGTTCTATTTATGTTGATCTGTGCATTGCGTCTATTGGGCCCACTATCTCATTCTAATATAACAAGAGAGAAAGAAGCAGCCATATAAAACGTAATTTCTAAATAGAAATTAGAACAATCGCCTTTCGTTTTCGTCATCATGACAACCAAGATGACAACATCATGACAATTCGTCATGTTTGTTAATTTTTCTTTTGGTGATTTACCTTTTTTTCTAAACTCTCCATTTTATTGACTTACGAATATGGATAGGGAACAAATTCCTTTGTTCCATATAGGTATTTATATTTTGTTACTTATAATTGTAGGTTATATATATTTGTTATTTTATTTGCTGCAGGAGCCAGTATCATATATATGTATTGGTGCCCCCTTTCTATAGATATGTTAAAGACACCCGGTAAAATAAAAGTAAGTAGTTATATTGTCATAACATATATATGTTATATCATCTTATTAAGAAAAAAGTAGAAGTAGTAGTGTCAAAAATATTTCGAACCTCTCTTAACATAACAAATTAATACAATTAATTTTTTTCATTTTTTAGGTAGGTAGTTTATAGCTGGTTTACAGTAACCAGAAACTTTATTTATATACCTATTTTACTTTTGTTTTAGGATTAAAACTGGACTTTGATTTGGATGCTTCAGGATCATGATTCTCGTAAAGTCTTCTTTGCTTGGATATTCACTTTGTTATTGCAATTAGGCAGTTTTTTTGAAAATGAGATTTTTAATGCCCTTTAAAAAAATTGGCCGATTGTTTCCTGCAACAGTCAGTTCTTCTGCATTTAAAATTGGTAGGTGGGTGAAATAAACACTGTTATTTTTTGTTATTATACTATAAAAAGTTTATTTATCTTTATGTATAAATAAATATGTTTATAAAACAGATAATTTAATTGACGCACTTGGCGTAATTTTTACGTTCCCTAGTCGCCAACCCTGGTATCGTTTGACACAACCCTGTTATCGCTCTGAGGAGGCGCTGTCAACATCGCTTCTGTCAACTCTCTCCGTGCTTAACCTCACTTTTGCTTTTAGCGCTCTGTAGCCTAACCTAACCATCCCGGCTTTTAGAAATGGTGATTATTTAAATCTTGCTGTTTAATTTGAATCAGCTGCTATTTCAAAGCAACAGGTAAATATGAAATATTATCCTTTTAGATTCGATATTATTACTGCATATTTTTAGGGTAGAGTTTTGGATGTCCCAACCTAACTTGTATTTGTATTTTGCTGGCACGTTGGCGTCCCTTTCATGTCCCTTTTCTTTTGTCCTCCAGAATGTCACATGGAAGAAAGGACATGTTCTTTGTTATTTAGTGAGCCCTCGGAAGTAATTCGAGGTAGGTTCATTTTGTTTATTAGACCTTGTTTGATTTTAAACAAGAGTTTCGTATTTTTAGGGTCCAAGGTACGGACTATTTCCAAGGTTACAGTCCTAAGTTATGGTCCAAGGTACGGGTAGTGTTCCCATGTACCATTATCCTATGTACGGATGTCCTGTGGACGAGTGTCCCCAGTAGGAATGATTTTTCTTGCATATAAAGTGCCCCAGCGTGGATGTAGCTTGAGCCACATGCTGCTTCGTTCCCATCCATAAGCTAGTTAGTAGTTACGGCTGTTCCAATTCATGGTGTCCTCATTCTGGCCCCTTTTGTTGTATTGGATGGCCGAGTACAGAGATGCGTGCCCACCTCACGCTGTTACTGTTTGAAGCAAGATTATATAAAGAACAGCTAAGTTTAGATTTAAGTTTTAGCTTACATTTAACATTTAACACATTTTCAGTCTTAAACAATAACGTACATCTTAAGTAATATCGTACAGACTATGTTTAGTGGTTAGATTGTTAAGCACATTCATGTCGATTTAATATTTAAAATATTATTTATATCTTAGGTTTCATTACATTACGTCTTGTAATGGTATTGTTTTCATAGATATTTAGTACAATTCTTAACACCACTTTTGTTGACATATAACTACTATAATAATTATTAAAATTGTACAATGTTATTTACCATCACAGTCCATCTTGAATAAATATAGTCATTAGTTTTAAGTAATATACAACTGTATTTTCTTTCTCTGTACATGCCTGGCGCCCAATATCTATTGTTTTTTGTTTATTGTTATTAATTAGTTTTCTTTCCAGTGAAATACCTTATCCACGACTGCTCTCCGATGAAAAGCTGCCGTTCGCAGTGGTAATATTTATAAAAAAAACGCTACATGTTTTTGACAAAAATTGAGCTCCAGACACCGATATTAGTTTTTGTCTATCTGCTATAGAAAAGAGTGTTTCCATTTCAAAGCGTTGAATTTGACCCACCCTGTACATTTTTCTTCTTCCATATTTATACTTCCATACACACAAGGATTTAATTGATAGGTTTTGACTGAACAGGTAAGACTGACAGGTAAAACGTTATGTGTAAACCAAGCTTTAGAGAAAATTTGTTTTAACTTGGTTATCCTTCCAAATGTACAAAAAAAAACTGATATAACACGTTCAACATAACCATTTGCAATGTAAAAATTCGAATTCCTCCATAAAAAAATAAATGCATAATTCAGCTCGTATTTTAGTATTGTTCACGCTCTTCCTAACTAATTTGAAAAATTAGTTGAATGACATTTTAAGTGAAATTACTATAATTTAAGTAAAAATGTAGTTCAAGGTCTAAACGAAAACAAATCCTGTATATGACGTCCAATAATAATAGTAGTTAAAATTTCAAAAAGATTCCTTTATTTCTACATACTGCCAAAGAAGTCAAAAGTCATATTTAAAATTAATTTTGTCTTATAAATATTTCTGAAGATGCAAACTCAACCCAAAGGCGATACCAAATAGCTTCGCCGGCACAGCGTTGCCCACTTTAACATATTTTCTTTTAATGAAAATATTTTAGGAAACAAAAATAAAATATATAAACACTTATTATTTACATCAACAAAACTCACTTCTTTACCAGCACTTAAGCACCTAAAGAGCCACTACTACCGCTTTCGCGTTCAAAATATTCTAATAAAGTTGCGATGAGTTTTTTACGGCTATTAAGCTACCTTGTACACTTCGCGCCATATATTATACGGATTATAAACTTTGTTTTTTCTTTATTGTTTTTCGTGGTTCCAATTTTCGGAATCGGGCACTCGTTAGGTTACTAGTTTGCGCACATAGCACGCCCACTTATAGCCTCTAAAATTGTGCACAGGTCTGACCGGCCCAGTTATTAGAGAGATATCGGAAAACCGAATAGTATCATGCAGTATTTACGCGTACCTTATTTTGACAGTTACGATATGCGCGAGTCAATTTTTAACGCAACGCCCGCTAATAACGTTATCGCCTGACGTAATTTGCGGATCAATTACACCAAGCGCTATTTCTAAATAACGTTTAAAAATTGCTTAAATGAGCATGTGCGGGTATTTGACAACCGGGGCCGGCAGGCGAGATCTTTTATTTTAGGTTATGTTTGAATTGTTTTGAATTATTACTTTAGTTTTATTGGGTAATTTGGTATTTAAGTAGCTGGGATTAGTTTTAATTATATAAATATGGCCCAAAATATGGATTCCACCTCTTCCATTATTAAAGAACCTATAAAGAGGCTTAGGTTTACAGCAGATAATGACTTAGCCCTTCTAAGAGAATTTGTTGCCCTAAACCTACTGGCAGACGTTGAACAATAAAGCACTGGAAATAACCCTTTAGTTTTAAAATACCTAGTAAACAAAACAATTTCAAAGTTTTAAATTCAAAGTTAGGTTAAGTTTAAATAGCGGACGCGACGCGAACAGAATTCTTTCCGATCCGATAACTATAAATGAAGAGAGTTAATACCACCTCACGTAAAGGAAATAACACCTGGCGTTTTTAACGTCCATGCACGCTATTCGGTTTACCGATATCTCTCTATTACGCTGTTTATTGTTATTTTACGCCAGTTTATTTTTGCGCAAGGCTTTACATCTATGGAAAAGAAAATGTAACGGAATGGGTATAGAACTAAATGACATATGCCTATACACCTTGCAATTTGCAGACGACCAGGCCATAATTGCAAACGACAAAGATGACATGGAATATATGGTGCGGAAAATAATTGAAGAATATGCTAAATGGGGTTTCACAGTAAATACAGAAAAAACAAAATGCCTTCCAATTGGAGCTAATACAGAAAATCTTATTTTAGACAATAATATGGAAATTGGGGCATGTGAAGATTACAGGTACCTGGGATCGATATTTACAGGAGATGGAACGGACGATAGAGAAATAAACAACAGAGTAATACAGGCACGAAGAGTTATCAGATGCATAAATGGCATTCTATGGAGCACTGAAATTACAAAAAAACAGGAAATAATATATACGGGACACTAGTTAAAAGCATATTACTCTATGGATGTGAAACATGGCGACTCACTGAAAGGAATAAAAGGAAATTAGAGACAACAGAAATGGACGCGATTAGAAGAGCAATGAGAATTTCAAGGAGGGATAAGATCAGAAATGAAGACATTAGACAACAGATGGGAATAGAGAGAGCAATAGTAAATGATATAGAACAAAAATAATTAATATGGTACGGCCAAGTTCAGAGAATGCACAATGAAAGAATTCCAAAACAGGTCATTCATTGGATACCACCTGGTAAACGAAAGAGAGGACGTCCCAAGAAAACATGGATGGAAGGAATAAGAAGGTCGATGAGCGAGAAAAATCTGACCGAAGATCGATGGGAAAATCGCACAAGTTAGGCATCGGACAACGTCGTAGGACGTTCTGACCCGAATTTATATATATATATTTTTGCGCACAGGAAATTTTACTCGTTTGCTCATCGTCATAAAAAACAATTTTCGTACCACGAATTAGGGTTAAGGTTTTTATCTGTATACATATAGTATACCTAATCTGTGCTTCGCACTAAAAGTGGTTCCAAAAGGGACAATGTTCAACTGCAAGGTCTGCTTGTATACCCTTTTTATAGAACTTCTATACTACTAAACGGTTGTATAAAAATGGGCCTTTTTTGGTTGTAAAGCTATCATATTACGGTCATATAGCACGTTATATGAATTGAGGTATCCTATAAAAATTATCACATAGCTGTTTATACAACCTTTATAAAATAAAATTTGCTACTTGGGAGGTGCATGCGAAAACTCCCCGCTTTGTGACGTCATTGTAGTCCTTGTCATGGTTATTAGTCCTTATCCGGCAACCAATAATACACACACACATGCATTATTGGTTGCCGGATGCAAAACGTTCATTATTTAGTTTATTTATTTAAACACCTTATATGTATGCAGTATAGAAAATTAACTATATAAATCGTATTAAATACTCGGATAATGCATTTTTAAGAACAGCAGTTCCCAGCATCACCTTTTGCCGGCATTCATTTCAGAGTACTTCCATATTTTGCTTTAAAATAATTAATAAACAATTTCGTAGGCACTTAGTAAGCACTCTGTCACAATCCACAACACAAAATGAACGTATTTTTACACTCTAAAAACTTTAAAACACCTTTTTCACATTTAAAATTGACAAAATAATTAACTCAAAATTTCTTAGCTGTTATTTTTATAAGTTTTTTTATAGGTTTGAAATAAATATGACAATGTCATCCAATAAAAATGCGAGTTGCTTAACTCTAATAACTCTAATTCTGAACTAACAAATGAGCTAAACGCTTTACCTAGACCGTTATTCAGAAATTACAAACCTATCGATAAAAATTTACATGAAAATTTACTTGTTAGCAGACAACCAGAGGATATAAGTACCCAGGTACAGTATTAAGTTTATTATAACGCTTTTCTTAGCTTTAAATCAAACGTTTTTTGGTGTTTGAGCGATCCTTTTCTAGCTTAGCGCGCCAAGAAATGGTCAAGGCCATGTCGTGTCACGCCCTTGATTTTTTACTCCCATCGCGCGTAAAGAAGTTTGACTTCAAAAATAAACAAAATAAATAATTTACTCACCTTCGGCAGGATTCATAGTACCGTCGTGAAGAAGTGTAGAAAAGCAGCCAGCTGCACCTAAAGCAAAAAAAAAACAGATTCAATAAAGAACAATAATTATTACATTCACTAGAGTAATTAAAGATTTAAGTTAGAGATGCCAACCGTCCTCTATTCCAGAGCACATTCCTCTTTTTGATCGTCTGTGTTGTCTTGTTTCTCACGTAAAAAAGTCTTTTTTTACAGACCAAATTCAAAATAAAGAAATATTCTGCAATGATTAATAAAATTGATAAATAACAAATTTTGAGTATAAAATTTATAAAAAAATTACAAACAACAATTTACATAACTTTTGGGTAAATTCTTGATAACATTTGGGCGAGGTTTCAAAAAATGTTTCGCCTGAGGCGATTTTTTAATTCTCTCTTTCTCTATTTTATATTTTCGAAGTTGGCAACCCTATTTTAAGTTAATGTCTTCTTTTCGCTACAATATCTAATCTAGATTCTAATATCTACTTTACTACTATTCATTTCATTTTATGCCTATTTCAATACATTTCGATTACAAAAAATTGGCGCCGGGAGGCACGTACAGCCGCCCATACTAAAATATGTTAATAAAAAGCAATTTTTTTATCTCAAAAACTGCGACTTTGACTGATTTGGATGTTATTACAAATTTTGATGCAAATATTATTCCTAATCTTAAATTGAAAACCGCGTTTCGCTAGCTACTGTAATTTTGGAATTACAATTTTTTTAAATTTTTAACCCCCTCACATACCCCCTTACCAACCCCCCATCACCACCAAAAACTAATAGCCAGATTCTCGGGTGCCACAGTATTTTTGTTCCAGATTTGGTTAAAATTGGTTTAGCGGTTTTTGAGTTATCGTGTTACAGACAGACAGACACCATGAAAATATTTTGTATTTAGGTCATTTATGACCCAAATAACTCATTTTGAGTGAAATTAAAAAAAACTTTTTTTTGCCGATCTTAATAGCCTACCATACCTATTGGTAAAAAAATGGTCGGCTAAAAATTACACATTTTATTGAACAAAAATAATTATTGTCCATTGTCTTTAAATGATGGATATAAGAAACAAATAATGCCTATAATATTTATTAATCTCTATAGTTTTATTACCCTATAATTATTCCAATAAAATATTGAAGAATGTTGGACCATAAAAATGATATGACAGATTCGCTATTTTATGTATCTTTTTAATAATTACAAACAAAGAAACAGAAAAGATTAGAAAAAAAATAGTTTATGACATTTTAAATTATAGATAAAATTTACTAACAACTAGTGTGTCTGATTCAGTGAATTCTGTAAACATCAATAAAAATTAAATGCTCTTCTTTGATAAGCAAATCGTTTAAAAACAGATCGACTATGTATTATGATTAATAGTTTTTTTAAATCTCTATTTACATCTCTACTACCAGAAATCAACAGAAGAATTAAGTTAGCATGGAGTACTTATGGAAGAAACTCATATTCAAATCTCGAATGCCACTCTATCTAAAGAAGAAATCATTCGACCAATGTGTACTACCAGTCATGACCTATGCATGCGAAACCTGGATACTTAAAACGGACATCATAAGGAAACTGCAGGTAGGACAACGCTCAATGGAACGAAATATGCTGGAAATATCCAAAAGAGACCCTAAACCAAAGACATTATAAATATAGACCGAACATCTCATTCATAAATACTCGTTGGTAGTGTATCAAACATTCCAATGTGTCAAACAAGGACAGAAGAGACAGAGAAGTCTAAAATTTCCGACCCCGGCAACTAGGCGCATTTGGATTGTTCTAATGGCCAGTGGCGTATCGTTTTTTGGAACGAATTTAATTAGTAAAGTAAAAGTAAAGTAATTAGTAAAATGTTTACTCCATATTAATATACTACATTAACACTTTTTTGTCAGATGCGTTTTGTTATAAGGTCTAATATAATAATATAATTAATATCCCACATATACTTATGTTGAAACGTTAGTAGGTAGTTTTCGAAAATCGCTCCAACGTCGATTTTTAATTTAAACTTTCAGTTAATTCTATATAAACTTTCAGTTACTTTTGAATATTTATAGGGTGACTCAGGCTTCCGAAACAGTTCTATATTAGGTTTGTGGCTGGTGACTTTTCTTTCAATTTTTTTTCAGAATATGGAGGCAATGGTAAAGCACATTTTAGACATTTTTGTAAACATAGGTGGCCGGAACATATTTTCAAACTAAAGTTGTAGATTTGCCATTAAATTTCCATTCCAGAAATACCTAGGGTTGCCACCTGTCCTTTTTGAAAAGGACAGTCCTTTTGGAATAACTTGTCCTTTGACTTTTTTTTACTTAAAAAGTCATTTTTATTACGTATTTTCCTGAGAAAATTATCTACAGCAAACAGAAATGTTATTTTCATCCAAATTTAATTAGAGATGTTATAAAACTTATAAATAAATTTTTCTTGTTTAGAATAGGCAACATTATTTAGAACTTCCCGTTTAATCTCAAATGATAATTTAGGTTTTAGTTTTTACCTTTTTGATCTTAAAAGAACTTTTAAAATTAGCAATTAGTAACGATTTAGTTAGTTCGCAATCGATAGCTTCCTGTAAAGTACTATGTAATAGTTGTTTAATCTTGTATTATTAATAACTTCCTATACCTAAAATCAATATTTAATGAGAAAATTGTGTTTTTGAAAATATAAGACAAGATTTGACTCTTTCGGTCTTCTTCTTGTATTATGATGGCTCTGATACGAGGCAATTACCTTTTAGTCTCTCAATAGAAGGCATTTGTTGTTAGAAGGCAATTTATCATTAAAAGTATCAAATCTGTGTGCTACAGTATGGGATTTCTGTCGCATAATAATGAATATTACGTTTATTTACAAATCCATTACTTTTAAAGGTAGCTTCATCAGACAATCAAATGTTAGTTAAATGTCCCAATCTTCATGAACTGTATAAAGCATATGTATTGCGGTTTGAATCACCCCGATAATCACCCTGTATGTTGACAAAAATATTTTGAAAATGTGCGTTACAATGGCCCCCATCTTATGTAAAAAATTGAAATAAAAATTACAAACCTAAAACGTAAAAGGTAAAAAGCTTTTTTGGAGGCCTGGGTCACTCTATTATATAGGTATGTATAAAACTAGTAGCCTAAGAATTATTTCCAGTTCGTCCCATTCTAAAAAAATATAAACACACCGTACAAATAACTCTAGAAAGAGGTATTTGTACGGTGGTAAAAATTGTTTAAACGAGGCCGAAGGGGCAGATATAATAATGCAATAAAATGTAAAAAGGGCGGGTAAACACCTTTGTTTATATGTTGAGCAAAATTCCTTTAGAATATCGTATATAATGACCAAAATATGATGCAATTTTAAGAAAAAAAATGTCACTTTCTGGCTTATAATAAAGTTTCAAATGCAACGTTTATATTCAAATTTGTTATGATCTACAACAGTTAAGTAGTAATTGAGACGAATTATAATTCAATTACCGGCTACTACGTTCTTGTTTTAATAGCTCAAAATTCAACAAATATAATTAGAAATTATTTTAATTGTGAGAGGCTCCCTTGTGGGACGCCTATGTACGGCGATTACGGCGCGGCGGAAACAATACCTACCTGTGAAGAGACAAATTCGGGTAATTTGAGCTTATTTTTCCACACATTTGACACTGTCGTACCATATTGAAAATTCGCAGATTCAAAAGTACGTTAAACAAAAGCAAAAACTACTGAAAAACACTGAAAAGTTCACTTCAGACTTGATTCCGACTTCAAACATACCGTAAGCTAAACGTAGTACGCTATAACGGACCAAGGGCCGTCGCGAGGGGTGGTGGGACGGACGGCTCATTTCATTCTGTAAGACTAGCAGCGACGTTGCCAATAGTTCTAGACGTTAGCACATTAAACAGTAAACATGTCCTTTAATAGTAACGCATATATCCTCTGGTTAATAACATATTATTAAGCATGCTTCTTTAAAAATAAACTATTAATTTAATTAAGAAATTGAGATTTATTGATATCCGGTAAAGGTTTTAAAGTCACCTTTTCTGCAAATTAAACTAAGTAGATAGGCGCAAATTTGAGATGTGGCAATGTCGCCTTCTCTATCTCAGTTGGTTTTTACAGTACGTAGTCAACCTCCGATTGTTTGATCGGGTTAAAATGTCTAATGTGATATCTGTTCTTACTAAATCTATGCCCTAAACGAATAGAGTGGATACGACAAAAGACCCAGGTAATAGATGTCATCCACAGAGTGGCAATGGGCAGGACACCTGGGGCGCTGTTCTGTACAATCGTCGGTATCGGCAAGTTACCGACAGCTATCGGTACATACGGCCAATGAGCGTCGTGTTGATTGTTGTTGTCATAGTTACCGATCGGCCCTATGACAGATATCGCAAATTTGTACCGACGACTCTCGGTATCTCTACCGTGAGGTTGACAAGGGCACGGTAGAGATACCGATTTTCGTCGGTACAAATTTGCGAAATCTGCCATAGGACCGATCGGTAACTATGACAACAATTAACACATGTTTACTATATACAAATACGTCGGTCTTACCGATACCGTCGGGTGCTATTCTGTACACGACGTCGACAATCGTCGGTATCGGTAAGTTGCGACAGCTCTCGATACGTATTCGTGTAGAGATACCTCCCGGTAGAGATACCGAGAGTCGTCGGTACAAATTTGCGATATCTGTCATAGGGCCGATCGGTAACAATGACAACAACAATCAACACATATTTACTATATACAAATACCATGGCTGGGAAACTTAAATGGAAATGACAGTTCATTAAAAATAGTTTTTCCTCCAAGATGCAGAGGCGCAAAATATTAAAACTGTCAATATTAACAATGCAAATGTCAATATCTGACAATAATAAAATTTGATTTTTAACTGTCACTCAGAGACGCTTTTGTTGTGATTTTACGGTTTGATTTCGTTTTGATTTGTCGAATTATTGTAAAATTAAATTCCTTCAGAATTTTTGCCAGTATTCTGTTTTAGACAATGTTTTTTAAAAATGGTGAAACAATTTGCGTTTTGTAATAACTCTTAATTATTTTTTATCATGGAGTTTAATTGTTGTACACCTGGTTTCCGGAAGGATACAATGGTAAGTAAATTAAACATATCTACTTACAGTTATAGATTTTTTAAATTAGTACTGCTAATAAAAATGCTACTTGCAGAGCAGTTATTTAATTTTTTTTACGGTGCATGTAAGGAATTAAGGACGCGCGTTTTATATTAGCATGATCAGCAAATGATTACATCTAATTTAATTTGTTTTTATTATTTCAGGTCCCAAACGGAAACAAACTGGGAATCTTGCCTACACCAAAATTATATAGCCGTTTCCAATTCACTTCAAAGGGAGGAAAATTATGTAAAACTGCCTGCTATTTGCTAAAAACCGCCAAAGATTAAATTATAACTGTAACAACCTAATATATACTATTTCTAGTTTTTTTAATATATTTTTTAATTAATATCCGACATATAAGAACACTTTGTATGCTTTTAATTCAGTTGATTTATCGTTTATAATATGTTCGACCTAATTAAAAGCACACAAAGTGTTCTTACATGTATGTCTAAATTTATTTTAAATTAACTAAAACAACCCCCCTTCCCCGCACCCCTCTCTTCCATTAGTATTTCTTCCTCGGTCTACCAGAGGCGCCCTTGTATAATAAAATTGAAATGTATTATAAGTTGCCTATCTATTTAATAGTATAAGTCTTTTATCTATGACAAATACGTACCGATAGCTGTCGGTAACTTACCGATACCGACGATTGTACAGAATAGCGCCACTGGCAAGAAGAACGGACAACAGATGGACCACAAAAATTACAGCATGGTACACACGAAGAATTAAGAGACCTAGAGGAAGACCGAACTTGAGATGGGACGATATTGGGGGGACGATGGGATGGATATTAGAACATTAGCAGGGATAACTTGGGTCCGCGTAGTTAACAATAGACAACAATGGACCCAACTACAAAGAGAGTATCTAAATATGTGGGGGAGGCTACACCATAATTGAAAATGAAGAATAAGTTAAAAATGATGACGATAAGGATGAAATTATCAATAATGTTAATCAATATCGTTTATGTAAGGTTTCTTAGTCTCCAAATCTTTATATTTTTTTTCAATAAACCGAAATATCACCGTTAGGTATAAAAATGGTTAAGATAGAATAATACAATGATAAATAATAATAATACAATGACAAAAAGAATTTCAATCGATTTATTTTGTAAATACCATGTATTCGAAAAATGCCAAGTCACTTTTGGTAAGTATCTGTACAATAGTACAGTACGAATGGTAATTTGCATGACGATGATATATGAGGTAAAATTATAGTACATTAATAAATTTTTCATTGATAAAAAATTTACTATATCTTAATATACAATAGATATTTATGAGTATGTCATAGTGATCTTTAAGATAGTCCATAAATTAAAAATGATAGTAATAATTCGAAAATGATATTGATATTGACATATTATACTATATGTAACTGAATGAAAAGACCGACAAAACATAAACATAGCTAAGCATATACCGGGTGTTGCAATTTCTATGTCACACAGTATACAGGGTGAGTAAAGTTGAAAAAAAAGAGTCTTAAATAAAAAAAGAGTCTTAAATAAGTCCAAATATTTTAGGGCTGGCAGATCTATATAAAAGAAACATATTTTCCCTTTACCGTTTCTCAAATAAGTCCAAAATAACCGAGTTATTTTAATTAAAAAATATATTTTTTGCTTAAATTTTGAGAACCACTGGATCTTTTCTGGATTCGCTTTCTCGTAAATTTAATCTACTACCTATGTTGCCATATTATCAAGATATTATGATATTTAACTAAAAATTTTAAAAAATTCAATTTTTTTTCAAAAAATTCCAAATTTTATTTTATTTTTTCGCGAAAAACCCTCATACACGTGTTTCTAGGGTCGAAATATACTACTCCTAAAAATATTTGCACTTATTTAAGACTCATCCTGTATATCAATAAAGTGTAATGAAAAAATGTTTAAATAAAGTGTAATGAAAAATTTAGAATTTACTGAAATGATTCGACAATAACCATCACATAATTATCATATTCGACCTTTGTTAATGAACACTTTAAATCAATAATTAGCGACCTAGCCAATTTTTCTATTTATATTTACAGATTTTTTTTCTGTTTACATACTAGCACATATTAAAAGAACAAAAAATGTCGATTCTTAACCCTAAAACAAGAACTCTACAGAAAAATGGGAACTGCATAAAGGAAATATAACAATATATTTTGGCGATACTTAAGATTTTATTAAAAAATAAAGTAACCCTCAAAAAGCACATCGAACCTACTATAGGAGCCATATTATGCAAAACAAAATTGTATCAACCATAGACTTAAAATAAAATATAGACTGAGCATCTCATTCATAAATAGCTGGAACATGCGGTCAGACACTGTCTTGTTATTGTTGTGTTATTGTTTTAGGTTATAACGAGTGCGACACGAGCGATAGATAGGTTGTCTCTGTCGTAACGGTCGTTCCCTGACGACTCTGCCGAGAAACACAACACTGCCTTTCGTTTCTCAAGTACACCTGAACTCTTCGTATCATAGCCGGGTAATTTTTTTATTTTAATGAAGCTATAATTAAATTAAAAATATATCGTATTTAAACTTTTTATATTTTATTAAGATTTAGGACAGGTTTTTAAATAAAAGTTTAGAAAAACAATTTAGAGTCCAAAAAGGATAAAAATAATAAAATACACGTTATAGAAGAATTTTTATAATCGAAATTACGTAATTTTTGAAATTAATAATAAATTATTAATTTTAATCAAACATTTACAACCCCTAATATTAATCAAAACAGGATCTATTCCACAGATATAATAGAATCGGCGACAGGGAGAGAAAAAAATAATATATGATTGTTGTAATCTGGTTAAGTTATGTCTTATGTAAATTAGAGAAAACATAAATCCAATCCATTAAAGCAAGGAAGGTGATAGGAACTGGATAAAATGAAAACTATATTTATTTAACTCGGTACTGTCTTTATTATACCGGGTGCGTCCCAAAAGTGGCTCATCCCCATAATTTTTTTATATTTCCAAATAAAAAACTAAGATTTAGTATGTTAGTGTATGACATAAATTAGGATTGATTGACGCATTCAATTGTTTTTGGTCACTTCCTGTTTTATCGGAAATGACTATAACTTTTAATTTTTAAACGGCACCCTTGGTATATTTCTACTTTATTCGATAGAAAATGACACTCTGAATAGAATGACATATGATATGTCAACTTTTGACATTTTCGCATATGGTTTAATTGTAATGGTAACACGCGGTTCATAACGACAATTTGACTCGAAATACCAAGTGTGTGGTATCAATATATTCATAAAAAAATGCTTTTTCTAAATATGCTAACGAGTCACCCTTGTTCCACTTGAAAAAATTGACATATGTATGATTAAAAATACGATATGTACATCTTTTAACCGATTTAGACAAGACACGAAACCTATTAGACGATCAAAACTATTTTTCCAAGGCTCCTTGATTAAAACTTAGTGTTTTTAACAACACCATGGCACCCTGGATTGAAATTTAAAATAGGATATGTTTTTAAGCGACAATGTCAAAAGTTGACATATGATATGTCATTCTATTCAGAGTGTCATTTTTTATCGAATAAAGTAGCAATATACCGAGGGTGCCTTTAAAAATCAAAAGATGTAATCATTTCGGTGAAACAGGAAGAGACCAAAAACAATTGAATACGTCAATAAATCCTAATTTATGTCATAGTAACTAACATACAAATCTGTTTTTTTATCTGAAAAAATAAAAAAAGTTATAGGGTTGAGCCACTTTTGAGACGACCCGGTATATTAAAAAATATTGTTTCATAATGTAATATCATTTTAAAATTCTTGTATGTTATTTTAGATTCTGAAGATAATTTTAGAATAAACCGGAATATATTTTTAATAAAAACATTATTAATTATTAACAGGGTTATAATTATGATTTTGTTACAATGTAAGTAAATAATGTAATGTAAAAGAAAAAATTCAGATTTTACATTTTACTAAAATATTATCTAAATAAGCGCCTTTCTACAACAACGCCACTGACTGCCAATGGGTAAATTGAGAGTTGCCTACCGGTCAAAAGTCGTTTCAAGACTTAAATGGATTATTTAAGTCAAATTTCTTGCAAATTTGGCACTGGCGAACCATATTTTATAGTTCTTGAACAGAAAAAGTCAATAAAATAAACACTTAAGGACTACAAGCTAAGAAAATGCGTTAATACAGCCGGGGAGATAGCGGCAACAAAGCTTTACCGCACACGTGCGACACGTACTACAAGGTAATAAATGAATGAATAGGCTCCCTCGCCTCTAATCGGTGTTGTCATATTCTCAAGAACTTATCCTTTTAAACAGTATCCGACTTATAATTTAGTAGTATAAGGACTATTTAATACATCTATGGAATATTAAAACCTACTTTATTAAACTGTAGTATTAATATCTCAATATATGTGTATAACAAGAAAAAAAATATTGATAATATTAAAGACGTGACAACATAGGCTGGATGAGGAAGGCTCGGTCGACTGTACCCAGAAGTAAACATGTGTACAAAAAATATTGTTTGTCCGCGTTGAGATGTAAATAGTGTAGTCTATATTTTATTTTAAGTCTATGGTATCAACAGTATATCTTGTACCGACAAATATGAATAACATCAGTTCACTTCAGAAACAAGTGTACTATTTGTTGATTTAGTTGTACACGATAAGATAAAGGAAACAGACAAATTACAACTATTTCATAGTGATAAAGCCTATCAAAATAATAAATAACCGATTAGCATCATTGAATAAGAAGAAATTTTAAAATTCTTGTAGACACACTTCATCAAATATAGCATGTTATACGAATTTCTGCACAACAAACAAATAGACAGAAAAGACATTCTAGTAAATAACACAACACTGGAAATAGTAGAAGAATACAGGGTGAGCCACTGAAAACTTACAATGGCTATAATTCTTAAACCAAAAAAGATATCAAAAAAATAAAAAATACCGTTTCTATAATATCGAGGGGGAATACATATGACGTATTTTTTGAACCACCCCGACCTACCCCTTAGGCGGCACCCCTACTCACTTGAAAATCTTAAATGGCAACACCCCACTTGTGGCGCCTTTTTGGAAAGCCCATGAAAAATGCTAAGATGATCATAAAGTTTTTAGGGTGAAATTGAAAAACTACCCCTTACACGAAAAATTAGGTGGACATTAATGAAAAAAGTGATTTTTTCAGCATAAGTTACAAATTGGGACCCAGCTTAATGAGGCAAATGAGGCAAATTGGTCCGAGGAAGTGAGGGGAATCAACACATGATGTCACCATACTCTCACGTAGAGTGAAGGACTGAAGAGGGAGATCATTCTACAATACGTCTACAGTACGTCTGTCCGTTCTGTAGCTACGGGGTATCCGTGAGAGGGGAAACGATATTCTCTCGATGTTCTTCGTAAAAAATTAGACGACGCGTCCCATCAATAAAAATTCGACAAATTTGCAAGTAGCCAATAAAATGAATGGGTGGAGCGATTTGAGGTGACGTACTCGTCAAGTCGACGTATAAAATATATTGCTGTTTATTTAAATGTTTTTTGTCCGCATTCCTTTCATAGACACAGATCCAGCAGACGTACTGTAATTGTGTAAACATCATATTAATAAAGAAAATCAATGTCAAACCACTATCAAAAAATTCTTCATTGAACAGATGAAATAAAGAACTTTTTGATAATGGTTTAACTCATTTTCTTTATAACATAAAGACTTATATTTTTTGGTGTTTAGGGAAAACGATAGCTTTATTGTCAAACTAGGTGATCCTGTCAGAACTCTAGAGGGTAATCGGTCTTAATTCAGAGTAACACAGTCTGTTTTTAGGGTTCTGTATACCCAAAGGGTAAACACGGGAACCCTACTACTAAGACTTCGCTATCCGTCCGTCCGTCCGTCCATCCGTCTGTCACAAAGGTCTATCTTATGAACCGTTATAGCTAGACAGTTGAAATTTTTACAGATAATGTATCTATGTTGCCGCTATAAGAACAAATACTAAAAACAGAATTAAATAAAGGATGATTCACGGTACACCGGACCATACCCGAGCCGGGCACGTTCCGTAAAGTAGACACCGAGCCACGTCCGGGCCTTCAATATATGCAACACCGAGTGGACAACGGGGATCATGTCCGTGCGATTATATTCTAGAAAACAGTGTTGCCGCAGTGGTACATTTGTACCAAATTTGATACTTTTAATTTTATTTGGTACAGTGGTACTACATTTTCAAATCCAGGATGATTCGGTACAATAATTATTTCCCACGCGCACCGAAAATGAATAGATATTTAATAATTATCGTCGTTGATATTGCATTAAACGCGCTTACCGATACCATTCGGAGACAATCCGCATTAATTAACGACGTATTATAAACGTTGTAATGTCCATAGGGTTGCCTATATTAAATAACCCGAAGAAAAAACTTAAAAATTTGCTGTTTCTAACATGCTTCTATTTGCGTTTTTTTTTAATAAAATTTAAGTTTTCCAAGTATCGTGTGTAGTATTAGAATTACTTACATTTCTTCAACCTATACATACTTATAATTGGGTTTTCTGAATTTCTATTTCATGTTTTTCGTCTCGATTTGTGTCGTTCTCCAGGAAGTATGTAGAAATTTATGAAGAAATTCACAACGACCAAACCGGTTAAAGTCATTTGCAGATGTATTTTGTTGTGCTTTAAAAAATTGTACCAAAGTGGTACATTTTTAGTTTATAATGTGGTACGCGCTAAAAGTTGGGTGCGGCAACACTGGTAGAAAACAGTCGCTATAGGCCCGTAGACGAACGAAGTATTTAGCCGCGGCGGCTCATTTATGTTTGCCATAAAGTAACACCAACCGTCATTCCAAGAGTAAACGTCCTCAGGAATGGGTCGAAACGTCGATTTGGTGGGCGGAATCGGAACGGGCGGTCTAGAAATGGCCCCATGCCAAATTTGAGCCCTTAACTATGGTAAATAAAAAAGTTGGTTCGCAAAATCGGGGGTAATTTTCTTTTGCCCCTGTATATTAAATTGAAGGAACCATATAGGGATGTCCGGACTCCTTTCGAGTACCTCTATCCACGTGCCGGGTTTGGTTCCAATCGACCCAAAATTAAGAAAAACCCTGATGATTTCACCCATTTAGAAACGTCGGATCGAAACTTTGGCCACTTCATCTTGTAGCCCGTCCCCAATAGTGCCGAAATCGACCCCCATTTTTCCTCTATATCTAATAGTTTAGCCTACCCTGATGAAGGTTTAAACGAAACGTCGGGTCCAACTTTGTGCACCATCGCCAATAGAGCCTACCTACCAAATTTGATCGCGATCGGACGACTTTGACTTTGGACGTCTCTTACGTCAAAACTAACTGTCACAGGGACACGTGTCATACGGGGTCAAGTTGGCCTTGATCCAATCTGTCGACATGCCAAATTTCGTTGAAATCGGACGATTTTTTGGCCAGTGATGATGGGGTTTCATATTGGTCGAAACGTCGTCACAATATCATCAAAAGATGGGGCTCTGCGAGCCCCATCTACGTTCCAAATTTCAAGTCTCTAGCTCTTATAGGGCCGGAGCTATGGCGCTCCAAAGACCCATCTCAAGTTCCACATTGGCGGGGGATCCACTAACGGACTATGATAATATAGGGGTTCTTCCGTCTGAGCCGATCTTGAGACTGCTTGATGGACTGGTGTCGGAGCGATTGTTGGTATCGAGGGGGAACTTGCCAATACGGTGCGATGAGTCGGTGTAGAAATTTTCAACAGGTAGTTCCTTCCCCTGATACTCGCTACATATAGATGGTGTGGTGACGGCCCCGTCTGCGGTGCGTCAAACTCCTCTAGCAATTCCTTCTCTACAACTGACAGAAAAGACCCCCCTGAGGACATCTTGATATAGACGGAAAGCGGAGACGGTAGGTATAGCGGTAGTAAGGAGCTCTTAACAGAAGTAACTAGTAGAACGGTATACGATAGTATATCCTAATTGTGGCGTTTGTCGCGCCTTAAATACTTTACCGAAAAGGGGCTCCCGGGAATCACGAAAAAGAACTCGGTTAAACTCGGGCAAATACCAGCCGGGCTTCTCTGATAAACATGAGGCAATAGTTTTTTATATTTACACATTTGTTTAAACAAAATCTATTCACTAAACAAATAATCGTTTCAAATTCATTTACGGTAAAAATGAAGAAATATTTAATATTATTTCTAGCAAATAAATGTATTATTCGGCCATGGAATATCTTACTAATTATAACAATAATTTAATATATCATCTTAATTTAATCAACAGTTAATGATTAAAAAAATTATTCTTCCTTACGAACAGTATAGCCCATAAACAATCAATTTACATTAATACCGGAGATTAAAAATAGAATAAATAGTTCCATTTTTATACAAGCAGTAAACTATAAACATCAGCAGTATTTTAAATAATAAAAATTAAATAGTTTTGCCCGGCCAGGTTTCGATCTCAGGTCTCTCCGCTTGCTAGATTGAACCTGGTGTACCTGGAAGTGTACCGTGAACCTGGAAGTGTACCGTGAATCATCCTTAATCGTTATAAATAAAAAAGTACTTTCAATAAACATTATCTTTTAAGTAAGAATTTTACATAGAATCTATCAAGTCCTCGGTGGCCGCGTGGTTAAAGCGTTAGGACTTTACGCTGCTATGACGTTGGAGCTGTAGTAAGGCAGGTTCGAATCCTAGCCAAGGCGACTTTTTTTTAATAGTTTTTTTTTAATTTTTACATATTTTTACATATTTATTTTTACTTTTTACATATTTATTATTGATTAATACAATTTTTAGTAATGTGTTTCTCCATTTTTTTTTAAATTACTTATACACGCATTCAAAATATCATAATAATATAGTGTCTAATGTTGTATAGATAATGAATGGTACGAAACCCTTCGTGCGCGAGTCCGACTCGCACTTGACCTTTTTTTTTTAATTGATACGTTTTAACTGAACAAATAAAACTGCCAAATAAAACGCTAGGTGTAGAAGGAGCTTAACACAGTACCTAGTACAACAACGTAGAAAAATCTACAAATAAATATGAAAAAAAAATAATTCAAAAACAAACAGATATATTGATTTAATCGTCCACGATAAGATAAGCACGAAAAATAGACAAATTAAGTCTATTTTTGAGCCTAAAACGTAACTTAAACGATTACTTCATAGATTCGTAGAATTTCTTTGATTGTTAAGGTCAAAGAAATATATTATAACGAGGTAGAACCGAGAACTCGTTCTTATAGCAGACGCATTTGTTGAATTTAAATGCAGGGGAAGTCCCGACATTGCAGACCGCACAATACATTCTTGTTAGTACCAACGCGTTTTTAAGAATAGTTTTATTTAAATTATCAAGCCAAATGCATAAGACAACAATATAAACAAGAGATTTATTTATTAAACAGTAGATGCGCAGTAATCATAATGGCCATAATGTTCACACTTTGACGTTTAAATTATTACTTCAAAATCAAATTTTTTCCAAAGCCTTCCGTGACTTCACTGAGACGTTTCTTTTTCACTATCATTGGCATCATAATTAAGATATTAAGAGTCTATTACGCTGTACTTTCGGGTCGCCCTCAAGAGTCGGGTAAAGTTGTTACAGTTCATGTCGTTGTTGTTGATGTCTGACACCTTGTACAGGGTGGATCAAATTCGACGTTTTTAAACGGAAACACCCTTTTCTATAGGAGATAGACGAAAACTAATATCGGTGTCTGGAGCTCAATTTCCTTCAAAAACATGATGGTGAAAACCGCACATCAATATCTGTTACCGTTTCGGAGTTACGGGGTGTTTCTCAAAAATGTGCATTTTTAACAAATCGCTGTAATTTTTTTGCTATGGAAAATTTTGTATTTCTATGAAAACATTTCCAAAGCACCTTTTTACGTAGAATTTAATGGTTTAAGTATAATTTTTTTAAAATTAATAATTTAAGAGTTATCAACAGGAAAATTGATTTTTTATTTGGGACACCCTCTATATTTTTAATTAACTGAAAAGAATTTAAAATTTCCTTTCCAAAAATATAGCACACTTGATATTTTGTTATAATCCCCTTCGAAATACAGAATTTTTAAAAGTTTGCCACTTTTAACTAGTAGGCTTTGGACCCCTTATTGATGATATGCCCTTAATGGAACTGGAAAACATATTTTTCCAGCAAGACGACGCACCGCCTCTGAAGGCTAAAGTTATCAGCAAATTTTTGCAGCCAATTTCAAGAATAATTGAATAGCTAACCAAGATCCCAGCCGTTGGCCGTCGAGGCCGCCTGACTTTGTGCCCACGGATCTAATCCTATGGATATATTTGCGGAAGAATAAATGTTCCTTATTCTTCCGTATAATCTAGACAAGAATTAGAAATACTTAGCAGTTATGAGAGGGTATCTTTCACCCCTATTGAGTTAATGAATTCCGCGAGAAATGTTCAAAAACTACCCCGTCTGTCCATAACAGAAGACGGTCGATATGTCGAACGCCTGTAGCAAAATCTCATGTCTTGGTTTGCTATTTATTTTTATTGTTATTAGATATAGTTTAAATGTGTTGATGTTGGTTAAATATATTTTAAATTGTTATAAAATTCTGCATCTCTCATAGCAAATATTATTTTCGTTTTAATTGATGTTCACAGCTAGAATTTTTTTGCATTACAGACGGTGCCGTTAAAAGCCGGGCGAATTTTTATATACTCTATATCTCGAAGAGGAATCGAGCAAAATATCCAGTGTGTTATATTTTTGGAAAGGTAATTTTAAATTCTTTTCAATAAATTAAAGATATACAGGGTGTCCCATATAAAAAATAAAATTTTCTGTTGATAATTCTTAAATTATTAATTTAAAAAAAATTATACTTGAACCATTAAATTCTGCGTAAAAAGGTGCTTTGGAAATGTTTTCATAAAAATACAAAATTTTCCATAACAAAAAAGTTACAGCCATAGGTTACAGCGATTTGTTAAAAATGCATATTTTTGAAAAACACCCCGTAACTCCGAAACGGTAACAGATATCGATATGCGGTTTTCACCATCATGTTTTTGACAAAAATTGAGCTCCAGACACCGATATTAGTTTTTATCTATCTCCTATAGAAAAGGGTGTTTCCATTTAAAAGCGTCGATTTTGACTCACCCTGTACATATTAAGTATTTATTTAATTTAAATTTATTTAATACAATACTAAAGCATCCTGTAACTTATATAAAATGCAGTTTATTTTTAATACGCCTCACTTAAATATTCTTTTAAATCATACTATCGAAATATTACGCAATATTGCGCATAACACATAGGGGTTTAAAGCAAAAATATGCCATTTGGAATGTATTCAGAAAGACAAAAATAACTAAATTTAACTTCAAAGTATATTTTCTGTTCGGAAATATTCACCAATATGCTGTAGTACTTAATTGTTATTTCAAACACAAAGCATTATTAGTACATCTGATGTTTTGTTTTTAAGCTCAAGGTCAAGGTCACCGTTTACAGGTTTTATTTAGCCCAAATTAGTAAATAATGATTTTTCGGTCTTCATCAATGAAACCTTAGAACCAGACCGAAATTGATGTTCGAAAATTAACATAAAAATCCAGTCAAATTAAATAGATTTATTAGATTTATTCTTTTGGTGCTTTTTGAACTTTTTCATGTGATTTACATTTCAAGATTAGTTACACTTGCTGCAGTGTTTCTTTTTAACATTTTGTAACGTAAATTAGAAATAATACTTGGAAATATTACACTTTCACTTTCTCACGTTTTAAGAATTTATTAGATTTTTCTGTACTTTTTTTGCTTTTTTATTTAGGTTAGTTTAGGTTGCTGAGGTTTGATTATGTTTGATCCCTCCCTCACTCGGAGGCCTTGGGTCCATTGCGATACCTCTGTACTGTAGTACCAAACCTTCCTCTCATTCTTTTTTTGCGTTAAAGCACTTCCAGTTCTTTGCAAAGTTCCCGATGTCGCTGATGTTGGTTTCTGCTGATTCCTCTAGTCCCTCCAAAAACCTTGCCCTAAAATTTTAAAGCGTCGGTATTCCAGTGCCGGACAGTGGCACAGCAGGTGCCCTATGGTTTCTTCTCCTCTCCGCATTCTCTGCAGTAGTCGTCGTGGGAAATCTTCCATCTCACGAGGTGTACCCCGTGGAGCAGTTTCCAGTGATGACACCTACAATTATGCATACTAGGTTCTTTTTGTGCTCTAGTAGTTGTTTTATCTTTTTGCTATCTACCACTGGCCACAGTCTTCGAGCTGTAGCGCAGTCCTCACGGTGTTGCCACGTCTCTTGCTGCTTGGCCTTGGTGGCAGCATCGTACATAAAACTCATAGTAGTTTCACAGTGTTTTGGCCCTTTGTTATTCTCACATCTAAGCGTAGCCGACATCGGAAGGCGTCAAGTCTGGTTCACATCTGGTGTTTCAAATTACGAGGCCGGAGCGCGAGTAAGGCATTCGAGAGTTTTTACGAGTGTTGCGCTATAGGAATCTTCAGAGAGGAAAGCACAGGGATACACCAGATTATAATATATGTATAATATATGCTATTAGGAATGCTTTAATAAAATACGAATTACATAAGTTCACAAAATGTATTGTTAATTAATTGCATATCGTCGGTGAAATGTGTTAAACAGCTAAAACTCCATTAATTCTAATTTTACAGGAGAGCAAGAAAACGGTACAAAAAATATGTACACATGTAGCAAGTATATTCGTGCCTTAATATGATAAAGTAATAACAATAATATTTGTTGGAAAACAGAGATAAAACTCAACATTTCGTTAAAAATGTAAAAATTATGTATTAACCTGATTATTTAATTAACGTAAGAAATGGAGTTAGCAGGTCAACACGTTTCATTGCCGATATATTGTTTTTACTGCTGCCAGTTGTTACTTACAGTTGTTACTTATAACATAAACTTTTTTTAAAAATAATTACAAAAAAAACATAAACTAAATAAAAATAGCAGTCATGTGTATCTATAGGAAGCAAAATAAAACAACAAATGACTTATTTTTATGTGTGTGGCCTTACAAAAACACGACCAACGTAATTTCAAAAAATGTATCTATTTAGACATGATTCTATCTATAATCTATATACATATATATATTTGCCATGATAAAATCAAATTGACAATAATCCGAACAAAAAAAAAGTTAATAATAACACCAGTTAATAACACCACCGAACGCGAGAAGAATTTTTTCTAAGCCACCGTATATAAAATCGTCGGTAAAGCGCCGTTCGTTTTTTAGGTCCACTCGGTTCGACTGACACCGAAAAATAATGCTGGATAGTCTGCAGCGGGGGTGAGATGCAAAGGGCAACGGGTGACTAATCGCCTCGGGCGTATTTGGGCCGATAGACAAGTGACTCTGCTATGAGTTTTATGTACGGTGGTGGTAGTTCTTATAGCTTCCTTCAGTGCGTTGATCGCCACAAGTGGTGGGCCATCTGCCACGGCCTCTCCCCGGCCCCCTCTTTGGCGAGTCTGTCTGCTTCTTGGTTGTCCACCACATTGCTGTGGCCTGGCACCCAACACAGAGTAACCCCGCCTTAACGCAGCCAGGACAGTGCTTCTCGGCAGTATATCACAGGTGGATGACACTTCTTCTGGGAGAACTGGCAATGGTTCAAAACTTGGCTACAAGCGATTTTCTAGGAATCTTCCTTACGATAAATTATTGAGAAGAGTGACAGATAAAACCTTGACGTTCTTTCAGTAATTGAGTTTTCTCTTTTTCTTTCTAAAGCGTGCGTTGAAAGGAGACAAAAACCATTTTTAGTGACCCATAATTTGTTATTCGAACACGACTTTTCTACTTGTCGGATCGTTGACGTTGACTTGTCGCCATCGTCGTCATTTGGTCGCCATTTTATTTCTTTTGTTTACACGCTGCAGTTTGCTTTGCAAATTTAATATATAAATTATTTAGGCAAATATAGGTTTTTGATAAAACTCCTCGGACTAACGTGTAGGTAAGTGTTGATTAATTTTTTTTCATCTTAACATGCTTATTGTCATTCTCCTGATTTAGGTGACAGAAAAAGATCATCAAATCAATATTTTATATTTTTTCATCCCAGGACCAATAGGACCTAATATCAACGAGATGAGCCATCGGAAGAAAGGGATTGAAATTATATATAGTCGTGTTCGGCATTATGCTCTGAGAAATATAGATAAACAAAGAACAACAGATATAAAGCATCCCAGAGGAAAAGAGAGGAAATCCCTGTACTCTCTCTGATATTTGTGAAAGTTACGGCAAAGTATTGTTGTAAATGTCATCTTTTTGATGGACCTGAAAACTTCAAAAGTCAGAGACGATACAGGTTTTTCCTCTCTTTTCCCCTGGAATACTTTTAATTTATTATTCTTTGTTTATCTAGATTTCTCAGAGCACTATGAACGAACTCAACTTGTATGTTTGAAATAATCGTCCAGTTGGCTTAAAAATGATGATCGATGACATTTCTCATATAATTTTACTTTCAAAATTATGATATATATCTTCATTTCTAAGCCATCTCTGACGCCATTTTTTGTTATAATTAATTTTGTCTCTTGATCTACTTGTAACAGTATTCTTTTAACTTTATTAATTTATTGTGGTGAAATTAATTTCTGTTGTATATTTGATATTGATATTAAACATATTTTTAAAAAATGGTGTATTTTTTGTGTTTTTATCTGTCATAATTAAAAATAAATGGAGAATTAAATTTTTTTAATGTTTTAAACTTCCCGCCATGCGTGACAATCTAGTCCGTAGTTCCTACAAGCGATATTGGGGGCGCTAGTAGCAGTAGACTTGTCAACAGTGTCAAATTTAAACGTCAATTTCACTTTCCAATATTTAGCAAGGCGCTAGCACTTTTCCTTGTGTATGTGTTTTATGCAGCAGGTGCTCTATGGTTTCTTCTCCTCTCCGCATTTCGCACTCCGTTTTTCATCTTCATCATCATTAACTACTCTCAAATTTTTCACAATTTTTAAGCCTCTTATATATCCAGGATCCTTTAAACATTCCGTACTGTCTAACTGCAGAACACTTTTATCAATAATGAAAAAAAATTGTAACGAATTTGAATTTATGAAATAATCAATGTTTTTGTTTATAAACCATTTAAAATCAAAAAAATCCTTATGGGTTTTTCGCCACTGCACTGCAAGAAAAAATCTACAAAATAAAATATTTTTTGTAAACACTTCTGCGTTAAACCTAAACGGACGCTGCTTGTCAGAAGTTGTGTTTACAGTAATAAAAATTTGCCTAACAAAGAAAAAAATTCTTAACGTTTCGGAAAGTTTTCTCTTTCCGTCGTCGGAAGCAAAAAAATATAAAGAATCAAGAAAAAAACTATTTAAAATATTTAAATTGAACTATTCGAAAACACTTTACTTTTTAAAACAGATACGTCTACAAGAAATCGCTGACGTTCTGTTAAAATGACATTATATTAAGTTAAACTTCAAAATTAACAATTACTACCTGATAATTACTTAATAAGGTAAAACCAAAAAGCCCAAACTTTCTGTATGATTATTTTTAAATTTCACGTATGTTACGTTTATTTATGTAATGTTCTTTAAAATCAAAGAAGCGATTGCCATACATTACTCACATCTACAGATGCATGAGCAATACATTTATTTTTATTAGATTGAATTAAAAAAGCCTCTTTTATTTTTCTTTTAGAGGCTATCGCTTCTTTCATCATAATTTTGGCGTTATTAAAATTTATTCTGTGCCCTGTGTCCCATGAATGCTGACAAATCTTAGATTTGTGAAAATCTCCCTTTCTTAAATAATCTTTATGTTCTTTAATTCTAACATTTAAGGGTCTAGATGATCATTTAAAATCATCCTGATTAAAAATGAAGCTTTTACAAATATCAAATCTTTGTCATTATTCACTTTTAAAACTTCAACCATTTTCTGCCTGATACTATAAAGTATTAGAATTAACTACTTGTCATGGATTCAATTTTTTTCATGATTCAAAATTTTTTATCATGATATCATGAAAGTTGTTTTTTTTTTCAAATAATAGATTAAATTTTTCAAAAATAATCATAATTTTGTCAAAAAAGTTGAAGAATTTAGGAATTTACCGAGTGGTTAATTTTAACCGTGAATAACTTTTGAAGGAGTCGGTTTATCGAAAAAAAGATCGAGAAAAAAAAATATTTGCCAAACTTCCTATGTAATTTAAATGGGAAATAAATCGTCTTTGGGGCAAAGTTTATTGTGAATATTTATTAAGGGTTTACAATGGTCATTTTTCTGTCATTTTTTTGTATAATAAACTAAAAATTTAGAGGGCGCCGTGAAAGAAATGATCAACTTGGTAAATAACGGACACCCTAAGCATTATTCCTAAAAAATGTGTCCACCTGAATTTGTTTGCCTGAATCCTTCACTGATTGACTCAAAGACTCGTGAATTTAGTAATAAATGTAAAAAAAGTTCATAAAAAATTCTATTTTTTAATTAAAATAAGATAATTGTTATTATGATTTCATTAACCACGCGTTTGATTAATAAACAATCTAACTGACCAATACCATGTTATCTACTTTCCTCTGATAAAGGCTTTATCAATAAAATGCATAAATAACAAACAATATTTTTCAATAACTCATGCTAGATGGCTTGTTATCAGCGTTATGTGAAGTAAAAATCTGATTTTTTGAGTGTATTTACTTAAAACATTAATGGTTTATCAGAGTACATGAGGAAAAATGACACACATTGATAACATTGCTAATTAAAATACTAGAGATACGCCAAATCATTTTATATAATAATGTGCAAGTTAAAGATGATGAGTATTTTTTTTTTGGTCCAAACTAGCATTGGAAGAAAATATTCCTTTTCATAAAACAAATAATACGATCGAAAAAAAACGACGTCAAAGACGGCGGAGAATGACGATCGATAATAATTTTAGCGAGGTCAAACCCTAGACGTCATTTTACTTGGCCTGTACTCTTTCTTTATTTTTTATGGGGCTTCTGCCAGTTCGCCGTAAAAGAAGGTTGTAATCTATTTTTATAATAAGTAAAAATGATGGAATTTTTTCTTTAATTTATTTTGTAGAATTTAGGAAGTAGGGCTACTGGCAAAAACCCACTTAAAAAACAGTAACGCACCTCTGCAGAACCTCTTGGGTGGTGTGGAATTTTGCAAGCTGTTTTAAGCCTTTCTAGTCGATGTGGCAACAGCGGGCGAGATCCGGGAAATTGCAGATTTCTCACGGCGGCTCTCAAAATGTTGCGATTTTTTTTTGAACTTTCAAAGTTAAATAACTCGGTTATTTTAGAATTATTTTAAAAATGGTAAAGAGAAAATATGTTTCTTTTGGCCAGATCTACCACCCCTTAAAATATCTGCACTTATGTCTGGGACACCCTGTATATTTGGCGTAAAATCGTATAAATCTGGAAAAACATTGTGTCAGGACTTGAATTGCAGCAAAATTACTCTGATTCTTAGAAAGAGGCTTGACCTAATAATATTTAATTGACTCTACCTAAAACAAAACCAGAGAATCATTGTGTCTATCCTACTTTACATTTAAAACATTAAAAAATATAGAATATCACTAATAAACCGGATTTTAAGTCAGCCATTTTATTCAATGCAACATAGCAATACAGCTGTCAAATTAATTTATTAAAAATTTCAAACAATCAGAGCACTTAAAATTGAAATATGATATAAATTTAAACTTGTAGTTTTTACACAAAGTTACCCACAAATTTTGTTGTTTAAAATTAGTTTTAAACATTAAAAAGACATAAGTAAAATGACTAATATTTAAGGATTAATACAATAATGAAGTCCCTAAATCTTAAAAATAAACAACAAATAATTGAATAATGATCTTTACAAATACAAGCTCTTATCAGGACGTGCCTTATTTCATACAAAATATCTAGCCATTCAAATTGTATTTGCCTAAAGTCTTAAAATTATAATCTTTTGTATTATTATTAGCATATGTAACAATGCAAAAGAATATTAATAATCCCTTGTCTTAAAGTCAATAAGAAAGTTTCTCTAAAAATATTTTTAAACGAGTTTTTCACCCATTAACTCAAACCATTAAAATAAAATTGCATAAAAGTATTGCACCTTTACATGGTATATTACCATAAACCTTTAAACTCTGCACCTTGTTATAAATCTAAAATCTTAATTATGTTATCATTACCAGCCATAAAACTTGTACAATGAATCATGTAAAACTAATAAAAAATGCTCATTAATTTGGTATACTAGGCACATAAAACTCCATTCAAAAACAACTACCGGTATGCTTTATACATTAATTTAACATTATTACTGCAGTCAAACGATGTTATGGCCTTGGGAGGACAATTTTCCACAGTCTATAATTTTATCTCTATGATACCGAGGAATTAAACAACATTATATCAAATAAATAGAGTAAATTATTTTCGTCATGTTGTTAGCTCAATATTAACTCCATCACCTTCACAAAAAAAAACTTTATAAAGGTTAATAATACCTCCCTATCACTTTCTATTGGCTCATTAAAACATAAACATTGTTATTAAAAAACTTTACGTACGTACCATAACACAAAGTGTGATATCTGGAGCTAGGCACCATCTCTTTGAAGGATTCCTTTAAAAATTCGTACGAGCTAAAATATATGGCGTGTGAAGGTCCCGCGCCTAGTACCATGGCCCCCATGCCCCTTATAGGTCTCAAAATGCCCTCTTGCCTGACCATTTTGACAAAAGTTTGTCCTATCCCATCAGAACCAGTTGCCGCTAACGATTGCATTCTCGTCTAGAGAAGAACAACAAATTAGTCTTCATAATATTCTAATTTTATAATAAAAATACGTAATTTTAGTTAATAAGTTTGTTTTTTATATGTAATCAATAAATAAAAGGGTATTACATAACCTCAAATTACTTTCTATTTGCCTAATTTAAAAGGATTATTAAGAAATAAGCCCGGAGGAATAAATATTATAATTCGTTTAATAATTATTTCGTTAATACAAAGCATGAAGAACGGAAAAATGTTAAATCATAGTTGAATGAATTTGAACAGCCTTGAACTTGAATTTCTAACATAAAATATGAAAGGACATTGTTGTTTTAATGCTATATCTAAAACAAAGTGTAATTTACGACGAAATTCTTGAAAAACATCAAAAATCAACGAAAAATATCCAAATAATATAGGTTTGAAATCCGTCTTCGATTCCTAACCTCAAAATATGGCCCGATTCGAAATGGAAAAGTTAGCATATTGAAGAGGACTTTTTAGCGGTGTTTGGTAAATTTGAGCATCCGAAGACACTTACTTTGACGGAATCAAGGGGGTACATTACGCAATGTTCCATAATTCCGGCAATGGCACCCGCAATCATATGCGTTCCAACATTGTCAGTGGGAAGAGTTTCATAATCATCAGCGTTCATTTTCAGAATTAATCGTAAGTTTGGTCGTGTTCTGGTCGCGATGCGGGACTTGTCCGAGCAAAAGCCTCTCTTTCCTCAGTCCGGCGGTCGTTGTCAGTGCTTCCTTGCAAAATCCGAGTTTCTTTTCCACAAGTTCCACGAAAAATTTTGCCCTATTAACGGCTCTGCTTCCACCAACACGCACAACGTTTGCAAAAAAGAAACTGGCGGATTCTTCCATTCCCCCCACAAATTTGACACTTGGAAGCTGACGCGGTTGCCAGATTTTTTCCTAAATTTTATCATAAATTACTAAATTTTTATTCAAAAATTTCGTCAAAAAATACTATCGTGTTATTTAATTAATTGAATTATAGTTTTGAAATGATTTTGAATAAAAGTTACCAGAAAACAAGCAAAGCATATAGATATGATTGAGATTTTTAATTAAATATGGATTTTTTTCGTAAAAAATTGCACAATGTGACATCGCGGCATCCAACCACATTTCTTCTTTTCAGCATGACTTGTCACGTGACCTATGATGCGCCAGAAACACGAGCTTGGAGTCCAACGAGTTCCTAGACTAGAGTTTTAACATCCATTGATTAGATCAAGAAAATTAATATATTAAAATTTGACAAATAAATTCGATATGATTCATGAATGAACATTCACGAGTAAAACTAAAATTTGGTAAGAAGAAATCTATTTATGTAAACTATTTAATACCTTTATAATATGCAATTATAAAATTTGAATCCAACGAGTTTCAATACTAGAGTTTTTCGTAACTCTAGTATTGTAAAAATTTACATAAAAATAACAACGATCTTCACTTCCAAGCCATCTATGACGCCGTATGGCATATTTAATGAGTGGTAATGGTGTGGATCCGGTGGCTGACCTTGAAACGAGTTTTTGCTGCATATAGTCACAGACACTACGCATGCGCACATCTTCGATGTTGCCAGATTGTGAGTTATTTTGGAATTATTTTCGGTAGAAAACAAATATGTACTTTTCAGTGTTTTTTTGTCAATATATACCGTATGATCGAAAAAACGGCGTCCAGTTGTCTGGGAAATGACGATTGAGGACATTTCCATAAAATGACAACGATCTTCATTTCATAGTCACTGCTGACGCTATTTTTTTTTTCAATCATAGTACGTGGTATATTATTTTAATATTTCGCACAACACGTGAACGCTTATTATGTATTTTCAGTCAATAAAATTATATAGAAATAAAACTCTAGATTCCTATCTAGATTATTATGCTACGTTTAAAAAGTGCTTTATTAAAAATTCGGGAAATTAAAAGGGATGTGTCCAAATTTTTTCTTTTTTTTTAATTTTTAAATGCTGTAGTTCCATGTCATGTTCATAATAGATTTTTTTTAACATTCCATCAAAACTACGGAGGCCTTAAAAGGCCTTTTAGCCTCCGTAATTAAAATTCTAGAATCGGCTTCAGCAACATTAACAGTTACCTTGTTTAATTCTGCTTATAGACATATTGCATTAATTTTTCTGCTACATTAAGATTTCTCTATTCTTACACCTAATTTATGTGATTTTCTTAGCGTATATGATTTATAAACCATATTTTCCTAATGGAAGGATGAATAGGATATTATGCAAAATTAAGATATTTTAACATTTATTTTCCAGACCAAGCATAATATAGTATTAAGATGAAGACATAACAAATATTATAAGAAAGATCTTAATATAAATCACAAACTAAGTCTTAATTTAGTCTTGTATTTCTATTATTATTATTATTCTTATAAAACTAATAAGATCAAAACTCAACCTTCACCATATTGTCAAGATTTGGCATTATAGGAAACAAGAAATTACAGTAAATTAAGAAATGAATAACAAAGTACACGATATTAAATACTGTAATGTATTTTACGATACAAACCATCTCCCTTCTAAAGAGAAAAAGATAAAACATAAAGCTTATTTTAGTCTTATCAACACACTCTTCGATAAAATCCACTAACTTGATATCTATGCTTGATATTTTTAAGAAATTATGATACAAACATTAATTATAATCAAAGTATATTATATTATTAACATTATATAATAGGTAAAATGTTACCTCTATCTCCGATTGATGTTTATTGTTCTATAATAAGACCCGTCATGGTAGTACTTCAAAACATCAATACATGCATATAATCAAAAATATTGTTGCCTGTAAATAACTAGAAATTAAATAACTTGAAAGAAATAAAATAATTCTAATAAGTTTAAAACCATTCAGAAAAAATCCGCAAATGATAAATTTTAATTCTAATGTAAACATATAAATAAATGTTATTATTATTACAATTTTATATATTATAATACTTTTATTTCACAATCTTCATTATCCTTCTTACCTTAATTTTGGATATCAAGATAAATCTGAAATTATAGAATTTGTATTATTATTGATTAACACGCAAAAAAAAAGTTTCAACTGCAAATAATTCGAAAATAAACTGCAATTTGGCAACATCGACGATGTGCGCTTGCGTAGTATCGATGATCAAAAGCAGCAAATATGGATTTCAAGGTCAGCCACCGGATCCACACCTTTACCAATGAGTGAATTTGAAGCTTATAAAAAGAAATTTATCATGACAACGTAATAATTTCGGTTTTTTACAGTAGGTACATGATTTGTTATCAACCATAAAAGTTTATGGTTAGTTGGAACATGGTTATCTACAGCAAACAGGTGAATAAAACGCATTAATTAATGTTTTAAATCTGTATTTTTCTCGTCCGAACATGCTTAATAACAAATATGTAAAATCTAAAGCATTACAAAGGTAAATAGTACCTATAGAAACTTATCTGTTAAAATTTTTATTACAAATAAATATCAACATATTCCTATCAAACCTTTACGAATTATTCCTACAAAGTGAAAAAGAAAAAAAAACAATTTTTACAAGGCATCTATATATAAATTTAAATTACGTAGGTACAACAAAATAAATAAATATATATTTTTATATTTTCTCGATTACAACAAATGTGTCGTAAGCGAATATACAAACAAGGGCTAAGAAAAAACATTTTACAATAACCAAAAAAATCCCTTTTTTCTACTTAAATGTATAAAATATATAAAAATATAAGCTTATATGTCGAATAGCAATTATTACTCAAAAATGTATTTCAAAGTCAAATGTTTTTGTCTTTTGCTAGAATTACTTCAATAATTATTAAATGCAGATTAATATATCACAAATATACAGCATCCCAAAAAAAATCCCTCATCAAATTTGAAAAATGTCAGCAGAAAAATCAGGAAGTTATTCAGGAATGTTATACTCAAACAAAATAGAAATGCATTGAATGTTCTAAGCATTTGACTTCAAAGTAGTTCATCAAAAATTCATTAGAAAGATATGGCAAACGTTAGACGTTATTTTGACATTTACGTCTGTCTAATTTACGGTTATAATACCACAAAATAACGGAGATTGATTTTTTTGTCCGAAAATCTGTTAACTCGATCTTAACCTAACATTTATTTCTTTCTGTATTTTCCGTTTTGTTAATTATATCGACAATATTCGTATCTGTACTCTTTGAAAATTTGTTACATCTTTAAAAATAATCTAAAATGTCAATATTCCATGGGTATATTGATAAATGAGGTCTAAATTATAAGAAAATGCATTTTCTACGAAAACTTGTTGAGATAGGTAAAAATAGTATAATACAATTTTGATAGACAATTCAATTTCGCATCTGATTCTCGTAAAATATACAAGGTGTTCCATTTAAATTATAGAAATTATTGCCGTTTAAAGCTAGTAATTATTTAAAATACATTTTTAGACACTCTGTATAAGGTAGTATAATTTTTATTATTGCAACACAAAATTTAGTAAATAGAAAAACTTCAGTACAATATTTGGTTTTAAAAACTTAAACGCGCCCAGAGAAAGAAAACATTATTAAAAAACTGTATTTTGACAAAAACGTGAATATTTCAAAAACGGTAAGATTAAAATGCGGTAAATCTTAATCAAATTTACCTTTATTCTAATCGTAGAAACTAAAAATGTAATAATATACAGGGTGTTCCATTTAAAAAATACAACTTTGATATTTATTATTTATTTGGGACACTCTGTATCTTGTAAAAATATTTTTAAATTGTAGCTCTAACAGTCCTTCAACGAACCCAGAACTTACAATTTGTAAAAATCTAATTGTTTAGCTACAATACCCCGTGTCGTATTTGGTGAATAACCCTGTATACAAAAGATCTTGAAGTGGTAATTCTGGATTTCCCCCGTATTATTTAAAATAAGTCCCGAATGACCGACTTATAAAATAAGGTTATTAGCGCATAGACGTCTATTATGACACTTTAACCGTCAAACCTGTCAAAATAACGCCTCCGTCAATATCGCACATCGTTGCCATATCTCTCGATTAAGACCAGTCAATGTCAAGCACTCTAAAGAAGCATAATATACACTAATCTGTCCTACAATGAACAAAGTATTCAAAAAATCAATTTCCATATATTAATATCCATATTTTTCCGTTTCATCTTAACCTCTAAAAATATTCTTACTCTAAAAAAATATTTATAATAGTTTATTTTTATAATATAGCTGTCTTATTGTTTTAGTTTATATTCATTTCTAAAATTTTGAAGTTATTCTATCAGCTCTTCGAAGACTCTTCACAAAAATGGTTCTGTTTTTGCAATATAAATATTATTTGGAAAAATAAGATAGCAGCATTAAAATAGCTGCTCGCGATGTCAAATTTTTGTTTAATTGATCAGCAAAACTGTTTTAATACTTATAAGTTATGGCAAAAATTCTTTAATCTATGAAAACAAATATATAAAAAATGAAGGAACAATATTTTATAACAGTTTTGCAGAAAAATATTTTTATAATTGAGCGTCCGAATTGCACAACGACCTTAGCGCGTGGCCGCGGGCAGCCCAGTAGGCAAGCGACATGGTACAAAGAAAACAAGGTATGATCGATAGCGGCTCCAATTTCATTAAATTTGCGCATACCACCTGTGACGTCATACGCCATACAAAAAAATATTCATATTGTCCAATTGCCACTAATAAAAAAAGACTTAAAATAGGGAAGAATTGGGATATAACCCCAAAAGTTATGTCAAATCATCGAGCTTGACATTTGAAAAATTATTTTCACATTTATTATGTCATCTGTTTGACAATTTGAAATTGGCGCGCGGAGCTTGCCGACCAATGGTGCCGTTTATCACCTGTGACGTAGTGACCAACCTGCGCAATATCATACCTTGTATTCTTTGTATCATGGGCAAGCGAGACAGCGACGCGCCGATTTAACAAAATAAATAATTTTAAACCTGCCGTCGTTTCGTTAATAATTATCGTATCGTGTTGATTTTTGCATAGAAATACTCATGAGTCTTTAGCGCTTCCGACAAGCCTAAATAATTGGATTATCTTTTATATTTTCGATTTGTTTACATTGCCCGAGCATATTATAACTTTGAGATAAAAATCTCTGTTATAAATTTTAAAACTGACAGATATGAATACTATCATTTAATTAGTTATACATTTAGTTACAACATATTCATAATTTAGGTCTATCGGTTAATGCTAACAGTAATAACGAGTATAAATAAAAAAATGGTCAGTACAACGCTCGCCGTTTTTAGCACACGTTCAGCTTTGGGTTTAGTTTTAGCGCTATTTTTACAGAAAATAAATTCTGAACTTTGATCAAATGACAAGAACATTATCATTGCCGATATCTCCTGGTTATAATGTAGTTCTTTTTTCAAAATATTGCATTGTTTTAGCTTAAAAAAAACTTGCGGCTTTTTTGCGAGAGCTACCGGCGGCGGCGCTGCGTTAATAAAGAGATGGCTATGTACGTCAATCGAAAGACAGTATTTGCGATAGTCTTTTGTTTACACGGAGTATATAAAATTTTTGCCACAGCTTGTTTACTACCAGTAGTATTTGTGCTTTTTTTAAATTATTTATTATTAAATAGAGAGAAATGCGACCGAAAAGAAAGGTCAAAAGTTAGTAGAAATCCGGATAAATGGAAGTGCAATATTTCCAAAAAATCTCGTGACGAGGTAAAATTACAGTCTATTGTGGCTATGATTGACGTACATAGCCATATCTTTATTAATGTAGCTCCGGTAGCTCTCGCAAAAAAAGCCGCATAATTCAAGTTTTTTTAAGCTAAAACAATGCAATATTTTGAAAAAAGAACTACATTATAACCAGGAGATATCGGCAATGATAATGTTCTTGTCATTTGATCAAAGTTCAGAATTTATTTTCTGTAAAAATAGCGCTAAAACTAAAACCAAAGCTGAACGTGGGCTAAAAACGGCGAGCGTTGTACAGACCATTTTTTTATTTATACTCGTTATTACTGCTAGCATAAACCGATAGACCTAAATTTTGAATATGTTGTGACTAAATGTATAACTAATTAAATGATAGTATTCATATCTGTCAGTTTTAAAATTTATAACAGAGATTTTTATCTCAAAGTTATAATATGCTCGAGCAATGTAAACAAATCGAAAATATAAATAATAATCCAGTTATTTAGGCTTGTCGGAAGCGCTAAAGACTCATGAGTATTTCTATGCAAAAATCAACACTCTACGATAATTAATAAAGAAATGACGGCAGGTTTAAAATTATTTATTTTGTTAAATCGGCGCGTCGCTGTCTCGCTTGCCTACTGGGCCGCCCGCGGCCACGGGCTAAGGTCGTTGTGCAATCCGGACGCTCAATTGAATATTATCATTATGATCAAGTATAATTCATTAAACACAATGCTCATCTACACTAATCACAGAAAATCACAAGATTTTATCTGTTTAAAAATACATGAACCATAGTGCTGTTTAGGTATATTTATTTTTTGACAACCTCATGATAACCATATTGTTTTCTGTGTTTTATTTTGTATTATTTTTCTTTTGTATATTGTATAAATTTCATTATTATATCTAAAGGATCTTGTACTTGATCATAGATAATATTCAATCTTTCTTTGTAAAGGTACATAATATAGATTTTTTTAACAAATAAATATCGAAATTTTATGTATTATAATATAAAACACATGATACTTCACCACATTCGACGTCCTTTTTTATGGCAAGACATTTTGAAACATTCTTAAAGTGTGTACCTTTTTTTTCACGTCATTTTGAATATTATTGTAAAGCCGCCTTTAGAAAACAATAAAATATATTATCTGCGTGCACATATCCCTTTCCAGTTCTAGCACAGAACTAAGTGCTGTTTCACATGGAGCGGGCCATCGTGTGTTTTTTTAAATATAATATATTGTTATACCGCATTTACACAATGAGTGGAGAGTGAAACCAGAGAAAAGAAATAGGAATATCAATTTTGCATAAGTCTATCCTATTCGTTCGATAGGATTTTCGTGCGCACGTACTTCATCGCTGAAGGCTATCACCTGCTCGCGCACTATTTTAAACTCTAAATATTAATAACGTATAATAAATTATTTTTTTATTGGTAATGGCATTATTTCAACCTGTTATTTTAGATATTCATCATATCTATCCGTTTCTTGTTTTTGTTTAAATATGTCAGAGATTAAATTTAAATTTATAAGTAAAGGCGGGAATAGTCAGATGCTAAATTGATTTATGCAAAAAAACTACTTCTATTGGTTAGTATGAAGCAAGGGTTCGACGAATAACCGTCGGACAAAATCAACCGGACGGACAATCCGTTCCATGTGAAACAGCTCTAAGAACTGACATTCCTCAAGGTCAATATAATAGGCTGCGTCTACACTTAGTTGAAGCTGCGCGAGTACAGTGAAGGATCTGAAAGCTTTTTTCAAGTCCATTATGGTAGCGTGTGTAGCAGCATTTTTCTTGGAGAGAACCACATGTAAAATGGTATCTAAAGAGTTCTAGGCAGAGGCGTACGGTCTGATTGGTCTGAACAGTTTAAAAGAGTCGTGCCCGACGTTTCAGCTCGTTCCTACGCCACTGGGGCAAGCGATAGAAGTCCGTCCTGGGTACCTGGAAGATCGCCTCGAATTCCTGGTCAGACAGATGGCGCTGGAAAAAAAACATTATTATTTAAGCTTCATTCAGAACCTCAAAATTAGTGGTTTCAATTACTACTTATTTTACAAATACAGGGTGATTCACGGCCATGGCACGTTAGACGTTTATTTATGGTTATAGCTTTTTAAAATTTTTAGACATTGTGAGACAGGAAATTGTGGAGAGAAACAAGCCCTATAACATAGGATACAACAATTTAATGCACAGTGCTTTCCATAAAATCAATAAAATGAAAAATATGCGAAATAATATACATGTACTGATTTCTTTCGAAAATCGACAACTATGAAACTATGATCCCTTCCCCGACACAAACGGTACATTGTGAGACAGGAAATTGTAGAGAGAAACAAGCCCTATAACATAGGATACAACATTTTAATGAACAGTGCTTTGCATAAAATCAATAAAATGAAAAATATACGAAATAATATACGTACTGATTTCTTTCGAAAATCGACAACTATGAAACTATGATCCCTTCCCCGACACAAACTGTACTTTGTGAGACAGGAAACTGTAGAGAGAAACAAGCCCTATAACATAGGATACAACATTTTAATGAACAGCGCTTTCCATAAAATAAATAAAATGAAAAATATACGAATATTTGAAACCAAACAATTTTTTTTGCTACCGCTTTTCAAACGATGCGGCAACACTGTGATGCTTTATGTAAAAGGTAGATGCCTTTATGTAAAAATTCAAATTCTATTACCGGTTTTCCATAAACGTTTAACGTGCCATCGCCGTGAATCACCCTATATAAATTACAAATATTTGAACTAAGGATTTATCTCACTGTACCTCTAGGTTGAGCCTGTCCACGTCGGCGGGCAAGCGATAATTAGTGATGACCAACAGGTGGTAGGGGTAGATCTTGGCCGGCTCGCTGATGAGCATCTGATGAGCCATGTTGGGCAGGCTGCGCCTCATCTGTGAGCCGTACCCGACGCTGGTCCCCGTTCCGTACCGGCCCACCGCGTACGACACTGGTCCCAGTTCCGAGTGCTACAGGAAGGAAAAAGTCAGTTATTTTAGATATTTGAGTTATTTTCAATATTTTTATAGGTTATGTAATGAAGATTTATTTCTTAGATCATGTTTATTTTATTACATGATCTAAGTGAGTTTATTACTCTATCTTATTATAGTTAAAAAGTGAGTTTATTACTCTAGACAGATGTTTGTAACTTTTATTTAATGATTTTTATTATAAATATACAGGGTGGTCCGAACTGTATTCCGAAAACTTCGGCAGCATATTGTGCAGATAAAAATAAGTAAAAAAGTTCATATAAATGTATATCCTAAAATGCTTAGTTTTAGAGATACAGGGTGTAGAAAATTCATTTTTATTTCGATTTTTTTCAAATAATTTATGAAGTAACGTCAATATTTGGATGAAAATTTGTGTCTGGGAGTTTTTTGCCATGAGAAATTTGATTTTGATGTCAATATGACTCCTATTTGTAGGGGGCGTACAACATACATGCGTTTTAACCATTTTAAAGTGTAATAACTTTTCGTCCGTACCTGTATAAAGCTACTGAGTGAAAAAATATACATTCATCCAAATATTGACGTTACTTCAGAAATTATTTGGATAAAATCGAAATAAAAATGGGAATTCTACACCCTGTATCTCCGAAACTAAGTATTTTAGGACATACATTTATACGAACTTTTTTACTTAATTTTTATCTGCATAACAGAACTTACTTTTATCTGCTGACAAAGTTTCCGGAATACAATTGGGACCACCCTGTATACAAATTGTTTATTTAAAAATTATCTGTAGGAATAAAAAAAGAACAGAATAGTGACAACCATCTACACCCAGATGCAAAAAAAATCGCAACAATTTTTGGTTTGGTTTGGTTGTTATATTTTTGTTATATTTAGCTCTACATTCATGATTTTTTTAGCAAGCTGTATATAATTATATCACTTTAATTCGTAAACTCAGTTCTTTTAAAAACTTTAGTATTTGTCATATTATACAGTGTTAAACAAGGGGTTGTTTTTTTTATCCTAACTTTAAAACACCCTGTGCAATAATTTCGGGTGTAAATTTTCCTAATAATAAGCATTTTATTTTTTGGATCATACATGCCTTGGTTAATTTTTAAGAGCGAAATGAACTTGCCACCAGCAATTTGCAATTTTTTCAATTATCATTTGTAACGAAAATATTTTCGTTACATTTTTCCTTTTATATCGTTTATCCGATTTTTTTATATATTATCGATTTTTTGCGGAACCTCGATAGTGGTACACATCACTAGCGATGGTTGTTAGTTTAAATTGTTTAAATATTTTATATATTTTCTGGTTGCCTATGGGTTACCGATAATAATTTGTTTATTTTTAATGAAAACGAAGGTTTATTATTAATATTTTGTTTAGTGTTAAATAATTAAGATGCAATTGTTACACACATTTTTTTGAAGGTATGTAGGAAATTTTATCGTATTTATTATTTTTACTATTAATTATAAATTTTTATATTGACATTTGGTACTTAACGCATGTCTAAATGAATGGGAGAATTCTATAAAGGGACTTGTTTTGCCGAAAATCAACTTCTCTCATCTCGATCTTCTTTGCTTAAACACCTAGTTTTTTTTTCCAGACACCGGCACGAGGTACGACTTGGAAATTATTTATTAGTTTTATTTTTTTAAACATTTCTTACTATCTAATATGATTTAATTATTTGATTTAATTATTTAATTATCTTGTAACTTTAAATTCCTTTTTCTATTTTATCTTTTTATCTCACAGTTCATTTTTTTTATCATCATTTCTTTATCTTCTTATCTTAGTAGCACGTGTATGGTAGTTTTGTAAATTTTTTTCTAATACCTTTAACTTTTATTTGGTACTAATTATTTTTATCTTCCTTATTTATGTACTGAGACGCAAGCTGTCGAACAGGAACCCGCAGAGGTGTTCGATTTAGCAATCTCAGGGGCCATGAATAGAATCAATCACTGCAGGAGTACTCTCAGAGACGAACCAGGAGGGACTCTGGTAAGTAAGGATTTTTTATAATATTTATATTATACGACTTATGTCACCTTTAACGAATCCTTGCTTGCCAGAAGGCAACTCTTGTTTTATCTGGACCCTGTAGTGGTGGTGTCTATTGGCAGGCCATTCGACAGATAGATTTTTGTTTTTTGTTGTTTTTGGGTCACTCTAGGGAACGTATCTTTACCTCGTATCTGCCAAATTTACCTTACCTTATCTTATTTGGCGGATGCATTATCTTGGTTCCTGGAGTGACATATCTTTTCTTTTAGTTTTTATCTGTCGAATTGCCGCATTTATCGTTTTTCGTATCTTATCCTATCTTTCTATTTACCTTTATCTTTCTATCTAGTTTTTTAATTTATCTTTTAATATCGCATTTTAGTATTAACTTTTGTTCTAATTTAAATTTTCATATATTTCTAGTTTTTTTGTCTTACATATTTTTTTATTCTTTTTACACGTGTCTACAAATTAAATCAAATAATTTATTGTAACAATATATATATTTTTTTTCAAGTCGTACCGAAGTGATTGTGGTGGTCTGGAATTTTCTAGAGAGAGAGAGCAAAATATTTTTCTTTTATATTTTTTTTATAATTCTATATTTATATTCTTTATATTCTTTAAATAATTCGGACAATCAAGCTGGGATACAACAGAGTGTCAAAACAAAGTGAGGTTAAGCACGGAGAGAGTGGACAGAAGCGATGTTGACAGCGCGCGCCTCCACAGAATAGTAACAGGGTTGTGTCGAACGATAACAAGGTTGGCGACTAGGAAACGTAAAAATTACGCGTCAAATAAACTATCCGGCCTGAACGAGAGGGAATCCGGTGATGATAGGCCAGACATCATATATTATATATAAAAAAGACATGTAACGAACTAAAAACGTTACACATTTCTTTTTGAAGTTATTTTTCAATACAAAGTATTAGTGTATTTTTTACAATTTGTTTTTCTGTTTGTATACTTGAGTATTACAGATGTTTTCTTTAACATCGTTAGTTCTGTTATCGTTATTAATATGTATTTATTAAAACTCGGATTATATCGTTTAATTTAGTATAGAGTATCCAATGCAGTGTAATATGACGTTACGATAATAGTCACCAAAACCATCTCGTCATATTAAAAACTTACATCAAAAAGTATCGATAATTAAAAAAATTGCAAATTGATCGTTATCAATTCATTTCGCTCTTAAAAATTAACCAGAGCATGTATTGACATGAATCAAAAAACAAAATGCCCAGAAGTCATGGTTCTGACTGTAAAATTATATTTTAGGAAAATTTACAGACGACATTATTGCACAGGGTGTTTTAAAGTTAAGGTAAAAAAACAAGCTAATATGCCAGATACTAAAGTTTATAAAAAGCTGAATTTACGAATTAAAGTTGATATTATTATATACAGCTTGCTAAAAAAATCATGAATATAGGGCTAAAAATAACAAAAATATAACACTTTAAATTTGATGAAAAATTTTTCCGTTGCCTATTTTTTGCAACTGAGTTTAGAAAATAAAATTAACAAATTTGAATATATTTTAAAATAATGAATAAATTTTAGCTGATAAAAATAAATGTAATGTTAGGCTACTCTAAACTAAAAGTGCATGCAAAAAAAAATGAAGAAAAAATGTTAATACAGCACAAAGAAAAAATATCAGGCAAAGACGAAAAATAAAACAAAGTATTAACAAACAAACACACAACAGAAATAAAAGCATTATGTACATACCATACGCGTCTCGACATCCGTGATTGATCCAGTTGAAACTGAAGAAAAAGCATTTGTCAATTGTCAAGTTAAAAATCAACTTTTCCTTAAAAGTAGTTAAAAAGTTATATATCGATTAGGAGAATTCATAGAAAAGTGCACCAAGGAAATACGTCTATACCCCAATCTACGTCACTAAAGGCAAATCAGATATCTTAATATAAACATACTCTGCAAATGGTAAGTAATGGTGGCTGAAAAAAGTGTGAGTGTATCGGAATGATTTATTTTAAATGAGACACCCTGTATATTATTGCATTTTTGGCTTCCTTACAGAACTTCACACGTAATCTTAAGGTATGAGTAAACATATTTCGATAGTCTCAGAGTTAATTAATTAAAAATTCATTAATAAATAAATAAATAAAAAATATATATTTTTCCGTCTTCCTTAAAAAAAATTATTAAAAATACAAGAAGTCCTGAAATCAAAACTTTATTAGGTATTTACCTTAGATGTCTGTACTTGCTTTGCTATAACTAGGGTAATCGTAAATCATACAGGATGTTCAAAATTCTACGCCATCCTTTCTAAAATATAAAATAATTTGTTTTTTTTTTTAAATGGAACAGACTGTATATTATCTTTTCAGTAGATGGAGAATTAAAAAATTAACATTTTTTTGTGTTTAGAGTATTTCAAAATTTTTAACGGTTTCGCAGATATTCGCTGTTTTATATTTCATATTGCATTTTTCACAGTAAATTTTTATCAAAGCTACCCAATGATTTTTCTTTGTAGTCTGGTTTGGTTCGGTTAGGTTAGGTTAAATTTAGTACATTTATGTCAACTTTTGTCTAAGACGACTAAGACAACACTGAAGATAATAATTTTAAAAATTAAACCATTAAAAAATTAGGCTGTTATTACTAGAAATAACATAAGGTTTGTTCGAACAAAGAAATTTTAATTGGCGGATTTGAAGGGCATGTTTGAAAAAGTAACATCTGTTTTAATATTTCAGTCATTGGGGATCAAAAAAGGAGCCTGCTTGGAAAAAAGTTCGGAAGTTTTGTAACTTTTCAGGTTTATAGCACGGGGGTGTCACTTGTATGGGAAACGGGCAACAGTCAAATTTAAACGTGCCAGGAACAACGACAAAGAAAGCAACATCTGCCAGGCATTGGCTTTCTTTGTCACTCACATTGCATAAATCATGATACCGCGGCCATTTTGCCAACAAAGAAGCTGGCCGGGGTGTCCTGGCAAGTGATTTAAAACAATTTTGCTTTTTTACTTTGAGTGAATAGTGAACTATCTAGATCCGATTCATAACATCGTAACCGCGAAAAAAACCATACTTTCGGTAAAAATTATAGTAACACCGGCGATGCCGGCTGTGTGTCCGGTCTAGGAAAAAGTTGGGGAATTTATATAAAAACATAATTAATAGCGTTAGTGTTAGTGTATAGTATTAAACCAACGTAAGTGACGTGTATTTTTATATAAAACAGTTTTCGTTTCTTTATTTTTACTTTGTGAAATAAAAAATTCCGCGACATTGTTCTGTGCCTGTGCCTTGTAGCAGCAATTATAATAAGTCCTCAGGATCTGTCTACATTCTCTTTCCCAACAATATTAACTGTAACTAGGTCACGTCCAAAACCTACAGAACATGCTATGCCTACAATTTTTCCAAATCAGCCCTCTTATGGACCCTCTGTGCATGTTCCCATAAAGAGAAAACGTCCCGATGAAAGAAAACAAGATTTGGAAATTCAGGATGAAATAAATATTGAAAAGTATTATCATTATTATGAAATGGCAATATATTTTAAAGAAATTAAATGAATTTGTACTTTATTTCAGTATTTTATATAAAAAAAATGATATCTTTATCTTTTTATTTACGATTTATGGAGATGGTTACTTGATGAACATCGAACTACAAATTACTTAATGTTAAAAGTTAATTCTATCTGATATCCACATTTTTTAAATATGTTTTTCAAATTTTTACAATTATTTTTAATTAAACTTTAAAATGTATTCTGCCGTTATCATATACAATACATTTTCTTAACTTGTCGATAAACGTATAGTTTTCAAATTTTTTAATATTTGGAAACTTTTTATCACAGGTATATTATTACTAGTTGCTAAATACTCGCTATAGGACACGCTTTTTATTATCTAGATTTTATTTTGTTCATCTTATGGTGTAGTATCATATTAATATTCGTGCTTTAGATCTAAATTTTAATGCTATTCAATTACTTTAACGCGATAAAAAGTTAATTTTATTTTTTAATACCTTTCTGTATAATATTTTACATATTTATATCTGGCAAAACTATCAATAAATACTATTATTTATGCAAAACCTATATGCAGTACCATATGGCAGAATACAAAAGCCGGACTAGTGCGGTGACGTCACAAATCGATGTCTCTGGCCTGTCTGTCATGTTGGTCATGCTAAAATCCATAAAATGCATTTCCAAACTTGCCGCCGGCGCCGCCATCTTGTCAAAATGGCGCCCAAAATGGGTATTTTGTAAATATCTCGAAAACTATGCGTTTTTCGCAAAAATTTGAGGAGAGCCGAATTAAAGAGAAATAAAAATTTCGTATAAAAAAGGTTCTATGAAAAATTTCGCTCAAGTCGACCGTTTAGGCACAAATTCCCTGGAAATTTTACAATGTTGCGTAAATGTATAGTCGATTTTCCGAAATCAAATGTCGATTAGGGTTCACTAAAACTAGTTTTAGTCTAGTTTCTTCAATTTTGTCATGAAACAGTGGCGTATATTTAATTCGCTCATTAATTTACGAATAATTAATTGTCGTGCTGGACAGCATTCATTGCAAACCTATCACCAGGTTCAGCATTGGTCTGGTTGTACCAAAAATGCCGAAGAATGGGATTGGAAGAAAACAAAAACAGGCATTACTCCAGTCGCAACGTTGACAGATCCAGTTCCAAAATCCCTATTGGCATTTTTATCCTGTAAATGCAAAACCAACGACTGTGGTAAAGCCTGCGGATGCACAAAAGCAGGATTAAAATGTTCAATGATTTGTGCATACTGCAATGGGAAATCATGTGACAACGTCACTGAAGTGTCACTCGACGAATCCGATGAAGAGGAGTTGGACTTGCCTGTAGATATCCCTCTGGAGGCTGAAGATGAAGAGTTGAGAGATCACCCTGATGAGCCCAGCACAGCAGACACGATCGACTTTGATATCAATGAGCCAGATCCGTCGGGCTTGTGCAGATAAGTTAAAGTTTTTAATTTACCTAGTGGAGTAGGCCTCCGGGGAGACCACGTTAAAATAAACGCGCCATGTTCTTTACCTCTTGGGTGGTGTGGAAACAAGTACACATTTTCAATAATTAAAATTAATTATTCATAAATTAATGAGCGAATTAATGATACGTCAATTTCATGTCAAAATTGAAGAAACTAAACTAAATCTAATTTTAGTGAACCCTAATAAACATTTGATTTCGGAAAATCGGCTATACATACATTTGTCATATTTTACGCAAAATTGTAAAATTTCCAAGGATTTTGTGCCTAAACGGTTGACTTTGCCGGCGGCGGCAAGTCTGACAATGTGCATTTTATGGATTTTAGCTAGGGACCCCAAAACCTATAAACCTGCAAAGTTTCAAAATTTCCGGACTTTTTTCCAAGCAGGCTCCTTTTTTATCCCCAATGACTGAACTATTTGTAGTCCAAGAAAATAGGCCTTTCCATAATAGGAAAATTTCCATAGAAACGTTGAACTCCCGGTATGATTTAAGATTACGATATTTATAGCAAAGTTATGAAACACACCGATATATTAAGATATCTGATAGTTATATTAGCATGCACCGTTCTTTGACTCCCTTAGGTAAAATTGGTATTACACTCAAAGTGCCGTCCTAGGGGATGCATTTTAATCCTTTGTGGTTAGAATGTGCCTTCAAGACATGCAAAAGCAACAGGCTATTATCTTAAACCGAAATATAATATAAACTTATATAAAAAAATTCGTAAGTATCAAAAAATATAAAATATCTTGATCTGAAAATTCGTTGGTTTGGAAAATATGGTCCCACTAGTACAAAAAAATTATATAGTATATAAAATAAGCAACAACTTGAAGCCTGTGATACTTACTGTCTGATTTTCCGCAACTGAAGTCGGTACTGTGGGTTTTAACACCCATCCCGCTAAACGAATAGTCACCCTGTGGATTATAATTTAAATTAAAACACAAATCCTACACTATACCGAATTCAAATTGGAACAGTTGCTTTGAATGTTGCATAATGAATACACTTGTCTTCAGTATATAACAGAAAAATAGTTATTTTTGGTAATGGTTACATTGGATCAAAATTTGTACGAACCTTTGTTCGTGAGAGTTCGTAAAAAGTCGTCAAAAGAAAAAAATGGATAGCAATACCAATAATTAAACTTTTAGTTACGTAATCGAGGGCGCGATTTTTAAATGCATTGTTGCTAACCATGGACCTATTTGGCGCCGGGTTCTAGTTGCCACATTTATTTATTTATTTCCTGACATTGTCATTCGTTTTAACACGTCAGTGTTTTCGGTTTAAATAAATTGTGTTGTGATACTTTAAGATTAAATTTTTCTAGTAACAGACCCTGTAGTCGAACATTGTTCTTTTTAGAACCTCTTTTAGTGCGAAGTGTACACTTAATACAAAGATAACACTTAATAGTCGTTGCAAAAAACTCATCGCAACCTTATTAGAATACTTTGAACAGGAAAGCGGTAGTATTAGCCATTTATGTCCCTTAAATGCTGTTAATGAGGTGAGTTTTATTGATGTAAATAATAACTGTTTATATATTTATAATTAATTTTTTTTGTTTTCTAAAATATTTTGATTGTGCTTGGGCAACGCTGTGCCGGTCAAGCTTAATCACGTGATTAAAAGTTTATTTGGTATGATCTATAAGTGCAAATATTTCTAATATATGCATCCCAGGGTTGCGCAAAAAAAAATTGGAAAATGTATTTCGAAATTTGTTTTGGAAAATTTTTAAATTTCCAGTTAAAAAACATAATATATCTGTATTGTGTTGTCGCCACTATAATAGATTTGAGAACTCGTGGGAATTTTTAGAAAAAACGAGAAATTTTGTTTCAGAAAGTTGGCAACACTATCGACGATGCGACATACGGTTATTGGGTACCTTCGTGTTGTACAGTAAAGTACTTATCCTATGATTTCGTAATAATTAGGTCTTACAACTTTGTACGAAGTCTTATCCAATGTAATAACCTTTTAAACAGATATATCCAATTTAAATTCAGTATTTTCATTTGACCAAAAATATATCACTCAAAAGTTTACTGTGTCAAAAAACAACTATCCAATCATACTCTACTTAATAACTAAAATAAATAACATAAAACAGAAACACTGATTTATTAACAGTAAACTTTTATCACTATTTTGAAAAACACACATATAAACAGCATGCTATCATTTCTTAAACTAAATAACAAGTATTCGTTCATAAGTTATTAAATAAAATAAATACATTAACACAGGCCTAAGGTTCATTCCAAAAATTATTTAACATAAACATACATAACAATGAAACATAAAGATAATATATAAAATCAATTAATTATTAGTGATCACTGATGAAAATTAAAAATAAAAAGGCAAAAATTAAATTATATTTTTGTTCTACAAGACTTTCTACAACAAAAATGTTTTCAAATGGTATTAGTATAATTTTATATACATTTTTTAGTTTATAAGACAATATAATTATTTTAATTATTTAATTCAGTTAAAAGTTATATACTTAGTATTGTATTGCTAGTATTGCTAGTATTACTTGTATTATTGTACAATTATTGCTTCAGAGTAATAATCAGCATAAAATTTGTTCTAAAAAGTTGTACACAAAAATATTTCAGCAACAAAAACGAACTGGTATAAGAATGTATCATTATAAAGTCCTATTGTAAAGTATTACCGATTATAAACTTTGTTTTTTCTTTATTGTTTTTCGTGGTTCCAATTTTCGGAATCGGACACTAGTTAGGTTACTAGTTTGCGCACATAGCACGCCCACTTATAGCCTCTAAAATTGTGCACAGCGCCTGACCGGCACAGTTATTAGAGAGATATGAGAAAACCGAATAGCGTCATGCAGTATTTACGCGTACCTTATCATGGTTACGATATGCGCGAGTCAATTTTTAACGCAACACCCGCTAATAACGTTACCGCCTGGGGTAATTTGCGGATCAATTACACCAAGCGCTATTTCTAAATAACGTTTAAAAATTGCTTAAATGGGCATGTACGGGTATTTGACAACCGGGGCCGGCCGGCGAGATCTTTTATTTTAGGTTATGTTTGAATTGTTTTGAATTATTACTTTAGTTTTATTAGGTAATTTGATATTTAGCTGGGATTAGTTTTAATTAAATAAATATGGCCCAAAATATGGATTCCACCTCTTCCAATATTAAAGAACCTATAAAGAGGCTTAGGTTTACTGCAGATGACGATAGCCCTTCTAAGAGAATTTGTTGCTTGTTGCCCTAAACCCACTGGCAGACGTTGAACAATAAAGCAGCGGAAATAAGTACTTTAGCCCTTTAGCTTTAGAATACCTAGTAAACAAAACAACTTCAAAGTTTTAAATTCAAAGTTAGGTTAAGTTTAAATAGCGGACGCGACGCGAACAGAATTCTTTCCGATCCGATAACTATAAATGAAGAGAGTTAATACTACCTCACGTAAAGGAAATAACGCCTGGCCTTATTAACGTCCATGCACGCTATTCGATTTAGCTATATCTCTCTATTGCACTGTTTATTGTTATTTTACGCGAGTTTATTTTTTCGCACAGGAAATTTTACTCGTTTGCACATCGTCATAAAGAAGAATTGTCGTACCACGAATTAGGGATAAGATTTTTAAGTATACATATAGTAAACCTAATCTGTGGTATTAATTTCTTTTTGCTTGAAATAAAATTAAACATACCTAATCTTGATTTTAAATCAATAATATTTAACATATGATTGGTGTTTACTTTGGCAACTTTGAAAATAATGTATGATCGGTCAATGATAAAAAATGATTATAGAGAGTCTTTGATATTATTGATTCATTATATTATTTACTCCAAAATAACGATATAACTTCAAAACTAGTATAGACTTTACAGCGAATACATTTTATTTGAGTATTTTTTGAGTATTTATAATACTTTACTATACAGTAGGACTTTTAGAACCCTCTTTTAATGTTCACACACTACACATGTCACCAACACCTGTATACCAAAAATAAGGAGATTTTTTTAAACCATTATTAAAAATTATAAGCTTTTGAAATATCCCAGTCGATAACAAGTTTTACCTAAAAAAATAAGTACTACAACCTCGAAAATATATCAATTGCATCCCATAGCTATCGTTACTGTCCCAGATTTTGCCTTTATAAATTAAAATATTCTAAAAAGACATCCAAAATCTTAACATCTTTTATACCTGGTGCGTACGTCTCAAAAGTGGCTCACCCCTATAACTTTTTAATTTTTTCAGATAAAAAAAAATTTGGTATGTTAGTATATGGAATAAATTAGGATTGATTGACGTATACAATTGTTTTTGGTCACTTCCAGTTTCACCGGAAATTACTACAACTTTTGATTTTTAAAGGACACCCTCGGTATATTTCAACTTTATTTGATAGAAAATGACATTCTGAATAGAACGACATATGTCCACCTTTGACATTTTCGCATATGGTTTATTTGAAATTGTAATATGCGGTTCATAGCGACAACCATAGACAAACAAATGAAAAGAGACTGGCAAATTAAATGACAAAGAGACGGACAACGTTCCCGTAGCGCAACTCAGAACGTAAAATTTCGTTCTATTTATGTTGATCTGCGCATTGCGTCTATTGGGCCCACTATCTCATTCTAATATAACAAGAGAGAAAGAAGCAGCCATATAAAACGTAATTTCTAAATAGAAATTAGAACAATCGCCTTTCGTTTTCGTCATCATGACAACATCATGACAATTCGTCATGTTTGTTAATTTTTCTTTTGGTGATTTACCTTTTTTCTAAACTCTCCATTTTATTGACTTATGAATATGGATAGGGAACAAATTCCTTTGTTCCAGATAGGTATTTATATTTTGTTACTTATAATTTTAGGTTATACTATTTGTTATTTTATTTGCTGCAGGAGCCAGTATCATCTATTTTTTATATGTATTAGTACCCCCTTTCTCTGATAGATACATATGTTAAAGACACCCGGTAAAATAAAAGTAAGTAGTAAATTTATCATCTTATTAAGAAAAAAATAGAAGTAGTAGTGTCAAAAATATTTCGAACCTCTCTTAACATAACAAATTAATACAATTAATTTTTTTCATTTTTTTGGGTAGGTAGCTTATAGCTGGTTTATAGTAACCAGAAACTTTATTGATATACCTATTTTACTTTTGTTTTAGGATTAAAACTGGACTTGAAAATGGTTCAGGATCATGATTCTCGTAAAGTCTTCTTTGCTTGGATATTCACTTTGTTATTGCAATTAGACAGTTTGTTTTCGAAAATGAGATTTTTAATGCCCTTTAAAAAATTGGCCGATCGTTTCCTGCAACAGTCAGTTCTTCTGCATTTAAAATTGGTAGGTGGGTAGAATAAACATTGTTATTTTTTGTTATTATATTATAAAAAGTTTATTTATTTTTATGTATAAATAAATATGTTTATAAAACAGTACAATTTTTGCTTTTTTTATAATTTCCCTTATAATAGTAGTATATCTTTCGTTCTGAAAGAAACTGCAAATTTTCACTTAAACTGATTTATTCCCTACACCACGTTCCCTTTACGTGGTATAGGGAATAGATCAGTTTAAGTGAAAATTTTCAGTTTCAGAATGAAAGAATACTACTAATAATGGCTAATTTAAATTTCCCGCCAGCCAGAATGTGCGATAATGTCTTACGATACGTTTTATACCTATCTCTTTCTTTTTCATATAAAGCACACATAATAAAGAAAGATAGCAATAAAGACGTACGTCCTGCCATGGTCCTGCTAATTGGTTTCAAAATTGTTATTCTGAGTTGCGCTACGGGAACGCGGTCCCACTCTTTACCATGGGATTTGTCAGTCTCTTTTTATTTGTTTGTCTATGGCGACAACTTGACTCGAAATACCCAGTGTGTGGCACCAAATTATTGGTAAAAAAACTAACATAATTTTAAAAAATCTCCTTATTATTGGCAACTCAAAAACCCCACACTAATAAAAACCAACCAAACAAAAAACTGGTTAAAAACAACAGAACTGATGTACAATCTCCAAAACAAGGGAATAGGGGGCGCAAAGTAACTAAGGACACTTACAGGAATGTGAGGGTAACTACCCGCCGACGACGAGAAAGTATGAGAGCGGGGAGCCAGACCATATCCGGGTTTTGGGACATGTCTCAGCGCACTAACAACTGCGTGCCAAACAACAACAAAATGTCAGAAGAATTGAAAGAAAACGATGAAATGTCGACAAGAAAAAAAGAACTTGCAATATTTGTTTATAAATTAAAAAAATATATTTTTCTTAGTGAATTTGGAATAAATAGGAATAAATTAGTGAACCCTGAACCTCGAAATTAGTGGTTTCGTTTAGCGTAGAAGTATGTTCCTCTAATTTCAATATAAGCCTTCAGAACGTTAAAATTTGTAGTAGTAATTTTCAGTTAGTAGAAAAAGTTAACAAACTCTTAATTTTTTCCACTAATTATACTTAATACGTAATTTTGGCCTTTGATTATCATCTGTCAAGAGAAATTGTGGTTAAAAATAAAAGGTTTACTGTTTTATAAGCCAATTATTAGGCTTTTCTATAGATACAACTGACTGCCTTCGGCAAGCTGTTGCTGGAATATTTTATTAATTTTAATTATATTTTTTAGACACTGTAAATGATCGTACACTCTTAAGTATAAATAATATTTGAAACAACTAATTTCGAGGTTGTGGATGAAGCTTATAATAAGGACTGACAAAGGTTAGTTTTAGGTCGAGATTTACATATGTAAGAAAAGCACAATGCGTTTATGATGTACTGAACAAAGAGTAGACAGTAAAAACGTTGCCAAACGTATGAAATAAACCGAGAATCTGTGCACATTGCTAAGAGACGTGGAAGGGGATACAGCAGATTCGTCGCGGTCGATCGATCGACCCAATCAGTACTTTAAATTCTAGAGAAGGATGTATATCATGCGTACAGCTTTACTATTTAATTACGTCTAGTGATACTATATTTATTTATTTTTTAACGAGTCGTAATTTTCCCTATAGCTTGTACATTTTTAAATGCAATTTAGAAACACTTGCACTTTTGGTAAAAATAAGTGAAATTGAGTTGATGTTCGACAGTGGTCGCGCTATTAAGGTGCGTACTCACTAGAGCATTTTGCTCCGAACGAACCAAACGAGCCGAGCGCGCAGAGCCGAATTTGGCAAGTGAATACGTGTTCGCGCAAACGTGTTCGCGAGCAAAATTTCACCGAACCGAGCACGCCAAACATTTTCGCCGGCCTGTCGGTACTTGCATTTTGCTCAAAGGGGATGCGTTGTTCAGTGGGTACGGAGGTTCGTTGCGTTCATGGTGTTCGTCCTATTCGGAGCATTCGCTGCTAAAAATTTTCATTGTTGAAATGGAGTGGAATAGAGAAAAGTGCCTTCAGTTAATAGACATTTACGAACAATATCCAGTGCTTTGGAGAATCCAAAGGATGGATTATACTATAATAAAGTTAAGAAGTTTGATGCGTGGAGGCAGATAGATGAGATCATGGAATGTGCTTCTGGAGAAGCAAAGAAAAAAATTGAAAGTCTTCTGGCAAGTTTCAGAGGGGAAAAAGCGAATGCAGAACCGTAACCTAAAGATTCAAAACGCGAATAAAAATTAAATAAAGCTGAACTTGGGAACACAGCGAACTAAACAAGCACTCTGAACATCGCGATCTTTTCCTTATTGAGTTCGTCCGTGCGCGCTCGGCTCGCTTGGTTCGTTCGGACCAAAATGCTCTAGTGAGTACGCACCTTTAGAATCGATATTTCGAGATCATCCATTAGAAATAATTGATTGTAGTTTTTTTTCAAAAACTTTCTTAATATTTCCGCTATATTTTCTTCACAGACAGCATGTGAAAATCTTTACAAATAAAAAAGTTACACGATTGCTGAAAATTGCAATGCACTAAAAGTAAATGGATGTTCTTTTTTAAATTTTTGAATGGAAAAAATCAAAACCAAATCAAAAATATGGACACCCTAACAATATCCTTATAATTCCATTTGAGATGCTCAGAAAAATATCTAATACTTTTATCTAGTTATCTTTTCGGAAAAAAAGTCTTTTAAAAATAAGCGGTTTGGTGATTTTACTTGGTGATGTTACTTTTAAAAATAAGCATCGTGATTTTACTTTACTCGATAGGGAAAGGCGTACCGGAGAAATGTGGCAACGCCGCAACAACATACCGACGCATTTCTCTCACTCCGACTTAATAAGGTTCCTATGCGATTTACTGCCACACATGTAAATTCCGACCCAAAAGTAAGAGTTGCCAGCACGGTATAAACATTTTTAAAAAGTTTATGATCTCTCCAATGCAATGATTCGATCCCTGTAGTGTGCATTTTTATATGGGACACTTGTAGGTGATCTCTAATAAACAAGATTTTTTAGAAAGTATTGATTAAATCATAATAATCCACTATAGAAAAAAAACATGATCCAATTTTACAATACAGGGTGTATCATAATTATTGAAAGTTAAAGCTTAAAAGAAAGAATTTAAAATGCACGTATGTAATAAGTAACCAGACAAACAATTTAAAAACAGCAACACCGCAAGTTTAAATATCAACAAACGTTTTAACATTCACTTATAAAACACCCTGTATTGATGTCATAAGTTAACTCTCCCTCATTACAAATTTACTTATTTTAAGAAAAGAGTCGGTGAGTATGTTCCATAGCGAAGATAAAAAATGTTAGAAGCCATATGAACACACAACAGCAACAAACATCATCACCTTAGTCCTTCAACACGCCTGCGCACTGACCTCTTAGTTTATAGAAAAAGAAAGAAAACATTCCACTCAAGCATATCATTCACAAGTCACAAGACTCAAAAATTGTTCTGTTTAAATGTGTGTATATTTTATTTTTCATTTTGTTTCAAAAAAACAACACATTGATTAAAAAGACTAAGGAAGTACATCAATAAATTCTCATGTTTTTTTCTCTCTGTCTCTGTCTGGGCAGATTTGAAGTGAAACATCTTACTAACAGCTATTAAATTTAAGGATTTAAAGGACACGCTTAAAAAAGTGACATATACAGGGAAGACCAGGCTACTAGTAACATAGCAACTTGCCGGACGAATTTACGCTTACCCGATCGCGATCGTACTTGAGATTCACTGCCGGCTAGTCGGCTGGTCAGCTAAAAATACTAATACTAAATAAAACTAAAAATACGACGCGAGGAGTGCCGAGTATTTATTATTTTCATTTTAAGTGTTTACCTTCACTTAAGGTAACATTTAAAATAAAAATACTTAAATATTTATTATTTGAGTGTGTTTACAAGCCAAAACTAAAAATAAATAAATTCTCTAAATCCAAAACTCATTTCCAAAATTAAAAAATACATCAATAAAATAAAAAAAAACTAAAATATTATTCTAAATAAAAAAAAGTCATAGCAAGTGTTCAAAAAGACCACCTTCTTGTGCTAGACAGAAGCCTAGGCGGTCGTAAAATCCCCGTCTGACATTGGCTAACATATTAGGGCTAATAGTTTGGAAAGCCTCTCGTATTTTTACTTGAAGCTCATCCAGATTATTACCCCTATTATGACCATACACTTTGGATTTTACATAACCCCACAAAAAGAAATCACTGGGAGAAAGATCTGGTGATCTAGCGGGCCACAAAACAGTTCCATATCCACTAATAAAACGGTTGGGAAAAGTATTGTTCAAATATTCTTGAACAATACGGGCATTGTGGGCAGGGCAGCCATCTTGTTGAAACCAGACATTGTGGAATCTTTCTTCCAATAACTCACGAATTCTAGGCATAATCTGCTGCTGTAACAAGTCCAAATACTTTGCAATAGTTAAATTACCCTCTATAAAAAATGGACCAATCATATGCTCTCCTACAAAACCACCCCAAACATTTAGCTTTTGAGGGTATTGCGTGCGTACCTCAAAATATCTATGCAAATTTTCCCGAGACCAATATCGCACTTCTGTAGGGTTATGACGACTCAATAAATGAAAACTTGATTCGTCGGTGAAAACTATATGCCGAATAAAGTTTTCACCTAAATTGGCCTTTTCCATTACAGATTCACAAAATTTTCAAATTTCAAATTTCGCCATACGCCGAAATTGGTCTTCATGGAAAATTTCCTGAGTTTTGCGCGCTTTATACGATCGGTATCTATTCTTTTTAAGGACTCTTTTAACCGTGCTAGGTGAAGAATCTGTTACCTCAGCAATTTGATTACTTGAAAACGTGGGATTTTGATCCGCGGTAGCACAAATGAACACTTGGTTTAACTCCTGTTCTTCATTAATGAACACATCAGGCTTTTTGTGTTTTTGTGGGGACACGCACCCATGCGTTTCAAAATTATTAATAACTCTTGATATAGTAGGTAAAGATGGAATTGACCTGTTTACAAAAGTTTGTGGAAAAATTGTTTGTATATCCCGATAAGACCTATTTTGGAAATACCATTTTACAATTTGAATTTTCTCACGAACTTCGTAAACATCCATTATTTTACTTAAAAAATAAATTTTACACGAGAGCTGTCGCGAGAATCTATGAATTCGTTTTGGCTATTAAAACACGAATAAATACAAATTCAGAAACATTCTTATCACATATCTACCTATTTTTATTTTATCGCATTTTTTCGCTTGCTTTTTATCCGGCGGACAGGTATACGCTAATTCGTCCGGCTTTGCCTATGTTACTACTACGGTGGTCCGGTCTGTATAATGCTATTTTAATATAAATATCATTTTCAATTTATTTCTGTAATCTGTACATTTTCTGTCTCCTCAATAGCCTGCAAATTTTGTGGAATACCACCCAAAATACACACTTTTATACAGATGCCTAATAATGTCAACGCCCCTTAATATTTATTTAGGAAGAGAAGAAATTATGAACCTAACCAACAATTCGTGTGGTCTATTTTTGTTTACGTGTTTTGCTCATTATTTATCTTGATTTACAGTAATTTTGTTAGATTATACGAATATTCTCGTTGATTATTGATTTGAAATAAATATGACTATATCCTCAAACAAATGCGAGTTGCTTAACTCTAATAACTCTAATTCTGAGCTAGATGCTTTATCTAGATCGTTATTCAGAAGCTACAAACCTACTGATGAAAATATCTATGAAAATTTACTTCCTAACACACAACTATAGGATATTGGTACACAGATAAAGTATCAAGTTTATTATAATGATTTTCTTAACTTTAAATCAAATGTTTTTTGCAGTTTGCGCGATCATGCGATCCTTACCACTTTTCGTCTCGCTAGCTCGTGTGTCACGGCCTTGAATTTTTACTCCCAGCGCGCGTAAAGAAGTTTCACTTCAAAAAAAAACAAGAAAGAATACAATAAAACTGAAAAGTAAGGTGTTTCAAATCGTTTCTTCAGTCTTTAATGTATAAATTTACAAATACTGTTTAACAGCTTCCTTGGTCTTTTTTATACAACGTTTTAAAATAAATTAACTTAAAAAGAAGATACCTAACGATCTAACCTAGAAGTCCGTCATACTTACATATCCATTTCTACTGGGCAAGGTGCTGGATTTTAGTCCGTAACCGGGCCTAGGTACCATTCGCAAGGAGGATACTACTGTACCGCACACACAAGAAAAAAAGAAAAAGTGCGAAAATAATAAAAAAAAAACGATAAAAAACACATAAAAACATGAGCTGTGCTTGTAAAAAACAGCTATTATACTACATGCAAATAAAAAAATAACAAATTGCGGCAAAGAATATGCAAAGTGTCTTTAAAAAAGGTACCAATTTTGTTCAAAATCGGAACGGCTTGTTTTGGTACTAGTAGGTGGAATGTACTATAGTGTATCGGTGATGACTTTAGATCATTATATAAATAGATACGATACTTAAGATGATTTTTTCTTTTTAGCATCAAACAAGTACTTTTTAGAGAGTGTAAATGTAAACGTAATGGAAAAAATCAGATTCTCAATTATCTACGTCAGAATAACAATTTATGTCGGTTTCAAACGGCGCGGCGAAATAAAAACACGTATCTATTTGTGTTATGATCTAAGGTCGTGACAAACATTCATGCCTAATTTGTAACAATTCTATAATTTTTATGTCTCCTAGTTTCATTTAAAACCAAATAGACATGCAATATATCAGTAATAATATCGATATCCATGGCATTCCCACATTTATATTGCAAACTGGCTAAATTACCGCCGGCGATATAGACAATTGACGAAAGATATACCGCCGGTAGATGGTTTTATTTATTTATTAACATGACTACCGCGAAAAACGAGGTAAATTTTTCAAGCACGGCGGTTGTTGCTAAATATACCGCCGTTGATACCGCCATTCGGCGGTATACTCGGCGGTATAATTTTTAGAAAACAGAAATACCGCCCTTATTTTACTAAATTACATGTTATTATTTTTCCCAACGTAAGTACCGCGAATAGGTACAGTTGTCAAAATAAAAATACATTTTATTGCATACAAATGTAAACATTTTTGACATATTAGGTACAAAATAAGAAAACAACAAACAAGCGTCAAATGTTTTTATCACCTAATCGAAATGCAAAAATAAAGGTTCTGTTATCATTTCGAAATGAATTCGTCAGAACAGAGGAGCTCAAAAACAGTAATGATTTAGCGGTTGGTGGACCTTAAAGTTAGTTATTAACCGCAGTCTAGCTACAGCTCTAGCAATAAAAAGACACTGTAAGCGTGTTTTGATTGCTTTGGTTTAAATTTTTGTTTGATTTTCAATTTTTACGGTTATCAAATACCAACGACAACTCAATTTAATAAAAAAAAATCATTTCGGCGGTATTCGATGGTTAAAATACAGTATACCGCCGTTAAAATACGTTTATACCGCCGTCAACGACAAATTAATTCAATTTTCCATCGCCGTTTACAGATATAGAAATACCATACCGCCGGATAGCGGTTTTTTTCTGTATACACTAACAATACCGCCGGCGGTTTTATAGCCAGTGCGTTTATATTAACGAAAATCACCTCTCACCTTTACCGTTACTTTACTTCGACCAGAAGCTAGAAATTTAAATTTTGTTTTCTCTAATTTTTCGCAAAAAAATTAAATATTATCATCAAATCAAAAAATATCAAACCCCTTGAGAGTCAAAAATTTTGAAAAAAACTTTAATAACCACCATATTACACGTTTAAATATTAGTAAAATTTCACAATAATTAAATATCAAAAAGAAAAAAAAAGGTAATGAGTCTTACCGTTATAGTTCCAACCACTGGGTCTACTCATGGAAGATGATCTACAGCTCAACGATCTGTCAAAATCGTCTTCCTCGAATGGTCTGGGGTGGTCTAGGTTCCTGGATGGGCTGGCACCGATGGGGTTGTCGTAGCGCAATCTGTAGGTTGGTTCCTTATTGGCTGAAGGAGTCCTAGAAGTAAGAAAAATGTTAGCAAATTATGTCAATTCATTTTCATTTTTTATGATGCCAAGTCATTAATTCAATTTTTTTTGGCTTTTCTCTATCTTCTTGAAAATTTACAAGTTTTGACTTTGTTATAATAAATTTTAAAAGAACTAGGTAGTTAAAACAAGTATGCCAATTTTAGATAGCAGAAAAATAATTATTATTTCAAGCTAAAGATTTGTAAAACGAAATTAAATATACAGGGTGGTCCGAACTGTATTCGGGAAATTTCGGGAACATATTCTGCTGATAAAAATAAGTAAAAAAGTTCGTATAAATGTATGCCCTAAGGTTAACTGTTCTTGGATTAGGTCTAGAATATATTTCTCTCTCATTACATAGGAGAGAGAAAGAAGGATATATGAAATGTCAAACTTCCATCTGGTCTCAATTTTCTTTGTTATTTTGTTAAGAAAAGTGTTTTTCAGTAAAATTTTGGATATTTTTCTATCCCCAATCAAGTGTAGCTTTTAGATAAACAATAATATAATGAAAATATAATGAAATTATTACTTTATAGGGCAGAAATAAAGAAAAATTCAATGTTGAAATAATTTTCCGTTTTTCTGAAAAACGGAAAGAGACCGCCAAGAAAACAGTTTAGATTCGTAATCTACGACCTCAAAATAGTGTGTATACCAATTTTGGTGGAAATCGGACGATTTCCAGTTTTCCCAATATAATACCGAAAAATCAATCTTCAAAATGAAACTTCTACACCCTGTATCTCCGAAACTAAGCATTTTAGGACATACATTTCTACGAATATTTTTGCTTATTTTTATCTGCAGAATATGCTGCCAAAGTTTCCGGAATACAGTTCGGACCACCCTGTATATACCTTGATGCATTTCTGGGATCTAAATGGGCTGCTTTCCACTGCTTGATCTTTTCTCTCTCCTTGACGTTCTTCAAAAACACTTTCCCGATACCGCTAGCAATTTTACTAAGTTCTTGTTCTTCCTTCTTTAATTTTTTGTCGTCGATTTCCTTTTCCGTGAGTCCATCTACTTCGTCTTCGTCTCCAGATTCTCCCACGCCTTTGTACGAGTCTGACCATCTCTTTCTACGTTCTAGCAAATAAAATACAAATCAATAAAAATATAGTAAAATATGCTCATTTAACCTATAATAATTTGATGAAATCTGGAATAAAACTCTTTTTGAAATCATAAACGTGTTAAAATTCAAATTCCTATTTTTAAAATACGATACTTTTGAACTACTAAAGGTTTTTTTATGAATTATAATATACTGAATAAATGAAAAAATACACGTTGAGTCAGTAATAAACATTCCATGTGTAATAAAAGTTGAAGAGTTCTGTACAATCTATTAGGAAAAAAATAGAATATATTGGGTGTCTGTCTCATTTACCACCAATACGGGAATAGGGATCGGAGTGTTTGGACCGAGAGCTAATTACTCCGAACCAATGGGCACCTACCCTAGTATCCTACAGGCAGAAATCTACGCTATCGAGAGATGCGTACAACTTATCTTAGATAGGAACTATCGGAAACAAGAAATAGCCATCTTGTCTGATAGTCAAGCAGCGTTAAAGGCGATCAACTCAGTATCAATCAATTCGAAATTGGTCAAAGAATGCATAGAGAAGCTGAATAAATTAGGCAAAGAAAACAAAGTCCTCCTGCTCACCAAGGGATAGAAGATAATGAAAAAGCAAATAATCTAGCTAGGAAAGGAGCGAACACTCCACTAACTGGACCAGAACCGTTCTGCTTTCCAAGTGGTAACCAACTCAAGGCGGAACTCAAGAACTTGGAAGATTCCATCCGCAACCTGGAATGGAAATCTTGCAATGGTCTAAGACACTCGAAGAAGTTTCTGAGGGCTTATGATCAAGAAAAATCACAGATCTTCCTGGGTCTGAGTAAGAACAATCTTCGAATTGTCACGGGGTTTTTAACAGGACACTGTCTCCTCAATGAACACCTCAGTAGATTGAAACTAAGAAGAAACGGCGAATGCAGATTCTGTGGGGAAGATGGGGAAACACCAGTACACCTCATCACTGAGTGCGCCGAGACGACAACCATTCGTGCCATGAATTTTGGTACGACTGATATTGGAGATGGAGAACAACCCTCTATAAAACCGTCCCAGATACTGGCTTTTGTCAAAGCCCTGGGACTGTATGATGAGTTATGATTCAAGAAAGGGGGACACAATGGATCTGTAAGGTCGAAGTGATTAACCCCCCTCCCACTCATTCTAAATTCTAAAATTCTAATTCTGTCTCATTTAAAGAATTTAAGATTTTCTCAGTTTAAGTACTTGAAATTCATAAATTTATTTGAACATCCTGTAGTATCTAGATTTAGATTAGATTGTGTGCGTGCTGTAAAAATATTAACAAATAATATCACAACTTTTATTTAAATAAAAAAAGTAATTTCATAATATGATACATTTGACCTAGTAACACTAATTTTTAATCAAGGAGCCTTGGAAAAATAGATTTGATCGTCTAATGTTTTTCGTGTCTCTTCCTAGCCGGTAAAAGATGCCCAAATCGTTTATCTCATTTTTTTCAAATGGAACAAGAGTGGTTCATAAGCATATTTAGAAAAAGCATTTTTTTACGAAAACTTTGGTACCACACACTTGGTATTTCGAGTCAAATTGTCGTTATGAACCGTATGTTACAATTTCAAATAAATCATATGCGAAAATGTCAAAGTTGACATATGATATGTCATTCTATTCAGACTGTCATTTTCTATCGAATAAAGTAAAAAATACCGAGGGTGTCATTTAAAAATCAGAAGTTGTAGTTATTTCCGGTGAAACAGGAAGTGACAGAAAACAAATGAATACGTCAATCAATCCTAATTTATGTCATATACTAACATACCAAAAATCGTTTTTTTTTAATCTGAAAAAATAAAAAGTTATAGGAGTGTGCCACTTTTGAGACGCACCCGGTATGCACAAAATAAGACTCATATAAGTACCTGGATCAGTGTATGGATAAGGAGGTGCTGGAAAATCATCTCTTTCAATTTTGGGTGGTTCCCCAGGTTGTGGAGGCTTGGCAGCTGGATAATGGCTGAGTTCTATGGGTTCCTCGTTATTCATGTGAGGCGATTTTGGTCTGGGTGTCTCGCTACGGATCGAGTCTACCAAGACTTTCATGGCTGACCGTGATCCATACCTCTTACCACCCGCACCGGTTGATGATCTGAATGAATTTTGGGCTAAAAAGGTTTTAAATTAAATATACACAAAGAAAATATTACACAGCGTGACAGAGCAAGTTAACATCATATAGGATCCATGTCTTAATCTATATAATAATACAAAAACACCATATATGATGAGTACGTTATCTGTGAGACTGTATGTTACAGATTTTTTCTTACAGCTAGGCCTGTGGAAATGTGGTGATGTTGGTGGTTTATCGTATGGATCGATGGGTCTCCTCAAGTAACCCTGAGTTGGTTCTTCTGTCAAGTAACTGTAAGTGTATATTCTTGAAATATCGTCAGCTAAAGTTCCAGATTTGTTGTATTCCCTCAATATTAAACCTGGCGATGGAGTTCTATAGGTACTGTGAGTATAGTGCTACGGAAATATATTTTATCTTATTATTATTAAATATAGACTAAAAGTAATGTATGAAGATAGTGGTTACAATGGATCAGAATTTATTGTTCTTCAGATTGTTCTTAAGAACTAATTATCACGAAAACATGACACAAGTATGGTTATACTACTCAATATATCATAGCATATATCACTGGAATATTTATATAAAAAAGCATATACGCCACTCCCTATTTATTCTCTTGTAAGCGAAATAGTGTAAGCAGTGTAATGCCGATTAAAAGTTGTGTCTTAATAATTTGGCGATATCGGCCTCCTTGATGAGATAAACGCAATTTTATTAATTTGCCTTGATCCCAGTCTAATAGCAACCTCCAAAAAAAAATATATTATTAACTTGCGAAAGTTTTAAATAAATACTCATTAATTCCTCATCAAAGAATATGAAGAAAAGTTCCTATAAACATGGATATGGAAATGCATAGTTTTAGAGTTAGAGGATGTTAAAAAATTTAAAATTAACTTTTAATTGGCATTAAACGGCCTGCAAATTTTGATGTCAAAATAACAAAGTCAGTGGCGCATATGTTTTTTTTTTTTGGAAAAATATTCTAGTGATAGGTAACCCATAATATGCACGTCCCTGATAAATGTATCGACACTTTTTTAGCATTAAAATATGTAGCACTTGTAGTAAATTTTACCCTCAAAATTTCATTCGAATCACTAAAAGTACTTGGAAGAAAATTATAATAAATCAAAAAACACCCTGTAGCTATGAAACTAAGTAAAATCGGACCTATGTTGATATGAAAAATAAATCTAATTTTTACGTGAGGAATCTCCCCACGAGAGATGGCACACGTTTTTTGAAACACCCTGTATATATTATCTAAATATTCTCAATGCTGAAATATCTTTTATTAGAAGCAAGTGAGTTAATGACTACTTTTATTATTCTAGAAATAAAATAAAAGATACTGAAGAGAATACAGTTTACTCTTGTGTGATTCCAAGTGATTTTTCGTGGAGTAGACTTATTAATATATTGCAATTCATGTCACTCAACTAACAAATAGGCGCTGATTGTATGAAGAACCACTCGAAAAACAGAATATTTTGTTACTATTAAAAATATGTACGTAATTTTATAAATTTTGAGTCATAGGTAAGCATTATAACCACCCGCATTTGTTTTCTTCTGAACATTTTTTACAAAACTGGTACGCATCCTGAACCAATGTAACCTTCTCCTAATATGAAATTAATATATTCAGATAGAAAATTAAAACACCAAAGCACAGCTTATTCAGTACCCAAACACACCTCCATATCTACACAAATTTTAAAGAATTATTGTTATTCTTGTATTCTTCATCGTCTAATGTATCAGCAAAAGACAAGTATATCTATAGAAGATAGAGAGTAAGAATATAATGAACTTTCTGATGGCATAAGAAATGTCAGAAACTACGATTCACAGCTTCAATTCACAGCTTCAATTCAAGGCCACAGCTGGATATTGAATAAGCAGTGCATAAAGTGTACAAAAAAATGATCTAATAAAAAACAAATAAAACAAACCTTCCTATGCATGCTTGTGGGACTATATAACGAGCCATTTAAACTAGGGGTACGTGATCTCATTGAAAACTGAAAAAAATAACAAAAAAAACGTGCAAAATAACAAAAAAATGATTTTTTATGCTAAAAATGTGAAAATAATGTGATAAATTCAACAGAAGACTCTACAATAAATAAATTAAAAATTGTACTATAAAAAATATTCAAGTACAAATGAACTACTGATTGGTACAAATATACATAAATCTCATGTTTTTTTCTCTAGGCATCAGTGATTTATACCTGTAACTCGCTAGCACCACTGGTACTATGTCTGTCGAACTCCCTAGTGCTGACATCTGTGTCAGTGATGTTCCCGTTCTGTCCTTCTGAACCATTCAGTATTCTTCCGTCCTCAGTTTGAGGTCCAGGACCGCATCGAGGATGCCACACCGCACCTCCCTGTTTTAAAATCAAAATATTACCATTGGGGCATATTATAAATAGCAGTTCTATGTCCAAGGCATATTGGGACACCCTGTATATATTAAAATGTTCGAATTAAAGAACATAAAGATTATTTAAGAAAGGGTGACTTTCACAAATGTAAGATTTGTCAGCATTCATGGGACACAGGGTACAGAATAAATTTTAATAACGCCAAAATTATAATGAAAGAAGCGATAGCCTCTAAAAGAAAAATAAAAGAGGCTTTTTTAATACAATCTAATAAAAATAAATGTATTGCTCATGTACCTGGAGACGTTAGTAATGTATGGCAATCGCTTCTTTGATTTTAAAGAACATAACATAAATAAACATACGTAAAAATTAAAAACAAATTAAAAATACTCAGACAGAAGGTTTGAAGCTTTTTGATTTTACCTTAATTAAGTAATTGTTATCAGGTAGTTAATTGTTAATTATGAAGTTCATATGAGACTTGATATAATGTCATTTTAACAGAACGTCAACGGTTTTTGTAGACGTATCTGTTTAAAAAAAACTAAAGGGTTTTCGAAAAGTTGCATTTAGATATGTTAAATAGTTTTTTCTTTGTTCTTTGTGTTCTTTTTTGTTTCCGACGACGGAAAGAGATATTAGTAAACCACTGCTGATAATTAGTCTCCGTTGGATTACCGCCAGCAGTGTTTACAAAAAATAACTATTTTATTTTGTAGATTTTCTTACAGTGGCGAAATACCCATAGGACTTTTTTGGAGACCTGTATACAGGGTGCTACAAATTCGAAGTACGAGCATTAGTATCTCGTTAACCGTAATAGATACGAACATGGTTAAATTGGGACAAAGTTGCGTTTTGGGATGTTCACCAAGATGCCATCACAAAATTTTTAAAAATTTTAAGGATTGCTGAGTTTTTTGGAAAAAAACGGATTTTTTTGAAAATTAATTTTATTTTTTCCTGTCGTTACTTTTAAGAAAATCAAAAAACTAATAACACATTCTCATAGCCACTTTATTAGGGCTATCTGACATTATTTTTAGATTTTCAAATTAGCTAATAATTTGTGAGATACAGAGGCCAACTTATTCTTTTTAAATACGGACCTGCATTTTTTATTTCCGTTTTTGAAAGAACTCGGTCCCCTGAGTACAATGATATACCACACTTTATACTTTTTTTTGTTTTGGGTACCTTAACAACAAAAAACTGTTTAATTATTATTTAAAATTATTTCAAGTCCGACTCTGTTTTTTTTTAATTATTTAATCTGATTTTATTCATCACAACAATATCGATCAGCGCTAATTAACACTGAATAAGGAAAATCCAGCCAATTGGAAGATTCAAATAAATTATATCCAGGTCAGCAATTTAAAGATTGTATTATTTTTAACTTTTTTTATTGTGAATTTGAAATCTCGGTGTGCGATCTAATAATATGTTTAATATTCATCGTAGTTATTATAAATAAATCAACTTCTACAAACTAGTTTCTAATGCTCTACATGTTCAAAAGGGTTAACACCCTCCCTAGTGCACAAATTTATTTTTCGTTCAATTTTATTGAACTTTTTTGATGGCATCTTGGTGAACATCCCAAAACGCAACTTTGTCCCAATTTAACGGTTGCCGAGATACTAATGCTCGTACCTCGAATCTGTAGCACCCTGTATATAAATTACCTGAAGGTACATTTCTTCGCCATCACCAAAAGGGTCACCGCATTTGGAACACCTAGCGCACGTCGGGTGGAAATGGTGATTATCGCCAGCCTGAAAAAAAAAAGAAAATATGAGGTCAAGAACTTTCACACCATACGTGACATTATGCTTATTTGTCACAGTGCAATAATAATATATGCCTATTGTTCGTTTCAGAACAAAACCAGCACGAGGCATGTTTTTTTCGGTATTGAATAACAACGCCCACTTCTAAAAATGTTACAAACACGGTTTTAAATAGAAATAAAACGCAGACAAAGGGTAATAAAAGTACGTATTAGAGATGTTAATATTTAAAAAGTATCGATTTTTTTTTAATCTTCGATAGTTAAACTTTGTTAAAAATAGTTAAACTTGATGAACCTAGTCAAGATATTGGAAGAATAATCAGTAATACTGTTGATTGAAAAAATAAAAAGGCGCGCAACCTTATGGTCGATTTCGTGGCACAAAACCTGTCCAAGATGTAGCTGGCGATATTCGCTAGTCAGCCTGTCCGAGATTTAGTTTAGCACTGCGCCGCTGCGCGCTGAGAGTAAATGGTTGCTGGAGACAGTGTTGCCAGATTACTTCGTAAGTGTTGCCAGATTACTTCGTACTTCGCAAGAACTACAGATTAATTCGTAAATTTATGGATTTTGGGTACAGTACGTTAATTATACGGATTTTCTGTCATTAAACAATTTAATAAAATATTATACGATTAAACAAAGAATGGCGTCAGAGTTCGCTTGGAAATGTAGCTCGCTGCTATTTCATATGTAAAATATCATGGTAAATGGCAATAATTGTCATTTCCAAGCCAACTAAACGATTTTTTTTTCGATTATACGAAATATTCAGTATCTATAAAAGAATTTTTATTTTTATTGTTTATTCTATGTTCAACACGAATAAATTTTCAATAAATAAATGCGAATTTTTCATCCAAAGATATTTTCGTCAAACCTATTACAGATATTACACATTTTTGCCGCTTTCAGATCCACACCGTCTTCGAAATGCCTTCGCTGGTCGAATTAGAGAAAATAAGTATTTTATGCGTTGACCGCAGAACGATTGGTGTCTCCACCGTACAGCACTTGAGACGTAAGGAGAAATCAAATCAGCCTTGTCGCAAATTCGCCCATTAGAGATTGCGTATCTTCTCAATTCTTCATCAATGCTAATATATAAAAACAAATAATAAAAATTGTCGATCTATTTATCGTATTTTTGAGATATCGATATAATTATACATCCCTATACCGTATCAACATTTTCACAAATTTTACAGTAAACTGTGGAGATAAACAATAATTACAGACCCCTTCACCGTGAAAATATCATGCAAATTGCTCTTCAAAAAAAAAAGAAAAAAAAACGAACTGATACAGATGCAGATAGCTACAAAACTACTACTTACTCATAAAATATTAATAAATTCAAATTCATTTTGTTGCATATTAAAAATAATCTGCCTGACGGCTTAATAATTAGAAGTTGTGGCACAGGAACTGTCTCCTGGGGCTCTGTATTATTAATATTAATAGTTTAAAACAGATTATAGCCTCTGATACAATTATGCGGTTCTTTGCTTTTAAAATTAAACATAAATTATCGGTAATTTCGCATCTCCTTATTTGTTTTGCCAGAACGTTCTAAAAGCATTAAAATTGTATGGTAAATAAATAATAATAATGTTTGTTGTTAATTTATCTATTAACATATACGGAAAATCCTTAAAAATATGAAATATCAACCAGTACCTTATAGAGAATATGATGTGGGAGGATAAAACCAATATATTTACATAGGATCTTCGAGAAATAAAGTGTTTTTTTTGCTAAAAAATGTATAATAATGAATGTAATTTGTCTAAGACGACTAAGACAACAATGAAGATAATAATTTTAAAAAGTAAACCATTAAAAAATTAAGCTGTTATTACTAGAAATAACATAAGGTTTGTTCCAAGAAAGAAATTTTAATTTACGTATTTGAAGGACATGTTTGGAAAAGTAACATATTATAATGTTTATTATAATATAAATATTATTTTCAATTTATTTCTGTAATCTGTACATTTCCTGTTACCTCAATAGCCTGCAAATTTTGTGTGAACACCACCCAAAATACACACTGTTATGCAAATGCCCTTAGACAAGGAAAGAGAGGGGACGAGTAACAAGCATATTCTCCCGTGATCGGTTAGTGAGGCCAAAATTCGATCGGCGGCCATACTTTGGTGACAAGATTTCGAGGTGACACCGAGGGAATTTCTATGTTTTTTGTGACAACTGTTATGTTTTAAATTTATAAACTGTGTTGTTTAGTATGGTGAGATGTTCAGCGTATAGCTGCAAAGGCCGAAGCGAGAAAAAAGTGGCTGGAATTACATTTCACAGGTAAAAATTGATACACAACTTTTGTTATGTGGTCATAAAATGTACATTTTTTTAAATATTCTTTCAAAAAGTTTGCTAATTTAGGTGTATTTTAATAGTTTCAGTGAGTAATTAATAAAAATTTAAAAATAAATAAAATAACACAAAGCTTCTAGAATTGTTTATTTTTTTGTGGAAAATTAGGATATTCTTATGACTGAAGGTAACAAATATTAAAAATTACATTATTCATTGAATCCGTACGCAAGTGTAAAGCGGATTGGCTAGATTCATTATTATACCGTATGATCGAAAAAAACGACGTCCAGTTGGCTTGTAAATGACGATAGACGACATTCACCATATAATTTTACATATAAAATGACAGCGATCTTCATTTCATAGCCATCGCTGACGCCGTCTTTTTTCGATGTGTTACCTGTCCCCTCTCTTTCCTTGTCTAAGCAAATGCCTAATAATGTTAACGCACCTTAAAATTTATTTAAAAAGAGAAGAAATTTTGATCCTAACCAGCAATTCGTGTGGTCCGTTTTTGTTTACATGTTTTGTTCATTATTTATAGTGATTTCCAGTAATTTTGTTAAATTATACGAATATTCTCGTTGATTATTGGTTTGAAATAAATATGACAATGTCCTCCAATGAAAATGCGAGTTGCTTAGCTCTAATAATTCTAATTCTGAACTAGCAAATGAGCTAGATGCTTTACCTAGACGGTTATTCAGAAGCTACAAACCTATCGATGAGAATATGCATGAAAATTTACTTCCTAGCACACAACCAGAGGATATTGGTACAAAGGTACAATACCAAGTTTACTATAATGATTTTCTTAGCTTTAAATCAAGTGTTTTTGTGTTTTACGCGATTGTGCGATCCTTACCACTTTTCATCTCGCTAGAGCTCGTGTATCACGGCGTCACGGCCTTGAATTTTTACTCCCAGCGCGCGTGAAGAAGTTTCACATCAAAATTTAACAGCTATTTTTCAGACCCATGTTTAAAGAAACTTTTTTCCATATTTTTTTGATGAGAAATCAATTTATGAAATTTCATCCTGTATATCTAGCGGCATCGATCATTAGGCAACTACTTCCGCTACCTACACACCCACACATCTATGCACCTAACCCATCATCGTTTGTCATTCATCCTACGAACCGATGGCTTTTAATTTAAACGGTTAATGGGCAAATATGGACGGGTGAAAGTCCTAAACGACGTTTGCATCAAAATGAAACCTTTGACATCAAAACTAATAGATACAGAATACTGATTCTATAAGAAACAAGTCGCATATATATTAGGGTGGGTCAAAAAAATCGACTATTTTTTTTCACCTTATTTTCTGAAAAAAAAAAAGGTTACTAGACATCTCAAAAAAATTCTCTCCAAGTATGAGCTCTTAATTTTAATAGGAAGGTCCTCCGCCTTTCAGTTTTCTATTTTTTCCTTATTATTAGAAAGAAAAATTCATATTTTGATATCTACCATTTGGAAAAATATCTCGTTTCATATTATTTGTAGGAAATTGAATTCTCTACAAAAAAGGTCTCATACAATTTTTTTGTAAACCTCACCGTTCGAAAGTTATTAAAGGTTGAATTTCATTGAGTTTCGGGAAAATTTTTACAAATATAATTTTCTGTCGTGAAAGTAACTACTATGGAAGTTCTTTGTTCGAAAATTTATTTCAAATTTATCATTCTTATAATATTGTTACGGATTCCGTGGGTCTACTAATTTGAACTCAAAATAAAATACTTAACGAATTTATTAAATAAAAATAACAATATAAGTAACAGGATGTATCACGACAAAAAATTTAAATTTGTAAAAATTTCGAAACTCATAAAATAAATTGGAATTGTTCGAATTATTAATCAAAAACTGTTAAAATTATTGTGCAGTGAAGTTTGACGATGAATATCTTTTTAATACATTTTAAACATAATACAAAATGTCGTTTTTTATTAAAAAAAAGATAAAAAAGTTATAGAGGTGAGCCACTTTTAAATTACAATTTTTAGTGCTTCAATTGTAAACCTCCTTTTCTTCATATTTTTATATGCATGAGAACCGGCGGTCTACATCTTTTAATGCCCAAAGAATTAATTACCATAGAGCACGGTTTGCGAGGGCTATTATGCAGGCGGAATGCAAATGGCGCCTAATGGTACTTCCTCCGACTGGAAATCGTGCGGGTCAAACACTCAAGACAGTACTTTTGATTTTACAACAGCAGTCGTTCTTCTGACAGACCCCACATGACGTTTAAAATCAACACCAGTATCAGAGCTAGTATAGATTTTTTTCTCGCGCATGTCAGTGAGAAGTGTTGTTCACTAAAAATTTTACTGCAATTTCATAAAATTGAAAATATTTCAAAAACGGTAAGGTTTAAGTTTGATAAACCTTAATCAAATTAACCCTTATTTCAATTGTAGAATCTAAAAATATACAGGGTGTTAAATTTAAAAAAATACAACTATAATATTTTTACTTATTTGGGACACTCTGTATCTCGTAAATTATTTTTAAATTGTAGCTCTAATAGTCCTTCAACGAACCCAAAACTTACAATTTGTAAAAATCTAATCGTTTAGCTACAATACTTCGTGTCGTATGTGGTGAACAATCCTGTATAATCAGGAAAGATTTCTACAAACGATAACAGAAAAAAATCAGATGACGTCCATACCAATCCATTTATTTCGCTGAAAAAAATTCTAATATTTTTTAATATAACTATGGACGCGTTTATACCGGGTGCGTCTCAAAAGTGGCTCACCCCCTATAACTTTTTTATTTTTTCACATAAAAAAAAACGAGATTTAGTATGTTAGTATATGAGATAAATTAGGATTGGATTGTTTTCTGTCATTTCCTGTTTCACCGGAAATGACTACAACTTTTGATTTTTAAATTTTTACTATATTCGATAGAAAATGACACTCTGAATAGGATGACATATTATATTTTAACTTTTGACATTATCGCTTAAAAAAATCGTGTTTTAAATTTCAATCTAGAGTGCCATGGCTGTGTTAAAAACACTAAATCTTAATCAAGGAACCTTGGAAAAATATATTTCACCATCTAATGTTTTCCGTGTCTTGTCCTGAACGGTTAAAAGATGCCCAAACCGTTTTTTAATCATATCTCAATTTTTTCGAATGGAACAAGGGTAGCTCATTAGCATATTTGGAAAAAGCATTTTTTTACGAATAATTTGGTACCACATACACTTGGTATTTCGAGTCAAATTGTCGTTATGAACCGCATGTTACAATTTCAAATAAACCATATACGAAAATGTCAAAAGTTGACATATGTCGATTCAGAGTGTCATTTTCTATCGAATAAAGTAAAAAAATACCTAGGGTGCCATTAAAAAAATTAAAAGTTGTAGTCATTTCCGGTGAAACAGGAAGTAACCGAAAACAATTGAATACGTCAATCAATCCTAATTTATGTCATATACTAACATACCCAATCTCGTTTTTTTTATCTGAAAAAAAATAAAAAGTTATAGGGGTGAGCCACTTTTGAGACGCACCCAGTATAAAACTGTATTCTACTTAAAAAAAGTGCGTCAAATGAATGAAGTTATTTTAAAGCCTTTACTAGTTAATTTTAATTTAGTTGAAAACTAACTGGCACAAACTTCGTTCATACATAATTAATTAAAACCAAACGATAATTTATTACTTAATGGTCAGTTTTAGCTGCAAAATTATTACGTATACAGATTTGATAAACACATCATAAAGCCGTCTGTTAGGTCTCTAAAATACACGTTTCAAATGCAAATTATAATTAATCTTGGATTTGGTTCAAGTTAATTACAAGGCTATCAACACAATCTGCCATATTTCCGATAAACAATAACATAATACACCCAAGAATAACAAACAGAATATTTCTGAATGGAAAAACCAGAACTTTATATATTTTTAGAACGAACAAATGCATTAGAATCCTATATAATTTATAAATAATAATAATTTAGCCAGAGGGTTTTTTTATAACTAGCTTGTGATTAATAAAACTATTTAATTTGACACAACAACAAATATAAAATAACAAACTATACAGGGTGTCCCAGAAATAAGTGCAAGTATTTTAACTGGTAATACAGTTCAACCCCAGAAACACCCATATGAGGTTTTTTTCGCAAAAAAAAATTTGAAAATTCGAAATTTTTTGGATTTTTTTTTGTTAAAAACCATAATTTCTTGATAATATGGCAACATAGGTATTAAATTAAATTTACAAGAAAGAAAATCCAGAAAAGAACCAGTGATTCTCAAAATTTTAGCAAAAAAATCATTTTTTTGGAAATTTTTAAAGTTAAATAACTCCATTATTTTGGATTTATTTGAAAAATGATAAAGAGAAAATATGTTTCTTTTGTCGATATCTCCCCCCCCCCCAAAAAATATAGGAAACAAAAAATATAGGAGAGTTCACCCCCTTAAAATACTTGCACTTATTTCTGGGACACCCGGTATAAACAGACATACTTCACTATTTATGCTATTATGCATTTCTAGTAAAAACTTTTCATCGGTAAATTTCTATACGGGGTGTTTCTCAAAAGTGGCTCACCCCTATACTTTTTTTATTTTTTCGATAGAAAATGAACACTCTGAATAGAAATTGTAACATACGGTTCATAAGAACAAATTGACTCGAAATACCAAGTGTGTGGTACCAAATTATTCCTAAAAAAATATGCTTTATCCAAATATGCCAATGAGCCACCCTCGTTCCATTTGAAAAAATTGAGATATGATTAAAAATACGATTTGGACATATTTTAACCAGCCAGGACAAGACACGAAAAACATTAGGCGACTAAATCTATATTTTCCGAGGCTCCTTATTTAAAAATTAGTGTCACACAGAGATTGAAATTTAGAAAACGATTTTTTTAAGCGAAAATGTCAAAAGTTGACATATAAAATTAAGTCCCGGACATAATTAAAGGAAACAAGTTTAGATTGGAATGCTCGGTTTGCCGCCAAAACTTATAATTGTTTTGGAGCCCATACGTTGTAGGGCGCTGCTATAGCGATTGCTAAGAACAACCGCAAACAAGAACAGACATAATTTTCTCTTGTCAAAGTCAGATTCTTCAAAAATTATAAAATATTTCAAAACTTAAACCGGCCTCATTGAAAAATACCGGAGTGTTTAAAGCTCCATTTTTAAAGTAATTATTGCTATCTTGTAAGTTTAATTTAAATTTGATTTACTTAAACCCGTGATAATTGTGAAAAAGTGGCATTAATGTGAACTGCCAACTTCTAAAACCATCGTGGATCGTGGCCTAACGTCGGTTTCCAATGTCTCATAGGTATTTCATACATGTCCCTATATAAAATAAAGTTTCTTATATGCAACACACTGTATTTTATTTAAAAAATTAAAAGAAAATAATAATAAATTTGAATAAATAATATTTGGCGACAAAATTCCGGAAAAAGCCGAACCGCTCCGAAATTATCAAAAGCTTTGGGTCGCGACCGTTGTAAGGATAGCGCCAAATAGTATTTACATTGTCCTTATGGGCACTTTCCAATATAAACTAGAACTATGTATTTCTAAAAAATCTGCCATGATTTTTGTTCCCGTCCAAATCGTCAATCTTTCTAATATGAGCTTCTTTAGGGTTCATTTAACATCCCTTTTGAATATCTAACCCTCTCAAATAATTCTTCATCATCTTTGTATCTGCCCTGGTTTACAAGATCTCTGCAGCGTGCATTTTTATCTGGTACACCGTGTATACAACTGACAATACAAAAAAATAGAGTGTAAAAATGGAAGGACAAATTTATTTATTGCTATAGTGTATGACTGGTCGTCTAAAAATAACAACAATAACAAATTAGATAATTCCTAACAGGACAGGCCAAACACTACATTACAAATCTACCAAAACGGTATGATGTCACCGTTTAATTTTTCAAACTAATTAACATATATTTCGAGTTTAATACCGATGAGGAATAATTACATAAACGCGTATGCTGCGACGTTGTCAGTTCTATTCTAATTGCAGTAATTACAAAGATTTTATGCGGAATGATCAACAATGATAGGTGGCAATAAAGGTTTCCAATTTACGGGATCCCGTTTCAAAAAATATCTTATTCTTATGTATGTCTTGTGATTGTTTGAAACCATTTTGAAACCAAGTATACCATGGGTCTATCGATCATACCAAATAAACTTTTAGTCACGTGATTAAGCTTAACCGGCACAGGGTTGCCCGCTTTTACATATTTTCTTTTAATCAAAATATTTTAGAAAACAAAAATAAATTAATTATAAATATATAAACAGTTATTATTTACATCAACAAAACTCACCTTCTTAACAGCACTTAAGGGACATAAAAGGACATTACTACCGCTTTCCCGTTCAAAATATTCTAATAAGATTGCGATGAGTTTTTTACTACGGCTATTAAGCTATCTTGTACACTTCGCACAAAAAAAGGTTCTAAAAAACTAGTGATGGGAATACCGGTTCCACATGAGTCGCGTTACAATAGCGACCGTTCCAGAAAAATACCGCGATTTTGTAACCGAGGTTCCGACTTCCAAAGTGTCGCGGTCCTCGCTAAAAATATATCTAACTTATCTATATTTGTAGATTAATGTAACTTTTATCCGCCACTCATTTTCCAAATATCGAGTTTATAATTGTGTATAGCTAATCTATCTCATTTTTAGAAAAACGATGACATTACTCGTTATTTTCCATCAATTTTCATTTAAATAAAATCAAGGGCTCATATTTATGTGTATTGCAATATAATATATTTAGGTAATGTTAAAATCAAGAACAAAGTCCAAACCACTACCAAAAAAAAATTTATTGGCCTAACCTTCATGTTTCAAACAACGCTATTTTATACCATGCCTAGTACATACCAAAAATCGCCATTTCGAAAGTAACGTAGCGACGGGAGCACCAACGCCAATAGTAATCGACCAAATCGCGACAGGCAAAACCGGAACCCTAGAAGCGCTCCAGCGATTGCTGGAACGAAGTACGTCGTCGCCGCCGAGGTCGAGCGTCGATAGCCAGTTACAGCAGGGACCAGTAACTTCTGTTCGGGACAGACGGAACTATGGCTCTTCGAGCGCGACGGCTGGAGCGAAGTTACGTCGCCGCCGAGGTCGATAATCAGTTACCAGTTACTTCTGTTCGCGACAGGCGGACCTACGGCTCTAGGAGCGCCACGGGTGGCGCTCAACAGTCAAACAACGCTATTTTATACCATGCCTAGTACATACCAAAAATCGCTATTTCCAAAGTAACGTAGCGACGGGAGCACCAACGCCAATAGTAATCGACCAAATCGCGACAGGCAAAACCGGAACCCTAGAAGCGCTCCAGCGATTGCTGGAACGAAGTACGTCGTCGCCGCCGAGGTCGAGCGTCGATAGCCAGTTACAGCAGGGACCAGTAACTTCTGTTCGGGACAGACGGAACTATGGCTCTCCGAGCGCGACGGCTGGAGCGAAGTTACGTCGCCGCCGAGGTCGATAATCAGTTACCAGTTACTTCTGTTCGCGACAGGCGGAACTACGGCTCTAGGAGCGCCACGGGTGGTTCGCTCCAGCCGCGCGACGCTACGTACATACCAGTGCCAGTTACTACTATTGGCGACCGACGAAATCGCGACGGCTGGAACTAAACACATCGCTATGCGGTTACTACGGTTCAAGCTAACTTCAAGAGCGATTATAAATAATTTATTTGCAAATTATAAATAATTTATAATTTTGTCATTATGATCGTCGTTCTTCAGTAACAGGTTCCTGATGTTGTGGAGCGCGACACGACGTTACAAAAAAATACCGCTCCAAAATCGCGTTACTCAAATACCGACACATCACTAAAAAGGACAATGTTCGACTTGCAAAGTCTGCTAGTGAAAAATTTTAAGCTTAAAGTATCACAACACAATTTAATTAAACCAAAAACTCGTAATACAAAACTGAACTGTCAAAACAAATGACAATGTCGGAAAATAAATAAATAAATGTGGCGACTTGACATTTTTTACATTAGAGCTACCACCTGAATCCCCAGCGGGAAATTTAAATTCCACTTAGCTGGACTTTGCTTATATATTTTATCCAAGTAGTAAATTCGTACATAAATCTGGCAACGGCGCAAACTACCATAACCCATATTCCTCGCTCGATCTGCTAAAGGTGAACATGGCCGTTTAGCAGCGCTAACTGTCAACGAGATAGAAATTTATGCGTCTAATAAACCATAAATAATAAAAGTGGGTGAGTCAGAGCGGCGAAGCGGCATGGCGCGTTAAAAAAAGACAGATTTAGCCAAGTCCAGTTCGGTTTTTCTACAAAAACTAGACTGAGGTCAGGCACATATATGCGTTTATATAATATCTCGTAAATGCCAGAGAAATACTTAAGATTGGCTCGGTTAGAAACAGGTTTTGCTTGAAGATGTGCATCTTCAAAAAAAAATTATAAAAGATTATAATATATAGTCTATAAAATGAATAACTTTGAATTTTGACCGTTATTTTTTACCAACATGGCAAATATAAAATCCCTCTGTCAAAAAAGTTACTGATATTCTTTAAATTGAGTGCCTGAACGAATCAGATAGGTAACTCTTTTTACTTTCGTGAAATCGAAAAGGAAAATAATAAAACAAGTGACAGTTCTTCCTCTTTTTGCAAAAATCAACACGAAATGTCATAATTGTCAAAAGTAAAATGTCATCAGCTTTTCACATTTCTAAATATCAGACCAATGCCGTCTCTAATAGAACAGCCTCGGAGCGAGATTTATGACGTCACGCTAGTTAGATACTACGGATTAATAAATATGCTGTAGAATACATGGAAAACATAATAATTATTCCTCGTATTTTTGGTTATCTTGTAGGTTGTATCTATACCTATTTGCATTATCTTATGTACCTATTCATTATTTGTTTATTGTAAATTGTTTGACAAAGAGGTAGATCTACTCCGTATGGGGTAGCCATTACTACTGTTGCGGACCCGTGTGGACTCGACCTAACCTAACTATATGTCCCGCCCTCAGATGACCTTAACACCGCATTAAAGAATAGACACCGTAATGATTCATTCGAACGTTCGAGAAGATAAGAATCGAGTTCCACTGGAATGGAGTAGTACATACGAGAACATTCGAAACCTTCTCTATGCACCTAATGGTCTATGGATTATTCGAGAAACTCTTTAGCTGTGGGTATAAGGAGGACAGAAATAAATAGACGAGTACAGTTGACGCGCTAAATTCAAAACAAATTCTTTCTAGATAAATAGTTATCAATCGTTTGTAAATAGTTCTTTAAGTCTTTTATCGTTATTATTTTTGTTAATTAGTGTTAAATAAATTGTGACTTTCTATCCACACGGAACCGACGAAAAACGTAACACTACTTTTCCTGGTGCTAAGCTCGTGTGTCGAAGGATGATTACAATTAATATAATTACAATTGAATTCAAGACAATGTTAAGTTACAATGATGAAAGTTTTGTAATAAAAATTTTAAGAACTTTATATTTCTTTGTATGTAATGTTAATTACATAATATATATTTTCTCAAATATTGATATTCGCAAAAAATTTGCGAATGCGACTATTCGTTATATCACTAAGGGTGTATTCCGTTGCTTACCTTGGTTATGGTTTTATGTTCCGTTTCTATCGGTTTCCTGAAAGTTATTTTATTACGGAACACGGTTCCTGAAAAATTCGGTTATAACTGTCACCAAATTAACCAGCGCGAGAAGGCTGGTTTTGTTTGTCAATCAATGTCATTTATGCGACAGAAATCAAGCAAATATTGGAAGTGCGAGTGAAATTCTCATTTTATTTCTAAAATGTGTACTAATATTTTGTATTTACATCCAAAAGCAATGGAGGTAGGCAGTAAAGGTAAATAAATTTCATTAACAAAATAGAATGACTTTTTAGGACCATTTAAACTTATCATGCAGCCATTGTTTCTTAAAGTCAGGAACATTTAAAGAAAACATGAAAAACAAGACAACAAGTAATCGTGAATGTTTTGTTAGCTATAAAAATATAAATATTGATTAGATTTGTTTATTTATTATTGATCTGTTTTAATATTGGACCTGCAAATCTTCACTTGAGCTGTCTAACGAGTTTAACAGTTTATTAATAAAGTACTTCTTAATATTAAACTCAACTGAAAAGAAGAAGCAAACGTAAAAGCAGAGAATAGGTAAATTAAAAATGCATAAAAGATGAATTTTACAATAGAGGTACAGAAATTTATAAAACGTCAACTTTTGACGTTTTCAGTATTTTACCAAACCGTTCCGTATCAAACCGATGTTTTTCAGGAACCGCTCTTTACCGTAGTTTACCGGTCTGGTTCGCCTGCTTTTGCAACGGAATACAGCCTAAATATGACACTTTCAATATTTTAAAACGTCAGTAACGTTAACATTACATATAGGTGGTTGTAAATAAAAGTATGCCGTACGTACCTGGAGTACTTTCCCGCTGATATACCGGTTGCAATAGGCACACTTCACCCCGAACTGCTTCTGGTAGTCCCTCTCGCAGTACGGTACCCCGTCCTTGCCCATGTATTCCCCGTGCAACACCGTACTGCACGAGTGACACTTGAAGCACCAAATGTGCCAGCTCTTGTCTAAGGCCACCAAAACCTGCCCTTCCTTAAGGTCCTCCCTACACCCCGCGCATTCTGGAAGAAGAGAAAAGAAAGAAATTGTTAATGCTTAAATTTCGTTATCTATCTCTACAAAAAATCCTATATGGGTATTTCGCCACTGCAAGAAAATCTACAAAATAAAATAGTTATTTTTTGTAACTATTTCTGCGTTAACCCAAACGGGAACTACTTGTCAGAAGTGTTCTCGAATAGTTGAATTTAAATATTTTAAATAGTTTTTTTCTTTATTCTTTGCATTTTTTTTGCTTTAAATAAAAGCAAAAAAAAAATAAAAAAAGCAGTGTATTTTTTTTGCTGTAAATATATTTATTATAATAATATAATAATAAATATATTTATACTTTTTTAAAAATCACTTTTTCACAAAAAAATAAAGAATGGACAAACATTTCAATTGAACTTTCAATCCAACGCACATAAAAAAACTATTTTTCGTATTTTTAATTGGTTTTTTAATTACCAAAAAAATTTCATAATTTTTATTTGCCTCAACTGACGCAAGTAGATAAAAATGTTATCTATAAATTATTATTAATGACTCTAGATAATTAAAAAAAAATAAACGTACTTTTTTTTCACTACAACAAACTAAATCTAGCAAAAAAATATATTTGCAACAGTCCTAAATACCACGCGAAATCGTTTTTTTACTGTAATTTAGTACACTTAAATTATTAGAAAAAATTACACCACCACCATACAAAAGTTAACTAAACACATACGGAAATTACACAAGAATGCAGTCACTGTTCCATTCAATAGGTATAACTATCAAAACGTGTATTACACAAATAAGAAAAACTTTTTAAAAAATATTACTAGTTATTATAAATAATATAGTATTAAGATAATGAGGGGGCTAAGCTAGATAAGATTAGTACAAAAATGTTCTATGTTAACTAACTTTTCTGATTGTCATTTAAACATTACAACAGCCAAAAAAATAATCACATGACAATGATTAGCATCTCTATGTAGAACAATAAAATTATTAAGATTTCATCACACTTTTCTTGATCATTGACATTTTATAGAGACAGATGTATATTCTAATCATTTTAAAAGATTTGTCTTAATCAACCAAGAGATTTTTTATCTAAAAAGTAATTTAAAATATTTTTAACCTAATTTTTAATCAAATAAAGTGTATAACTATATTCGATACCAAATAAACTTTTAGTTACGTCGTTAAATCGAGAGCGCGATTTTTAAAATAATTGTTGCCAATCACGGACTATTCGACGCCGGCGCCGGGCTGACTAACTGGAATTTAAATTTCCTGCTAGGAATTCAAGTGGTAGCTCTGCTGTAAAAAAATGTCAATAAAGCTGCCACATTTATTTATTTCCTGACACTGTCATTCATTTTGACACTTTAGTAGTGTTACGAGTTTTTGATTTAAATAGATCTTGTTGTAGTGATGTGTCGGTATTTGAGTAACGCGATTTTGGAGCGGTATTTTCTTGTAACGTCCGTCGTGTCGCGCTCCACAACGAATGAGGAACCTGTTATTGAAGAACGACGATCATAATGACAACAAAATTATAAATTATTTATAATTTGCAAATCAATTATTTTTAAAATCTCTTGAAGTTAGCTCGAACCGTAGTAACCGCATAGCGACGTGTTTAGCTCCAGCCGTCGCGATTTTGTCGGTGGCCAACAGTAGTAACTGGAACTGGTATGTACGTAGCGTCGCGCGATCTCGATCGCGACGTGTTTGCTCCAGCCGTCGCGCTCCTAGAGTCGTAGTTCCGTCTGTCGCGAACAGAAGTTACTGGTAACTGCTGTAACTGGTTATCGACGCTCGACCTCGGCGGGGCGGAGATGTACTTCGCTCCAGCCGTCGCGTCGCGATCCTAGAGTCCGTAGTTCCGTCTGTCGCAAACAGAAGTAACTGGTAACTGCTGTAACTGGTTATCGACGCTCGACCTCGGCGGCGACGAACTTCCTTCCAGCAGTCGCTGTAGCGCTTCTAGGGTTCAGGTTTTGCCTGTCGCGATTTGGTCGGTTACTATTGGCGTTGGTGCTCCCGTCGCGTCGCTACGTTACTTTCGAAATAGCGATTTTTGGTATGTACTTTATTGGAAATAAATATATTTTAGGGAAATTCTCTATCTCCAGTATCAGTTGTGCCTAAGTTTATGACAGGAATGGTTGTAACAGCTGGTACAATTGTAAGAACCTGACAACTCTGATTGGGAGTAGGTAGGTACTAATGCCAGAAGTACTGTATAAGCGAGGACCGCGACACTTTGGAAGTCCGAACCTCGGTTACAAAATCGCGGTATTTTTCTGGAACGGTCGCTATTGTAACGCGACTCATGTGGAACCGGTATTCCCATCACTATCGTGTTGTGATACTTATGTATCTTATGTCCCTTAAGTGGTGTTAAGGAGGTGAGTTTTGTCGATGAAAATAATAATAACCGTTTATATATTTATAATTAATTTATTTTTGTTTCCTAAAATATTTTGCTTAAAAGAAAATATGTAAAAGTGGGCAACGCTGTGCCGGTCAAGCTTAATCACGTGACTAAAAGTAAAAGGTATGATCTATACATAATATGTATTTATCCTAAGTTTGATTTTCTTGGGATTTAGGTTCGGGAAAATGCTGATTAGGTTTTCATTTGATTTAAATATCTTTACTTGGTTTTAAAAAACAAACGTTTCAGCTAACATTATAGCCTTCATCTGTGTTACGTCATAACAAAAACAGTGTCGTTGTCAGGGCCGTTCCTGGCGAGCGTGCAGTGCGTGCACGCACGTAGGCGCAACATTTTGGGGGCGCAAAATCGAAGTGTCAATCAGTACTTTGTAACAAAAAACCGATACGCTTTCTTGCCAATAAACAAATATAACATAGGATAAAGTTTGCTTAGCGTCTTGGCGTTGGCCGTACCGAATAAACAAGTCTAGGGCAATCTCTAGTCAGCAACATATTGATCTCATCTATTTATTTTTCATTTTATTGATTTTATGAAAAGCACTGTTCATTAAAATGTTGTATCCTATGTTATAGAGCTTGTTTCTCTCTACAATTTCCTGTCTCACAATGTACCGTTTGTGTCGGGGAAGGGATCATCGTTTTATAGTTGTCGATTTTCGAAAGAAATCAGTACATCTATTATTACAGTTGAGGGTTGGAACCTTTGGTGTTACACAGCAAAATAAAAACACTAAATCACCACAATACACCAAAACACTTTTACTTTTACACTGGACGCGCGTTTCGCTAACCATGTTAGCATCATCAGCAGATGATTATAAACTTTTGCTGATGATGCTAACATGGTTAGCGAAACGCGCGTCCAGTGTAAAAGTAAAAGTGTTTTGGTGTATTGTGGTGATTTAGTGTTTTTATTTTGCAGTACATCTATATTATTTCGTATATTTTTCATTTTATGGATTTTATGGAAAGCACTGTTCATTAAAATGTTGTATCCTATGTTATAGAGCTTGTTTCTCTCTACAATTTCCTGTCTCACAATGTACCGTTTGTGTCATTGGAAGGGATCATAGTTTCATAGTTGTCTATTTTCGAAAGAAATCAGTACATGTATATTATTTCCGATTTTTAGTTTATTGTTTTTTATATATTTCATTTAAAACGCGTCAGTTTTTTTCTCGAGTACTATTTTTGTTACTAAATATTTTTGTGGTTTTGTTTGTTTTATTTATTTAATAAATGTTTTTATACTTTAATTAAAATAGTTTTTTTACATTTCCAATTACATATTGCTCGTTTGTCGCAGAATATAAATTCTTTAAATTTTGGAAATAATTGATTTAAATACAAAATGGGCGCACCAAAGAAGGAACGGGCCTGGTCGTTGTATGTTAATATCCAAAATTACATTTAAAACTTATCACAGCACACATAACATAATGTTCATTACAATTAATCAGACAATATAAATTTGTCAAATATCGTAGAGTACGAGTTCAGCCATAAACAATGTTAATAAATTTCGGGTCACGAATAATAACTTTATAAAATATTATGTGGTTTAATCATTTGAATATTTAGAAACAAGGTTCAAGAACTTCTTATTTTTGATTAAGTTAGTTACTTACCATTTGGACTGGGACTAGTGGCAGATGGACTGGTTTTTGGCGTGGCATTTCTAATAGGTATTTGTACGCATTTCTGGCAGAGCACCTCCTTTCCAGTATACGTCACTTTCTCTCCAGAGGGGAATGCTTGTCTGCAGCGGGCACACGTGAAACATTTCTGATGGTAGGTTTTTCCTAAGGCAGTGACAACCTGAAAATTCAATTGAATTTAAAAAGGGTTTGAAAAACATGTCTAAAAAAGTGACATATAATGCTGTTTCAATATACATATTATTTTCAATTTATTTCTGTAATATGTAGATTTTCTGTTTCCCCAATAGCCTGCAAATTTTGTGGAATACCACCCAAAATACACACTTTTATACAAATGCCTAATAAATAATAATGTTAACGCCCCTTAAAATTGATTTAAGAAGAGAAGAAATTTTGAACCTAACCAACAATTCGTGTAGTCTGTTTTTTAGCCGACCATACCCAAGCACTGTATATATTCTAAAGGACTGTTCGATCGCATCAAATCGCCGCTGTCGTTGTCGCCGTGGAATGCTACGTCACGCGCTGACCAGCGCTCCACAGTGCGGCGGATGGTTATTCTAGCGGGACAAAATCTCAAGAGCAATGTTTGGGACTTAAAATCTAAGAACGTAGCAAATGGTTTAATATACAGCAACTATATGGTTAAATTTATTTATTTATTAACAACTTAATTTATTAATAAATAAATACAAGATAATAAAACTATGATATTATTCGTACATGACACACAAAAACCGTATTGTAAACTATTGCCAAATACATAAAATTATGATATCAAAAAACTCTTTAGCAGTTTTTTTTAAATTAATTTGTAATCTTGTGACACCCTCTATAATTTATTTTAAAAAAATATATTTTATTTTGAAAATAATAAATAAGATAGATATTTTAATTTTAATTTTAACACTCGGTAATTGTAAATTCATATATTAAGTATCTAAGACAATTTTTTAAACTCAGTGCCTTTTGATGGAGTTGTTTTGTTTTTATACTATCCGATTGAAATGAATCTTTTTGGGCATTCACCTGTTAAGCTTGAACTCCCTGTGACTGCGACTACCTGTGTTGGTAACTATTGGTAACTCAAAAGATCTACATCATTCAATATATCGATATTTGAAAAAAAAGTGTAAGTTTGATATCTGCAGAACAAAGGCACGAAGGATTTTAACAAATAATATACATACAGTAGAAAAGTACATACCTTTGGCAATCTTCAACATAATTTGGCTTTCTAATAAAATGTATAAGCATTTGTAAATATTTTGTTTTCGTATGATCTCTGCCTTGCTGAGCAGAAAACGACCAAATTTGGTTGATAAAAATGTATCGAAATACAAAGAATATTCATGCATTTTTGTATCAATTGGAATGTCTACTATTTATTCTTATCAGTACACATTTTTTGGCTTATTTCTAACCAAACGCTTTTGTCCCGCTAAATTTATCTTCCAACGCACTGTGCGCTCGTCCGTCAAATGCAAAAATAACTGTCACTATCTAAAATCTTTAGCGCCAACTTCAAATCGGTCAGTAGATGACGTAAAAAAACTGACAGTGCAGGAAGATAGGAATCGAACTATCCTTATCTCTATAGTATCCCTGGACCATACCAATAGGTATGGTAGGCTATTAGGATCGGCAAAAAAAAGTTTTTTTAATTTCACTCAAAATGAGTTGTTTGGGTCATAAATGACCTAAATACAAAATATTTTCATGGTGTCTGTCTGTCTGTCTGTCTGTCCGTCTGTAACACGATAACTCAAAAACCGCTGAACCAATTTTAACCAAATTTGGCACAAAAATACTGTGGCACCCGAGAATCTGGCCATTAGTTTTGGTGGGGGGTGGGGGGTTGGTAGGGGGTATGGGAGGGGTTAAAAATTTTAAAAAATCGTAACTCCAAAATTACAGTAGCTAGCGAAACGCGGTTTTCAAATTAAGATTAGGAATAATATTTGCAACAAAATTTGTAATAACATCCAAATCAATCAAAGTCGCAGTTTTCGAGATATTAACATATTTTAGTATGGGTGGCTATACGTGCCTCCCGGCGCCAATTTTTTTACGTGTTTTGGTCATTATTTATAGTACTGAAGCTGTGGTTGGTTCCTTGTGAAACATCGTTGAAATATTAGTATTTTAATAAAGCACGCTTTTAGATGTTTCAAAAAACTTTTAATAAGAGTAACTTTAACTCTACATATATGTTTCGGCTTATTAGACCTTTTTCAAGTTCTTAAAAAACTCTTGAAAAAGGCCTAATAAGCCGAAACATATATGTAGAGTTAAAGTTACTCTTATTAAAAGTTTTTTGAAACATCTAAAAGCGTGCTTTATTAAAATACTAATATTATTTATAGTGTTTTACAGTAATTTTAATAAAAGATTTTCTAATTTTCTCTTGATTTTTTTGGAGGGGCATTGACCATTTGACCTCATGGTTAAGCCGCCAGATATAAACTGTGCTTACCTCTCCTTCTACGTAGTCTCCACATTCGGCACATCTCGTACCAAAATTCCTCTGGTAATCCGCTGTACAATAGTACGCCGATTCCTTGCTGAAAAACCCGCCTTGGGCTAGAGACGAACCGCAAGCCTTGCACTTGAAGCAGCTAGTGTGGAAGTACTTGTCCTGGACTCTGAGTACCTCGCCGGAGCATTTCTTCTTGCAGGCCTGGCAGTAAGTTTTGCCTGAAAAAGAAAAAATATAATTAGTACTTGTCTCTTTCTTAACAAAAATTCTGTTGGTATTCTTGGAAAAAAAATTATGCCAAAAAGTATACTATTTTTATTAAGGGTCCGTACCCAAAGGGTAAAAACGGGAACGGGACTAAGACTTCGCTGTCCGTCCGTCCGTCACAGAGGCACAAATTACCTATAACAGATGCGAAAGAAAGCGACTGCATCGGAAACCGCTCGGCAAACCCCACACGCCTATTGAGTGGTGTAAATACACCAGTCGTTTAGTCCGGAAACCTATGCTGTGTCGTATTCGCTTGCTGGAATGACATAGTGCGTGGTTATATGTTTCTTTTTAAAAACGGGTGTAGGATTTTTGTTGAACTTTTGAACTGTTATTTCTAAGTTTTGGTAATTTGTATATCTTATTTAAAATGGGATACAAATGTATTTATTTATAAGGAAAAAAAGATATTTATAGTATAAAAAATTAATTTATTTAACAAAATTTAATTACAAATGTGACAAAATAGTACCATTCTATTGGTTCTATCGGACTTTTTTCGACTATATAAATCTTTATTTGTAAACTTTAATACATCAAATATTTTCAATCTAATAAATCATTTAATGATGTAAATAAGAGGAAATTTCTCACATGGGTGGTCAAAGTTTTCATTATATCAAACAGCCTCTGAGAAATGTTTTCAACTCAAAATGCCTTTAATTATGTTTGACTACATCAATTAAAAGGGTCTTCAAATACATCAATGTGATATTTGTCTAAAATTTGCAAAAGAATCCGAATCTCTGGATAACTCGAAATTATTTACCCATTTAAAAGCCTTTGATCATGAAGGTGGAAAAATTAGTTCATTTTATTTACTGGAAATGGAAAAATTATTTATATTAAATTTTGATGAGTTTTGCACTGAAGAAAACATTCAGAGGCTGTTTGATATAATGAAAACTATAGAATTTGACTACCTATGTGAGAAATTTCCTCTTATTTACATCATTAAATTATTTATTAGATTGAAAATATTTTATGCATTAAAGTTTACAAAAAATAAAGATTTATATAGTCGAAAAAAGTCCGATAGAACCAATAGAAAAGTAACTATTTTGTCACATCTTTAATTAAATTTTGTTAAATAAATTAATTTTTTATACTATAAATATCTTTTTTTTTCCTAATCTCCTACGAACTGATATAATATGACAAGCAATCTATTAAATTACTGTGAGATTATATGCCTCGATAACATATTGGTGCAGATTATTTTCACCCAAACAAATAATAACCCAAACTATACATTGATGCGGATTGTCTATGAACTCTTTCTGAAGGTCACAGAAACCTGAACGCGTAATTCGGTGTTCTTTCGCATCTGTTGTAGTTAATTTGTGGCTATGACGTTGGAGCCGTAGTAAGGCAGGTTCGAATCCTAGTCAAGGCGACTTTTTTTAAACGTTTTTTTTTAATTTTTATATATTTTTACATATTTATTTTTACTTTTTACATATTTATTATTGATTAATACAATTTTTAGTAATGTGTTTCTTCATTTTTTTTTAATTATACTCGCATTCAAAATTTCAGCTAAAAAGTTTATAATAATATAGTGTCTATTGTATAGATAATGAATGGTACGGAACCCTTCGTGCGCAAGTCCGACTCGTACTTTACCAATTTTTTACTCTCTATATCGCAAATATTATCTGAAATTTTCCAAATCTATTTATAAAACTGTTGAACCCAAAAAAAAATCCATTATTACGTAATTCTCACCATATTCAAGGCCATCGCAACAACATAACATAAATTGATACGTATTTCTACACGTATGCTATGTACTTACGTGTATGTATGTATGTTAAATTCACATTTTATCGAATAAGATTATGTAAATATTTGGTTTGCCGCTAGCCGGCGAACAATAATAGAATCAACAAATACAAACGACCTGTTTTACCATCATTTATCTCCTAGAATGATCGTGTTATACCCTGTTATACAATGCCAGTCTTTGTAACCAGTCGCATAAAATCATTAGCACATAATAAATACCTACTTTAAGTGTACAGTGCGTGCTAATATTAAGTCTGGTAAACTTAGGGAATTGAAAAACATAAATTTGCGTTTATGTCAAATTTTTTATAGTGTGTTAAAAAATTTTTTTCGGTAAATATTATCATTTGTCAGTGAGACTGCTCAAACCACTCAACGTAAGAAGCTCAATTTTGGCATACAGGTTGATTCTAGGCTGTAGAGGTTCGATAAGAAGCGATTTTTCGAAATTCCAGTTCCAAGAGGGTGAAACCACCCCTCAAATATTACAATATTTTTTATTTAAAAAACGGTCAAGTTTCCGAAAAAACGCTTAAACAGGTATATTTTATTTTGTTTTTTTACATATTTTAAGATTTTTTAAAAATGTATACAGGGTGTTTCGAAAAATCTGGTCATTGATTAATCACGATCCTTCTTAAAGCGCTTGACGTAAAAAGCTGATTTTTGGAAAACAGATTGACTTTAGGGTGTAGAGGTTCGATAAGAAGGGATTTTTCGAAATTCGAATTCTAAGGGGGTGAAACCACCCCTCAAAAATTTGAATATTTTTTTATTTAAAAACCGGTGAGTTTTTCGGAAAAACTCTTAAACACATATATTTTATTTTGTAGTTTTACATATTTTAAGATTTTTTATAAATTTATACAGGGTGTTTCATAAAATATGACCATTGAGGAATCACGATTCTGCTTAAACTGCTTGACGTTTAAAGCTGATTTTTGGCAAACGGATTGACTGTGGGGTGTAGAGGTTCGATAAGGAGGGGTCTCTCGAATCTCAAATTCCAAGAGGGTGAAAACGCTCCTCAAATATTACATTATTTGTTATTTAAAAAACGGTTAGTTTTCGGGAAAACGCTTGGACAAACATAATTTATTTGGGTTTTTTTACATATTTTGAAATTTTTTAAAAAATCATACAGGGTGTTCCAAAAAGTTGGGTAATTTCTTAACCACGGTTCTGCTTAAACTGCTTGACGTAAAAAGCTTATTTTTGGCAAACGGATTTTTCGAAAGTCCAACGAGATGAAACTACCTCTCAAATATTACCAAGTAATATAATAATATCGCCATATTGTTCTTTCTCATGCTGACATAAATGTGAGAAAATTTTATCCAGTTTGTATGTTAATGAAAATTCTTGCTTTGCTTTATCATCACCATTACAAATGATTAATTCGACGCGAACGAAGTCGCTGGTACACACTAGTAATATATAAATTAGTTACAATAAATATATATGATATAATCAGAGACAACATATTTAATGTACACAAATACCTTGTGGATACACTATCAGAGGATGGTAAGAAGTCTCTCATGTCTTCAGATGAGGAGGGTAAAATAATACATAAATAATCGAGGTTACCACAGAACTAAAATTCCAATCTGTTTAACATTTTTTAGCAAAAAAATAGAAAAAGTAATGGAAAAAAAACAGAAGGTCCGAAAACAGAATGAAGAAAAACAGAAGTCTTCCATAACTGTTAAAACACATAGCAATTATTTAAAAGATCTCCTATTAATCCAACAGTATAATTTCTACGCCACTGGAACATAAATCACAAACAATGAAAAAAGAAAAATAGATCACTTCGCGCTTGATTGGCGCGTCTCACAGTTCCTGGCGATTTAGGACAGACAGCTGCTATTTCTGTCATGACGTTTTTACGAGGTGCGTGTAAGGTGAAATAAAATGAGAGGAGGAGCGAAGTAAGGAAGGAATAAGTATATTTCCGCATTTTTCTTTCGGCCATCAACGTCGGGTAATAGCAAAGTAAACATCTTTATTTAATGGAGTGTTTTCTATTCTTGGTTGTGTAACATTGAACGGAAATAGGAAGATTTTCTTTTTGGAGTTGTGATGAAATAATACACTTTCATTTAAATAAATACTATTTAAATAAAGCTGTTCCAATGATAAAGGGAGCGACATTATTGGTATAAACAATCATCGATTTAGTTTTCCTAATATTGATCTTAAGACTTTTCTTAAGGCAATTTTAAGGCAATTTAGAAGAATCTTAAGGCAATTTTAGCTTCATTTGATAAGTCAAGTATAGTTTTGATATGGTTTTGATGCCATATCCACGCTTTAAAAAAAAATCTCATGACAACCGGCAATTTTTCGTGCTGTCTTTTTTAACCATTATACATAGTCCGGCAATAGTGCGTCGGGCGTCTGTAGATCCTAGAATAAAGAACTTGAGAATTTTGTTTAAGTGCCAAATAACCTAAAGTATGTACAAGAATGTATTTCAGGAAAATATATTAAGTTGTATAGGGTGGCTCAAAAAAAGTGTAAGTGGATCAGGATTATTTTTTTTAATGGAACACCCTGTGTATTATTGCATTTTTTGTTTCCCTTCCGATCACTCTACATGATTCTAAGATATGAGTAAATATATTTCGATAGTTTCAGAGATATTAGTAAGTAAATAAAAAATATACAGGTTGTTAATTTGTTCATTACTCGCGGCAAGAGCTTTATGGTTGAAATATGGCAACCTCGGCCCGCTCGTCGATAGACGACGCGACGGGACGAGTCGGTAGAAAAATCAATAATGCATGCGTTCTCAATAGGCAGTGTTGCCATTCTGTTCCCCTATAAGTAACTGTCGAGTTAACAACCTGTATATATTTTTTAGCCTTTCTTAAAAAAAAATATTAAAAATACAAGAACTGTCCTGAAATCAAAACTGTATTAGGTATTTACTTTAGATGATCTGTACTTACTTTGCTATGAATATGGTAATCTTAAATCATACAGAACGTTCAAAATTCTACGCCAAACTTTCTAAAATATAAAATAATTTTTCTTAGTTTTTTTTTTAAATAGAACACGGTATATATTATTTTTTATTAGATGGAGAGTTAAAAAATTAACATTTTTTGTATTTAAAGTATTTCAAAATTTTTAGTGGTTTCGCAGACACACTCATTATTATTTCATATGGCTCTTTCAACTTTCAACGGTAAAATACGAGAGAAAAATCAATGGGTGGCTTTGATAAATGAAATATAAAACCGCTAATATCTGCGATACCATTACAAATTTTGAAATACTTTAAATACAAAAAATGTTCATTTTTTAATTCTCCATCTATTGAAAAAATAATATACAGAGTGATCCATTTAAAAAAACGAAAAAAAATATTATATTTTAGCATTTGAACGTCCTGTATGATGTACCATTACCATATTTATAGCAAAGTTAAGTACAGACCATCTAAAGTAAATACCTAATAATTTTTAAATTCCAGGAGAGTTCTTGTATTTTTAATATCTTTAAGAAAGGATGAACATTTTTTTTTATTTATTTATTAATATCTCTGAAACTATCGAAATATATTTACTCATATCTTAGAATCATATAAAATGATCTGAAAGGAAGACAAAAATGCAATAATATACAGGGTGTTCTATTTAAAGAAAATCATCACGGTCCACTCACACTTTTTTGGGCCACCCTATAGAAGTTAAAATATTTTCCTGAAGTACATCCTAGTACATACTTTAAGATTGCACTTATACAAAATTTCTAAGTTGTTTATAAGAGCTACAGATATCCGACGCACTATTGCCGGACCCTGTATAAGGTTATAAGAAGTGTCAATCGAATTTTTATAAATTACTAAATTTAAAGTAATTTTGGTATCGTTTATAAAAAAATGTATAGCCAAAGCGAAAAGTGTGATTGATAGCCTCTACATATTTTAATTTTGGCCGCCGTATTGTTGTTCCCCCACTGTGCCAGGAAATTCCTAATTACGTTCTAACATTTACCTCCTCAATTAACCCCAATTAGATTAAACGGAATTAAAAACTCCGACATTGACGCTGACCTACGGACCTTTTGCCCACTTTTCCCATCGACGTGGAAAACATAAATGGAAATATAATGAATGATATTTCGATATAAATGATTGGAATTGAAGTTAAACAGGTGGAACGCCTATATCAAGTACCAAGGAAGCGTAGTAAAAATGGCGAAAGGAAATTCTTCGCTTTAAATGGAATCAAATAATTGAGTTTTATTACAAAAAATAATTATTTAATAGTTCTCAGTAGTAAACCTACAAGAAAATTAATTTTATGATTCTACTGTAAATTGACTCTTAATGTCATGAGAACATTGCTTGGTATACCGATCTGGTCACTGAAACTGCATGGTCTGGATTTTAACGTGTAAGACAGTGATGTAGACAGCTTAACGGAAAATCCAAATGTATTAAAAAGAGATAAAAGAGTTTGCAAAATTACCGCACAAGTAGGCGTTTATGAAAAGTGTTGCATCTAGCGTTGAAACTTTATTTTTCACAATTAGTTACTCATTTTACTACAGGCTGTAATAGAGTATATTTAGCTTAGATATATTATCTTAGTTTCATGTAGTATACTTGAAAGTTTTTAAAATAGTTTATTTTTTTCTACGCATATTTTCCTACAAACGTAAAAACCGGCAACACTGTATGCCCCATTTTATTTTGTCTCTCTGTCCGTCAACCGATCATTTATATTTATCTCTGTCGCCATGCATTAAAATTTAAATAACAGACAAGGCAGATGAAGTGGCCAGGGCTAGTATACAGGAATACAGGGTGAGCTAAAACGCTACAGCTGTTTCAATTACCGGAACGACCCTGTATTTTATACACGGTTTCCACCTGAGTAATAAAAGAGAGTACAAATGACGTCTAGAGACCGACCTCGGCAAAATTATTATCGATTTGTCATTCCCCAGCCGTAATTTCTAGAAAAAATTGTTGTTTCCATTATTACCTTTCTTGATTTTCTCCTGGAACTTTTTCTCAGCTCTCAGCCTTTCCTTTTCCAACCTCAGCAGCTTCTTCTTGTCCAGTGGCGGCGGTTTGCTTTCCACCGCGCCCGATTTTTCCGACAAAATCAACTGATCCGACGCCACTTTACCGTCTATTTTCAACGAGTTCCTTTTACTTTTATTCTTCATTTTCACGCAAACTTTTCTTTAATTATATTTCGTTGGATATTTCTATATTTTAATATTCACACTGTAATTATTAGTAGTCGGAACTATCGTATGCAATTCATTCGAATAATTCGATAGTAAGAAAACATTCGTTGAAAACTATTCGAATAAAAATTATCGAATAGATCCGTCATCTGCCTTGAAATATTGTATTCTAGTAATTCGGCAGCAAAAACCATTCATTTATAAAATTCATTCATTTATGAAATTCATTTATTCGTCAGGATCGATTATAATAAAATATTAACTGAATTTTAGTTGTCGCCCGGCGACGTAGGTTTCTTTCCGAGAAACCCGACAGCGGTCGGTGGCAATGCTATGAAAGAAGCCGGCATCTTTGATTTTGCGGAGTCAGATATAGACAAGGACACAATATTTTTTTTATTGAGGTGCTAGTATTTACACAGAAAATACATTATGAAGGGCGCTGTTGCATATTTTGGTATTAAGTTGATATTAGCAAAGAATATTATTGTTTGGCTTTAGTTAGTTAGGGATAGTATGTCTATATATTCTGCATTTTTTATTAATATTCTGTTGTTACACTGCAATAATACTTGTTATTGGATTTAAGAAAATGATTTTTAATGTTTTTAAGCAAAGACTGGTTTAATAAATAATAATAACAGCAATAATTTGTTATACCTATTAACAACAAAATTTAAAATGATTTAATATAAATATTTTTTTTTAGTAGTAGCAAAATATAAACAACAAATTAGATGTCAAAATTATTTATATTAGATCCTATTTAAAAATAATATAGTCTCTAAATTTTTTGGCAACGTTGGTTTATTAAATAATAATAATTACAGAACTAATTTGTTATATTAACAACAAATTTTAAAATCATGAAATATAAACATTTATTAATTTTCTAAGCATGCAGTGTAATGGAACAAAATATAAATAAAAAATTAGAAATCAAAATTATTTATATTAGGTGCTTTATATTACTATTTAAAAATTATATTTACTTTTACTGGCATTTACTTTAAAAAATAAATGAAATATTTCTTCGCAAAAAACTACATGTAAGAGAATTAGCATAAACAAAATACAAACATCGTTAACTTTTTTTTTAAATTGGCACGTGTAAAACTTTCATTTTAATTTTCTCACCCCATAGTTTGAGTTCGATAACCATTTACTTAACCACATTACTTAAATATGATTATTAAGTTCAACTAATTCATATTATTAAAACATCTAAAATACAAATATGTATTTTTAAAATTAATTGTAAGTTCATCTCATCTCTCTTAAAAATTGCTACTTCTCAAAATTTCCCATTAAAAAATAGACCATATACCATATAAAATTAAATAATTGAAAGATCGGACTACGGAAAACCACACAAATTTTCGGAAAAATTTTGACCACCTGCACATGCACACAATCGTCAATAAATAAAATTAAAAAATAACTACTATTTTAGTATTTTAACTATTTTAATAAACGCAAAAATAGCACAGTATTTATACGGCGAAGTTATAAAAATTTGGAAGAACTAATAATGCACTGACGCATACAAAAATCAAACGAATACTAAATTTCATTTATCAAAAGCATTCGATAGTCGTGGCGCAACGATAACCATTTGGTCGCACGGCGAGGTTGTCACATATGCTTTAGTATACAAATGAATGAATGATTTTATTCGAATAAAACCATTCGATAGTTGAAAGCATTCATTCATTAACCATTCGATAGTCTAATTCATTCGATAGTTCCCATCGCTAGTAATTATTATATTTTTTATATATTTTAAAATATCTCAGTTCTAAGCAAATGAGGAAAAAATATTACTATTGTTATTAAAAAGACTGAAAAAATATGGAAATTGCAAATGAATGGTTTATTTTGCTAATATTTGTTATAAATTTTTTTGCCGTTGCGTTCTTTTTTGCATCTGAGTGTACGATTTTTTTAAGCGAAAGTGTCAAAAGTAATCTGATTAAATATCCTGATTTGTGTGTCAAAAACCGAACCAAACCATCTCGTTTATTATCTGAAAAAATAAAAAAAATTCAGATAAAAAACGAGATTTTTTAACCGAAATTTTTTTTCAGAAAATTTTTTAGGGTTCCGTACCCAAAAGGTAAAAACGGGAACCCTATTACTAAGACTTCGCTATCTATCCGTCTGTCACAAAGATCTATCTTATGAACCGTTATAGCTAGACAGTTGAAATTTTTACAGATAATGTATCTATGTTGCCGCTATAAGAACAAATACTAAAAACAGAATTAAATAAATGTTTATAAATAAAAAAGTACTTACACTAAACATTATCTTTTAAGTAAGAATTTTACATAGAATCTTTCAAGTCCTCGGTGGCCGCGTGGTTAAAGCGCTAGGACTTTACGCTGCTCTGACGTTGGAGCTGTAGTAAGGCAGGTTCGAATCCTAGTCAAGGCGATTTTTTTTTAATCATTTTTTTTTAATTTTTACATATTTATTTTTACTTTTTAAATATTTATTATTGATTAATACAATTTTTAGTAATGTGTTTCTTCATTTTTTTTAAATTACCTACTTATACGCGCATTCAAAATTTCAGCTAAATCGGAAAAAAAGTTTATAAAAATATAGTGTCTAATGTTGTGTAGATAATGAAAGGTACGGAACCCTTCGTGCGCGAGTCCGACTCGCACTGACCAATTTTTTTTTATCTGAACACAATTTATCTGAATTTTTTTTATTAATTTTAATTAAATCAAAATACTCATTTTCTAGTGTATGACGTACATTCCGTCTCATCATACGGTATATTAAATTACGTATGCAAATGACAACACGGCAACTGCAAAAAGCCTTTTACAAATAATAGGTTAAGGTTGGGTAGGTTTCAAGTACCCAACATTTAGACTGTGACTAACAACGTAAATATTCATAACCGCGTAATATATTCTAATGACTTTTTCCAATTTGCGTATGTATTAACATTAAAGGTTTTTAATGGCTAGAAGTGTGCGCACTTAACAAGCGTCTGTCAAAAGCTAAAAAATATATGTATAACTATTTCCTTACGTAAAAGATATAATTAACTATCTATAATAAAATTCGAGTTTTTGCGATAATAAAGAGAGTAAATAATTAGTGAGTGAGTAATTGACTTAAAAATAAATTATTTTAATCTATATTTTTCAAATTAATCTCAATAGTATATGTTTTCCTCAGTTTAATCTGAGATAGTTTTAAATACAAATGAAGCGTACACCTGCCCTTTTCTTAATAATTATATTTTTTTCTGTTTTACACAATTCTGATATTTAAAAATATTTGTTTCTATTTTATCTAAAAATTATCAATAGCTAGAAGAAATGATTTTTTGTCAAATTTGTTATACGGATGACTGATTAACTCCAGATCATTCGGTAGTTATTGCAAACACTATTAGAACTAGGTATTATTAGTTTTAAAAAAAATGTTAGTGTCTTCCTCGTCTTCTTCATAAGCGAATATCTCCAACAAAAATAAAGCTAATTTAGTGATGTGTCGGTATTTGAGTAACGCGATTTTGGAGCGGTATTTTTTTGTAACGTCGTGTCGCGCTCCACAACGAATCAGGAACCTGTTATTGAAGAACGACGATCATAATGACGACAAAATTATAAATTATTTATAATTTGCAAATAAATTATTTATAATCGCTCTTGAAGTTAGCTCGAACCGTAGTAACCGCATAGCGACGTGTTTAGCTCCAGCCGTCGCGGTTTCGTCGGTCGCCAACAGTAATATCTGGAACTGGTATGCCCGTAGCGCCGCGCGATCTCGATCGGGACGTGTTCGCTCCAGCCGTCGCGCTCCTAGAGTTGTAGTTCCCTGTCGCGAACAAAAGTAACTTGTAACTGGGCATCGACGCTCGACCTCGGCGGTATGGTATAGCGATTTTTGGTATGTACTAGGCATGGTATAAAATAGCGTTGTTAGAAAGATGAAACGTAAAAGCCAAATAAAATAAAATAAAAATGTTATTTGCTTTTATACATTTATATAAGTTTTATTGTTTATTGTAACTATTTTTAAGGTCTAATGATGGCTGGAATTGCCGAAACCGGTCACCAATAAAGAATTTTTTTGACAGTGGTTTGGACTTTGTTCTTGATTTTAACATTAAATATATTATGTTGCAATACACACAAATATGAGCCGTTAAAGACAATACGTCATTCCTTGATATTTCTTTAAAAATTAAAATATGATGCTACTTCCCGCAATATAATGAACAAAAGCATTATAGCGACAGGTAATCAATTTCGCACGCAACTAACTATAGTTTAACTAACTTATTTTATTTTTGTATTTCTCAGCATCGAAATTTTTAAAAAATATAGGGCCATTTTCTATAAAGTAAACACCGCTCTCCATAGGCGTTGTATTAAGTTCATTATTTAAGTTCATGGCACGAATGGTTGTAACAGCTGGTACAATTGTAAGAACCTGACAACACTGGTTGGGAGTAGGTAACTAATGCCAGAAATTAATACTGCATAAGCGAGGACCGCGACACTGTGGAAGTCGGAACCTCGATTATAAAATAGCGGTATTTTGTCGCGGTATTTTTCTGGAACGGTCGTTACTGTAACGCGACTCATGTGGAACCGGTATTCCCATCAGTAAAAGCTATTGAGATGAACCAAAAAACGAAATTTTTAAATCCCTTGCTGTCTTAACAAATTCCACAGGGTGTTTCAAACTTTGCAGCAGACCTTGCAGTCGAACATTGTTCTTTTTAGAACCTCTTTTAGTGCGAAGTGGTACAAGAAAGCTTAATAGCCGTAAAAAACTAATCGCAACTTTATTAGAATATTTTGAACGGGAAAGCGGTAGTAATGGCCCTTTATGTCCCTTAAGTGCTGTTAAGGAAGTCAGTTTTGTTGATTTGTTATTTGTAATAAATTTATTTTTGTTTCTTAAAATATTTTGATTAAAAGAAAATATGTAAAATTAGGCAACGCCGTGCTGGTCAAGCTTAATCAAGTGACTAAAAATTTATTTGGTACGAACTATAGTAACAAATTGACACTTTTTAAGGAAACTATTCGAAATAAATCACAGTACTTTTAACTGAATATTTTAGAGAAACAGGTTATATATAAAACAGTGTTTCTTAATGCAATTTGTCATATCTGGCCTTACAAAACAAGATTTATAGTAATTTTATTCATCTGCGGTTACGCAATACGCACTTTACGCGTAAAATTAGCCGTCGAGTTCGCTTTTTAACCGGTCTCGTGACACAAATGACCTTTTTCAGCGCCACACTGCACTCCGAATTTGTCGTTAAATTCGTTGTACACGTCGTTAATAAAAAATGGTGTCGGGCACCTTGCGCTTTTTCAAGGAGGCTCATAATTAAAAGCCTGTATTAAAGATGATATTTTTTTTGTAAAAAAACTTATATTGGCTCCCCTATGGATTTTATAGCTAAGTCATAAATAGACTTTTTAAAGGTCTACATTTGGTAAACACACATGCCAAATTTGAACAATTTTGGAGAAGCTGATTTTAAGTAATTTGAGAAAAACTTAATCGATTTTTGTATTAAAACCGAACGGGTAACAATCAAACACCAGTCAAAAACTGACATACCTTAGGTTTACAAACTATGATTTTGTCATTGTCAAAAGTAATTTTAATATTTAGGGAAAATTAACCGAAACATGTCAGATGCACTGTCTAATCTATTTCCCGCGTATTTTATCATGTTCACTTTTTCTTTATGTGTATAACAATAAATTATTACTAGTACTGAATATTAAAATTTTATTTTAAAATTAAGTTACGTTTGAAAATGACGCTGACAACTTAAGGAATGTCGGTTTTTGACTGATGCATGGCTGGGAAACTTAAATGGAAATGACGGTTCATTAAAAATAGTTTTTCCTCCAAGATGCAGAGGCGCAAAATATTAAAACTGTCAATATTAACAACGCAAATGTCAATATCTGACAATAATAAAATTTGATTTTTAACTGTCACTCAGAGACGCTTTTGTTATGATTTTACAGTTTGATTTCGTTTTGGTTTGTCGAATTATTGTAAAATTAAATTCCTTCAGAGTTTTTGCCAGTATTCTGTTTTGTATAGACTCTTAATTATTTTTTATCATGGAGTTTAATTGTTGTACACCTGGTTTCCGAAGGATACAATGGTAAGTAAATTAAACATATCTACTTACAGTTATAGATTTTTTAAATTAGTACTGCTTATAAATGCTACTTGCTAAGCAGTTATTTAATTTTTTTACGGTCCATGTAAGGGAATTAAGGACGCGCGTTGTGTTATATTAGCATGATCAGCAGATTATTACATCTAATTTAATTTGTTTTTATTATTTCAGGTCTCAAACGGAACCAAACTGGGAATCTTGCCTACACCAAAATTATATAGCCGTTTCCAATTCACTTCAAAGGGATTAACAAAGGGAGGAAAATGATGTAAAACTGCCTGCTATTTGCTGAAAACCGCCAAAGAATTAATTATAACTGTAACAACTTAATATATATACTATTTCTAGCCTTTTTAATATATTTTTTAATTAATATCCGACATATAAGAACACTTTGTACGCTTTTAATTAAGTTGATTTACCGTATATAATATGTTCGGCCTAATTAAAAGCACACAAAGTGTTCTTACATGTATGTCTAAATTTATTTTAAATTAACTAAAACAACCCCCCTTCCCCGCACCCCTCTCTTCCGTTAGTATTTCTTCCTCCGACTACCAGAGGCGCCCTTGTATAATAAAATTGAAATGTATTATAAGTTGCCTATCTATTTAATAGTATAAGTCTTTTATCTATGTATATAGGCTTCATTGAGAACCTCGCAATTAGTGGTTTCAATTAGCGTGGAAGTTTCTTCCTTTAATTTCAATGTAAGCTTTCAGAACGTCAAAATTAGTGGTAGACATTTTCAATTAGTAGAAAAAGTTATCAAACTTTTAACTTTTCCGCTAATTATACTTCAAAATTTGCGAAAAATGTCATTTTGGCCTTTGTTTATCTTCCGTCAAGAGAAATTTTGGTTAGAAATCAAAAGTTGATTGTTTTATAAGCTAAATATTAGGCTTTCTCTATGGATACAACTGACTAACGCAAGCTGTTGCTAGGATATTTTATTAATTTTAATTGTGTTTTTTAAACATTGTGAATGATCGTAAACTAAAAAGTATGAAGTGTAATTGAAACCACTAATTGCGAGGTCTACACTGAAAGTATATAGAAGAACAAGATTCTACGCTACTTGACACCACTAATTCATTCGACTAATTTCGAGGTCCACTAATTTCGATTTAGCGTCAAGTGCGTCGAAAGTTTTAAAATAAAGATTTCTACAATTTTTATAACTACATTTCAACTCGATATATTATTGCATATTTAAAATCTGCATTAAGTACCTACTGATTATTATTAATTTGTAATTATAATATGATTCACTATCGAACAATTTATAGCAAAATCAAATGATGAGATCATGTTCGGTAAACAAAAGACTGCTTGTTCTATTATATTATCTACACATATAACGCAGTATAAAATGTAATAATAATAATATACAAGGTGCGTCATATACATTACTGTCTAATTTAAAAAAATACAGGGTAATAGTTTTTACACTTTGAACCTTGACTTTGACAAATCAATTTTAGAATCAAGACATTCAAAGCAATCAAATTCAGAAAAACAGAGAATCACAAAAAAAAGGTTGAAACTTACGTTATTAGCCGGGTATTATCGTAAATACCCTGTATACATCATTGTCCGTAACATAATATACAAAACAAGTTTCTGGAAATCTTTCTACACTATACAATAAGAACAACTTAAAAACATACAACTTAGTGTCCTAGAAATATTTGTGATCGTAAGTTTTACTCTATTTATTATTAAAAGGACTTTTTTGGAAGCAACATTTCCTCCTCTTAATCCACATGTAAGAATTCCATGCGAATTTCGTTTTTATGATTTATCAAACTCGAATCTAAATATAGAAGGCGGCTTTTCTTGTCTGGAAAACATCTGGAATGCGGTTGGGCGGTCCGCACAACTCCAGAAAGCAGCGGCCAAAGCCATAACAACACATCGTAAAATAAGAGTTAGTGTAGTTTTTCTGTATTTTTTTAGGTCTGAATTCGAAGAATGTCTGGCAGAGAATTCGAAGATCTAGTGTAACTTTTTGGAGAAATGACTTCAGTGACATTGCAGAAAAATTTACCGAGGAACATAAATTTTGATCAAAATTATTTATGTGAAAACTTGAATATAGACTAACCAAAATACATTGTCATTTTAGAAGTGTCAATGCTTTTGACACGAATAAATAAAATCGAAGATCAAATGTATTAAAAAGAGATAAAAGTTGGGTTGATACGTTTCTTCTATGCGGTATTGCCGGATTTTGCATCAAAAGTTGAAACCGCACAAGTATACTTGTTTTCACGTAAAACTTCCCAATATGGCGGACTTCAGTATGGAGGCTTAAAAAACGAAAGTCTCTAGACTGGAATCGACTGTAGTTCAAATCGTTCAAATTGATAATCTGTGGTAAATCTAATTGAACCCTGACACTTGGCTGACAATGACGTTTACGGTCCCTTTTTCTAAATATTTTCATTATTTTTTGAGTTTCTATTCACAGATTCTACTTGATTTTGTTCTTTTATTTAGCCTGCAGTACTAATTATATACTTATAAATAATCTTTTCACCGATCAAGAGCTGAGGAATAGGCTGGAAGATATTCAAAAAATGTATAAAACGCTTAAAAACGTATTAGAAAACATTGACTCGTCGACGAAATTCGTGAAAATAAATTAGTCCAGATGTTTGTAAAAAGGTCTCTAATTATTTTGAGAAGTCTCCTCGTATCAGTAATTTTCAGGTTTGTAATATGTTTATGATAATAAATAGATTAAAACTTATATTAATTTCAGGAAACAGCACGGGCATTACAGATTGTTGTAAATTATTTTTAAAATATAAAGATTTAAAACAGGTTTAAAAGTTGAGTTAGTAGAGAAGACGTTATTTCACTTATTAAACAACTATTTTTATTCAATAATCTTGATAATTCTAGGAACTCTCAGATATCGTCAAAACATGAAAACAAAAATTCACTTCCTATAGTTCTTACGTCCCTTTAACTGAAATATATGAAACAGGGGAATTAATATTCTGACTGAGAAACTTTATAAAATACCTTTAAGTAAAATCTCTTCGGATCTGCGGTAAAATACCTTTATTCTTATTAAATAATTTCAATAATCTATGTTTTTATTTATGATTTATGACAACCACCTAATAACCTAACTTTAACGTCAACTTGACAATCCTGAAAAATGTTATTGTTAACCAAAGAGTAAATCAATTTCTGAATTCGCTAATGCCAACTTATTTTTCATTAAAAAAAACTACCAATTTTCGTAACTAGGTCGGCCATATTGAGGAACTTTTAAAAGAATTGTACTATAGACGTTTATGGAACAATTAATTACTCATTTTACTACAGATGTAATAGATTATATTTAGCTTAGATATATTATCTTCATTTCAGTAGTATATATGAAAGTTTTTAAAATAGTTTTTTTTCTACACAAATTTTCCTACAAACGTAAAAACCGGCAACACTGTATGCCGCTTTTGATTTTGTCTCTCTGTCTGTCAACCGGTCATTTATATATTAGTCTCTGCCTTACACGACCAGATCGGTATACAATCAAAACGTAAACAAACCGTTTCATTATTGCTGTTTGACTTAATATAATCCTTTTTTCACGATTTGATATATCTAATGTAATTTTAGAGCGTCAAATAAATAAATATCTCTATTTACGACTCGATTTTGACCTAACCAAAATTATTTTGGGGTAATATCACAGATATAAGCGTGCATCTGATTACACTTCTCTAAGTAACTTTTTAGATATTCTGGGAGCAAATTATTTTCAATTTTATAAATCAACACAAGATTTGCCTTCTTTATTAACTAATGGACACTCAGTCAAATCAATGATTTCAACAAATTCTCAAAAGAGGATTTTTGGATTTATTTAGCCAGGTCAGCTTGTTATCGTTAAATCAAGATATTGACTACCACTGGTTTTGAAAGTATTTAATTGACTTCTTGCTCTCCCAAATTAAAGTAGCCATCGGTATGGCATTTAACAATAATTAAATGACAATTCCCTGCAATCAACTCGAGTCGCTCCGTAACAAATACCGAACCGGTACACATTAAGTAAGGATTAATTGCATAATGACCGCTATGACTCACCGGTGGCCATATTTGGTACTACCAAACCCATTCAGTTGTTAAAGACAATGAAGTAACGGTAACTAGTATATTATTGGGCTGTTTGGTTGTGTTATAAATATAAAACTTTAAAAAAATAACTGTTTTACAATAATAAAGGATTATTAAAACTTGATCTCAAATTTTAATTAACTGTACCTATATCAATATAATTTTACAAATTTTACTTCAGTCTTATTTAATTTTATTTCATCTCAGATAGAAAATTATCATTAAATAAACACATTTATCATCAATAAAATTGGAGTAAAATCGTTCATAAAGCTCCGTCTACATTTAACGTTTTACCTGTCAATTTTGTATGTCAGGAAAAACGGAAGACCGTATAAAAAATTGCTTTATATAAAACTACTTATTTACAAAATAATTTATTTTGTAAAACTATGCAGATAAAACGCTACGTATATACGGGGCTTTATTATAAAAATAAAAATTCCTACAGAATATCCCGCTAATGATTAAAAAAACCAAAAAAAAAATTAATTTAATACACAATGACCAAAAATTAAAGAGTAATTTAAAATAAATTATTCAAAATACCTTTCATGCACAGTTATAATGTTTATTAAGAAAGATATAAATTATTAGACATCCAAGGCCAATAATTATCCGCCAGTTTTTTTTATTTATTTTCTGTTCATTTCCTATCTCATTCGTATCTTAAGTCATCAAACAGGATTATGTGTATGTATCTAAAGCCTACCACGATGCTGATAAACTCGGAAAGCATATATTGAAGATCGAAGTTTTTGATAAAACTGTGCAAATACGCGTGTGTATACAGGGTGATCAACATAAAAATGTTTGCAGAAAAAGTGAAAATTCAACAGAAAAACGTATTTTAAACAGGAATTTGTACATTCCATATGGCCCACCGACCGCCAAATCATTACTGTTTCGAAATGCTAACATAAGTAAGGTACTCTTTATTCTGATTTTTAAAAAAGCATACCGCCGAACGGTATTCTTAAACGAACTGCTTTTTAAAAAAGTATACCGCCGGGCGGTATTCCTGATTTTTTTGCTAAAGTATACCGTCGAACGGTATTTTTAAACGAACTACTTTTTAAAAAAGTATACCGCCGGGCGGTATTTCTGTTTTTTTGCTAAAATATACCGCCGAACGGTATTTTTAAACAAACTGCTTTTTAGAAAAGTATACCGCCGGGCGGTATTTCTGTTTTTTACAAAAATATACCGCCGAACGGCGGTATGATTTAGCAGAAACCGGCGGTATTCATGTTAATAAAATATGTAAAACCGTTTAATGGGGGTCTTTCTTTCGTGAATAGTCTATACCGCCGGCGCGGCGGTAATTTAACCATTTAGTTTATTTTTACGAAATAAAAATTATTAAAAAATCTTTTTTACCCAATTTTAATTAAAAAAAGCAGGTGTAAGCGTTCATTACATCGGTGGCTGGTAGAATTTTGATGTATAGTATAACCCAACTCAATTGGAAATATTGGGATTCTTAATTCGATTGTCCAGAAGATACCGACAAAGACAGTGCCGAAAAGAGTGTCAATCTATTCCAATTGACTTCGGAAAATCTATACTATAACTATGGTCCTGGCCACACCAAATTTCAGTGAGTTAGCTTAGGGCCTACCGGAACCATTTTTGTATTATTAAAAACAATTTTAAATTCCTATTTTTTTTTCGCAGAAAATTGAAAATATACAGGGTAAGTGTTAAATAAGTGCAAATAGTTTCAGGGCTGGTAGATCTCGATAAAAGAAACATATTTTCCCTTTACCGGTTTTCAAATAAGTCCAAAATAAAAAATAACCGAGTTATTCAATTTTGAAAATTTATGAAAAAAAAAGATTTATTTTTAATGCGCCCTAAGTTACTCATTAAAATTCAGAGATATAAATACATGAAAATTCAACCAGTCACCACTAATTCACTTTTTTTTAATTTTTTTGGTAAATTTCAAAATTCAAATCAAAATCTCCACCTAACAGCAGCACACTAATCCTCAAAAAACACTAAAAAAGCTCTAAACAAACTATATATACTTAATTTCTTCGATTTTTCGCACAATATCTCGTATAATAACTCCGGATTTTCGACGACAAACGCCCAAAACAAATTCTCCCGATCGCGCACGGCCAACTTCGCGTTCCTCGCCGAAAACCAAACTAAAAACAAAAACGCAACGGCTCGAAACAAACGCCAAACGCCTTCGTAAATCCAGCGGGCTACTTTCGCGCGAGCTTCTATTGTTTTAGAACGACTCGCGCTCGTCGTACTGAGACTGTGACTGAGTGGTAACGAATCGAAATGCAGGTGGGAACAGTCTAAACATGGGGGGGAACAGTGGAGGGGAACGGGAACGGTTGGCGCCGACAAAAAAAAATAAAAAAAGATCAAATCATAATGCGACAGGTGCAGTAAAGCTTATCTATACGTAATATTTGATGTAAGTTTAGTAATAACATAGATTAAATTAAAAAAAAACATTAACAAATACAGAATATTTTTTGAAATACATACATCTTAAATATAAAATATTTTTTCTTCGTTTTTTTTTAAATGGAAGAACACCCTGTATATTATTTTTTCAATAGAATGGAGAATTAAAAAATGCAGATTTGCACAAATGCACATCAATATCTGTTATCGTTTCGGAGTTACGGGGTGTTTTTCAAAAATGTGCATTTTTAACAAATCGCTGTAACTTTTTTGCTATGGAAAATTTTGTATTTCTATGAAAACATTTCCAAAGCATCTTTTTACGTAGAATTTAATGGTTTTAGTATATTTTTTTTTAATTAATAATTTAAGAGTTATCAACAGAAAAATTCATTTTATATTTGGGACACCCTCTATATTTTTAATTAACTGAAAAGAATTTAAAATTACCTTTCCAAAAATACAGCACACTTGATATTTTGTTATAATCCCCTTCGAAATACAGAATTTTTAAAAGTTCACCAGTTTTAACTAGTAGGTTTTGGACCCCTTATTGATGATATGCCCTTAATGGAACTCGAAAACATATTTTTCAGCAAGACGACGCACCGCCTCTGAACGCTGAAGTTATCAGCAAATTTTTGCAGCCAATTTCAAGAATAATTGAATAACTAACCAAGATCCCAGCCGTTGTCCGTCGAGGCCGCCAGACTTAGTGCGCACGGATCTAATCCTATGGATACATTTGCGGAAGAATAAAGGTTCCTTATTCTTCCGTATAATCTAGACGAGAATTAGAAATACTTAGCAGTTATGAAAGGGTATCTTTCACCCCCACGGGGTTAATGAATTCCGCGAGAAATGTTCAAAAACTGCCCCGTCTGTCCATAACAGAAGACGGTCGATATGTCGAACACCTGTAGCAAAATCTCATGTCTTGGTTTGCTATTTATTTTTATTGTTATTAGATATAGTTTAAATGTGTTGATGTTGGTTAAATATATTTTAAATTGTTATAAAATTCTGCATCTCTCATAGCAAATGTTATTTTCGTTCAAAGCCTACTTGTTTAAAGGGGGCGAATTTTTATTATACTCGAAGAGGAATCGAGCAAAATATCAAGTGTGTTATATTTTTGGAAAGGTAATTTTAAATTATTTTCAATAAATTAAAAATATACAGGGTGTCCCATATAAAAAATCAAATTTTCTCTTGATAATTTTTAAATTATTAATTTTAAAAAAATTATACTTTACCAACTAAATTCTACGTAAAAAGGTGCTTTGGAAATGTTTTCATAAAAATATAAAATTTTCCATAGCAAAAAAGTTACAGCAATTTGTTAAAAATGCATATTTTTGAAAAACACCCCGTAACTCCGAAATGGTAACAAATATCGATATGCGGTTTTCACCATCATGTTTTTGACAAAAATTGAGCTCCAGACACCGATATTAGTTTTTGTCTATCTCCTATAGAAAACCGTAACTCCGAAACGGTAACAAATATCGATATGCGGCTTTCACCATCATGTTTTTGACAAAAATTGAGCTCCAGACACCGATATTAGTTTTTGTCTATCTCCTATAGAAAAGTGCGTTTCTATTTAAAAACGTCGAATTTGATCCACCCTGTACATATCAATGGATCACAACGTTAATCAAATTGATTCTTAATTATATTATGCGTAGTTAGTAGGTACCTTCAATTCTAATTATATACTGAAAAACAACTAAAACTAAGACGAGATCTAAATAGTAATGTCCGGTCAACTATTCCAGCGATCGTCATTTATAAATATCTTTTTATTTAGAACAATAAAAACACCTATAATTTGGCACCAACACTACTTTTTATTATGCAGTACGAATAAAAACATTTTATGATCAAGCGAGCCTTGAATTCGATTGACAGATAACCAAATTTTGCGGTTGGTACATCCTGAATTGTCCTGTACAAAAATTACAAAGTTCCTAAGCAACTCTGGCAAAAGAAAGGCAAATGGTAAGCTTTGATAAAAAATTAGGCAAAGAAAATAAAAGTCTACCCCCTATGGGTTCTGGCAACGATCAAGAACTCAACAAAAGATCTTTAAGGTCGCAGTGACTAACTTCTAATGCTAGCTCTTCTGATTTACGAGATTCCTATAGTGTGCCTTCATATATGAAACACCCTGTATATGAATTTAAAAACAATTTACCCCCTTTTGTTATTACCATAATAATTTCCTTTTAAGTAAGCATTTTTCTCCGAATTTGACTGAAAAGAAACGAATCTTTTACATTAGTACGTCTTTTCCTGCCTAGCAACTACTTAGCAACATTAACCTGCGTTGAACCAATAGTACTTTCCAATTTTGGCTGATGTACTACCAAATTACATTATAATAGGTGAGAGTCTTCTTCGTGGCATGATTTAGTTCGGTTGCCTTTGAATATTTCTTTAAGTATAGTATGTCTTTTTAATAATACATAGTGATATAAAATTTCCAGAAATATATTTTCGGAAATATTTCCTGAAACATTGGAAATATATGGAAATATTGGAAATATATGAAATATTTAAAAAAATATGAAAAACTGAAATATTTATTTATAAAAATCATAACAAAACATCGCAAAACACAAAATGCTTATGCATAAACACAAATAAAGAGTTATTATTATTCAAATTAAAAAATAAATTATGGTTAAATTTGTACAAAAAAATTATTCTTGACACACTAGTCGAGCAAGAGGCATATCTTTATCGCTATCATCAGCATCACACTCAATAACATCTTCTTGCCAGTCTACTTCCTCAAAATCTTCAATAGTATCGGAAATAAAAATTGATCTATTGCCGTTTCCTATTTTCTTCAGCAAGTTTACAATGTGGGACACATAGAGTAGCTTAGCGGCTCTATCATTAGTAAGTCTGTTTCTCTTTTTTGAATGAATATGACTATAAAACGCTAAAACTGCGTTCCGTGACAGCCAAAGATGCTGGCATCATCAGTATTCGTGAAGCTAATATTTTGTTGATATTTGACTAGCAAAATCTTAAAAATAAAGAAGTTGTATAAAAATGTGCTACAATACGAATATAGTATAATTATTTATCTATAATTTCCTTCTTCATTTGTGTAAAAATACCTAGCCAGTTTTCCATAAAACGTTAAATGCCGAACGCTTATTTTGCCACTTTTTCGGACTAATGAAACAGACTGTTAACATACTAGATTATCTCTTCTCTAAAAATATTCTCAATCTTCTCATAAATCCACTTCTATTTTGAACTTAAAAAAATCAATCTTTCACCTCCAAAAATACTAAAAACACCTGATCAGCAAATACAGGAAGATAGGCAAGCTGTACTGGTGTGTACTGGGTCTACTATCAGGGCATTGTAAGCTGAATAGTTAAGTATATGTTTGTTTTTTGCTCTTAACCATGTACTTTCCTGTAGTACTAGAACTTGTCAATCTGTCCTACAATCTAATCTAAATTAAAATCATAACATGGCTGACTACGATAAATCCTTCCGTGCGTGCGAGCGTTCATAACGCGTGCTATTTTTTACCTGCAAGCTAAGATTTCAATTAAATCTAAACGTGCGTGTTGGGCATCAGCGACTCGGGTACTATTCCCCGTTACACGGTACTCGGATGAATCACTGCGGCCGCTTCCGCATTCTTCTGCCATTTCTTCTCAGACAGATCTGCTTTCGCTTTTTTTTTCTCTTCCTTGTTCAGCTCAGCTTCATTTTACCTTTCTAGTACGAATTGGCACTCTGTAGAATCTCCTAATTTAACAGAAGTTTGAACAGAATTAAAATTAGAGTATGTAAGAACTCTATTTTTTTATGCTACGTTTTTTTTATCTGATCAATAATTAAAAATATCATGGTACCTGCACTTTTCAAAAAGGTTTCACATAACAGTCAATACAGTATCACCGTCTAAAACAGTATTATTAGACAGCATCATAGAAAGAAGTGGTACGCCCTTATTAAATTAAATTTATTAAAGTTTCTCAGGTTTAGTTAAGGTTCTATGGTGGTTCTGTGTTCCATTGCCGTGCCGAATAAGAAGTTTAATTAAGGTGAGTTTATTTTATCTCACTGAGCAACTAGTTGGTTACTGTTTATTGTTTTTATTGTGATATACTATATTTCTGAATCTCAGATAAATTTTAAGATATTTGATTGAATATAAAGATGATTTGCAGATGATAATATTGAAGTATTTCTTTATAGTATTTGTCTATGTGACTTTAATAGAAGATACAAATATATTTGTGTATTAATATTATCAAATTGATCTTGACTGAATTATGTTTAGCTCTATTACTTTCTGCAGTTAGCCTGTGTGGCGCAATTACCTATGTGGCGTAGTTAGCCTATGTGGCGCAGTTAGCCTATTTGGCGCAGTTACCCTGTGTAGCGTAGTTAGTCTTGAGAAGTAGTTAGTCCCGTAGCGTAGATTGCTTTGCAGAGTAGTTATCCCTGTAGCGTAGTTTGGCCTATTAACTTGTGCATTATATTTAATCTGTGTGGCGTAGTTTGCCTGTGTGGCATATCCTCTATGTGAGAACAGTCTGTGTGACTATCTGCCTGTGTGGCGTATGCTCTGTGTGAGAAGTTTGTGTGACTACATGCCTTTGTGGCATATTATTATTGTTTTTCCACATGTATGTTTTATGTTGGAATATTAAGAAACTATTCAAGTACCTGTTTAATTTTAAATCCACCTCATTTTAATAATAACTGGTAACATTGTTGCTCACATCATTTTTCTCTTTAATTGCAGGTAGGTCATCTCGGTAGCCAGGTCAAACAAGACTTTTGTTGCTATACAACATTTGTTCATTTGCAGCGCCCAGATCAAAGTTGGCTATTACCATCTATTAGTATTATTTTTATTTTATTTTAGTTGTATGTTATTATATAACATTTACGCCCTTTAAATTTGTTTTATGGTTTTTATTTTTTTTATTGTTTTGACACCGACCGTTTGAAAAAAAATTATTGGGCCTTACAAGTTCCATCAAGAGCATATGAAATAGTCCCAACTTGAAAATGTAAAAACCAGTAGATAACTTCTAAACACTATCGTTTTTCGAAGTATCCTCCACGGGAGAAATAGACTTTTGCATCTATTGGAACCAATTCTGAAAGCAGTTATTCCACCTTCAAAAATAGCGCTTTTGAAGGCGCTGACTGCATTTTCTGGAGACCGGAACCTTTGATCACGCAGTTCGTTCTTAATTTTTGGAAAAGTAAAAAAGTCGTTAGGACTTAGGTCAGGACTGTATGGAGGATGGCCCAACAATTCCATGTTTTCTTGCTTTAAAAACTCAACTGCTTTTTGAGCTGTGTGGGAACTAGCATTGTCTTGGTGGAGGATCATTCGTCGTTTAGGGATAGTTTTTCAAAACTCAGCAATTACTTCTGGCAAACAAATAGATATATACCAATCAGCAGTAACGGTTCTTTGATCTTGAGGAGGAATTATTGCTACATGACCAGCTTTTGAGACGAATGTCGCCATTATTTTTTGGAAGCACTTTTTTCTTTGATACCAATTGACTCTAACTGCTTTCTGTTTACAGATGCGGTATCCAATGAGAAATAATTTTTTTACACATAATTCTCCATGCAAAATTTTTTGAATTGAGGTCTTTGAAATTCCCAATGATACTTCAATTTCACGATATGTGCCATGTCGATCACCTTGGATCATTTTACAAATACAAATACCTGTCAAAAAATAAGCAAATGCATATATTCATTACACTGCTAGTAGGTATAGACATCGGACAATTTTTTGCTTCATTACATATAAATTAATAATTATTCCATACTTTTTTTAAAACAAATTACCATGTCTGGTTATTTCACTGTGGGTTTCATATTTTATTTATTAACAAAAAAAACACATACAGAGATCAACTTTTCAATTAAGCACATATAAAAAGCAACAAGACATGACGCAGAATTTTATTTAAATACCTTTAGTACCTTTACATGCTCGAAAACTTCATTTATATTCCTATATGTATAAAGAGTGCCCCCCTTGAACCTCTTTTTCAAATAATGCATTATAAAAACTGGTTTCTGTTTATTTTAACATAACACATTACATTTAAATTCACTTTTTGCATATACATAATTCAAAACATTTATTTTATTCCAAGAAGTGCAATGTTAAATAACAAGAAACTGATGTTTAACATTATCTTATTCAAAGTAAATATCTATTTTTAGTAACATGTAAAGAACACTTGTCTTTTTTAAGCTAAATAGATCTTTTTAGAGAAATAAAAAACATGAAAAATGAAAAAGTCCATGATGCCCATGGTTGAATTTTGTGACAATAGTTCTAACAAATTATAATTAAGAATTGTACTAATAATAGCATAATATCATATTCTAATCTCTTAGGATCTTTAGATCATAAACATTTGTAGTTTTATTTATAGATATACAGGAAAATAAGTTGTTATAATAAATATATTTGCAAAACATACTAAACCGTCTATTTTATCACACAACCGAATTAAAAATGATTGGTTCTGACCTCTTAAAGAGGCCGGGAGGTCATAAGCACCCCAACTCGTCGACTTAGAAGCCAAACTAGCCAAATAAAAAGGCAAACAATTTATTGATTTTGTTAGGCTCTAATCGTGTTAATGTTACTAATTGCTAAAATATCGCACTTCACCTTGAAGTGTTTGTTCTAACGTGCGAAAAAATGTTTGAATAATGAGATTCAAAAACTCTAATCACTGCTAGACTTTGTATATTAACAGGATCTATAGTTTTAGGGTCCAACATTCTGGCATCTTTATTTCATTTGCATACAAGTTAAACTAAATCGAAAATAAACGAATATATGATATATCTGTCAGGTTTTGGATAAATTGCTTTTATCACAAGGCCCAAACACGCTAATAATGATTGTTTAAACAACACAGGGGCAAAGTATAATTGAATTTTGTCGGCCAGAATCTCTACTGCCAAAACTTCGGTAAACCGGCATGCTTGTAAATGGTTCACTTACCCATCTTTTATGAATGGAACTAAGCTTCTTCACTCAATGAACACACGGCACGAGCTTTTAACCACTATCACTGCATACTTTAATTAATTGTCTTGTAAAAAAATATGATTTTATCAGAAAAATGACCGAAATTGACAACAAAACGTCAAATTTTAACAATGGACAAGCCCAAAATATGACAGATTCGTCTCTTTGAGAAGATGGCAGCACGAGGCAAGTCGTAAAAATGCAAAGTATTGTTGGTTGCCTACTAACCTTATTTCGAATTTAATAAATTCTATAATTATTTTCAGAGATTATTATTTATTTAAAATAAGTAAAAAGAATGTAAAAAGAACCAAGAGCTGTCTGAGATTTAACTTTAGTATGTTTTTTAAAGTACTGGATGGTCCACTGTTTATTATTTATCGAGCAGTGTCAGAATTTTGGAGTTTGATTTGGTAAATATTTATAGCTTGTATAAAAAATACAGTTATATCGTAAAGCTTTATTGTGAATAACATAAGTTACAAATACTTCACAATTGTATTTTATGACTTAATATTCTGAAGGTAAGGCAAAAGATAGTAATAATTATACTTTTTTATACTATCTGTCCATTCAGCATGCCAAGAACATTCAATTTGATCCTGAATTCTGGTTTTTGTTGCCTTATGAATATGATCCTCCAAATAAATATACTTGCTATTAACAGCCTTATTTTCCAAGTAGTATAAATAATTCTTCAGGGTTGGTAGTTCAAGGGCATTAATGTACTCAGAGCTTCTTGACAGCCATGTCATAATCGGTATATTCCACCAATCCCAAGTGACTTGTTGACAGGTGTCAGTTATCTTAGTATTTTCTCTTACTTCTTCTGTAGACTCCGTGCTGTTACAATTAGAAGTTTTTATAGAAGCTAGTAATATACTGGCTTTAAAAACCTTGATTACACTTGATTGCCACCCGTTAGATTTTTGTGATTCTATATTTGTGTCATTACAATACTTTTCAGTCAATATTTCTTTATCTGCGAAACAAAATATATGTAAGACAAGTTTAAAATTAATAATTAATAATTTTTCACTACCATATTTGTGATATGTAACAGGAACCAGAGTAGTGTCTTCGATTGGCTTTCGATACAAACTAGAACCAGGAATTTGACTTGCCAAATATACAGAGCCCACTAAAGTTAGCAGTCCTGCGGTGTATGTAGCTGCTAATATCATAGATATACACACTAAACATTGTACAATATTCTGAACCTCTGTAAGACAAAAAAGAATATAAAAATAATAGAAATTGTTTAAAAAAAACAAGTATATTATGTACCTATTGTAGATGATAATGTTTGAATTTCAGTATATGTAAAATGTCCTCTATTTGTTCCCTCTTTCTTGGCTAATTTTGTTTCAATTTCGTGTAATTTCTTCCAAAATGATAGTTGATTGACAAATATTTTCCAGTCCTAAGAAGACATATTTAGACATTTGATGTATACTTAGTCAAATGAAACTTACTATAGCATTCAGAAAATCTTTTTCAAGGCGAATCAACTCTTTGCAAGTCATTCCAGCAGATGCCGCCCATTCATCCATAAAAACTTCATCTGATTCCCCATCATCAAAAAGGTATTTAGAAGAAACCATCTAGATAAAAAAAACTATTTAAGTATATTACCCTTATTAACTGAACTATTAACTAGAATAACCCACATATTTATAAACTACATTTACATACCAAAGAAATTAAAAATAGATCAGAAGGAGATGTCCTTTCCAAATACTCCACATTGCATGTTTTCAATCGTTCCAAATATATCATTGCCAAAATAAAAGAACAAGGAGATACACAGGCATTTCTAGATATTTGAGCTGCTGTATTGCAATGTAAACGATCCAGAGACTTCCCCTTTTGAGCTTCAGAAAAGATTTCCACGGCCAGTTCTACAAAACATTGATTTGTTTAGTAAATATTACAAAAATGCAGTGAAATATGCAACTACCTGTTACAGGTAAACTCAAGACGTCATTCTTTGGCAATCTTCCATAATACAAAGTTTTTCTTATTCTAGAGAGATACTTCTGGTGGTCATCGTTGCCCTGAAATGTTTTGAACATATTAACACATTTCTTTAACAAAACACACGTGATGACCTATTATGGTAAATATTGAATTACATAAAATACCTTGCAATAGGGGGGTTTCTTGTATATTTTGGACATCTGTTGTTTGTTTGGCACCTGTATTTAATCGAATTATATCACAGAGAGCATAGAATTTTCGGAAAAATTAGAAACTTGGAAAAATATACCGAAAGTTGTCAGATTATTGAGTCACCTTGGCAGCTGAACCGCTTTTTGTTTGACTTAAGTTTTGACTATTTTTATTTAACAGAACCACGCTACGACCTACGTCCTACCACTTCTTCTTGATTAGTTTTGTGGCTCCTGCTGCTAAGACTTTGCGTCCTGAAACATTTATAATCATATAAATTAATTACTTTATATGATTTGTCAAAAAACACACATCCCTAATTAATGGATATTTATTGATTCTGTGGTTAATGTCAAAATACGTGTGAAAAAAGAGCTAACCTATAAATATTAATGTAAACAATTAAAAAAATAGCAATACTTATTATTTAGAAATTGCAGAATGGTGTCTGAGCCAGAGAAGGAACATGTCTTATCTAAAAGATTAAATAAAATTCTAGAATCGCAAATCGAAAATGACGACGAAACAATCGAAGCACTTCGAGAATTATCCACCTTCTATACGGAGAATTCTCTCCAAGCTCGAAGAAACTTACGCAGCCAAATAGAAAAACGAAGCTTGGATATTAACCAGAGCTTTTTATCTGCTTTTAAAGAAGTTAAAGATAGCTTCGATTTTGTCTATAATGATATTGCTGAAATGAACAAATGCATTCAGGATATGACACACAGACTACACAATGCCAAAAGCCAAACAAAACAATTACTGCAGAAAACTAGTGCATTACAGGTAAATATTTAAGATATAGATGAAACAGCTACAGTAATATTAGGTTTTTTTTAGAAAGAGAAAGAACAAAACTTAATGAAACAAAAGGTATCATCAGCAATTATAAAAACATTTCAGTTAAGTCGTGAAGAAATTATAGCCCTTCATGCAGATAAAAATAAAAGTGAAACACCTCTTACCTTTGATACTTTCAAAGCATTAGAGCACGTTCAGGAGATCCACAATAACTGTAAAATCTTGATGCAGGCAGGTTTACAAACTTTAGCTCTGGACATCATGGAACAAATGACTTTACACCAAGAAGGTAACAGTAAATACTTCTTGTTTATTGATTATAACACTGTTATTCTTCTAAATGTAGGTGCATTAGAGGTTTTATACAAATGGACTCAGAGCCATTGTCGAAATGTAGATAATCCAGAGTTGAGTGACTTAATAGTTCATGCTATGGCCAAATTACAAGAGAGACCAGTTTTTTTCAAGTATGTCATTGATGAATACTGTATTTGCCGAAGAAGTTTCTTGGTAGGAGAATTTATTAATGCTTTAACTAGGGGTGGTAAGAATGTACGATAATAAATATACACCTATATTATTTTTAATTGTTTTTAGGTCCATCTGGAAATCCTGCCCCAATAGAAATGAAGGCCCATGATGCCCAAATTTACGTTACTGATATGTTAGTCTGGATAAACAAGGCTGTACCAATAGAAAAACAAAACTTACATGTTCTTGTAAAATTATGCAGTTTTGAAGGATTAGACGATATGCTAAACAAAGCTTTGGCAAATATATGTGAAGACATTTGCCAACCTTTAAAAATAAGAATTGATAAAATTTTAAATGTGCCTAATTCACCCTCAGTACTTTATGCAGTATTAAATATGTTAAGGTAACATAATTTAAGTTTTTTTTGACATTTTAAAGTAAAATAAAAACATTAAATTAACAGATATTACAAGAAATGTATTTTGAAAGTGATAACAGGTGGTCAGCTTGCAGAAACATTAAAAGAGTTAGAAGAAAAGAGTGAATTAAAGTTTTTGAACTCTTTAACAGATCAAGTAAACAGTCTTTTAGTAAGAGTAGAAGCTCCCCCAAGAGATTTAAGCCCTACATCATCGATTTCAAATTTATTATCCATCTTAAGAGATATGTTATCTACAGCTAGTATGAGTGAAGGTATTTTTAATTTTTTGTTGTTAGAAATTAAACTAAAAAAATATCTCTCTTAGGACGTGAAGTTGACATGGTAAAAATAGCAAACACTGTTTTGGAACCTTTGTTAAGAGCGGTAAATGAGCAAGCTTCAAGATTACCTCCAACCGATATGGCTGTTTACTTATTGAATTGTATGTATTCAATGTATACTTGTCTCACTATGTATGAGTTTATGGAAGGTAGACTTGAAAGATTACAGGTAAATAGTGTAAAGAACAAAAATTTAAAGATTATACTAAATATTGACATTTTAGGCACAATCAGATGCTCAAATTGACACTTTAACATCAGAACAAGCTAGTTCCTTGGTAGCAAATTTGAATTTGGGTCCTATTTATACAATTTTACAAGATCACAGTCAAGGACCATTGTCAGGAATTCCAGGTAATGGCTAATTTATTGCAATTATTATTAATATACATATATAACTAATTTTTTCTTAGGGATGGAACCATCTAATTTAAAAAGCTTTCTGTCTAAGTTAGATCACTTATCAACTCACCCAGATTCAATATTATTACCACAAATAAACCTACTTTTATCATCTAAACATAAAAAATCAGTTCAAAAAAGATCCTTTGATGTGTTATTAGCTATTTACAAACAACTATACGAAGCAGTACATAATCCAGTAAATCAATATGAAGCTCCAGACAGTATTTTGAGTAAAACTCCTGAAGAACTGAATGCAATGTTCTCCTAAAATAATAACATGAAAAGTTTTACTTGTACATTTATTTTATTTAAGTATAAACACTACAATGTGTCTAAATAGTTAATATAAGCTGTAAAAGTCTTTAATAAAAATTTTATATACATTCATATGTAATAATTCAAAACACCTTTAAATTTATTTGTTCATATACTAAAGCTAATAATTGTTAAAGCTATAGAAACCACAGTAAAATTAATTTTGTCAAAAAAGTTTAAAAGTTCTTTTTGGAACAGTGTATTACTCCACCTCGTCCAATAAAGAAACATCCAGTAAACAAAATGTCGCTCTGCACATTGGACAAGTACATTTGCTGGATAACCACTGATTTTTATGTTCGGGATCTTGTCTGGATACAAACCATTTACCCATACAGTCCACACACCACATCGGTTTGCAAAAACAACTTGTACAATTGTTAATCAGGGTGTCTTGGCATTGTTTTTGAATTTTAACCTCCGGGCGGGATTGGAGACATCCTATACATTGATCTAGTTCCTGAAAGGGGTTTAAAAATGATATAAAATAGGCTGGATTAGGTTATGTTTACCATGTTTGTTGTATATTTTGGGTTCTTTGAAATGGTGTCTTTAAATACATCTAAGAATTGTTCTACTATGGATTTGTGGAATTTTACATTTGGCAAGACATTAATAGATCTGGCTAATCGATCCTCCAGATCCTAAAAAGAAATATAAATAATTTTAATATTTAAAAAAAATGTATTTAAGTACTTACCTTAAAATGTGCTGCATTTATCCTAATAATAAAAGGTTCTATCCTTGCACTATTCACTTCAATGTTTAAGTACTGTGTTTCTTTAGAATTCAGATGAGAAAGCTCAAAATTTGTGGCAGATTTTACAATTAAAGAAGCCTCGCTTTGATGTGTTAAAAATATAGTGAGTGGAGTGACTTTTAAGATCCAATTTTCTGTCACAACAACTCTAGATAACGGGTTTGTAGATATGCAAACTTTTTCAATTCTAGAATGAAGTGTAAATCAATTAAATTTTTATACTTGATAATACAACAATTACCTTCGAAACTCGTTTTCTATTTCAGAAGCTACTACTTCCCAGGAACTGTTGTTATTGCAGAACTTGGTTAAGTTTTTAACTATGGGGTGTTTACTGTAGTTATTATCTGTCCATCTCTTTACCTCAAACAGTGCTAAGAGTGGTAAAGTAATACTTGTTGCAGCAAAAATTTTCCAGTAAAGAGTTGTCCCAATAAAAAGTAAAGACAGCTATAAAATACTTTAAATTATAACAGCAAGCTCATAAAATTAACTAGCTTGACCTTACCTCATTAACATATCCTAATAAAAATAATAATATAACGTACACAAGAGGTAAACAGGAATAAACTATAAGATTGAGCATAGACTTCTTGATATGATATCTTATGAAATTTAACGACTCCGATCCCAAAATTCCGCTGAACCAATTTTGTATTGTAAAACCGGCACTGATGAATTCAGTCGGAGGATAAATTAAACCAAAACTTATTAATAAATAAAAAAGGGTAAAAACAACAAAAGGGGACATTTTGTCAAATTTAAAATAGGTTAGAAGTGTCAAATTCTTCTTCTTTTTTAAAGTTGTGGCTTTTAATGCTGTGAATAGTTCGGTTCAATAGTTAACCATAGATTAGTCTTTGTAATATTCCTGCTAGCAGGAATAATTTGAATGAAATTACCCATTGATGCTTTCTTTTTCCAATGTTTGCATGTAAAAGAAGAAAGCAATAAATGACGTAGTACAAATTTGCTACCTGTTTGAATTTACGTTCTCATTTGATTATTTATACTGTGATTAGATAAAAATAATTTTAAGTTTATCAATTTGATAATAACAAAATGTATCATAATGATAAAGTCATTTACTTGTATATAATTTTATTCAGTGTATTACCAATAATTTTAGGTAAGTAAGATAACAATATTTACAAAATACCTGTTTTTGTTTATAAGGTGGGGCAGGTGAGGTTATTCATAAAAATTTATTCGTAAAATAAATTTTAGCAAGCCAAGACTTCTATAAAATAAAACAAGTAGAAGATAGAGAGGAACCCGAAGAATTAGTTATAACATGGTGTACAATTAATCCAAATGAAACAAAAAAATGTGAAGCTTTATCACAAGCCAATGAACGAGACCAAATTAAAGTTGGGTATGAAACAATCAAAATACAGTGCAAACAGGCATCAAATAAAGGTAAGTTTGTGTTACAATATTACCTGTTTGTGTAATTAAGTAATTTTTAGATGAATGTATGGAATTCTTGGACGAAGAAAAAGCTACCTTGACAGTACTAGATGCTGGTGAAATATTTGTAGGGGGCAGATTTCACAGCTTGGTACCAATAGCTCAAGAAATACTACAGGGTTTGTAATCTATCTTAAAATGTTCTGTATTCATTCAAAGTTTATGTTTTTTTAGGTGGGTTTAACTACTATTACTCCGTGGCAGTGGTGAAAAAGAACAGCCTAACTGATGTGATTTCTTTAAGAGATCTTAAAGGAAAGAGAGCATGCTTTGCTGGTGTTGAGTCTTATGCTGGTTGGATGCTTCCTATTAGTACCGTATGTGATTATTCTGATATTTTCTAATATGTATATTAATCATAATATTTTCAGCTTATGAAAGAAGGTGTTATGGACATAATAGATTGCAATAATCATGTCAAAACAGCCACTAACTTCTTCGGTCCTTCTTGTGCCGTGAACTGTTTGTCTGATAAATATAATCCTATTGGTGATAATTCGGATAAGCTTTGTCAATTGTGTGTAGGTGCGATTCCAGGAAGGTGGTGTACGGATGCTGATCCTTATTCTGGATATGAAGGGGCTTTTAGGTAATGTAGAAGATTCTTAATTTAGATCAAGATGGAAGAAGTATTTTTTTAAACATCCTCAAAAATCAGGAATAAAAAAATTATTTTAATTGATTTTTTTTATAAATAAATCCCTGTTTAGTGTCTACACATAATGTTTTGTCTGTCAGGTAAGATGGAATAAAGACTAGTGTACATACTGGAAGATTTACCTGGATTTTATCAATTATAGCATTGTGTTTAGTGAGTTTTTTTTATTTATATACTATTTCTGCATTCTTTTTCAGATGCTTGCTAGAAAAAGGAGAAATAGCTTTCGTGAAACATACCACAGTTCCTGAATTACTTTCTTCAAAATACAGTAATCCATATCAAAATATTCTTCAAAAATCTCCTATAAAAATATATATTTTACAGGTCATAGTAATGATGAATTCCAGTTGTTCTGCAAAGACGGTTCTCGCAAACCCATATCAGAGTACTTGAACTGTAACTGGGGCAGAGTCCATTCCGATACCTTTGTCGTATCCTCGGTAGTTTCTTTCGAGCGCAGAGAGAAGTACCAGAGGTTCCTGCAAAAATTTGCAGAAATATATTCGAAGAATGGTAGAAGATTGGAGAGTAGTTCTGATGAACCGCAATTTGATGATTTGGGGAATAAGATTCATCCGGATCAGTTCAATCAGAATGGAAATAGAGTGAATCCTGATTATACTGATTATAGTAACCGGGGGACAGATCAGTATGGGAATAGGAACAGATTTAAGAGACAAAATTATGGGTAATTTTTGTTAAAAAATTCTGTACAGTGTTTGTCCCAAAAAATAAGTGTTTGGATTTAAGATTTTTATTGACATATTTTTTACATATACATACAGCCAACAGTAGCGTACATTTTAAAAATATTTTCGATATTCTACAGGGTGACTCAAATATGTATATTTTTACATTCAAGTTGGAGTTTTTATATGGAATGGAGAATATTAATTTTCGCTCAGTAGATTTGCCTTGAAACTTCCTATTTCAAAAATACCGTAACTTTATACAGGGTGAATTCTAAATAAGTGTAAAGATTTTCAGGGCTGGTAAATCTCGATAAAAAAAACATATTTTCTCTTTACCATTTTTTAAATAAGTCCAAAATAAGCGAGTTATTTTACTTTGAAAATTTTTAAAATTTTATTTTACTTTGAAAATATTTTTAAAATTTATGCTACTACAGATCCATAGATTTTATAAAAAAAACATTAGTGAAAATCTCAGATAGAAACCTGATACGGAGCTTTTTCTAAATACTGGCTCACCCTGTATAAGATGTTTTAACTTTTTTTTCTTTAGATATAATCAAGATCAGTATAACCAAAGGGACAGATATGGACAGGACCAATACGACAATCAAGACAGATATAGAAATAGGTTTGTGTCTATTTCTGTTTGCTATTATTTTTAGTACTATTTTTTTTTATTTTTAGACAAGACGAATATAATGATAACAGAGACAGATACGGCCCTCATCACAACCAATACGGCAACAACGTTTACCAGAATGAAAACAATCCTAATAATTACAATCAGTATGAATATTTTAATATATTCGAATCATCTCCAAGATTCGGTGATCACGGGAACTTGTTAGTTGGGGTAATACACATTTAAATATTTTTTTTTTTAATTGTAATATATAATTTTTATTTTTTTTAGGATTCTGCTATTGGTTTTGCACCAATCCCCGAAAACCTACAAACCTATGAAGCTTTCCTCGCTGATTCCCATAAGATTATCATGGAAGTAAGAGAATGCCCAGTGAAAAGAATGACACTCTGTGTTACATCAGATGAGGAGAAAAATAAATGCATCAAAATGAGGGTAATGTATAAAAAGTTATTAATAATTCTAACAATATTATTTTTATTTTTTATTTTATATGATTAGACTGCTTTGAAAGCTCAACTTTTAAAACCGGAAATGGAGTGTTACAAGGGTCATTCGCAAATACATTGTATGCAAGCTATTAAGTCAGGTATGTATTCATAATACTTCTAACTTTTTTTCATTTAGATATTAATTTGTTACAAGAGTTTATGTAAATTCCTAATAAAGTCTGTTTTTTTTGTCATTTCAAAGACTACTGTGACGCAAATTTCTTTTCGATTGTATAATAATTTATTCTACGTTGTTTTTTATAACAGGTAGTGCTGATGTGACTGTTCTGGATGCTAGCGATGTATATACAGCAGGCTTGAACTTTGACTTAGTGCCTTTTATTAGCGAAGTGTACAACTTGGAAGATCCAGATTATTATGTAGTGGCCGTGGCAAAAGAATCAGATGCTAACACTGAGCTAACATATCTGAGAAGTAAGTATATTCAATAAAAATTGTTTAGAATTTGGGAAAAAAAATAAAATAGGTTGTGGGACATTTGAACTACTTTGGTTTTTATTGCTGGGGAAGAATTTTTTTGGCTCTCTAATGTTTAATAGAGACTTATTATTAGAAGTTGAATTGTTATTACTTACTTTTCTTATTATTTTATTATTATTATTGATTTATTTTTTATATTTTTTCATTGGTTATACCGGGTGCGTCTCAAAAATGACTCACCCCTATAACTGTTTTATTTTTTCAGATAAAAAAAAACGAGATTTGGTACGTTAGTATATGACATAAATTAGGATTGATTGGTGTATTCAATTGTTTTTGGTCACTTCCTGTTTCACCGGAAATGACAACTTTTGATTTTTAAATAGCACCCTCGGTATTTTTTTACTTTATTCGATAGAAAGTGACATTCTGAATAGAATGTCATATCATATGTCAACTTTTGACATTCTCGCTTAACAAAAAATTGTATTTTAAAATTTAATCTAGAGTGCCATGGCTATGTTAAAAACACTAATTCTTCATCAGGGAGCTTTGGAAAAATAGATTTGATGATCTAATGTTTTTACTATCTTGTCCTGGCCAGTTAGAAAATGCTCAAATCGTATTTTTAATCATATCTCAATTTTTTTAAATGGAACGAGGGTGGCTCATTAGCATATTTGGAAAAAGCATTTTTTTTACGAATAATTTGATACCACACACTTGGTATTTCAAGTCAAATTTTCGTTACGAACCGGAAGTTATAATTTCAAATAAATCATATGCGAAAATGTCAAAAGTTGACATATGATATGTCATTCTATTCAGAGTGACATTTTCTATAGAATAAAGTAAAAAAATCCCGGGGTGCTATTTAAAAATCAAAAGTTGTAGTCATTTTCGGTGAAACCGGAAGTGACGGAAAACAATTGAATGCGTCAATCAATTCTAATTTATGTCATATACTAACATACAAAATCTCGTTTTTTTAACTAAAAAAATAAAAAAGTTATAGGGGTGAGCCACTTTTGAGACACACCCGGTAGAATATTATATAATAGTGTACATTTAAACAAAATTACTTGACAAATGTATTAAATAGAATAAAATTGTACTGTATTCTGTTCATCAAAAGAACATAATATGACAGTGATAGACATTGGTCTGTCATTTTTAAATATAGTTAGATTATTTATTTATTTATTCTGCCATTTTCTGATTTCGTCGATGCAAATCATGTATTCTATTTCTAGAAAGATTAATAATAATTAATAAATTAAGGTTAGTATGATACGACCTTGAAGGTATTTAAACTATCATTAAATGACAGGAAAATGGATACCTTTGTCATTAAAATCTACTTTGCTGTTAATATACAAATTAACCTGTATATTAAAAATTTATTACTTTAGAAAGTTTTATGAATTTGGTGTAACTATCTACAGGATGATTCTTTAATTTTATCAGATAAAATTAATAAATATATTAATTTTATATATATGATTATATCTAAGAGTTTTTCTGACGTTTAAAGAGCATGTGCAGATTTAAATGATAAATAATGAATATATTTGTAATTCTACTAATTCTGTGTTAAAAAGTATCGTAAACTGATATCACAGAAACAGGTACGCGTAAAGGCACCCAAATATAAATAAATTTGGTTTGTAGGGCACTGTAATTTACAGCTTTTAGATTATTCCAATTCCAATATTATTAATATCTGGACAGTTCAAAATTTGCATGCGATTTTCCTGTTTCCAACGATAATGAGATAGATAGATTTCCTCAAGGTTTATTTATTTAGTTAGAATACAATAAAAAAGTTAGATTAAAGTTAGGATACAATAAAAAAACAAGTTGGGACATTTGAACTACTTTTATTTTTATCGCGATACAAACTTTTTTTTATTTATTTTAGCGAAAAATACCTGTCATGGTGGTATCAACACTGCAGCGGGCTGGGTGTATCCTATGGCATTTTTGATAAGCAATGGTTGGATCAGGCCGTATGGCTGTAACAGCATAAGAGCCGCAGCTGAATATTTTACAAAAAGCTGTATTCCTGGAGCTATCAGTACCGAGTACAACACAGGAGTACCTTATGATAACATGTGCGATCTGTGCCATGGAGTTAGCTACAGGTAAATATAGTTTATCTAGCATAATAATAAGTCAAAACTGGATTTTTTGGCTTTAGTCTTTTTTTCCATAGCAACTGTTAAAAATTGCCTTATATCTATCAAAAATAGTAGATAAAATAGTACTTTAACCGCAAGGGTATATTAAATGATACTTTAACAGCGAGGATAGGTTAAAAACTTTATTTCTTCTCGCACGTTTTTTAATTGCTTCCATTTTTGAAAAATGTTGTATTCCTTTTCATAAGTTATTCGGGATTTAAATGTAGTAATTTGGATATGGCGTTTGTCACCTCAGCCTGAATATCTGTTGGTAATTTACTTATTTCGTTTTGAGCCATTTCTGGCTCCAATTCAATCAGCAATCGACGCAAAAGAGAATTCAAAAATATTGACTCAAAACTGACAACTAAAGAGACAGCTTTATTTATTTGTCAAACACAAAACATCCCCCTTTAGAACTTCATCTGTCATGTTAATAAATGAAAGTAAATAATAAAGCGCCTCTCGTGTTTGTTCGCACTCAAAAAATTTCAGTTAATGCTTGTATATATTTTTAATATATTTTTTAAATTTACATTTTTTTAATTGTAAAGTAATATATTACATTTAAATGGAATATATTACATAACAATTATGTCAATTACAGGATTACAAACTTGTTTTCTAACATTTTTTAAATAAAACGAATTATAAAATTTCAATATATGTATATTTGTCGTAGGTATGAAAAAAGTAAAATATAAAATGGACAAACGCTTACTTACATTGCAATAAAACTTCCACTTTTAGTTTTGCAATCCAAACGTAATATTTCTATTTCACAAGTAAAAATATCCGACAACACTAAAATCACTGAAACTTCCGCGGCTGACAACGAAAACTGAAAAATATAACGGCACTTTTTGTTTTGGACCTGCATATCAACATTACACTGTACTATTATGTATTTGTTGTTGAAATAATATAAAATATTTAATTATAACTTGTAAATTTTAATATTTTAACATGATTTTAACTACTTTTGACAATAACTAATTTTTTGTTATCAAGATTATATTTTAGACGGCAACTGACATATATGTCATAATATTTGAATCTTAAATATGTATGTAATATAATTTAAATTACTATAATGCAACTTTATACTAAGAAAACATTTATACATTCATAAAATACAACAAAGTCTAATAATATAGTTTGAAAACAATGAATATTGAATTAAAACTGAAAAAGTTAAGCGCGACCCCTTGTGTCAAAATTAGAAGATTAAATTTTCGCAATTTTGACACCATTTGATGACTGGTGGCGCCTCTAGTGTCTATTCGGGCGGTTGGGCTTTTACTCCCGCTTATGGCCATTAAAGAAAAAGTTCTAAAGGGGGATGTTTTGTGTTGTCAAATTACACGAAATAATAATTTCTGGATATTTTTTAAAACGTAACTCGTTATGGAAAAAAATATTGTTTTATACACGACGATAAAATTGCATTATCCTCTCGCGAAATTAATTCATTAATCTTTTCAGTCGGTGAATGATTCAATGAATATTGACATTTGCAACTCTTTATAGACAGTTTTATTCTAGTGTGAGATGATAACGGGTATCATGATGTTGATTATTTACATACTTTCAATATAAATAGTAAGAACGGAGCATATCACCAAACTTTGGTGAAGAACGATGGGTTATTAATATAGCTGACTTTTTTTTCTAGATATTGTAGGAGAGACGCTTCCGAAGATTACTACGGCCATACAGGGGCCTTCAGGTGCTTGGTAGAAGGCGGTGGTGACGTAGCCTTTGTCAAACACACCACGGTCTTCGAAAATACAGGTGGCAAAAAAAGAGAGTGGTGGGTCAGGGACAATCTAGTTGAAGATTTTGAATTGCTTTGTCCTGATGGGACCAGAGCCGAAATTAATGAATACCCAAAATGCAATTTGGGTAAAGTTAAAGCCAATGCTATAGTCGCTAGAGGTGGATATGGGTATAACGAGACTCAGATCAATGCCTACGTCAATTTGTTTATGTATGCTCAGACGTTTTATGGCAGGAAAACGGCTGATGAGTTCAGGTATTTTTTTTAATTTGTTATTTACTTATACAGGTGTCGTTTATAAAGTTTTATATTAGTAGGAGTGTGATGTGTTGCCGATGTCCATTTCCAAGCCAACTGGACGCCGTTTTTTTTTCCGAAATGAATGACAAGGTCAATCTCTAGACGTCATTTACTAAAAATTGACACAAAGCTTGTCAAAAATTAACACTAATTTTAGGAAGATTAAAAAAGGATCGAACGTTTCCAGAAAAATTGACGTTGTTCTTATCGTCATTTTTTTTCATTTGTTTCAAACCTTTTTAACTCACCCTGTATATGTCTTTTTTTTCACAGTTTCAGCATGTTCACTTCTGAGCCTCCCTACGCAGATCTGATCTTCCAAGACGCCACCACGCAACTACAAATAATCGAGCCAAGCAAAAGATATTACTCGGCATATTTAGGGCCCGACTTCATGAGAGCAAGAAGAATAGTAGACTGTCATGCGGGGGCTTCTAAACGGCAATCGGTCACAGTTTTCGCTTTGACATTACTGACAGCTTTAATAGTGTTTAGTTTTTAGTAGTTTTTACTTGAGAACCAGTTTTTAATCCGTCCGAACAGTTCAAAGAAATTTTGTGTGAAACGTCATTTTAATTTATTTAAATTTGACTGATGTATGCTTTAATTCTAATGATATTATAATATTTTATTTGAAAATTAAAAAACGGCGTCACAGTGACCTTTGAAATTACAATTTATGATAATTTCTATCTGGGTCACCAGATAAATATGCCATTTCCAAAAAAATGACATAAAAAGTTACTTAATTTAGAAAAAACTTTTGTCGATTGTCATTTCGAAGGCTACTATGACACCGTTTTTTTTCTCAACAATATATGGTACTTTTCCATATTTTTTTTTGGAAAGTTATTAAAATCCGTCCAACATTTATTCCAAATGCTTTATATTTAAGTCTTATTTGACTGATACACGTGTTAATTTTAATGATATTAAAAAAATATTTTACACGTAAATTTTTATTTTTACAAGTAAGATTTTTTATATTGTATTTTATAATGGTTTTAAGAATTTTTAAGTGCACTTACTAGTATCAAATGCCATAAATTTATTTTTATTGTGTCAAGTTTTTATTGATTGTACTCTAAAAGAAAACTAACTTAACATAGATATCAAATATTTTTAAGTTTATACATCAAATTTGTATACACAAATATACAAGAATTTTGTAGTAAAATCGATGTTTTTTTTTCCTTAAAATGCCTAAGAAGACATACTTTTTTTTCCTTAGTAATTGAATTATTGCTGATAATTATGACTTATATTGTGATAATACAGCTAAAAATTATCATTCTTAAACAGAAACTTGAGTAAATAAAGCAATGACTGACAGAATACAAAGACACAACGCCCATATACGGGCTGGGGAAGAATTTGTTTTGTTGACGCCATTTTTTTGGAGACAAGATTTTTAATACTTTGTTGTGTGTAGTGAACTTTGTATTAACTCTATTACAATGGTAATTTGTTCAGGTTTCAAGTGTAAAAGGCACACCATCCCACATCCCAGCCGTTGGCCGTCGAGGCCGCCTGACTTAGTGCCCATGGATCTAATCCTATGGATATATTTGCGGGAGAATAAAGGTTCCTTATTCTTTCGTATAATCTAGACAAGAATTAGAAATACTTAGCAGTTATGAGAGGGTATCTTTCACCCCCACTGAGTTAATGAATTCCGCGAGAAATGTTCAAAACTGCCCCGTCTGTCCATAACAGAAGACTGTCGATAAGTCGGACACCTGTAGCAAAATCTCAAGTCTTGGTTTGCTATTTATTTTTATTGTTATTAGATATAATTTAAATGTGTTGATGTTGGTTAAATATAGTTTAAATTGTTATAAAATTCTGCATCTCTCATAGCAAATATTATTTTCGTTTTAACTGATGCTCACAGCTAGAATTTTTTTGCATTACAGCCGATGCCGTTCAAAGCCTACTTATTTAAAGTGGGTGAATTTTTATATATACTCTATATCTCGAAGAGGAATCGAGCAAAATATCAAGTGGGTTATATTTTTGGAAAGGTAATTTTAAATTCTTTTCAAAAATCAAATTTTCTGTTGATAATTCTTAAATTATTAATTTTAAAAAAATTATACTTAAACCATTAAATTCTACGTAAAAAGGTGCATTGGAAATGTTTTCATAAAAATACAAAATTTTCCCTAGCAAAAAAGTTACAGCGATTTGTTAGAAATGCATATTTTTGAAAAACACCCCGTAACTCCGAAACGGTAACAGATATCGATATGCGGTTTTCACCATCATGTTTTTGACAAAAATTGGGCTCCAGACACCGATATTAGTTTTTGTCTATCTCCTATAGAAAAGGGTGTTTCCATTTAAAAGCGTCGAATTTGACCCACCCTGTACATGATATGTGCTATACGTCGATACTAGTTTTGTACCTTTTGTTAACATTTTAATACGTTTTTTTAATAATTAATTAATTAGTATGATGCTACCTAAATAAGCAGATTACACCATAGGCGTAGACAAAACGTTTATAAAAAATAAAAATATCTTTTCAGGCAGCAAAGTTGAGAAAAATATGTAGCAGGGCACTGTTTGGAGACATGGTAACAATTTGGTCCCGGGTGTTATTGGTCCTTGTATTCTTTAGTCAATGAAATAAACGTCCATTTAGAAGTTTAGAACACCCAGTATAGAGCATTTTCGGAATACTGTGCCATCCTATATATAAAAAAAAACAACAAAAAAACTTAAACGCCTCTAATAAGCAACATATTATTTTATTGAGTCAGATTATACAGCTCATTTATTGCAATATTATAAACCAAATTAAATTATTGCAACAATGGAATATGAGACAAACAATAGGCATTTAAACCAAACAGCTGTGCGTATAAATCACTTAATAAGTGACTCCTAAACCATAAAAACGTCCTTGGAATTGAATTCATTCGGATTTAGAACTTTTAGATGACTCACGATGGCATTAAACCCATAAAAAAAACTCTATGACCGTGGTGTCGCGCCTTAATATAAAAACGCATTTTTAGATATCATTTTTTCGTTTTTGTGTAGACCTGCTAAAAATACAGCTTTTAAGTAAAGACGGGACCCAGTATAAATATTGACAGGATGTATGAATGTATATTTGTGTCTTTCGCATCACATATGCACATGCATATACAGGGTGAACCCTATATAAGAGCGTCGAAAAAATTATGTCGGCGAGGTTTACCACATACGATAAGAGCTTTTATAGAATAAAATTCAGGGTCATTATTTTTCTATTTTCTTTAAATACGTACTTAGAAAACAATTAGAAATATTATACAGGGCGAATCTTAAAAAATATTTTTGAAAATCTTGAATTTTTTGAAAAAAATATTGATTTTTTTTAATTTTTAGTTAAATATCATATTATCTTGATAATATGGCAACACGGGTTGTAGATTAAAATTACAAGAAAAAAACCACAGAAAAGATCCGGTGCTTCTCAAAATTTAAGAAAAAATCGTTTAAGTATTTTTAATTTTCAAAGAAAAATAACTCGGTTATTTTGGACTTATTTGAAAAACGGTAAAGAGGAAATATGTTTCTTTTATCGAGATCTACCATTCCTGAAAATATTTGCACTTATTTCTGACTGACCCTGTATTTACAGTGAATCACATAACTAATTATACAGGGTGTGTCTTAAATAAGTTCAGATATTTGAAAGGCTGGTAGATCTTGATAAAAGAAACATAATTTTTCTTTACCGTTTTTTAAATAAGTCAAAAATAACGGAGATATATTTTAATTTTGAAAATTACAAAAAAAAAAGATTTTTTCATTTCAAACATTTCTGGGGTTTCTTTCTTGTAAATTTAATCTACTACATATGTTGCCATATTATGAACATATTATGTTTTTTAACTAAAAATTAAAATTACCAAAAATAACAAATTTAAAAAAAAAATTCCGAAAAAAACCTCATAGGCGTGTTTTTGGAGTTGAAATATACTACCCTAAAAATATTTGCACTTATTTTAAGACTGACCCTGTATAAGTGTAAGTTAGGAACCATTATTATTTTTTTTATTTAGCTAAAATGAGAAATTTACATCTATATACCGGGTGCGTCTCAAAAGTGGGATGAAAAGAGTGGGCAAAAAAACGAGATTTGGCATGTTAGTATATGACATAAATTAGGATAGGTTGACGTATTTAGTTGTTTTTGGTCACTTCCTGTTTCACCGGAAATGACAACAACTTTTGATTTTTAAATGGAACACTCGGTATATTTTTACTATGAATGACATATGATATGTCAACTTTTGACATTTTTGCATATGGTTTATTAGAAATTTTAACATGCGGTTTATAACGAAAATTTGACTTGACATACCAAGTGCGTGGTATCAAACTCTTCGTAAAAATATGCTTTTTTCCGAATATGCAAATGAGCCACCTTTGTTCCATTTGAAAAAAATTGAGATATAATAAAAAATACGATCTGGGCATCTTTTTGGGGCCATCTTGGGCCGGGACAAGACACGAAAAACATTAGACGATCAAATCTATTTTTCCAAAGCTCCTTGATTAAAAATTAGTGTTTTTAACACAGCCATGGCACTCTAGATTTAAATTTAAAATACAATTTTTGTTTAAGCGAGAATGTCAAAAATTGACATATGATATGTCATTCGATTCAGAGTGTCATTTTCTATCGAATAAAGTAAAAAAATACCAACGGTGCCATTTAAAAATTAAAAGTTGTAGTCATTTCCGGTGAACCAGGAAGTGACCGAAAACAATTGAATACGTCAATCAATCCTAATTTATGTCATATACTAACATACCAAATCTCGTTTCTGTATCTGAAAAAATAAAAAAGTTATAGGGGTGAGCCACTTTTGAGACGCACCATAGTCTGTCCTATGAGAGGTTCCCTGAGTGTAACAATTGGGTCTGTCATTTTAATTTTTAATTCACAGGCAAATTTTACTGTATTTAAAATTGTTATTTTGTGCATATTGTTTGGCAAAACCTTCCCTGACTCATCGGACAGACAGTGATACCGGTATAACCGAAAATATCCCTATATCTTCAAACAATTTTAGCAGGATTGTTCCCAGGTACATACTCCCTCAATTTTTTAGACTATAAATTTTACTTTTAGCTATATTAATGGACGTATTTCCCCGTGACACACCCTGAACTTCCGAGTTCGCCGAAGAGTGAAAGGTGAATATTTTGGACCCGAAACACCCAATAGATTAGTTAGTCATCTTCTTCTAGGCGACGTTGCCACGTAGTTAAAAATTTCTCTGAAAGCAGGTTTCTCTGTAAGGCAGGTTCTCATGGGTCCTGTGTCTTAATTGATTTAAATCGTTGTATTAGCAAACTTTAAAAACAATTTTTTAAAGTAAACAAAATAAAGTGAAAATATATTTAGTTTTTTTGTATCGTATCTTAATTATTATGGAAGCTATCTGAAAACTTAAATCGATTATTAATTGATAATTGGTTATTGATATTAAACCAGTTTTTTATCCAGTGGCGTCGTAAGTACTTAAAAAAATAATAATAAAAATAAAAATGTCTTATTTTAATAACACACCCTGTATCAATATTTATCAAAATTAGAACATAAGTATCTTGGATAAGGAGAATTCAATATAATTTATCAGATTGGAAATAAATACTGTCCTAAGGGTAGTTTACTCTTGACTCGAAAAATATCAAACCCCATTAAAACGTACGTCTATGTCGTATCGCATTTCTTACCCTGGACAAAATGTACGTCTTATAGCCATACAGCCTCCTGCCAAAAACGAAAAAGATCGCTCAACAAACAATCAAGATATTGGCTTGTATCCATCTTAAGTGGGACACCCTGTATATGTTACGGTTACAGTCCGATCTCCGGTTAATGTTTGGGTTAGGTTATGTTTTTGATTGTTTTGTTGTGTGCTTGTTGTGTGTTATTCTCGAGATTCACCGGGTAATGTCGACATTAACCGGACATCTGGTTGTTTTGACTCCAGGGTATCAGGGTAATTATAGTGATTTAAGTAATTTTACTGACTTAACTTGCAGTTTATCACGATTTATGTCAAAAATATAGACTTAAATCATTAAAATGACTCTTTGAATAAAAAGACTAAGGAAGGAGCATAATGCTATCCATGTATTCATGCATGGTGGGCGGAAAAAGCACCATAAAAGCACTCTAGGGTGGGGATCCTTGACAGTTCTGTTTGACGATTCATTTGACGCATTTGAATTTGATTTGAAATTTTGTGGATTTGTCAGTCTTTACGGAGCTTATTTTATGTTATTTATTATTTATTCTACTAATGATAGTTGTATAAAGGTAGTAAATCTAGATGGAAATTGTGGCAGAACTTAAATTAATAGTAACATTATCGCGATTTATCGAAAAAGACTCTAAAATAGTTGGTTGTGTAGCGTGCCGTAGATCTCGGCAAAAATTGAGTGAAATAATGGAACAACTTTTCGCTAGTAAGTGACTATATAATATACATACGTGTAGTAAACCGATCATTTATGAAATTCACTTAAATTAACTAAATTATATATTTTTCTTGCATTTTAGCTTTTATTTATTACTTGTCAAAGATTAGATGTCAAAGTATTTAGATAAGTTAATTTGACTTACCTGCTTCAGTAGCGTATCGGATGTTTGTGTTAATAAATACTTATTATAAGTTATCTATTTTTATTAGAATTATATATTTTTATAACAATTTTAATAACTACCAACATTTATTCACAACGTAAAATAAAACAACAAATTATTGACGACTACCCCACGTCTACCCTACATCATAGTTTTACATTTTTTAAATAAAATTAGAACGACACTGATAAACCGGAATTTAAGTCGGCCATATTTGAGGCCCATCGCGGTGTACCGAAGATTTTTGATATGCTCCTTCCTTAGTCTTCTTATTCAAAGAAATGACTTAAAAACGTTATATTGGTTGTATAAGTCTTTACAAAAATGACTTGACTTCATGACTTGACTTGAAATAAAATGATTTAAGTCAAAGATTTAAAATAACTTAAATCATTTGTGTGTGAACTTTATGTTGCATTTGACTTAAGACTTGTTGCAGCTCTGATTAATAATTAATTACTGATAATTATGCTATAAATAAATAATAATTCCGATGTTTTTTTTGTCGATTTTACAAAATAAATCGGTGGCGTTTATTATCTCACTTACTACAACACAAACAATAAACATATTCATTATGTTATCATCTTAATAAACCAATAAACCACTGACATACTTTAGATAATTCTTTGTATTTTTCTCCTCCTCATCACCAATAAAATTTATCTTCAAGGATTTTTCTCGGACCGCTATCGGCAACCGCGCATTCCAAATTCTCTTATCGCCGCATTCCGTCTCTGTCGCACCCGCGCAATCCGCACCTCTCGCGCCCTTCCCCGTCGCGGCCTTCCACAAAAACAACTTTCTAGTACCTTTTTATCATCAAAAAAGCCGTACCATGGCTAATATCAATAATAAATTGCGGTGCAGAACGGTGTACGCTTTCGCCAGAGAAATGTATCCCAAGACGATCAAGCACGATATATCCTACGGGACCGCCGGATTCCGTACGAGGTAAGAATTCGAAAATTTGAGGTTATGTGAATTTTTATTATTTCTTTCAACCCTAAAAATATTAGTTTTTTGTGTTTAATTTAATGTATTTCAGGGCTACGGACTTGTCGTACGTGATGTACCGTATGGGGCTTCTGGCTGTCCTTCGTGCCAGATACAAAAACGGTTTGTTTATATTAAAATGAATAATATTAGAAAAAAAATCAATAATTTAACAAAAATTAATTTTTAGCTGTGATAGGGGTAATGATAACAGCCTCACATAATCCAGAGCCAGACAATGGTGTGAAACTTGTTGATCCCATGGGAGAAATGTTGGAGCAAAGTTGGGAGAAATGGGCTACTAAAATTGCAAATGTAACGTAAGTCCATTTTCGATATTGCTATAATGGTGTTTTGTTTGCTAAGTGCAAACAGATGGGTCAGTTTACGTAAATATGCTTTAATAATGCACGTTCTATTATTGTATCTATTTTCTTTTGTTAATTTAGAATTAGATCGATATCTAGATGACACAATATCAGGATTTTTTAAAAAAATAATCTGTAATTTTGTTAATCCTTTCTAAGATTAAATTCTGTTATTAATTTTTGGGAAACAATATGTTTGAAAATACTTAATGCTTATCTAAATCCCTAGATTTTTGTTTATCAGATACCAAGATCAGATATGTATATTTAAAAAATAATAATAATTATGAAATATTTTTTCTGTTTCAAGATACATACATCCAAACCAAACCAAAAACTTGATTTTTTTGTTATTTTTAGAGATGATAAGCTGGAAAATGTAATAAATGATATTATTGCTGAATATAACATTGAGAATATGAACGATAGGCCTGAGATTGTTATAGGAAAAGATACAAGGCCGAGTAGTCTACACCTGTCAAAAGCTGTTATTGATGGTTTGATATTGATTTTTTTTATATATACATTCTATATAATAAAAAGAGGTGTTATAGTGGCCTTAGAATGGCAATTGATCATAATTTCTGTAGGGCTGACCTCAATATGTCATTTTATATTAGTGTAATAGTCTCTTAGTTAAAATATTTATATTTTTAATTTAATTACACTTGTCCAGATAATTGTTAATCAACATTTCATTTAATAGTTAATGAAAATGAATGGGAACCAATTACAAGTAATCAATTGCTATGTAATACATTGCACACAAGTTGACAACTCTGCAAAAGAACCGACGTTGCCGGATAGAGCAAAATTTCACTAAATCTGGGTAGTGTTTCTGAATCACGCTGATGTTTTTTGTTTATTAATAAATGAAAATTAGTGAAAACCAAATCGACGTTGCCGGCTGGGGTAAAATTTCTTTAAATCTAGGTAATTTTTCCCAAGCACGCCGATTCTTTTCATTAATAATTTAAAATGAATAAATGAATTTTATTTAGTAGTTATTAATGAAAATGAATGGTAGGTAATCAATTACAAGCAATCAAAATGCTATTTAATACATTGCGCACAAGTTGACAATTCTGTGAAATCACCGGTGTTGCCGGATAGAGTAAAATTTACTTAAATTTAGGAAATTTTTCTCAAGCACGCCGATTCTAAGTCATTGTGGCAGTGATAATTTTTGTAAGGTTTACCTCCATAATATGGATATAAAAATTGGTCTTTAAGTTAAAGAACACTAAGATATTTCGTCACAAATCTAATTTTGAAATTCTTTCAATTAAATAGTAATTTCTGACAAGTTTTTATGCCAATTTTTTAGTAGTAAGAGAAATTAAAACCAACTATTGTCTTTTCAGAGGCCACTATGATACTTTTTTTCGATTATATGCAATTTTTAAATCATGTTATTGGTTAGGACATCTAGATATTAATTGATATGATTTTTTATAGGTGTATTAGCCATGGGCGGTAAACCTGTAGACTATGGTATTGTAACCACACCTCAATTGCATTATTTTGTCGTGTGTAAAAATACTCGTAGAGCCTACGGCCAGCCGACTGAAGATGGGTACTACAAAAAATTAACAAACGCCTTTAAGAAAGTTAGGGGACAAAATTTTAACAATGGCAACTATGTAAACAGGTATGTTTTAGCATAAATTCTAATATAAAAATAACAACAGTATTCGTTTACTTTAATATTAAGCATATATTTAGCTGGTTTCAATTCAGATACTAATCTATTAATGAAAAAAATTGTATTTTAATAAAATTGCATTTTTTGAGATAATTTTAATGAAAATTGCCATAATACAAGCTATTAAATGTTATTTAATACATCTCGTACAAGCTGACAACCCTGTACAAGATCCGACGTTGCCGGATAGAATAAAATTTCCCTAAATCTGGGTAATTTTTTTCAAGACAGCTTTTTTGTATTATCAAAAGGTTCTGCAGCTCTTATACACTAGCTGCCACTGTATTTGATGCTTATTTTTTGTTGACAGAGTGCTATATGATGGTGCTAACGGGGTAGGTGCTAAAAAAATCAAGTACCTCAAGGAAGGCCTAGAGGGCAGCCTCATCGTGGACATGTACAACGACGAGATCATAGGCTCGGGTAAACTTAACTACCTGTGTGGTGCTGATTTCGTCAAATCTCAACAGAAGTTTCCTACGGGATTACCGCAGGATCCCAATGTTAGATGTTGCTCAGTAGATGGCGATGCTGATAGGATAGTTTACTATTACTTGGATGAGAATAAAAAGTTTCATTTGATGGACGGTGATAGGATAGCTACACTTATAGCGGGATTTTTAAAAGAGGTAGAATTGTTGAAAATAGTAACTTTTTGATAGTAAACATTTCTGAGAGAGGTAGAGTGATTAATGGTGTAAAAAACTCTTTTTCTGTTCTTGTGTTGACCCTGAAATTACGTCAACCATCGCAAGTATGAACCATAGAGTTTAATAATACATAGACGCGATCTTCTATCGATATTTTGTAATCAACATAAATATTAATTTGACGTCACTTCAGGGCGTAAAACGGTATACAATACTAAAATATCAATCTCTGTCAATATTGTTGCTTCGTCTCTTTGATCATTTATATTTTGGGCTAGTAGGCAATAATTTTCGTTTTAGGTTTTAGAAAAAACTGGAATAAGCTTAAAGTTAGGTTTAGTACAAACTGCCTACGCCAATGGAGCCTCAACTGATTACATCACCAATGAACTGGTAAGCTGCTTTCAGTATGAAACAGAATTTTAACTCTACTAGTTAAATTTTTGACTGATAATTTCTTATTTCATATTCAGTTTTGATTTTTTATGTCTGCATCATTTTTAGAAAGTTCCAGTGGCGTGCGTACCTACCGGCGTCAAACACTTACATCATAAAGCTCTCAGTTATGATATTGGTGTATATTTTGAAGCCAACGGCCATGGAACTGTAGTTTTTAAGAACAGTGCGAAAGAGAAGCTTCGAACAGCATTAGAAACAAATAAGTAAGCGTTGAAAAAAATTATATTTCTTTGCCTATTGTGACACACTTTTTTATTTTATTTTTCTAGTTTATCGGATGAACAAAAACATGCTACAGAAAGACTAATAAATATAATTGATATTATAAACGAGACAGTGGGTGATGCTATCTCTGATATGTTATTGGTGGAGACGATATTGCATTATAGGGGATGGGATATTAAAGACTGGGAAAAGGCCTATACGGATCTGCCTAATAAACTGCTTAAAGTGACAGTTCAGGTCAGTATTTAGTTTTTATTTAAAATATATTATTAACAATAAATTAACTATTTGTTAACAGGATCGCACGGTAATAACTACTACCGATGCAGAACGAAAATGTGTCACTCCTGAAGGGCTTCAAGCTGAAATCGATGCCATTGTTGCCAAGTATCCTAAAGGCAGGTCCTTTGTAAGACCTTCAGGTAAGGTTAAATTTCATTCAGAGATAGTTCTTCATGTTATTCTGAATAATAAATAAACTTTTTTTTTTGTTATTTTCGTTAAAAATTATTTACTTATTTTCCTTTCTTGGTCTATTTATTCGATTAGAAAGAAGTTGGGACATTCGAACTATTTTTTGTCAAATATACTATTTTTTGTCAAATAGACTATTTTTTGTTATTTTCGTTAAAAATACTTATTTTCCTTCCTTGGTTTCTATTCAATAAGAACAAATTGGGACATTTGAACTATTTTTTATTGTTAAATAGACTATTTTTCGTTATTTCCGTTAAAAATACTTAATTTCCTTCTTTGGTCTCTTTATTCAATAAGAACAAATTGGGACATTTGAACTATTTTTTTTTGTCAAATAGACTTTAATTTTTTTTTTGTTATTTTCGTTAAAAATACTTATTTTCCTTCCTTGGTCTCCCTATTAAATGAGAAACAAGTTGGGACATTTTAACTATTTTTTTATTGTCAAATAGGCTTTATTTTTTTGTTATTTTCGTTAAAAATACTTATTTTCCATTCTTGGTCTCTTTATTCAATAAGAAACAAGTTGGGACATTTAAACTATTTTTTATTGTTAAATAGACTATTTTTCGTTATTTCCGTTAAAAATACTTAATTTCCTTCTTTGGTCTCTTTATTCAATAAGAACAAATTGGGACATTTGAACTATTTTTTTTTGTCAAATAGGCTTTAATTTTTTTTTGTTATTTTCGTTAAAAATATTTATTTTCCTTCCTTGGTCTCCCTATTAAATGAGAAACAAGTTGGGACATTTTAACTATTTTTTTATTGTCAAATAGGCTTTATTTTTTTGTTATTTTCGTTAAAAATACTTATTTTCCATTCTTGGTCTCTTTATTCAATAAGAAACAAGTTGGGACATTTGAACTATTTTTTTATTGTCAATTTTTTTTTGTTATTTTTGTTAAAAATACTTATTTTCCTTCCTTGGTCTCTTTATTCAATAAGAAACAAGTTGGGACATTTGAACTAGTTTTTATATTTTCAAATAGACTATTTTTTGTTATTTTCGTTAAAAATACTTATTTTCCTTCCTTGTTCTATTTTTTCAATAAAAAACAAGTTGGAACATTGAACTACTTTTGTTTTTATTATCAAAAAGCCTTTTTTTTGGTTATTTTCGCAAAAATACGTAATTTCCGCACATTAAATGAAAATTTTACTGTAATTTTACTTATTTTTTTTTAACTACTGTAAGTAATATTATTTCTTCTCTTTAGGAACTGAAGATGTGGTTCGAGTGTACGCTGAAGCCTCTACGAGTCAAGATTGCGACAAATTGGCAGCAGAGGTCGCTAAGAAAGTTTTCGAATTAGCCGGTGGTACCGGGAATCCCCCAGAAATACCTCAATAAGTTTAAAAAAGACGAAAATTTATACAAAGTACCAGACTTTCGGCGATAACTTTGAGAACGTTTTTTGAACGAAATTACAAGATTTAAAAGAATTTAGGTCGATTTTTATCCACCTTCAGATAAATAAAGCATCTTAACGAGAGTTTTATAATTATAACTAATTATTTATCGATCTAAGGATAGCTACAGGTTTTATTAATCTGAGTATGGATGAATATATTATTATTAAGCCTAAAAGTGATTGTATTTGAAAAAGACCATGTTTATTTCTTTTTAGGAAAATATTTCCTGATGATTGTACAGGAAGTTTATTTATTTTAAATAATTTTTAAAGCTGCGTTAACATGAGTTGAGTCAGTTGACTTGTTTTGAATTGCTGTGACGTCATCAATTCACTTGACTCCTGAAAATGCGCCTTAATGGTTTGAAATTTAAATTCATATTTTTTCATCGAATTTGTTGTGCCATGATTTTTTTGGATATTTTTAAAAACTTTTTTTTGCCACTTTGTAGACATGAGATTGGGTGGGTGTTTTTTTATAGTTTAACTTTGATTTCGTATACGTATCGACTGTATAGAGTTATTATAATGTATTGGTTTTAAAACTGATTTATTTAATATTATACACAATTATTTTGTTTATACTTTTAAGTATATAATTGGTTTTGGTTGATATTTTCTTTACATCTAAGTTTTTATATATGATGTTTATATTATTTTCAATTCTGTTGGTACCTCATTTCATATTTTGCTAAAAAACTCAAAATGTATCAACAAAAAATACTTTTAATGTTTAAATTTTTATTACTTTTAAAAATTATATATTGTTTAAGTTTTTTGGTATAGTTTTCTCTAATACCTTTTCTGTTATTCAGAATAATAAATAAAATACTTTCTAATATATTTTAAAATAACAGAATTCAGTAGCGTAACATCATAGAGTTGATATTTCATTTAATTTTTTAGAAAGTATTTTGTTTTTTATTTACTGCTGTTTTTTGAAAATTAACATATTTATGACAATTATTGATATTTTACTGCTTAGTTATATTTATCAAAACTTTTTTAAAATACGTTTTTCTTGTGTTTTCTAGACTAAAAAAATATTTATTTAATATTAAATACTTCCAAAATTAAGAAAGAAAAATTGATATAAGTAAATTTAATATTTGAACTGATTACTTTTTAGAAAACATATTTTCTACTTAAATTTGGATATTTAGGATTATTATTTTTTATATATTAATCATATTTCGGAATTCTATTTTGCATTACTTCAAATTAACGTACTTCTGATGTCATCACTTCATTCTGTGATAATCACATCATTTCATAATAAAACATTACCTTTATTTACGATGTGCAATAATAACTATTATTTTTTTAATAATAATTATGTACCTAACTACGCACTTTATATTAAATAGCTATGGACGCCTAATAAAAATAAATAGTTTTTTAGGTAATTTTACAAAAAAAAAATAATGAGAACAAGCTTGAGATGTGTATTTATTTATCTCTTTAAAAAATAGTTACCGTAAAATGGGGTGAATAGAAACAGTTTCGTAGGCTATTAGCGATATACCGGTTGATAAAAATGTGGTATTATTTTCCCGAATATTTTAAAACATGGGTCTTTGTTTGTTCTTTGCGTATACATATAATTTGATTTTTGAAAAATATGCATATAAATATTAAATAAAAATAACATTTGTGTTTCTATTCACCTGCTATTGGGGAGAATAGAAACACACATTGATGTTAATGTTTTTATCTATTCTACTTCCAACAAGGTGATTAGAAACAGTAAATTATTACATATTTAAGTAGGTTTAACAATAAATATCAATACATATAATATGACAACTTACATGTACCAGCTTATGTATTACTTTAAAAATAAATATTTTATTTATAAAGTTTTCGCGCCATACAAAATAGGTGATAAATCGATCTCACATTTATTGATGAGCTGATTAACAGAAACAGTGCTGCCACAGATAAAAATATAGTTTTTACATTTTATTGTGTATTACCAATGATAGAAAAATTAGATATGTCGACTCTTTTTACTTTGAATATTTTTAATCGTGATTTGATTTTTTTCAGAAATTTTGTTTCTATTCACCACTATGTTTCTATTCACCCCATTTTACGGTACCTAGATTTACAAACTTTTATTAATCATCGAATCTTTGTAATTTTACAGCGCAGTGGCGAAGGTTAAGGTTGGAAATTTGGAAGAAATATCCCATATTCGAAAATTAGTTTAGTTTAAATTCTGACAACACTGTATGCCGCTTTTATTTTGTCTCTCTGTCTGTCAACCGGTCAATTATCTATATCTCTGTCACATGCATTAAAATACAGACCACGCCGATATATACAAGGTGTCCCAGAAATAAGTGCGAAATAAGTATTTTCACTGGTAGTCACTGGTTCAACCCCAGAAACACGCCTATGAGGCTTTTTTCGCAAAAAAAATTTGAAAATTCGGAATTTTTTGAATTTTTTTTAGTTTTCAGTTAAAAAACATAATTTCTTGATAATATGGCAACATAGGTAGTAGATTAAATTTACAAGAAAGAAAATTCAGAAAAGATCCAGTGGCTCTCAAAATTTTAGCAAAAAATCATTTTTTTGGAAATTTTCAAAGTAAAATAACTCCGTTGTTTTGGACTTATTTGAAAAACGATAAAGAGAAAATATGTTTGTTTTATCGAGACCTACCACCCCTCAAAATACTAGCACTTATTTCTGGGACATCCTGTATATCTTCCTAATTTCTAACCTCAAACTTGCCACTGCTTCCAGGATTTGCCGCATGAAATAATATTTTGAGACTGCTTTTAATATATAAATAAAACCGTTCTTTTATTTACATTTATGCGCCTGTAAAGTGAACACCTGAAGTTTGTACGCACTGCCCGATGATAAAATCAGTCTTTTGCCATGTTGCCATGTTTGATATACAAGCGTAGTTCGAGAGGTAGTGTACAAAAACCATTTTATTATACACGTTTATTTAACGACCAAAAAAAAACTGGCTTCTAAACAAATATATTATGCTGTTTTTTATTAACTAGTTGTTTTATTTTTGATCCTTTCAAAATAGAGAATCTGTGATTTATATGGAGAATTATTCGTAAAAAATATGCTTTTTCCAAATATTCTAATGAGCCACCCTTGTTCCACTTGAAGAAATTGAGATATATGATTAAAAATATGATTTAGGCATCTTTTAACCGGTCAGGATAATATACGAAAAATATTAGACGATCAAGTCTATTTTTCCAAGGCTCCTTGATTAAAAATGAGCGTTCTTAACACAGCCATGGCACTCTAGAATGAAATTTAAAATAAGATTTTTTATAACCGAAAATGTCAAAAGTTAACATATGATATGTCATTCTACTCAGAGTGTAATTTTCTATTAAATAAAGCAATGACTAAAGAATCCAAGGACAAATAACACCCGAGAGCAAATTGTGCCGATGTCACCAAACAGTGCCGTGGCACATATTTTTCTTAACCTAGCTATTTGAAGCAATATTTATATTTTTTGTTAATTGTTTTGACTATGCCTATGGTATATCATCCTAATTAATTACGAGAAAAACGTATTAAAATGTTAACAAAAGGTACAAAACTAGTATCGACGTATAGCACGTATCAAGTACATATAGATGTTAATTGAAATTGAAGAATAATTATCGAATTCAAAAGGTGCCCGGTGGCGTAGAGGTACATCTCTCGTCTACCAATCTCAAGGTAGTGGGTTCGATTCCCACACCCGGCATTGCATCAGCCGACTATTTTTATTAAAATAAAAATAGTTTGGGTACCTAGGTCGACTCAGCCTTAAATGAGTACTTGGGATTCACAATCCTGAGGTAATAATAGGCGGTTGAAGCGTTAGTGCTAGCCACATTACCTTCCTTGTATACCGAACGGCTCTAGTATGGCAAGCTGTACCTTGCTACTCCCAAGGCGTTAAACGCTATATACGGGAGCTATTATTATTATTATTATCGAATTCAATAAGAAAACGCTAAAAAGTTGGAGTGGACTGTTTATTTACCTATGAAACGTAACTCCTGGCTCTTTCTTATCGCTGCTGCTTTTACACTTGAAAGCTGAACAACTAATCACCATTGTAATAAAGTTTATACAAAGTTTACTACACACAAACTATTAAAAATCGCTAAAATTGTCGCTGATGCATGACCAAATGATGACTCATTGTTTGCCATCAAAAGAAAGGCCTCTAAGGTCACAAATTCTGCTGCAGCCCGTATAGGGGCGTTGCATGTCCTTATATGCTTTAGTCATTGAAATAAAGTAAAAAAATACCGAGGGTGCCATTTAAAAATCAAAAGTTGTAGTCATTTCCGGTGAAACAGGAAGTGGCCGAAAAGAACTGAATACGTCAATCAATCCTAATTTATGTTATATACTACCAACCAAACCATACCAAATCTCGTTTTTGTATCTAAAAAAAAAATAAAAAGGTTATAGAAATGAGCCACTTTTGTGAATCACCCGGTATACTTGGTAGGTTAGGTTAGGAAAGGTAGAAAAACATTCTAGAGCAAGAAGTTTAAAAGAAGACCAAATCTAATACTACTAAGTCAAGAAATGAATAAGAAAAATTAAATTAAAAGCAAACAAAATTAAAAATATTTAGGTAATAGCTTTTTAAAAATTCTTTCTTTTTAAAAATACAATTATGATAAGCACTTATTTATGTACACCCTATATATAGACGCGAGGGGATGATGGCGGTTGCTAGGTAATTATTAATTCAATAAAGCCAGAAAATGTCAGGTATCATATAACGTGTGTTTATATTTAAGAGATAAAAATGTCCTTAGCCCAAGACAGGATTTCAGGAATTTTATCTCACAAAGCTGATATCGATTCGTTATTTTCATCAGAAGAATCTGAAGGTAAGATACTCTTTTCTACTTATCTTTAAAATCTAGATTTTTATTTCAAATTTAACACGTGACTTTGACACCATACCGGGTGCGTCTCAAAAGTGGCTCACCCCAAAGAATATGCCAAGAAAAAAAAAGAAAGTGTCTTACTAAAAAACCTTCAAAAACGGTTCCATGTTAGTGACGCCATCTATTGTGAGGATCCGAATTTAAATACGCTCATTTATATAATTTCACTGTCATTGAAACTAACATTTTAAATATGAAAACCATCTTAAAAGTATTTTTTTACACAATATTAACAAATCTAATGCAAATCTTTACTATGTGTTGTGTAAAAAATTAAATTTAGTAGTAAAATTTATACATACAAAAAATAGAAGTCCAATATATGAACATCGTTTATTATAATAAAACAAGACCAACGTAATACGCCCAAAGTTTTGTAAATGGAATAAATATAAATAGGTACTTAAATGATGGAAAAAATAAAAGACTTACATTATATTTTAGAGCCACAAACAAAAAGAATTGTCTAATTAAAACACATACATATTATATAAAAAAATATACTTTGAAAATCGTTTTGATAATCATTTGATATGATTGGCGTTATGACAACAACAATATTTTTTGAGAATTTGACAATAGTATGACAATGGCCGTTGGAAACTATCAAGAACAGTTAACCTGATAGGACTGTTCATTCAGCCAAAAGTGTCCGCCAGGTGCATGCGAAAACTACTCGCTTTGTGACGTCATTGTAGTCCTTGTCATGGTTATTAGTCCTTATCCGGCAACCAATAATACACACATGTGCATTATTGGTTACCGAATGCAAAACGTTCATTATTTAGTTTATTTATTTAAACACCTTATATGTATGCAGTATAGAAAATTAACTGTATAAATCGTGTTAAATACTCGGATAATGCATTTTTAAGAACAGCAGTTCCCAGCATTACCTTCTGCAAGCATTCTTTTTAGAGTTCTTCCATATTTTGCTTTAAAATAATTAATAAACAAAATCGTGGGCACTTAGTATGCACTTTGTCACAATCCACAACACAAAATGAACGTATTTATACACTCTATAGCTCTAAAAACTTTAAAGACACCTTTTTCACATTTAAAATTGACAAAATAATTAACTCAAAGTTTCTCAGCTGTTATTTTTATAAGTTTACCATAGGCAACTAATAATACACATTATCATGACAAGGCCACGAAGGCTTTGACAAGGGCTACAATGACTTCACAATTGTCAGCTCAGTCAGCTGAAGCGCGGGAAGAGGCGAACGTACGTCTTATGAGGATGAGCAATCCTATTAGTTTACCGTTCTTGGGAAACTATAGAAACTACAAAGAAATTCTGATTTAACGCCATCTGGCCATAACTAGTAGCAACTTTCTAACGTAAAAATTAATTGCACTGCCACATAGCAACAGGGTCTGGAACTATTTTATTTGAAATTTCCGTGGAAACGATGGAAAGGCTTTTGCTATTTCACTTTCCAATATGTCATTTTAGAATGACATATTATATGTCAACTTTTGACATTTTCGCATATGGTTGATTTGAAATTGTTTCATAACGACAATTTGACTCGAAATACCAAGTGTGCGATACCAAATTATTCGTAAAAATCCTTTTTCAAATATACTAACGAACCACCCTTGTTCCATTTGAAAAAATTGAGATAGGATTAAAAAAATGATTTGGGCATCTTTTAACCGGCCACGACATGGCACGAAAAAAATTAGTCGATTAAATCTATTTTTCCAAGACTCCTTGATTAAAAATTTGTGTTTTTAACACAGCCATGGCACTCTAGATTGAAATTTAAAGTACGATTTTTTAAGCGAAAATGTCAAAAGTTAACATATGATATGTCATTTTATTCAGAATGTCATTTTCTATCGAATAAAGTAAAAATATATCGAGGGTGCCATTTAAAAATCGAAAGTTGTAGTAATTTCCGGTGAAACAGGAAGTGACGAAAAATAAATGAATACATCAATCAATCTTAATTTATATAATAAAAAAGTTATAAGGGTGATGAGCTACTTTTGAGACACACCCGGTCGAGTTAATTTTTATATCAGAGGCATATAAAAAAAATTAATTTACATTGTATTCGTTATATCAATTAAAAAAATAAAAAAATGACAATGTTACTAATTGAATGTATTAATTTTTTTGACAGAAAACGTTGTAAAAGTTCAAACTCCCGAACCAGAGGTGATTACTCTTGAAAATGAGTACAGCGAAGAGGAGTTAGATACCCTCACGTCCTATATTAAAGATATAACCACCCTGTATGATCTAAGAGAGGAGGATTGGACTGGGGAGTGTTACTCAAATATTAAGTAAATATTTTATATAGTTTTTTATTATATTGAAAAAAAAATATTATTTTCTCGTGGGGCAGACTTTATCAAGTTTTCCTAGAAAAAAATCGTAATTATAAAACCATTAAATCTATATACAAATAATGGTTTAGTTACTTGTCTTAAAAACAATCAACAGTATTTACTGAATATTTCAGACGATGGTTGACTACTCCTTCAGAACCTCTGCTTATAATCTACTTTGAACATGAAGATTTGGTTTGTAACACTTGCATACCCAAAGTACCTATAATCGATGCTACGTATTTTTTAAGAGAACCAGGTAAAGAAATAAATGATATAATAATTTATTAGAAAATACTTTGAATAAAAAGACTAAGGAAGGAGCATAATGCTATCCATGTATTCATGCATGGTGGGCGGAAAAAGCACTCTAGGGTGGGGATTCTTGACAGTTCTGTTTGACGATTCATTTGACACATTTGAATTTGATTTGAAATTTTGTGGATTTGTCAGTCTTTACGGAGCTTATTTTATGTTATTTATTATTTATTCTACTACTGATAGTTGTATAAAGGTAGTAAATCTAGATGGAAATTGTGGCAGAACTTAAATTAACAGTGACACTATTGCGATTTATCGAAAAAGACTCTAAAATAGTTGGTTGTGTAGCGTGCGGTAGATCTCGGCAAAAATTGAGTGAAATAATGGAACAACTTTTCGCTAGTAAGTGACTATATAATATACATACGTGTAGTAAACCGATCATTTATGAAATTCACTTAAATTAACTAAATTATATATTTTTCTTGCATTTTAGCTTTTATTTATTACTTGTCAAAGATTAGATGTCAAAGAATTTAGATACGTTAATTTGACTTACCTGCTTCGGTAGCGTATCGGATGTTTGTGTTAAAAAATACTTATTATAACTTATCTATTTTTATTATAATTATATATTTTTATAACAATTTTAATAACTACCAACATTTATTCACAACGTAAAATAAAACAACAAATTATTGAGTCTACCCCACGTCTACCCTACATCATAGTTTTACATTTTTTAAATAAAATTAGAACGACACTGATAAACCGGAATTTAAGTCGGCCATATTTGAGGCCCATCGCGGTGTACCTAAGATTTTTGATATACTCCTTCCTTAGTCTTCTTATTCAAAGAGAAAATATAAACTATACAGGGCGTTTCAAAAAACATGTGCCATCTCGCGTATCCCTGATGGGGAGATTCCTCACGTAAAAATGAGACAAAACAGAATCGTAAGCATGTTAATATGAAAAATAAATCTTATTTTTACGAGATAAATCTCCCCACGAGAGACACACCCTGTATATTAAAACGTGACAGGGCGCAAAATATATTTTTTTAGGATACTTATATGAAGTAGCAGATTTTTATGACAAAATCATTTTTGGCACAGTTGACGGATGTGTCGAGGGTACAATATTGAAAATAATACAGAATGCATACGCTCCCATATTAATGGGAAATAATAACTGGCCCGATAGTATCCTTTTTATAATTTTAAAACACACACAAGTCGTTATTTACCGATCTGTTATTTTTTAACTGTTATTTAGAAAAATAACAGTTTGTAAAAGTTGTTCCAAAAGACAACAGGTATAGAAATAAACTTGTTTCTTCTTTAACACAAGCCTGTTATTTTTAAATAACAGTAATAGTTTCAACTGTTATTTAGAAATAACAGATTTGTCTAGCTGTATTTTAAAAATAGTTATTTTAAAAATATATTCTTGATTTAAGGTTTTAAAGCGATACTTCGAGAATTTTTTTTTAAGTTTTATGTAATTTTACGTTAAAATTTATAACTGTTTTCCTTAGTTAATGATTTATAGGTGTAAAAAACGATTTTAGTAACGCTTTGCACATGTTTCTGGCAAAAATTACCGATATTCATTATAGGCTGCAAGGTTTGACAGTTCTATACATTCCTAGAAGTATTTGTCAAATAACTGTCGAAGAAGCAAGCGAAGACAAGGAACTTGTCAAAAGAATGGAAGGAGTAGTGGTTTATTGGACAAAACAGGTAAATACCTATGTGGTTACAACCTTTAAGTGCCCAAGTTTCGCATGCATAGGTCCTGACTGGTAGTACCGCATGATCGAAAAAATATGGCGTCCAGTTTGCTTGGAAATGAACATCGATGACATTTCCCATATAATTTTACATATAAAATGACAGAGATCTTCATTTCATAACCATCGCTGACGCCGTTCTTTTTTCGATTATGCCGGTACTTCTTCATAGATTCTTTTTTTTTTTCACCGAAAATGACTACTACAACTTTTGATTTTTAAACGTTTAAATGTGATTATTAAATTTATTTTTCTAAGACTCCTTGATTAAAAATTTGTGATTTTAACACAGCCACTCTATTTTATAAGCGATACTGTCAAAATAGTAAAAAAAGGTACCATTTAAAACTCAAAAGTTGTAGTAATTTCCGATGAAACAGGAAGTGACCGAAAATAACTGAATACTTCAATTTTGATTTATATTATACAGGGTGGGTCTTAAATAAGTGCAAATATTTTCAGTGCTGGTAGATCTCGATAAAAGAAACATTTTTTCTCTTTACCATTTTTCAGATAAGTCCAAAATAACCGAGTTATTTAAGTTTGAAAATTTAAAAAAAATGATTTTTTTTGGAAAAAATTTGAGAGCCACCGGATTTTTTCTGTATTTGCATCCATTTTAGTGCCGTAACCATGGTAGTATCAGAGATTAAGAAATTATATAGTCTGTGAAACGAATAATTTTGAATTTGACAGTTCCCGCGGGCTTTTCTAGTGTTAATTTTATTAGGTTAGCAACTTGCGGCCATGCCGACGCAATGTCGTCTCTAATAGAACAGCCTCGGAGCGAGATTTATGACGTCACGCTAGTTAGATACTACGGATTAATAAATATGTATTAATAAATAAATATATAAAATATGTTACTGTAAATGTCCGAAATGCAGTAAAATCTAGAATAAGCGCGCTAAACCTAGGATTTACCAAAAACATTAACTAATTAGGTTAGCCTGGTTATTTGGAGGGTCTTAATGCATTGGTTAGCTTGGTTATTTGGGGGGTGTTAATGCATTGATTAGGTGGTTATTTGGTGGGGTTGGTTGGTTTTTACTACCACTTGCTTTTGGTAAATCCTAGGTTTTACTGTATTTCGCACATTTACAGTAACATATATATTTAGAATATTTTATATGTAATTTTTTGGATTATATTCGACACTATTTTTTTCATATGACACAACACTGATGAAGGTTATAATGTTAGCCGAAATGTTTTTTTAAACAAAAAAAATGAAAAACCAAATGAAAACTTAATCAGCGTTTTTCCCGAACCTAAATCCCAAGAAAATCAAAAATTTTAGAATAATTTTACATATAAAATGACAGCGATCTTTATTTCATAGCCATGGCTGACGCCTTTTTTCTATGATATTGTATTATTTGCAGATATAATTTTTCAAACATTGATACTTGCAAAATATTCATATAAATTTTGTGAATGTAAATAATAATACATCACTATTAGTAGAAATTGAATGTTTTTTTGTTAAATTAGATCGATTTTCAAACCCCCAAATTGAAAATATATTTTACATTTTACCCATTATCTTACGTACCTATTCATTATTTGTATATCGTAAAACATTTGCTGCATTTGTATAGGTATATATATTGTATTTATTAACTGTATATTATGTATATTTCATGTAAACTATATCATTTTTAAAATACAAACCAAAAATACGAGGAATAATTATGTTTTCCATGTATTCTACAACATATTTATTAATCCGTAGTATCTAACTAGCGTGGCGTCCTAAATCTCGCTTCGAGGCTGTTCTATTAGAGACGGCATTGGTCTGATATTTAGAAATGTTAAAAGCTGATGACATTTTACTTTTGACAATTATGTCATTTCGTGTTGATTTTTGCAAGCAGAGGAAGAACTGTCACTTGATTTATTATTTTCCTTTTCTATTTCACGAAAGTAAAAAGAGTTACATATCTAATTCGTTCAGGCACTCAATTTAAAGAATATCAGTAACTTTTTTGACAGAGGGATTTTATATTTGCCGTGTTGGTAAAAAATAACGGTCAAAATTCAAAGTTATTCATTTTATAGACTATACCGTGGGAAAATTTGCGGTGAACAGGCAGTTCTAAAAAGTTTTCTAAAATTATACAGGGAAATTTAAAAGAAAATGCACGATTTTCAACATCTTTTTTTGCGAAAAAAACTCATAGACGTGTTCCTGGGGTGGAAATATACCACCACTGAAAATATTTGCACTTATTTAAGACTCACCCTGTATATTAACATACCAAATCTCGATTTTTTATCCGTGAAAATAAAACAGTTATAGGGGTCAGCTAATTTTGAAACACACCCGGTATACAATATTCGAATTTTTTTACTTGCAGGTCCGGGTAGGCTTACAAGATCAAGATCAGAATGTTTCAGACGATTTGCTCTGCCCTCTAGACGAATATAATTTCTGGAAAGACAGATGTAACATTTGATATATTAACAGTACCTACTCCTTCACTCTTTGAAAATTATTTTTAGACGAAAATCTACTTGGATTAAATTATCAGTTGGAGTACCCAGGCGTGAAGCACATTTGCAAATTACTCTCTGCAGTGCAGTCTTCTTACGTGAAACAGTTCAAACTATTGGGCGAAGAAATCATTCATAACGTTGAAGAATCAAAATCTAACATTGAGTATTTGAATGTGTTAGTCGAACCTTGCAAGGTATATTATCAATGTTTTATGATAATACAAAAAATAATATTTACTGTAAAATACTTAAAATCAATATAGCAGATACTTTTCTAGCCCGATAATATACAGGGTGTCCGAGAAATAAGTGCGTATTTTAACTGGTAGTATAGGTCAAACCCAGAAACACGCCTATGAGTTTTTTTTGCGAAAAAAAAATTGAAAATTCAAAATTATTTGAAAAATTTTTTTAGCAGCGTTTTTTATCTTTTAATTTTAATTGCTTTTTCAAAATGCCTTTATTATTTGAAGTAGTTGAAGTTGTTGGCATTTTGAAAAATCAATCAAAAGATAAAAGACTATCAAAATGTTGACTAATAACAATTTGACGTTTATACTATTACGTCAAAAGCAATTTTTTTTTCAAAGCCTACCATGACTTCGCTGAATCATCGTTTCTTGTTCACTGTTATTAATATTTTAATTATTATATATTAATACATCTGATATTTCGTCGATTTTAAAATGAACTAACTGTTTCTATCTTATTTTTTTGAGAGAATGGGCATAATCAAGAGGGCTACTGATACCGTCTTGTAAAAATAAGGTAATTGAGGGCTTATTTTTTGGTATTTATTATAATTTTTCTAATATCTTCGGTTTGAAAGAAGATATCAAGATGCGGTTTTCGCTGAATTTTTAAGCTTTTACTACTCTTTATTATCAGCTAAAATTGCAGATACTATCGTATTTATTTTTTTTTGAACAAAATGCGATATGTTTGTTAAATTTTAAGAAAGCGCCCCCTAGCGTCTACGCTCAAAACCTTATTATTATTATTTTGATGGTATAATATAGAGTAAGAAATGCGCTTTTAAACGAGCCCTCGTTTGTTGGATTCGGATCATCCAGTCCGGAGTTATTAACATTTAAATAAAGATAGATCTAACCTTCCCCCACCACTTTATTTTAGCAGGTAGGGGAAAATGGTTCTAACAAAAAAATCCAAAATTTACTGAAGATTATGAAGTTATTATTTATAGTACCCATTATCTAGGCAAAATTCTGTAAAAATTTTATTTTCTTATTTTCCATAGCAGTTGCGGCTCCTAGCGGCCGTTTTGCAAACTTCAAAATTTTTTCAAGTTTGAGTCAAACGAGTTATAACTCATCATACAGTCTCAGGGCTTTAAGGAAAGCCAGTATATATATTAAAACCCGTAATACAAAACTGAAGTGTCAAATTAAGTCCTTTAGATGTCGTTTTTTAGACAAATCTAATCTCACAGGCGGACTTCTTTTTAATGTTCTATTTAATTTTCTTTATTTAACATACTTTTCCCAATATTCCTGATTACCTAATGACGTCAAATCATTGAATCTTGAAAAAAGAACATGAATATTTTTATTTTCAGAAACTGGCCAATATAAAACATCCAAAAGATATCCCGAAAATTTTGCCTAAAATTCTCCATCTTATCAGATTCATTTGGATGAATAGCCCATATTATAACACACACGAAAAAATTACAACACTGTGCAGGTAATTCTTGCCCTGTTTCTTCTTCGTTTAAAATATATTTTATTTTTTATAAAATTGCGATTGCAGGTCTGTTAGCAACCAAGTGATATTACAATGCACGGATTTCATCGACATGAACGACATTTTTGAGAAAAAGGAAACAAGAAACGCCATAAAAACCTTCGAAATATGCATCGAATGTTTGACAGATTACATCAAAGCTTACGTTCTGGTAAAAATACTGCATGATAAAAAAAACGGCGTCAAATCACCTCGATCGTTTCATTGGCTATCATGACGCTTTTTTTCTTTCATCTGGTACTATTTAGTAAATAAAAGTATATTTTTTTGACAGGTGTCAGAATCACATAACGAATTCGGAAAGAAACCCTGGGATTTGGATAAAGCTCCCATTTTCAATCACGTGGATTCATATATACAGAGATGCAAAGATATGATCGAAGTGTGCGAAGCTATGATCATTTTTGGAAGGTCAATCATATTTATTAATATCTTTGAATAAGGGTGGGGATCCTAGGGTGGGGATCCTTGACAGTTCTGTTTGACGATTCATTTGACACATTTGAATTTGATTTGAAATTTTGTGGATTTGTCAGTCTTTACGGAGCTTATTTTATGTTATTTATTATTTATTCTACTACTGATAGTTGTATAAAGGTAGTAAATCTAGATGGAAATTGTGGCATCACTTAAATTAACAGTGACACTATCGCGATTTATCGAAAAAGACTCTAAAATAGTTGGTTGTGTAGCGTGCGGTAGATCTCGGCAAAAATTGAGTGAAATAATGGAACAACTTTTCGCTAGTAAGTGACTATACATATAATATACATACGTGTAGTAAACCGATCATTTATGAAATTCACTTAAATTAACTAAATTATATATTTTTCTTGCATTTTAGCTTTTATTTATTACTTGTCAAAGATTAGATGTCAAAGAATTTTAGATACGTTAATTTGACTTACCTGCTTCAGTAGCGTATCGGATGTTTGTGGTAATAAATACTTATTATAACTTATCTATTTTTATTAGAATTATATATTTTTATAACAATTTTAATAACTACCAACATTTATTCACAACGTAAAATAAAACAACAAATTATTGAGTCTACCCCACGTCTACCCTACATCATAGTTTTACATTTTTTAAATAAAATTAGAACGACACTGATAAACCGGAATTTAAGTCGGCCATATTTGAGGCCCATCGCGGTGTACCTAAGATTTTTGATATGCTCCTTCCTTAGTCTTCTTATTCAAAGATTAATATAATATATAATTCGATTTTAAATTTGGTTGGTTGTTACAAGGTTGTTACCGTATTGATATTATACAGGGTGTCTCTGAAATAAGTGCTACTCACCTTGTATAAATAATATTAGATTTCCTTCTTAAGGTGTATTCCGTTGCTTACCTTTGTTATGGTTTTATGTTCCGTTTCTATTGGTTTCCTGAAAGTTTTCTTATTACGGAATACGGTTCCTGAAAAATATCTATCATATTGTCACCAAACTAACCAGCGCGAGACGGCTGGTTTTTCTGGTTTTGTTTGTCAATCAATTCCATTTATGTGACAGAAATCAAGCAAATATTGGAAGTTCGAGTAAAATTCTCATTTAATTTTTAAAATTTGTAATAATATTTTGTATTTATATCCAAAAGCAATGGAGGTATATAGGTAGTAAAAGTAAATAAATTTCATTAACTAAATAGAATTACTTTCTAGGACCATTTAAACTTATCATGCAGCCATTGTTTCTTAAAATCAGGAACATTTAAAGAAAACATGACAAGTAATCGTGAATGTTTTGTAAGCTATAAAAATATATATATTGATTATATTTGTTTATTTATTATTGATCAATTTTAATATTGGACCTGCATATCTTTATTTGAGCTGTCTAACGAGTTTAACAGTTCATTAACAAAGTACTTTTCAATATTAAACTGCATTGAAAAGAAGAAGCAAACGTAAAAGCAGAGAATAGGTACACTAAAAATGCATAAAGATAAATTTTATAATCATAGATAAAAGACTTTATAATAAAGGTATTGAAATTTAGAAAACGTCAACATTTGACATTAGTTTTATTTAGAGATCGTTCAATATTCGCGCTTATTTTAAAGACACCTAGTATAAAATCTTTACTTACGGAGATTTTATTAAATAAAAATACCCTGACCGGGATGATTCATAATATTTAATTACAGATACGATGAAACAGAGGAGATCCCTAAACCATTATTCCCCACTTCAAAGGGCGTTCAATTTGAAAATTGGGCAGAAAGAATTGAAAAAATGTTCAATGACAGTCTTGCTGAAATCGAGAAGGTAGAATTACTAAGATCCTCAAATTGATGGAATTTAATCTTATTACATCCACTTATTTTGATAATTGTTGGAAAAATTTCATAAGTGGGCGATTTTAAGGATTGTTTTGGTACTTTACTTTTGCACTGAAAGAAAAAAACTAAACTAAAAGTTTACGATCATTCACAGTGTCTAAAAAACATAATTAGAATTAAGGAAATATCCTAGCAACAGCTTACGGTAATGAGTTGTATCCATCTATGGTTGTATCTATAGAGAACATGTATACAACAGTATATACAATGACTAAAGAATATAAGGACATTTTAAGACCTTTCTTTTGATGGCAAACATTGAGTCGTCATTTGGTCACCAGCGACAATTTTAGCGATTTTTAATAGTTTGTGTGTAGTAAACTTTGTATAAACTTTATTACAATGGTGATTAATTGTTCAGCTTTCAAGTGTAAAAGCAGCAGCGAGAAAGAGCCAGGAGTTACGTTTCATAGGTAAATAAACAGTCCACTCCAACTTTTTAGCGTCTTCTTATTGAATTAGATAATTATTCTTCAATTTCAATTAACATCTATATGTACTTGATATGTGCTATACGTCGATACTAGTTTTGTAACTTTTGTTGACATTTTAATACGTTTTTTTCGTAATTAATTAGGATGAGGCACCATAGGCGTGGTCAAAACAATTATCAAAAAATATAAATATTGTCTCAAATAGCTAGGTTAAGAAAAATATGTGCCACGGCACTGTTTGGTGACATCGGCACAATTTGTTCTCGGGTGTTATTTGTCCTTGGATTATTTAGTCATTGAGGGTGTAGCCACACTATCCTAAAAACGGCGTATCGGCGTAACGGCGTAATGACCTTGAATAGATTTCCAGTAATTCTATTGGCTGAAATTTTTGACAGATGAATTTGACAGATAAAATTTCTGACAGATGAATGTTTCAGCCAATAGAATTACTGGAAATATATTCAAGGTTATTACGCCGTTACGCCGATACGCCGTTTTTAGGATAGTGTGGCTGCACCCTGATTGTATATTACAGAGTGTATATGTAAACAAGGTGTATTATATATGACAGTTTGGTTTGACGATTCATTTGACACATTTGAATTTGATTTGAAATTTTGTGGATTTGTCAGTCTTATTTTATACGATTATCAAAAAAGACTGTTGTGTAGCCTGTGGTAGATCTCGTTCAAAAATCAAGGAAAATAATGGAATAATTTTTCAACAATAAGTGACCATATAATATACATACGTGTAGTAAACCCTTTGAATAAGAAGACTAAGGAAGGAGCATAATGCTATCCATGTATTCATGCATGGTGGGCGGAAAAGGCACCATAAAAGCTCTCTAGGGTGGGGATCCTTGACAGTTCTGTTTGACGATTCATTTGACACATTTGAATTTTATTTGAAATTTTGTGGATTTGTCAGTCTTTACGGAGCTTACTTTATGTTATTTATTATTTATTCTACTACTGATAGTTGTATAAAGGTAGTAAATCTAGATGGAAATTGTGGCAGAACTTAAATTAACAGTGACACTATCGCGATTTATCGAAAAGACTCTAAAATAGTTGGTTGTGTAGCGTGCGGTAGATCTCGGCAAAAATTGAGTGAAATAATGGAACAACTTTTCGCTAGTAAGTGACTATATAATATACATACGTGTAGTAAACCGATCATTTATGAAATTCGCTTAAATTAACTAAATTATATATTTTTCTTGCATTTTAGCTTTTATTTATTACTTGTCAAAGATTAGATGTCAAAGAATTTAGATAGTTAATTTGACTTACCTGCTTCAGTAGCGTATCGGATGTTTGTGTTAATAAATACTTGTTATAACTTATCTATTTTTATTAGAATTATATATTTTTATAACAATTTTAATAACTACCAACATTTATTCACAACGTAAAATAAAACAGCAAATTATTGAGTCTACCCCTCGTCTACCGTACATCATAGTTTTACATTTTTTAAATAAAATTAGAACGACACACTGATAAACCGGAATTTAAGTCGGCCATATTTGAGGCCCATCGCGGTGTACCTAAGATTTTTGATATGCTCCTTCCGTAGTCTTCTTATTCAAAGAGTAAACCGATCATTTATGAAATTCACTTAAAATTAACTAATTATATATTTTTTCTTCCATTTTCGCTTTTATTTACTACTTGTCAAAGATTAAATGGCAAAGAATTTAGATACGTCAATTTGACTTATCTGCTTCAGTAGCGTATCGGATGTTTGTGTTAATAAATAATTATTAGAACTTATCTATTTTTATTAGAATTATATATTTTTGTAACAATTTTAATAACTACTAACATTTACTGGCAACGTAAAATAAAACAACAAATTATTAAGTCTATCCTACATCATATTTTTACATGTCTTGTTTTTGATATGCTCTTTCCTTAATTTTTTATTCAAAGGTTTAAATAAAATAGAATCAAAATATCTAAATGAAAGTTTTTTTAGGTAAAGCAGAGGATACTTGACGTACAACAGGCCGAATGGTACGATGACATCCTCAAATTCAGAACTAGGATGAAAGATGTAGAAGTGGTGGTGGAAAATTTAACCAACATGGTATTCGATGAGATAGCGAATGTAGAAGAGGGCATAGAATCTTTAGCTGCCATGTATAATTACTCCAAAAGGAAGACCCTGTATTCGTTGTTTGACGGAAAAACTTTACTGGTGTACAAAATGTTTAGAGAAGAGATTCTCGATATCAAACAAGACATTCAGTTAGAGGCAGAAATGTATCCTACAATGTTGCCATATTATTCAGGCAGAGCACAGATGCTAAAGATGAAAAAACACCGATTGAGCATATTGAAGAAGTTGTTTGATGATGCCGGCTGGATGATGCCTTGCAGCATATCCAAAGAGGTGTTTGCTCAGTACGAGAAGCTGATTTCCTCGATTGACGACAAGGTATTCAACTTGTACAGAAAATGGGTGGACAAAATCGGAGAGGATGTCGGTCTTCGATTGCAAACGCCTTTGATGTGTAGGAGCGTCACAAAACCTGGGTTGCTGGAATGCAATATTGACAGGTATAGTTTTTATCATTATCTTCTCCTGTCATGGCAATACACAATCTGTTAAGGCAGTAAATTTAGGTATACCGGGTGGTTTTCAAAAGTGCCTCAATCCTTTAACCGTTGATTGAAGAAATAAGAAGATGCGCAACTTTATGTTTGATTTCGAGGCAATGTTCGAGTTATAGTCAACCTGTCTTAGATTTAATTTAACTCTGCGCAGCTGCTATTCGTTTACAGCGCAGCGGATAAAGAATATTGTACCGTAGTTCGGCTTTCAATTGACAGAGTGGGTGGTAGCCGAAGACAGTGTTGCCAGAACTACGGAGTAATCCGTAGATTTACGGATTTTGGGTAAAGTACGTTAATAATACGTATTTAATATAATATTATATGACTAAATAAAGAACGGCGTCAGAGTTGGTTTGGAAATGAAGATCGCTGTTACTTCATATGTAAAATATTATGGTAAATGTTAATAGCCGTCATTTTCAAGCCAACTAAACGACTTTTTTCGATCATACGAAAATATTCAGTACCTATAAAAGAATGTTTATTTTTTTTGTTTATTCTATGTTTAACACGAATAAATTTTCAATACATAAACGAGGATTTTTCATCCAAAGATATTTTCGTCAAACATATTACAGATATTACACATTTTAATATGGCAACATTGTCGCCTTCAGTTCCACGCCCTCTTCGATATGTCTTCGCTAGCTGAATTAGAGAAAATGAGTGTTTTATGCGTTGGCCGCAGAACGAGTAGAGGCTTCATCGTACAGCACTTGTGACGTAAGGGGAAATCAAATTAGTTTTGTCACGAATTTTCGCATTAGGGTGCGTATCTTTCCAATTCTTTCACTCCACGTTATTAGTAAAGCGGCCCATACATTATCAAAGAAATTGTGCAACACAGGCTGTTGCGCAACGAGTTGCCAATGTATGATAACGTTTGATGCGTTGCGCAATTGTTTGATAAGTTTCAAGAATGTTTGAATTCTTTTGTGCAACAGGCGTTTGCGCAGCGCGTTGTGTAGTGTATGTGTGTGTTGCGCTTCGTTGTGCAATATTTTAGTTCTTTTAGTTCTTTCATCTAAATTCTTTGCTTTCTTTTTCGTTTTTTGGTATCATTGACATCATCTATGGTATATACAATTGCAATTGAGGACATGATTGTTTCTCAAACAATACACAACTTTTAATACAAAGTTTGATCAAAATTTTACTAAGTGCATGGGTGAAGCAGTTGTGCAACGGAATGTTGCGCATCGCTTTGTTGCGCAACTTGTTTGATAAGGTATGGGCCGCTTAACAGTATGCCGGACAGTATGCCGTAATTTTTCTTTAAAAAATACTTTTTTCAAATATGCTAATGAGCCGCCTTTGTTTCATTTGAAAAAAATGAGTTATGATTAAAAATACGATTAACCGACCAAGAAAGGTCACGAAAAACATTAGAATATCAAATATATTTTTCCAAGGCTCCTTGATTAAAAATTAGTGGTTTTAACGATGATTGAAATTTAAAATACTATTTCTTTAAGTCTGTTTTTTAAACTGTCAAAAGTTGACTTATTATATGTCATTCTATTCGAAATGTCATTTTCTATCAAATAAAGAAGAAAAATATGGAGGGTACCATTTAAAAATCAAAAGTTGTAGTCATTTCCGGTGAAACAGGAAGTGACCAAAAACAATTGAATACGTCAATCGTTTCTAATTTATATCATATGCTACCATACCAAATTTCGTTTTTTTATCTGAAAAAATAAAAAAGTTATGGGACTGAGACACTTATGAAAAAAACCGGTATCATTTCATTAAATCTGATTTTAAAGATATATTTTTTGACAGGTCCATATTAAAAATATTCAACGAAGCAAAGTGCTGGGATACCCTGGGCTACGAGATTCCAACCTACGTGAAATCAGTCTATACCAAGGCCGATAATATAAAATTCGTCTATGAATGCGTCCTAAACGTGGTACTGGACTACAACAAGATCATTTCGTCTCTATCTGACGAGGAAAGGTTGCTGTTTAAACCTTTGATTTCCAACGTGGAGAAGAAGATATCTCCTGGACTCAGCAAGCTCACTTGGGGCACGGAGATTGGCGATGAGTACATTGCTGAGTGTAGCAATACCACTGCTGAGGTGAGTTAATTCTAAGGTATATTCTAGGAGTATATTAAGAGCCTGGTGACTCAAGTTTTGCTTTACGTTGAGTCAATAAATGGTTAAGAATAATTAAAGTTGATTGAAAAAAATCTGATCTAATAAAATTAAAAATATAGATACGCTACTGGAACAACTAAACTGTAAAACTGTATTTACTTTTTTTAAAGTATTTTTTGTGAATTGTTAAATTTTGCCACAAAATAATGAACCACCCTGTATACTTATCACCAATATAAACCCTTTGATTATGTTTATCTATAATCTTATTTGTAAAATCCCTATTTTTGGGGCTTACTCAACCGGGTCTCACAATGCAAATTCACCTCAAATATCCATTTAGTTGGTCATTGGCAAGCACTCTCTCATTGTACATGAAAATAACAAAACAAAGATTTACTGAGCTGGATAAAATTGATAGTTAAGTAGTAAGACTCACCCGGGGGTACTCCGCCCCCTAGCCACTGATATCACTGACATTATATTCAATATATCCCATTCCATATCTTCCATCTAATTCAAATATTATTCGGATCTATTGGTTAATAATCTTCAACAACTAGCTAGTGTTACCTGAAATAGTATAGGGGCTTCCCCCGGACGCAAATCTGCCGCTAAACAGATTCGCATCCCAATCGATGAGGCTAATTGGGGTCCCCACCAACGCCCCAGCGGTGTCAATCGAGAAGCAAGAGAGACCCCAAACTCTCAAGACCATCCTCGAAGGAACGACGTCACAAGATGTTTTCTACTTCCATAGTCAAAAGACTCGCTACTTCCAAATGTCAGCTCTGTGACAAAACAACACTACAGCCGGCCGGCCTATCAACTACTGACCCGCCGCCGGCAAGCTAAGCCTCCTCTTACATCACAATTTTACCTGATCACAAATATTTACATCGCTTGCCAATGAATCATACTGTTTTCTCTAATCGACTTTCAAATAGAGTGTTTTGGCATTACTAGATAAATAAATAGAGAGTTTCCGAAGGAATGCATATTGTTTATTAGAATAGTGAATAAATAAAAGCATTATTATGACGAACTTATTTTCCAAGTTTTACATATTTTCATAACTTTTTGGATTCTTCTAATAGGGTAGGGGGGTTAAAAACTTTATTTCTTCTCGCACGTTTTTTAATTGCTTCCATTTTTGAAAATGTTTGTATTCCTTTTCATAAGTTATTCGGGCTTTAAATGGAAGTAGTTTGGATATGGCGTTTGTCGCCTCAGCCTGACTATCTGTTGCTGTTGGTAATTTACTTATTTCGTTTTGAGCCATTTCTGGCTTCAATTCAATCAGCAATCGACACGAAAGAGAATTAGAAAATATTGACTCAAAACTGACAACTAAAGAGACAGCTTTATTTATTTGTCAAATTACATAGAAACCAACGCCAACCCAGCACAATATTTTTTCTACTCGTATTAAATTCATTGAAATAATAATTTCTGAATATTTTGTAAAACGTAACTCGGTATGGAAAAAGATATTGTTTTATACACAACGATAAAATTGCATTATCGTCTCCCGAAATTAATTCACGAGCGATTTCATCGCTCGTGAATTAATCTTTTCGGTCGTCGAAATTTGTATAAAAAATTACTATTAATTTTGCATTTTTTTTATTTTTAGCTACAAAGCTTTGTGGACGATTACAAACAGTGCAACTTACAAGTCGTGGCTATTTGTGAAAAATTGTGCGATACGCCTCTAATAAATCTTACCCAGTACTCGGCCATGAACTTGGAAGATCTGGTTTCCGAACTGAGCAAGTACATGAACAACACCATAACAATTCTAATCGACTACTACTATAAAATAACAGAGTTTTTAGTGATGGTGTTTGAGGGATTTGAACACGTCATAGGGACAGTACGTATTTAATAATTATTTTCTCTAGATCATATATACTTACGTGGATAAGTAAATCACTATGGAAACTGTCGCAAATATATCAACGACTTCCATTTATCTTCTTTTTTTGTTGCACACGCGGTGCTTCTACTCTATTTATCCTTGTCGAGGGCCTAGCGTCCACGCGCCAAATTTGGTACATTAATTTTAAAAATTTAGTTTGTAAAATGCATATATTATTCGAACAATAAATTGAATGTTTACTATGAAAAAAATTAAATTATATAAAAAATACATTTAGCCAATCCGTACAAATATCAATATTCTTAAACTAAAATAAATTATATAAACAAAATAACTCAATATTCTAGAAACTAACCAGAAAGTATCCATGTGGTTTAATATAAATAAAAGAACAACTGGATACTTTACTTGCCTATGAAAAGATAATTCGGGGACTTTTATATTAGAACATCTACACACCAAACACTTTCTAATCACTTTTACGAGTATTTAGGAAGTCCAACGAAAAAAAATAGAAATATAACTGCACAAACTTAAAATTAGAGACTTTTTAAGCCCCTTATTCGATCAGCTTTATACGTTATCCGTTATTTAGAGCATGCGCATTGATACAAAAATAAGGGATTACCCTATTAGTGGATAGCGTTTGCCGCTATTTAGGTTCAAATAAAGGGTACGCTATTATGGGATACATTTTAGCACGGTTGCCAAGAGTAATACTTATCTGGATTATAATCAAAGAAGAAAAAAAAAAGAAAACTGCTACAAAAGGGTAAAAAATAATACGTAAATTAATTCCTAAATAGATACTTTTTTGTAGTCTTTTTTTGTCCATCAAAATAATATAACCCTTGATTAATATATAAACAAGGATATAACCAACATATTTGAGTGACAAAAATTGGCAACGCCAAGATGTAGTGTCCAAGTTGATGGTTGACACTTGACATCTTGACATTTGCAAAATTTAACGTTAACGTTTGATAGATGACGTGTTAAATAAACGGTTCAAAATCTAAAATGACAGTACCTGGCCAACAAATGTTGTCGTTTATTTTTCGCGCATGATGAGTATAACGTTTAGCGTTTTACGTCATTTACCAAATAGGTGACCTAAAAACTCTCTATTAACTTCTCACTAAACACACTTGCATCCTTGGCTATATAAAAGCGGTCGATAAAAGAGTAATTAATACAATTTTTAAAATAAAAAACGCAAAAAACTAGCGTCGATACACAATGGAAATAAGATTATGACATAGGATTATGACAAAATATCTAAATAGTATAAAATTGTGATTAGTTTGGAAATGCGTGCAACTTTTAATACGCATGCGCAAAGTAAGGTCCTCGAAAAAGACAAACCTATTGTACGTTTCATAATTGCAATAAAGAAGGTTTGAAAATGACATATCGTGATGTTGGAGACATATTTTTTAATGCTAAACTTATGGCGTTGGTTTATCCACGTAAGTATATATGATCTAGGTTATTTTCGCTGGTCCTAGGGTATTTTCTAGTACTTTTCTTATTTTGAATAAAAAGATAAAATTAAGAACTATTTAAAGATTTTTTTCTAATAAGAGTTTTTACTAAAATTAAAGATGGCTCACCAGTGGGTGCGATATATAACAAATTTCGACAAGCTGATGGAAGAAGCTTTGAAAATATGTTGTAAGAACTCCCTCCTATCCGTGTACGAAGCTCTACACGGAGATGGTACTACGGATCCCATTCCATTGTTGAAAATAGAAGTTAACTTGGTAGGAAATAAGGTAAGAAATTTTGGTACCAGTTTTTCTAATTCATTGTGATTATTGTATTGTTCTCAGTAATTAGTATTTAGAAAGATTTGTGGGTATTGGGAAGGTTCAACAGAAACAATTATATTTTGGGTGACGTTTCGCGACTAAGGGGTCCACAGACGGTCAATATATTTGCGCAATAATATTGCCCAATAATATTATGTTCGCATCATTTAGTATAAAATGGTAATCATACATTATTATATTATGCAAACTATATTGCTTAGAGTTTTAACACCAGATAACACCAGATAATACCGGGTGCGTCTAAAAAGTGACTCTTTTTATTTTTTCAGATAAAAAAACGAGATTTGGTACATTAGTATATATGACATAAATTGGGATTGATTGACGTATTCAATTGTTTTCGGTCACTTCCTGTTTCGCCGGAAATGACTGCAACTTTTGATTTATAAATGGCACCCTCGGTATTTTTTACTTTATTCGATTGAAAATGACGAGCTGAATCGAATGACATATCAGTCAAATTTTCGTTACGAACCGCAAGTTATAATTTCAAATAAACCATATGCGAAAATGCCAAAAGTTGGCATATGATATGTCATTCTATTCGGAGTGTTATTTTCTATTGAATAAAGTAAAATACCGAGGGTGCCATTTATAAATCAAAAGTTGTAGTCATTTCCGGTGAAACAGGACCGAAAACAGTTGAATATGTCAATCAATCCCAACTTATGTCATATACTAACGTACCAAATCTCGTTTTTTTATCTAAAAAAATAAATAAGTTATAGGGGTGAGCCACTTTTGAGACGCACCCGGTATAGTTACTTTACTGAAATGATAAATTTCGGAACTTTTTTTTTTCAATTGATCATAAATTTTTCTTGGAAAAAATGATGATAAGACAGTTCTGTTGATCTTTTGGCACAAAAACTTTTCAAATTCATGATCTCAGTTTAATAACTATTTAGTCAACGTCAATGTTTAATTTATGTTAATGTTGACAGGTATTGATAATTTTGATATCAAATATCTCGAGAATCATTACTTGTAGTGATTTTTTCCTAGAGACTTTTTCTACGTAAAAAACGTCGTAAATGTATATTTTTCTACTTAGTAATTTTATACAGGTACGGACGAAAAGTTATTACTCTTCAAACCAGTTAAAAAATATGTAGGTGGCGCCCTCTACAAGTAGGAGTCATAATGACATTAAAATCAAATTTCTCATGTCAAAAAACTCCCAAGCACCAATTTTCATCCAGATATTGAAATTACTTCAGAAGTAATTTGAAAAAAATCGAAATAAAAATGAAACTTCTACATCCTGTATTTCTGAAACTAAGCATTTTAGGACATACATTTACACGAACTTTTTTACTTATTTTTATCTGCAGAATATGCTGCCGAAGTTTCCGGAAAACAGTTCGGACCACCCTGTACAGGGTGAGTCAACGATAAAGTCCATTATCTCATTTATTTCGAGGTTTACAAAAAAATGTTAAATATTTACAAAAGTTATAGGGAAGGTTAAGATACACATTATAAAATTATTATAGAGTATACAGGGTGCTTCAAAAATGTGTGGCGGATATAACATATGTTTTTTTAAATGCAACATCCTGTTTTTTATTTTATTTTTAGATTCTGCGAAAAATTCTATAACTTTTTTATATATAATGTTATATACCTAAAATTAATAGTTTTCGTACTATTTAAATTTGTTTATACAAAAGTTAAATTGCACTGTGGTAAAAAATTGTCGGTTGCATTGTTTCTGAAGTTGGAATCGATGCATTGTTTCTGAAGTTGGAATACCGAAATTTGGTATGAGAGTTCTATAAAGATTAAAAAGAAGATATACATATGTTAAGATATTTTAGTTAAATGCTACAGGGTGTTCAAAATATATTTATAAATTGCAACTAATTAAAATTAAAAAATCTTAAATTTTTTAAATGGTACACCCTATATATTTTGATTTTTTCTGATAGATTTTGCAAAGCTCTTCAACTTTTATTAAGTATGTCACATACCTATTTTTAATAATTTGCGATTTATTCCAATTTTTTCTATTTTTACCCTAATTTTTAATACAATTACGCTATAACATCATAGTTACCTTGACAAAACAAACATATTTATTACTTATTTTTAAAAAGTAGTTTAATAATTAGTTACAATAGTTATTATTAGTTAAAATTAACTAACTTTACTCAAATAAACTAAAATCGTAATCGTGGATTTCTTGGTGTATTTCTATATTATGAAAGATGACATTTGGATTTTCCGTCGGGCCGAATAGCCACAGATTAGGGTAATACTAACTAGATTACCTAATTTTCGACTACTGATATTGAAATTTTCTCCGACATACAGTAAAGTTTTTTTTCTCGTAGTAATTCTGATTTATAATTCATTTCGTAAAGCCAATATTACTACTTCCACGAAACCGTCCCATTACACACTGTTATAATATAATATAATATAATAATATACACAATATTATAATATAATATAATATGAAAATGTTTTCTAGATAATCTACATATATTCTTATAGTACTTAGCAAAGTACTATATAATATATAGTACTGAACCAAAAAATATCTTTATTTTGGCTTGTTCCTGTATATCAGTCACATTGACTAATCCATTTTCAGGAAAATCTAAAACTATTACCTCTACCTCTACCATTTATACTTATTACAACAAATTAAACTAACATTCAGCTTTTGTTCTTAACTTGCTTAACAAACATATGAAATTTTGATAATAATTATTATTTTTTGTCATGGCAACTATGATGTTATAGCGTAATTGTATTAAAGATATGGGTAAAAATAGAAAAAATTTGGAATAAATCGCAAATTATTAAAAATAGGTATATGACATACTTAATAAAAGTTGAAGAGCTTCGCAAAATTTATCAGAAAAAATCAAAATATATAGGGTGTACCATTTAAAAAATTTTAGATTTTTTTAATTTTAAGCAGTTGAAATTTATAAATATATTTTGAACACCCTGTAGCATTTAACTAAAATATCTTAACATATATCTTCTTTTTAATCTCTATAGAACTCTCATACCAAATTTTGGTATTCCAACTTCAGAAACAATGGTACCACTGACAATTTTTTACCACACTGCAATTTAACATTTGTATAAACAAATTTAAATATTACAAAAACTATTAATTTTAGGTATATAACATTGTATATAAAAAAGTTATAGAATTTTACGCAGAATCTAAAAATAAAATAAAAAACAGGGTGTTGCCTTTAAAAAAACATATGTTATATCCGCCATACTTTTTTGAAGCACCCTGTATACTCTGTAATAATTTTAAAATATGTATCTTAATCTTCCCTATAACTTTTGTATTTAACATTTTTTTGTAAACCTCGAAACAAATCAGAAAATGGACTTTACTCTATCGTTGACTCACCCTGCACAGGTATAGTCTGTCACTTGAATTCAAGACAATATTTATTGCCGCTGTCATATATATTCCTTCGTAAAATCCCCAGATAACATAGACTATATACAGCAATTTGGTTTATTTAATCTAGAGTGCAGTTCCTTGAAGGTTATTTTTTTATTTCCAGATCAATTTCAATCCGCCATTAATAAGTGTAGCCAACGTGATAGCTAATTTCCAAAACACACTGGTCGAAGTTGTCAAGTATCTACCGAAATTAAACGATAAGTTTCATGTCACAGACGAGCGATGTTTCCTGCCTTATTCCGCTTTGATAGCGAATGACACGGAATGTAGAAATATGCAACAGCAACTGAACAATGGTAATTATCCGTTGATTTTTATTAAGACAATGTATACAGGGTGCTACAAATTCGGTGTACGAGCATTGGTATCTCGGTAACCGTAATAGATACGAACATGGTTAAATTGGGGCAAAGTAGTGCTTTAGGATGTTCACCAAGATGCCGTCAAAACAGTTTTAAAATTTTCAAGGGCTGCTAAGTTTTTTTGGAAAATCATTTTTATTTTTTGGCTGTACTTAAACTGCCGTTAAACGGTAGCCTACTGAAATGCCGTTAATAGGTATGACGTCGTTGATGTGACGCACTTGACGGCTTTTTAATGCTTTGGTTAAAATGCCGTCGCGTACTAAAATGCCGTTAATCGTTAATGCAGAGTAGGCTACTGATTAATACTTAATAATTTGTAATGTAATGTTGTCCAAAATCCGTCATGGCTTATTCTGAATAAAATTAACTTGGAACGGTGTGTATGTAGGTAGACGTATATGTTGCCGTTGTAGGTTTGAAAATGTATTTGCGATAAAATGTAATATATGGCATTGATTTTCAGGTTTTTATTGCAAATTAAAAATAATACTACGTCAACTTAAAAATAATAATGCTACAGATAGCATTCTCTGCAAAACCACAGTTTTGATTTAGGTCGCTTAGTCAATCCTGCACAACGGATATGTCTCCATAGAAGGCATCTACTGCAACAAAGTGACATATGATTTTTCTGCGTGTCTTCACTGCACACAGAACAAAACCAACTTTGTTGAAGTCGTTTCTGCTCAACTAGATTGGTTATTTTTTCAAAGGCTTTCTCGGTGCAAAAACTTCTAAAAATCGTAATTTACATTATTAGTTATTAATTTGGTAATTATTAGGTATCGCTAGACTTACTTTATCATGTGGATATCAACAGCCTCATCAAGAACGGCATGTGATATTTCTTCGGAAAGCATTTTAAGGTTTACAGTTTCAAGAAATTTCCCATTTGTGATATCTCTAACGATGTTACGATCCTTAACGAAACAATTCAGGATTACATTTTGTTTTTCATGATAGGATTGTTTAGCAAATGCTACAGTACATCTTTTCTTTTTCTTTGGTAGTCTTATGACTGTTAAGTCCTGTTCTTTTGGACGTCTTCGTTTTTTTATTGAAACAGGCATCTTAATTGTTGTCAAAGCGAAATCATTGACTTCAACTATTTGATGGGACTGCTTGTTGACTTCATTTAAAACTGAATCACTAATATAGGAAAGTTGATGCGCTTCATCTCGTGTCATTTCCTCCTCTATAACCAGCTCGTTACAAAAAACTCAGGTGCTTCCACAGGTGACTGACCAAGAGTTGATGTATTTCTATTACCTAATATGAGCGCTTCACTCATATTGTTTCTGTCTTGAAGGTCCGTCTCGTCACAAACCTCAGAGTGTTCCACAGAAGACTGATTTTTACTTTCAAATACAACTGCATCATCATAATTTATATGTAGCATCTACTGCAAGAAATTCTGGAAAAGCCTTCATTGTACTTTTCATGGTTGGACTTTGAATGAAAAGTCCTCTGAAATTATTGTCTTCGTTTCGCAAAACAGCTACATTGGCACCTGAAAACAGAGTAGTTATTGGGACTAATAAGACGATAATAGAATATTTTAGTTTACCGCATTTAGCTTTAAGTATATTTAAGCAGCCATCTAAGTTTTCTTTTCTTGATTGATTGGATATCTTCATATTTGTTAAATCTTGTAAAGTAACAATTTTACCAGTACTTTCTTGAACTTTTTGCTGTATCATTTTTCTATTGGCATATTCAAATAATCCTTGACGCTTTCCTTCATGTTACTGGAAAGTTTTCTTTGGCTAGGGTTATGTGCATGTATAGAACCTACAAAATATATCTTTTATGAATAAAATACTGTTCAAGCAAGAATTCTAAAAGCATACTGTCAACTATGTCAACTAATCTGTAAACTTACCTTCGAAGTGACATGATTGTGCTTCATTTGAACCGATGTTACCTCGAGTGCTTTTCCATCAGACGATGCTTTGAATCTTACATGTACTGGGCAATATTCTTTAAATGTCCAAGACTGTCGAATTTTCTTTTTCCACCGGGATTACATCCATATAGAAGTTGATAATAAATCAAAGAGCTTCTATTGGTCTCACAATTTTACTGCTTGCAATCGTACGGGCATCTCGTTTCCAAAATGTTGTGTACGTATTTTCACCAAGTTCCTGAATCGCTTTCTTTGCGTCAGCGAATGAGCTGAACCTATCCCCAATTTTTAGCATGCTAATTTCAGTCATGAAAAATAATTAGGTACCTAACTAACCTAAAATGTTTATAGATAAATTAACAATCAGACAACTAACTGAAACACTTAGGGCGGATCCTGAACCGATAATATCTATTCCTTAATTTCTTATTTCTTATTTGCTAAATTATAAAAAAGATAAAATACGTGCTATGCAGTATTGGAAAGCCCTAGAGGTGGGTTGTGAAATCGCAGTCCGCTACTTTGTCACAGCTCCACCAACGTCGCAGTATGTGACTGCTCCAGTTCCAAGAAAATCGCAGTGACATTTCGGAGCAGTTTACAAGTTTAGGACATCTGCGCTCGTGAGTAGCAATAGGAGCAATAGCAGGCAATAGTGTAATTCTGAAAATGCTCCTAGCCCCGTCGCCCGTCAGACTGTTCCAGTCACAGTCGTCGCAGGTCGCAGTCGACTGTAGCATAGTATATTAATATTCTGTGTACTGGAGCGGTTGGGAGTTTGGGAACGGGAAACGTAGCAACGTTCGCTTTTTCTTTTCATGAATCTAAATAAGATATTTATGTATTATATATTAATCACAAACAGATGTTTTTGACAAAGGTAATTTTAACTTGTTAGTATGTTTATTTGTTAGTTAATTTTGTATCTGTGTTTTGTTGTATATCCTAAATCTTTTATTTGATCTTATACATTCATATAAGTTTTATTAGCGACACAACAAGCCATGGTTATAAACAAACCCGGAAAAGTGCTGCTATTTTTATGGTCTGATGATGGCTAAATAGCCGAAACAGGTCACTAATAAAGATTTTTTGACAGTTTCGACTTTGAATTGAATATAACATTAAGTTTTACCATGGGCCACCACTCTGTGAAAATGAACAGACTCTTTAAGATATTTATAGCAAAGTGCTTGGTACTTAGAAACACTCAAATTCTTCTGAATAGACTAAAAAAATATAGCAACATCCATCAAACTAAGACATCGGTATAGTACCGTACAGCCGCGATACTCCAGAGTCTGAGGCCCGTAGTTCGAGAAAGCTCGAATCTTGTTCGCAAGGGCCTGAGGCTTGGGGCCCGTCGGTGACTTACCCCCGATTGCACAGACGTTAAAATCGCCACTACTGATCGAAATAAAAAACGGCGTCCAGTTGGCTTGGAAATGACAATCGATAACATTCCCCATAAATTTTACATATAAAATGCCAGCAATCTTCATTTCATAGCTATCGCTGACGCCGTTTTTTCGATCATATGATAAATAAATAAAAACTAGACGATGATGTTGCCTATCATAATCACACCTATAGTCCTGTACTTTTTAGTAAATGCAACGAACGGTGCCGAACACCGAGTGCGATTTTTCGGAGCAATTAACCTATAAAACTACATTTTTAATTTATAGGTTAATTGCTCCGAAAAATCGCTGCTACTTGTCACAGTGCTTTTATTGGAGCAGTCGCAGAGCGTAGCAGCTCCACAAAAATCGCAGACTGGCCCACCTCTAGAAAGCCCGTAAAAATTTTAGGTCGCGAAATTATTTTGGGTCGCGACCGTTATACGCGATCTGGCGCTGCTATAGCGGTCGCTAAGAACAACGGCAAACAAAAACAGAAATAATTTTCTCTTGTCAAAGTCAGAATCTTCAAAAATCATAATAATCTTTCAAAATCTAAACCGCTCTCATTAAAGAAATTCCGAAAAGTGTTTATAGCGTCCATTTTTAAAGTAATTATTGCTATCTTGTGAGTTTAATTCAAGTTTTATTTACTCCAACCGGTGATAATTGTGAAAAAGTGGCATTAAAAACTTAAAAAGCTGTGCTGTGAACTGTGAACTGCAAAAACCATCGTGGATCGTGGCATAACGTCGGTTTCCAATGTTTCATAGGTATTTCATACATGCGTCCTTATATAAAATAAAGTTTTTTGTATGCAACACACTGTATTTTATTTATAAAATTAAACGAAAATAAACAATATTTGGCGATATAATTCCGGAAAAAGCCGAACCTCTCCGAAATTTTCAAAAGTTTTGGGTCGCGACCGTTGCAAGAATAGCGCCAAATAGTGTTTACATTGTCCTTATGGGCACATTCCAATCTAAACTTGTTTCATTTATCTATGAACGGAACACAAATTGATTAACGGCATTTTAGTACGCGACCGTTCGACGGCATTTTAACCAAAGCATTAAAAAGCCGTCAAGTGCGTCACATCAACGACGTCATATCTATTAACGGCATTTTAGTAGGCTACCGTTTAACGGCAGTTTAAGTACAGCGTTATTTTTTCCTGTCGTTACTTTTTAGAAAATCAAAAAGCTAATTGCACATTCTCATAGCAACTTTATTAGGACTATCTGATAGTATTTTTAGATTTTCAAATTAGCTGATAATTTGTGAGATACAGAGGCCAACTTAAGTTTTTTAAATACGGACCTGCATTTCAAGTTTTGAAAGAACGCGGTCTCCTATGCCACAGTAATATGCCACATTTATTTTTTTTTATTTCGGACATTTAAACACAACCTATTTAAACTAATTTCAAGTCCGGCTCTGTTTTTTTTTAATATTTAATCTATTTATCGTTACAATATTCAAAATCTTTCACACTTAACAATTACGTGGCGTAAAACATTGAATACGGAAAATCAAATGCAATAAGATAATAAAAAATAATATTAACAATCAAATCATTTCCCCGGAAGATGGATTCGAAATGGTAGGCCAGTATAATGGCCAGCCTTTTTGTAAAAGGGAAATCAATACATCTCAAGATTTACAATAAAGAGCACAAAATGCATTCCAAAGTATGAGAAGAAAGTTCAAAGAGCTATAAATACAATTGAACGAAAAATAAATTTGTGCAATAGGGAGGGTGGTAACCCTTTCGAACATGTAGAGCATTAGAAACTAGTTTGTAGAAGTTGATTTATTTATAATAACTTAATTTAATTTTTTTAACTAAATTTCAAATTGACAATAAAAAAAGTTAAAAATAATATCTTTAAATTGCCGACCTGGATATTATTTATTTGAGTATTCCAATTGGCCCGATTTTCCTTATTCAATGTTAATTAGCGCTGATCATTATTTTTACGATCGATATAATCAGATTAAATAATTTAAAAGACAGAGTCGGACTTGAAATTATTTTAAATAATAATTAAATAGTTTTGTTGTTGTTAAAGTACCCAAAACAAAAAAAAATATAAAGTGTGGCATATCATTGTACTCAGGAGACCGAGTTCTTTCAAAAGCTGAAATAAAAAACGCAGATCCGTATTTAAAAAAAATAAGTTGGCCTCTGAAAAATTCGCAGCTAATTTGAAAATCTAAAAATACTGTCAGATAACCCTAATAAAATGGCTGTGAGAATGTGCAATTAGTTTTTTATTTTCTAAAAAGTAACGACAATGTTTAAAACGATAAAAACTCTTTTAAACCATAAAAAAACACTTATTTTGTTTAAAAAAAACTATTGTTGAGAAATATGCACAAGGAAAGCTTGTGCATATTTCTCAACACTTGGAGACAAAGAACACAGATTATTCTAATAAGTTTATTTTTTGTCTAGAGGTACGATACGTCGTAGAAAAAATTAAAGAATATATAAAAGTTTGGGAACCATTCCGGGACTTGTGGGAAGTGGACAAAGACAAGTAAATTTTACATAATTTCTTTAAAATCGTAATTACAACAAAAACGATTATTTCTTTAATAGATTCATTCGGCGTTACGAAGAGGAGGACCCTAGCGCTGCCCTTTTCGACGCCAACATCGGCCGCTACACTGAACTTGCCAACAACGTTCAAATACAGGAAACTGTATCTGAAGTGTACTTTTTGCAAATAAATTGTGCCAACTTGAAAAAGGCTATCATTGAACACTGTTTGGAGTGGCAGGAGAAATTGTGTCTGTTACTGTACAATATAACTGAGAGGAAGCTGAATGATATTTATGAATATATGGACAAGAATATTAAAGAGTAAGATTTTATATCTATATTTTTTACGTTAGTATATGACATGAATTAGGATTGATTGACGTATTCAATTGTTAATAATCGACCATTTCCATACATAAAAGCGACCCTGTATATAATTATTAATAATGTAGCAGCAATTTAAAATGTAGACTAATATAGCGGACTTTTGTGATGTAGTAAATTTGTCAAATTTTATTAATATGTCAAATTTACTGCTCAAAATCTTAATCCTTATTTAATTTTGCTGTTTACCTTTTAGCACAGAATATCTAGCTACGCAACAGAAAAATACTCGAAATGAAAGAGCTAAAATTGCACAAATAGAATACTAGATGGCGCGACAATATCATAATCAGAATATAATTAGAAATTTTGAACTTTCGGTTTTGGATCGACGGCTCGTCGCCGGCCATGTTAGCATCATCAGCAGATGATTAAATATTTTAAATATTTTTCGATACCGTTTGATAGAGAGTTATCCTGTGGTCTAAAAGGAATTTTTAAGAATGTCAATTATAAACTTGTGTATAGTGCTAATAATAAATTACAACAATTATTAAGTAATCCAAATGATAAAACACCTCCACTGGAAAGGTCGGGTATTTATGAAATTTCTTGTAAAGATTGTAATCAGAAATATGTTGGGCAAACTAGAAGATCAATATTAACTCGATTTAAAGAACATTTAGCTCAGATAAGATATGGTAGACCGGATAAATCTTGCGTTGCTGAACATATTGTTGATAAAAAACATTGTATAGATCTTAATAATTTAAAGTTAATTAAACAAGTCTCAAATTACAGGCAATTAGATGCATATGAAAGCATCAGAATTAATAAATGTAACTGTTACGCTCAGTGGGCTCTGACTCAGTTGGCTAGAGTTTGCCACGCCCACTCGGTGCCCACTGGGCGAGTATATAAACGCTCAACTTGTAGATTGTACTTTAGTTTATAATCATCTGCTGATGATGCAAATATGGTTAGCGAAACGCGCGTCCAGTGTAAAAGTAAAAGTGTTTTGGTGTATTGTGGTGATTTAGTGTTTTTATTTTGCAGCATTTAAAAAACAATTTACGCATTAAATATAAAAAAGCTATTAATACATTACATTTAATTTTAATTAAATTATACTTCGTTGGTATTTTCACCATTTTTGGTCTATCATCTTTTTTATATATATTTTTCCACAGAATTTCCAAAGAACCACAAACCCTGGAACATATGCAGCAGTCAATCGTTCTTCATGCCCAACTGAAGAACGACATTCCCATCCAGGAGGAGCAGTTTCCTCAAATTACCGACCAAATATACACCCTGGACAAATACACGGTTCCTATTCCTCCACCGATGAGAATCAGACACAAGCATTTGGCCAGAGAATGGGCCACGTACTTGGAGAACCTGGAGACCGCAGAACAGATGCTGGAATATTCCATGGTACTGGTCAAAGACAACTTAAAATCGGGAAAAGCCGCAACTTAACTAAAGCACTAAAGTGGCGAGTTGTCTGTCATTGTCTTTCGTCTATCAGCTTGAATGAGCTTCAAAAAACATTTATTTAGGTTCAATTTTGTTTTGTTTTGAGCTATTTCCAAAACGTGGCGGTATCTGTATCCGAGGCAAAGGTTTTTTTTATAAATCTCAGTGAAATAAGTAAACCTAGATGTTTCTAAAATAGCTGTTGTTACGATGATATTTCGTTAATTACATATCGTTTTATATTATATTGGTATATATTCCACAAAATTAATATTTGAACACGCGTTTATTATAGTAAACGCCACGAATGTTTGGGAGTGATTCATCGCTTGATGAAGTTAGAATCGACACGCGCACTATCATTTTTACATTAAAAACGTAAATTTTTACCCCAGACGTAGGTTTTTAAAGGCCCGGTCTAATCATCTGCCTGCGCTCCTCTTACTTATTCTAAAATGTTTGGTGTGCTTGCAGTGCGGCCAATGGGGCATTCCAGTTTATATTTATAACCAAATATATGTTTTGACAAGACTTTTGCTGGAATCCTTTTTAAAGTAATTTGTTACTAATAAATATTTTTCTAATATTCATCAATAATAATAAATTTAAAATTTCATGCACAAAAACATAAACAACAGATTCTATATTGATTATTATATGACTTGAAACACCACGGCACTGGAATTAAGTTTTATATGACCTTGAACAGATTAGTTCACATGGTCACAAATTAACTACAACAGATGCGAAAGAACACCGAATTACGCGTTCAGGTTTCTGTGACCTTCAGAAAGAGTTCATAGACAATACTCATCAATGTATAGTTTAGGTTATTATTTGTTTGGGTGAAAATAATCTGCACCATTATGTTATCGAGGCATATAATCTCACAGTAATTTAATAGATTGCTCGTCATATTATATCAGTTCGTAGGAGATTAGGAAAAAAAAAGATATTTATAGTATAAAAAATTAATTTATTTAACAAAATTTAATTAAAGATGTGACAAAATAGTTACTTTTCTATTGGTCCTATCGGACTTTTTTCGACTATATAAATCTTTATTTTTTGTAAACTTTAATGCATAAAATATTTTCAATCTAACAAATAATTTAATGATGTAAATAAGAGGAAATTTCTCACATGGGTGGTCAAATTCTATAGTTTTCATTATATCAAACAGCCTCTGAATGTTTTCTTCAGTGCAAAACTCATCAAAATTTAATACAAATAATTCTTCCATTTCCAGTAAATAAAATGAACAAATTTTTCCACTTTCATGATCAAAGGCTTTTAAATGGGTAAATAATTTCGAGTTATCCAGAGATTCGGATTCTTTTGCAAATTTTAGACAAATATCACATAGTCAAACATAATTAAAGGCATTTTGAGTTGAAAACATTTCTCAGAGGCTGTTTGATATAATGAAAACTATAGAATTTGACCACCTATGTGAGAAATTTCCTCTTATTTACATCATTAAATGATTTATTGGATTGAAAATATTTGATGTATTAAAGTTTACAAATAAAGATTTATATAGTCGAAAAAAGTCCGATAGAACCAATAGAAAGGTACAATTTTGTCACATTTTTAATTAAATTTTGTTAAATAAATTAATTTTTTATACTATAAATATCTTTTTTTTCCTTATAAATAAACACATTTTATCCCATTTTAAATAAGATATACAAATTACCAAAACTTAGAAATAACAGTTCAAAAGTTCAACAAAAATCCTACACCCGTTTTTAAAAAGAAACATATAACCACGCACTATGTCATTACGGCAAGCGAATACGATACAGCATAGGTTTCCGGACTAAACGACTGGTGTATTTACACCACTCAATAGGCGTGTGGGGTTTGCCGAGCGGTTTCCTATGCAGTCGCTTTCTTTCGCATCTGTTATAGGTAATTTGTGACATGGTAGCGACCGATGAATCACTCCCAAACATTCGTGGCGTTTACTATATATGTATAATAGATATTTAGGAAAAAAAACTTTTTACTTAAACTGCAGGAATATAATTACAATATTTTTATGATTTAATTTTATTATAATGAATTAGTATAGAAAATTGTATATGATATGTTTGTTTACGGCCTTAATTGATTAATATAACAGTAGTATTTAACATTAGTATTTTTTACTTTATTGTAATTAATAATATTAGACAATTATTAAAACTAAATATTCATGTGTAATCTTCGAGGAATAGCCAATTTAATTTACCATCGGTAACTGTTTTCATATCAGTTTTTCCATGTTTACTTATTTTTCTGAAGCCACCACAACGTTTGACCTTGATTGCCTTGTGCTATTTCACAAAATTGACATTCACAGTCCAGATTAACAATAAAAACAAACAACCAATCACGGCGGGTGTTGATCTATTTCAGGAAACGTGGGAACTAATTTTTATAACACGGGCTTATACTTATCGTACTATTTCCAGAAATGTTTTACGAAATATTTCCAGAAATATTTCGTAAAACTTTTCGGGGATAGTGTAGCGACTGTTTAACATTTATAACACATGTAATATATGTATATGTAACATGTAATAGTATATTCTATGTTATCTGTCCATATACCTAATTTTTTTCACAAAAAACATGTTTTTTTTAAAACCTTACATTGAATCCTATTTATAAGATACCTGCATGATTCCTTAATTTATCCAATCCTTTATTTCCCTGTCTTCCATAGGAACGGTTTAAAACTGGACTTTTGGAAAAGTCGGAGTTTTCAAGGAACAATGCCAGATTGCTGCTTGACGAATTTATGACTAAAGGTATAAAATATACAGTGTGTTCTAGAACTTAATTCTCAAATAATTCGAAATTTACGAAACTTATTACAAATAAAACACATAAACAGTGGTAATAAAAGTGACCCACCCCTATAATTTTCTAATTTTTTCAGATAAAAATGGAAATAACTACAACTTTTGAATTTTAAATGGCACCGTCGGTATTTTTTAACTCAGTCGATAGAAAATGACACTCTGAATAGAATGACGTATCATATGTCAACTTTTGACATTCTAGCTTAAAAAAGATTGTATTTTAAATCTTAATCTAGGGTGCCATGGTTGTGTTAAAAAAATGTTTTTCGTGTCTTGTCCCGGCCCGTTAAGATGCCCAAATCGTATTTTTAATCATAATTCAATTGTCAAGGTGTCACACGGTGGGGTATTAGCATGAAAAAGGTGATCGAAATTCGAAAAAGCAAATGTGTTTAAGATTTCCCAAAAAAAGATAAATGATAAGTTAAATCATCTCTGCCATGAGTGGCTTTGCTATGGGTGTGTTTAGTTGCATTCATTTGTTTCAACGAAACGTCAAAGTTGTTACTTCTCACAGATAAGAGGTAAATGGCTAAATTTTATGTTTAAAATTATAAATTGTTGTTGTTCTTGTGCTCTTTTTACGTTTATATTATTGTTTTGATTGAAAATGGCTCACCAAGCTGCAGGTATGTATTCTACATAAACGTATTATTTATTTTGATATTCTCTATACTAACGATTTTTTTTGCAACAAAAAGTTAGGCGTTCAGAAAATTTGATTAAATTTGTGACATTTTTATTATACTTAGAGATTTAGTTGCGCATTTCGAAGAATTCAGCATATTGTCTATATACGTTTTACTTAGTAAACATTGGGCTTTCATACAGTAAAATAAAATACTGCGACTTTTTGCGATTTTGCTGATAAAATGAGAAAACATTCTTGGTTTCCTCTCTAATTTGCCAATCAGTGATATACTAATGCGAGGTGTAAACCGCGATGGCATTGTTGTGTACAAAGCGATCGCATTAGTGCCATTAGCAGTATAGCACAATTTGGCATTAGTAGCGACTTTAGTGGTATGGGCATTGCTCGCGGATCAGTCGTAGCATTAGTAGTAGTAGTTGCGATATTACTGCTGGCACTGACCGTGGAAACACTGGAACAGTGATTTTCCTTTCTTTTTTTAGAATCGACGAATTATCCTTTATTTTGTTCATATTATTTCCTCTTTAATTGAAAATAGCAATAATTTATATAAGGTCTACATAAAAAAATTTCGCTCAACTATCAGTGTCAAATACCCCACTGTGTGTCATTTAAAAATCAAAATTTGTGGTCATTTCCGGTGAAACAGGAAATAATCGAAAACAATTGAATACGTCAATCAATCTTAATTCATGTCATATACTAACATACCAAATCTCGTTTATATCTGCAAAAATAAAAAAAAGTTATAGGGATGAGCCACTCTTGAGAAACTTCTTTAAAATACATAAAAAAATTTAAGATGTTAAATTAATTAAAATATTAATAATCTCACAATAAAACCCATTAGGTCCATTTACTTCTGACTGGTCGATTGAAGACGGGCTGGCCTATTTGGCCCATATGAGGATGTGCCTGAAGGACATGAAGGAGAACGATGACAAGCTTCGAGCGAATTTGGCCATTTTTGGTCTCAGTTATGACGAGTGCATGGAAATGGCCAAGTTGGAGACCGTAATTTTTTTTTTTTTAAATTATCCTTAAGCTTGATATGCATGCATCCGTTATCCGACGATACGATAATACGATATTAATTTTATTGGTTGTATTTAAAGACTTTGATTGGTTAGAAAATTACGCATTATTTTAATTTACTGTATTTTCATGCTTGCGTTCATCGGATATACGATTTGCTTGTTATTGGTGTCATTTTATATTTTCATTTCCATAACGATTTAACGCTGCTTTAAGAAACCTGCTTCTTTAATATATCTTTTGCTATGCTCTCCTGGACAGAGTACGGACCGTCTGGCTGTTGGTAGACGTTGTGTTCACTACTGCGCATCATATCTGTATTCAACATCTGTTCACTACTGCGCATCACACATTCGTACTGTATTTCAGGAACTAAGGAAGCTAGGACAAACATATGTGTAGCATATTTAGTTTCATAGAAAAGTAGCAAAGTAGTGTGAAAATCGCATCATTGTATCTCTACTCATAAACGAGAAATCCCATAAAACACACGAAAATTGGATACCCTGTACAGATGTAATAGGCAGTAATGAACCGCAGTAGTCTACCGGCAGTCAGACGGTCGTATTTTGTCATAAGAGCACAGAAGAGCATAGCAAAAGATATATTAAACAACCAGCTTTCTTAAAATTCTCGTTTTTCGACGTTGCTAGCTCTTGTACTATTATATTTTTATTAAGGTTAGATTAAGGGTGTATTCCGTTGCTTACCTTGGTTATGGTTTTATGTTCCGTTTCTATCGGTTTTCTGAAAGTTTTCTTATTACGGAACACGGTTCCTGAAAAATTCGGTTATAATCTTTGAATAAGAAGACTAAGGAAGGAGCATATCAAAAATCTTAGGTACACCGCGATAGGCTTCAAATATGGCCAACTTAAATTCCGGTTTATCAGTGTCGTTCTAATTTTATTTAAAAAATGTAAAACTATGATGTTGGGTAGACGTGGGGTAGACTCAATAATTTGTTGTTTTATTTTACGTTGTGAATAAATGTTGGTGGTTATTAAAATTGTTATAAAAATATATAATTCTAATAAAAATAGATAAGTTATAATAAGTATTTATTAACACAAACATCCGATACAATCCGATACGCTACTGAAGCAGGTAAGTCAAATTAACGTATCTAAATTCTTTGACATCTAATCTTTGACAAGTAATAAATAAAAGCTAAAATGCAAGAAAAATATATAATTTAGTTAATTTAAGTGAATTTCATAAAAGATATGTATATTATATAGTCACTTACTAGCGAAAAGTTGTTCCATTATTTCACTCGATTTTTGCCGAGATCTACCGCACGCTACACAACCAACTATTTTAGAGTTTTTTTCGATAAATCGCGATAGTGTCACTGTTAATTTAAGTTCTGCCACAATTTCCATCTAGATTTACTACCTTTATACAACTATCAGTAGTAGAATAAATAATAAATAACATAAAATAAGCTCCGTAAAGACTGACAAATCCACAAAATTTCAAATCAAATTCAAAAGTGTCAAATGAATCGTCAAACAGAACTGTTAAGGATCCCCACCCTAGAGTGCTTTTTCCGCCCACCATGCATGAATACATGGATAGCATTATGCTCCTTCCTTAGTCTTCTTATTCAAAGGTTATAACTGTCACCAAACTAACCAGCGTGAGAAGGCTGGTTTTTCTGGTTTTATTTGTCAATCAATGTCATTTATGTGACAGAAATCAAGCAAATATTGGAAGTTCCAGTGAAATTCTCATTTAATATCTGAAATTTGTTATAATATTTTGTATTTACATCCAAAAACAATGGAGGTAGGCAGTAAAGGTAAATAAATTTCATTAACTAAATAGAATGACTTTTTAGGACCATTTAAACTTATCATGCAGCCATTGTTTCTTAAAGTCAGGAACATTTAATGAAAACATGAAAAAGAAGACAGCAAGTAATCGTGAATGTTTTGTAAGCTGTAAATATATAAATATTGATTAGATTTGTTTCTTTATTATTGATCTGTTTTAATATTGGACCTGCAAATCTGCACTTGAGCTGTCTAACGAGTTTAACAGTTTATTAAAAAAGTAGTTTTCAATATTAAACTCCATTGAAAAGAAGAAGAAAAGGTAAAAACAGAGAATAGGTACATTAAAAATGCATAAAAGATAAATTTTATAATAGAGGTGTTGAAATTTAGAAAACGTCAACATTTGACGTTTCCAGTATTTTACCAAAACCGTTCCGTATCAAACCGATTTTTTTCAGGAACCGCTCTTTACCGTAGTTTACCGGTCTGGTTCGCCTGGTTTTGCAACGAAATGCAGCCTAAATTTGTCAAAAAAGTGTCAAAACGTCTCCGTTGACGGGCTGGAGTAAAAAATTTACGGATGAAAAGTGGCGCGAAAACGCTATGACCAATCAGAGAGCCGTCGCGTCGGACCATCGACCATCGTATCAACGGATAACGGATGCATGAAAATCAAGCTTAAATCACAGATGATTTTACTAAAAATAACATGGATTTGTTAGTACCAGCAGTTATTCTTGAGATCGTACCCTAGTCTCCATGGACTGAATTAGAATGAGTGTTCCCTCTTAATTTTAGTAATTCCCATTTAAATATTATTTAATGTTATCACTGAGATGTTAGATTGCAATCTATACCTACAATCTCAAATACTAGTCTATATTAATATTAATAAAAAAATAAAACAACTCTGTTTTTTAAATAAAACCAACGCATTTATACTCAAAATACAAATTTTGAAAAATCTTACGTGAGATTAGTGGGGTAGGTGAGTCAAAAAATCCTCAAGAATGTCTCACGTAATTTGTGGATGCCACCTTACAACACTCTTGAATTAAAATTTAATATTTTCATGCCACGTAGGAGTTAACTTCTCTGGAACAAGTTTGGGACTTGGCAGCCCAATGGAGCAAAGCCTGGAACAGTTACAAATCGGGTGAATTCTGGACTATAGAAACAACCGACATGGAAGAGACCGCTTTGGTGTTGTTCAGAAAACTAACCAGATTGTGTAGAGAACTCCAAGAGAAAAAGTAATAACAAAACCAGTTTTAAACTTTTGATTTCTTGTTCTGGAAACTTCTGTAAAATATACTGTATTCCGGAAACTTCGGCAGCATATTCGGCAGATAAAAATAAGTAAAAAAGTTTATATGTATGTATGTCCTAAAATTTTTAGTTTCGGAGATACAGGGTGTAGAAGTTTCATTTTTATTTCAATTTTTTCCAAATAATATCTGAAGTAACGTCAATATATAGATGAAAATTGGTGTCTGGAAGTTTTTTGACATGAGAAATTTGATTTTGGTGTCAATATAATATATATAATAATATATAATATATAAAGTTTATTTTGCAAAAAAATGTAACAAAAGCTATTACAAATAATATATGTATAATAAAATATAAATTAGTGCAAAAAAGGAGACTGAAATCAATTAAATAATTGTTCTCGTTCAGCTCCAAATACAAATTAATGGTACAAAAAAAACAATATATGGACATTTTATAGATGTCTGATAGTAATAAAAAAAAATTATAATCAATTAATCTACAAAGGAAAGGCAATTTTCAAGTAACATTCTTTTAAGATTGGTTTTGAAAGTCAGTGGTGCTAGTTTTTTCAATTCTGACGGTATGCTGTTATATAGTTTAAAAATGACATAGGAGAAGCTTCTCTTAAATAAATATGACTCCTACCAGTAGAGGACGCCACCTACATGTGTTTTAACTGTTTTGAAGCATAATTTTTGTTCTTGAAGCCTTTTTGTCCGTACCTGTATAAAACTACCGAGCGAAAAAATAAACATCTCTGTGACTTTTTACGTAAAAAATATCTCTTTGTAAAAATCGCTACGAGCAACCGTTCTTAAGATATTTAGAATGGAAATAGACAATACATGTCATTATTGACGAAAAATAAACACGTTGAGTAGATAGTTATTTCACTGAAATAATAAATTTGGGAAATGTTTATTTTTTAAATTAATCATAAATTTTTCTGCAAAAAATGATGATAGAACAGTTTCTGTTGAACTTTTGGCACAGAAACAGTTCAAATTTTTGATTTCAGTCTAATCACTATTTAGTCAACATGTTAATTTATGTCAATGATGACAGGTATTGATAATTTCGATTCCAAATATCTCGAAAACCATTACTCCTAGCGATTTTAACCAAGAGATCTTTTTTATATAAAAACCATCGTAAATGTATATTTTTTACTCAGTAGTTTTATACAGGTACGGACGAAAAGTTATTACTCTTCAAACCAGTCAAAAATAAGTAGGTGGCGCCCTCTGGAAACTACTAGGAGTCATATTGACATCAAAATCAAATTTCTCATGTCAAAAAACTCCAAGACACCAATTTTCATCCAAATATTGACGTTACTTCAGAAATTATTTGGAAAAAATCGAAATAAAAATGAAACTTCTACACCCTTTTTTTTTTCTGAGTATTTGTTTCTGAAAGTTTCTGAAATACATTTCAGACCACCCTGTATATTATTAAAATTGGAAGTTTATTCTCTCTGCATTATAACATTTATTATATTAGTTGGAAGATCCTGGAAGATACAAGAGCTCAAGTAGACGCTTTTAGAAGAACTCTACCACTGCTAGGAGATTTGAAGAATCCAGCAATGAGACCAAGACATTGGGAGAAGGTTAGGAAGGCAGTTGGTATAGAATTCGATGAGAATAGTCCAGAGTTTAACCTCGAAGCGATATACGCCATGGAGATGCACAAGTATGTCTATATAGTCTAAGAGCTAGCAACGTTTTCGAGAAAGTATTTTAAGACGTCTGGCTCTTTGATATATCTTTTACTATGCTCTCTGAAACTGCATGCGGCCCGTCTGGCTGCCGATACCCGTTGCATTCACTACTGCACATCGGAAGAAGATCCTATATTTTTTATTAATTTAGTCCTATAAATTCTAGTATTGAATATAAATCGAACATGTCTCCATCGCGCAGTGCGTAGAGTTTTCGACTACGAACCGATGATTCAGAGTTCGATTCCGGGTCAGGGCAAAGACATTTTTATTTAATTTTCGTTTATATTCTGATAGTAAAGTATTAAATATTTGTTTTTTTTAATCACCAGAATTATTTAATACTTTACTATCAGAATATAAACGAAAATAAAATAAAAAAGTCTTTGCCCTGACCCGGATTCGAACTCTGAATCATCGGTTCGTGGTCGGAAACTCTACGCACTGCGCTATGGAGACATGTTTGATTTATATTCAATACTAGAATTTAAAGGACTACTAAAAATAAAGGATCTTCTTTCAATGCGCAGTAGGGAACGCAACGTTTACCGGCAGCCAGACGGGCCACATGCTCTTCTAGAGAGCATAGTAAAAGATATATCAAAGAGCCAGACGTCTTAAAATACTTTCTCGAAAACGTTGCTAGCTCTCGTACTAATTAGTTTGTTCAAACAACAGTATAACAACCGTTTATTTTTATTATATTATATTATATTAGTAAAAAACTGATATTGTGATATCTGATTGGTTCTGAATCTTACTGGAAAATTAATTTACTTGCAAATCTAGACATTAGCGGTAAAATCTGCCTCTTTGCGGACGATACTAGTTTCACTTGGAGCGGCCCAGATGTTGCGGCGCTATATGATACTATATCCAGTGACTTACGCACCATTAAGTCTTGGTGCGATTCTAATCTCCTATGCCTCAACCTATCAAAAACTAAAGTTTTGTCATATAAAAGTACTATACAACCTTTTGTACTTAATAACACCACTATTGACGTCGTGGAAATTTTTAGGACTTGTTGTAGACAACTCGTTAAAATGGGACTTTCATATTGAAGTTCTATCAAAGAAAGCGCTGCCTGTTTTACGCTAAGATCAGTTTCTAAGGAACTTAACTTCTCAACCTCTAGAATAGCCTATTATGCCCTTTTTGAGTCACATCTTCGTTATGTCCTTCCATTCTGGGGTACTTGCTGCGCAACAAAATTTGATCGTGTTTTCAGACTTCAAAAGAGAGCAGTTCGATATTTATTGGGACTGAACAGTAAAACTCACTGCCAGAATTTCTTTAAAAATTTGAAAATACTGACTCTTCCTTCTTTATTCATTTTTGAATCCGTTTGCTTAATCCGCAAGTACATATCTGCTATTCCCGAAAGGCCATCTCATAACTATCCACTTAGGAATGCAGAGCACGATCTTTATCTGCCAACCCCGAGCTCAGAACTAGTTAAAGGTTCAATACTGTACAATGCCAAAAAAATGTACAATCATCTGCCTTTGAATATCAAGTCGCTTTCATTCTTTCCCGCATTTGCAAGGCTCTAAAATCATACCTACTGGAGAAGCCCTATATGCGGTAAACGACTTTTTGTTGATGTTTAATTATGAACAATTTTGAATTTTAAAATTTTGATCATCTCACACACTGGTCAAAGGTCAAGTATTTAATATTCTATAACTTTAAAATTATATCTATTTACTGCGTACTGTTCTAAAATTGTCCATGTATATTCTTTTTGTAATTTTAAAGACTTAAATTTTTTTGAATTGTATTATTTGTATTGTGTATTTTTTGTTGTTTGTATTTTTTTGTGATTTTGTTGTTTGTGAGTGCTTTGTCGATGAAGCTGTTTTGGCTTTTTGCACAATAAAGCGTTGTTTTTTTTTATTTTTTTACTAAAAACGTGTGAAATGTTCGATAAAATTTTAGGTTTGCTGAAGATATCAACGAGATATCAAACGCTGCAACCATGGAGTTGCAAATTGAGAAGGGATTGAGAGCCATTGTGGAAATATGGAATAAGATGCAGATAGAATTGATTCCATACAAAGATAGAACTGTGTATAGGTATGAGGGCTGGGCTGAATTCACATTCATAGCTATACCCGGTCACAGTGCTTTTTTATTCTCTGCAAAAATACCTTGTAAATGTGAATTTTTCCTTTTACGATAGTTTTTGCATGAATACTTGCTTAGTTTTTGATTTAGTGGTGATTTTCTTAAAATGGTACTACAATGATTGATATTTTATTTCGGCTTTGTTTAGGATTAAGAGTGTTGACGACTGTTTTGCTGCCTTAGAAGAAAATATCATGCAGTTGTCTACAATGAAGAGTACCAGATTCGTGGAACCCTTCACCAAAGTCGTGGATTATTGGGAGAGAACCTTGTCCTACGTTATGGAGACTCTAGAAATGGCCCTACAGGTTCAAAGGCAATGGCTTTATTTAGAGGTGAATAATAACAATTATTAATCTATGTATTTTGTCTGTATGATTAATAATTACCAAGAAGTTTTGTGGATTTTACTGCGGTTTTAATTAACTGTAATCGTTAATTTAAAAGTTCGAAACAAATGTACAAAACGCGTTCGCGGAGAAGTGTCAATCCCAAACCTGTTTTGAACCGCGCATGCGTAGTTGATAAATCGGTTATTTGTCGCTGATTTGTCAGGGGTTAGTCAGGGATCGTTACAGAGAACAAAGCTATTTTATTTAAAATTTAAGTGACAAGTGATTGCTTCAAAATATTGTGAAAAAAACTGTATAAAATTGAGAAAATCTAATCGAGTTATTTTATTAAAAACAATTACAGTATGTGTTAATCAGCGTTCGGAAAACTACATGTTACTTTTAAAAACTACATAAACTACATTACATGTAGTTAATGTAGTTTATGTAGAGGGTGTAGTTTATGTAACCTATGTATGTAACTTTCAAATATCAAAGGTTTGAGGTGAGGTTATAATAAGTTGAAGCTTTAAAAACACATAATGTATTTAAGAAAACAGAAGAAATATGGCTTTAAATATAATATTTACATCATATTATCTCTATTACACCTCATACAAAGGAAAATTATTCATAATATCAATACATAGTTTATTAACGTAGTTTTCATGTAGTTAATGAACGGGAAAAGACGTAGTTTTTGAAGAAAAACTACACGTAGTTAATCAGGTAAATTACGTCTTAATTAACTACTTCCGAACCCTGGTGTTAATACAAAACAAGCAAGGGTTTATTTAAAAAAAAAGCACATACCGAAAAAGATATAAAAAAGATTTCCGGCTTTCAAGCTCAAGCAACTTCCTGCATTTATTGTTACACTTATCAATATAATTATTCAATATGATTATTATTTACCTATCGTGTGCTGGTATTTTACAGACACTCCAGTTTTTGGGGTCATATACAGATAGTATACAAACATTATTTGTGGCTAATACATCTCTCTGGCCATAATCTCTGGCAAACTGTCTCTGGCGGTCTCTGGGCAGCGAATGTTAACCGTAAACTATGGTCTGGGTCAACACTTAATTTTCCTGCGAGTTTTCCTCCACTTAATTTTAAAAAAACACGAAACACACGTAATAACAGTTCAAAATGCAAAATATTTATCATTTCTATTTGACATAATTTGACACAAAATTATAACCTATAAATTGGCAAGAGTTTGACAACTCTCAAAAATCTTAAGACTAGTTCACACCTTTCTTTGAAATCTTTGAATAAGAAGACTAAGGAAGGAGCATATCAAAAATCTTAGGTGCACCGTGATGGGCCTCAAATATGGCAGACTTAAATTCCGGTTTATCAGTGCCGTTCTAATTTTATTTAAAAAATGTAAAACTATGATGTAGGGTAGACGTGGGGTAGACTCAATAATTTGTTGTTTTATTTTACGTTGTGAATAAATGTTGGTAGTTATTAAAATTGTTATAAAAATATATAATTCTAATAAAAATAGATAAGTTATAATAAGTATTTATTAACACAAACATTCGATACGCTACTGAAGCAGGTAAGTCAAATTAACGTATCAAAATTCTTTGACATCTGATCTTTGACAAGTAGTAAATAAAAGCTAAAATGCAAGAAAAATATATAATTTAGTTAATTTCAGTGAATTTCATAAATGATCGGTTTACTACACGTATGTATATTATATAGTCACTTACTAGCAAAAAGTTGTTCCATTATTTCACTCAATTTTTGCCGAGATCTACCGCACGCTACACAACCAACTACAGTCTGACAAACGGATCTGAAACAACGGGGCAACGGTGAGGGGATCGCAATTTTCTAAAATCATGACCGATTTTATTCATAAAATATCGACGAGCGTGCGGTGTTTCATAAAAATATATCAGGAATTTTTATATTTTCCAGTAAAGTTTATAATATTATTTTACTTTAAATGTACCTACATTTTGTTTAGTCATTTGCCAAATATAGTAATATTTGTAAAAACGCGTGTACTAATTACAATAAACACGAATCAAGTTAAAGATATAAAACACAATACAATAACCCCGCCACTGGATTCTTCAATAATAGTGACTGTTTCTACTATTCCTAGAGAGGGGCATAAAGTTGGGGGTAACGGCGGCAAGACGTGCGAGAATCTCGACCAATCAGACTGGTTGAATCCGGGATGCCATGATGAATTTTGTCAGCGTTGCCAGCTTACCCTAAGCGGACATTATCTTAAGGAAATACTTTACCTTTTATAATAGGCAGAATGAACGAAAACTGTTAATTAGATAAATATACATTATTACAATAAGAACTACATCAACATATTAGCATATATATAATTATGTATGCTGAAATGAACTAAAATATATTCAATTTATAGGTAATATCGAGCAACTTTGCTTTTCTATAATTAAACGTGACAACATCGACTTTTTTTGCCCGAATTCCTTCCCCTGTTTTAGATTCGTTTGTCAGATATTATTTTAGAGTCTTTTTCGATAAATCGCGATAGTGTCACTGTTAATTTAAGTTCTGCCACAATTTCCATCTAGATTTACTACCTTTATACAACTATCAGTAGTAGAATAAATAATAAATAACATAAAATAAGCTCCGTAAAGACTGACAAATCCACAAAATTTCAAATCAAATTCAAATGTGTCAAATGAATCGTCAAACAGAACTGTCAAGGATCCCCACCCTAGAGTGCTTTTTCCGCCCACCATGCATGAATACATGGATAGCATTATGCTCCTTCCTTAGTCTTCTTATTCAAAGGTTCACACGCATCGGCGTTCGTTTGTCGTTCATCTTTCCGTCAATAAAACTGGTTAAAAACAACAAGAGATGACGCATGACGGATTTATATATACACTCATCCATAGTAAACTTAAAAAATATTAGAAACTTTTTTTAGTTAAATAAATGGATTGCTATGGACGTCATCTGCCTTTTTTCTATCATCGTCTATCGAAATCTTACCTGAGAAAAAAAAAAACAGAGTATAGTATCATTGTCAGCTATTTTTTACAATCAAACAATCAACGGTCATAAGTTAAAATTGGGACTGGGCGTTTCCTTTATAGTGTTCTGTTTTAATTTCTCTTGCTTCTGCTTTTTCTGTAGCATCTTTAAGTCTGGTGAAATATTAATATTTATTATTCAGTCTTTGTTATTAAAATTGTATGACGGTATTTCAGCTTTCTTTGTTAGATAAATTCGAGGGAATTCATTTTAAATTTTGAATTTCTCGTTGGGAAACACGAGAAATTTAAAATTAACAATAGCTATTAATGTTTTACTGGTTTTGATGGTCAACAGGTCAAAATTAAAACTCTCATCTAAGATAAGTTGTACGCATTGTTCAATAGCGTAGATTTACAGTATTTTATTTGTACTATATTGTTGTTCGCTAAAAATTTTGATTGTTTTTTTCTAGAATATATTTTTTGGAGAAGACATACGAAAGCAACTACCTAAAGAATCGGTAGATTTCGACAATATAACAGATGAATGGAGGGACGTTTCTACAAGACTATATTTCTCAAAATCAGCCCTGAAAGCCACCCATTATAAACCTGCTCCATATTTATACCAGAAATTGATTAAAATGAATGATAAACTGGATCTCATGCAGAGAGCTTTAGAAAGGTAGATTCATTTAATTTTTATCACAGTTTTTTTCATACAACTTAAATAGAAGTTAATATGTTTGATTCTTATCTTTTTTTGGATAATTTAGGTACCTGGAGACCAAACGACACATATTTCCGAGGTTTTACTTCATATCCAACGACGACATGTTGGAAATCCTGGGTAATTCCAAGAAGCCCGAACTAGTACAAATCCATCTGAAGAAACTCTTCGATAACTTGACCAAGATCAAAATCCAAAAAAATCAAGGTATTAGATTTTTCTACACAGTCTGTTGAAGCCTTAGATATTTATAAATTTCGTGGATAAAGCTATGTCATACGTATATTACACATAGGATTACACACGACTGTTTACGGGACTTTCACATGCATTTTTCTATAATTTGCAAATTTGCATGATGTTCATCATCGAGTTGAAGGTAAGGTTTAATTGACTTCGGGTTTGCGTGCCCAGTTATTTTGACCAATGTGTTCTCCTCGATCCCCTTCTTTGCTAGTGTCGACACAGCTGTTGCACGTAGCGAATGATTAGTAATTTTTAATTTCTCCGTAGCTAAACCTGATTTTTTCGCTTCGATAGACACCCATTGAGCAATCGTATTTTTCCCAACAGGAAGGTTCTTGAACCATTTACCCATTTTCCAGGAAGGATTTACAGTTAAAAACAATCTTGGAACATTAATTAATTTTCTTGTTTCCATAAATTTTTTGAATAGCCTTATTGGACTTTGAATAAGAAGACCAAGGAAGGAGCATATCAAAAAATTTAGGTCCACCGCGATAGACCTCAAATATAGGCCGACTTAAATTCCGATTTATCAGTGTCGTTCTAATTTTATTTAAAAAATGTAAAACTATGATGTAGGGTAGACGTGGAGTAGACTCAATAATTTGTTGTTTTATTTTACGTTGTGAATAAATGTTGGTAGTTATTAAAATTGTTATAAAAATATATAATTCTAATAAAAATAGATAAGTTATAATAAGTATTTATTAACACAAACATCCGATACGCTACTGAAGCAGGTAAGTCAAATTAACGTATCTAAATTCTTTGACATCTAATCTTTGACAAGTAATAAATAAAAGCTAAAATGCAAGAAAAATATATAATTTAGTTAATTTAAGTGAATTTCATAAATGATCGGTTTACTACACGTATGTATATTATATAGTCACTTACTAGCGAAAACTTGTTCCATTATTTCACTCAATTTTTGCCGAGATCTACCGCACGCTACACAACCATTTTAGAGTCTTTTTCGATAAATCGCGATAGTGTCACTGTTAATTTAAGTTCTGCCACAATTTCCATCTAGATTTACTACCTTTATACAACTATCAGTAGTAGAATAAATAATAAATAACATAAAATAAGCTCCGTAAAGACTGACAAATCCACAAAATTTCAAATCAAATTCAAATGTGTCAAATGAATCGTCAAACAGAACTGTCAAGGATCCCCACCCTAGAGTGCTTTTATGGTGCTTTTTCCGCCCACCATGCATGAATACATGGATAGCTTTATGCTCCTTCCTAAGTCTTCTTATTCAAAGTTATTGGACATATATCCGGTTAACCTCTATTTATGACATGACCAGCCATTTTGACGGAGCACAAGGTTTATCTCCTCCTTGAGTGGTTTTATCGAATATCGAGTTGTATTCAATCCGACCGGTGGGTTGTCCTATATCAATATCATTTTTACAATAGGAAACAAAACATTTTCTTGCCTCTCCTCCTCGCCATGCCAATTCGTAGGATAATACAAAAAATATTTTTTTTTGCTAACAATCGGGACATCTTTCATTACAATTTCGTACCATCAATTTGAATTCTTCCTATTTGAGTGCCTTAGAGCTTTCTTTTCTTTTTAGAGGGTCCATCTGCAATTCCTTCCTTTTGGCACTTTTTGCCTCCCGGGGTATTTTAAATTCGGTGTCAGTAAAAGTATTAAATTAAATATTATATTCTTTTTGGTATTTTTCCATTAATAGCTTGGCTGTTATATTCCAAATAGTTTTTACCGTAAAATCCTTATAGTTTTGGCCGTTTTTCCTTTTCATATTAAATGTCCAATCGGTCAAAATATTGGCCAGTGCCGAGATTGAGATGTTCGCATCCAAAATGTAGTTTCTATGTTTTATAAAGTCCATAAACTGTTTCCATACATACTGGTGATTAATTATAGTGTTTTTTGACTTACTTTCGGCAACTATTTCTTTAATTGCACTTAAAGAATCATTTCCAAATCGAGACATTTTTAGAATACCTATTAAAAATAATTTACGTGTAAGTGACAAATGTGTCATTGTCGAAAATTACCCCTTCATATGGGATTTTTTGTACATGAGTGAAATATTCGTTACAAGCTTATCCTTCTCTCTACGTACGCTACTGAGCATAGGCAAACCCATCTCAACTTCCTCATTGATTTACCTACCATTTTTTCGATCATTACCACTTTTCTTGACGTGTGTCGTGTGACGCGTGTGGTGACGCTAGCTCGTGTGTCACGCCCTTCAATTTTTACTCCCAGCGCGCGTAAGTAAGTTCCATTCAAAAAGGATCTTTTTTATTTGCATTGATAATAAGTGCTTTTTCTTCTTCAGTACTGAACAAACAGGAGTGTCTTGCAATGTTTTCTGATGACGGGGAGATGACGGAATTTATAAAACCTTTTCTATTGGAAGGACCCACTGAATTGTGGCTTCTCCAATTGGAGACAGCGATGAGAGTAGCTCTAAGAACTGCTTTTAAACCTTGCAGAGGGGAATTGAAAAAGAACTTGAACAAGAGAGACAAATGGTTGCTGGCGAATTGTGGACAGCTGTGCAACGCTTGCAGTTTGGTAAGCATTTTTATGATGTTAAAATAATTTAAAATCTTTGGTTTTTAATTAATATGTTTAAAATCTTTGGTTTTTGAGGTATTTAAGGATATTTAAAAATGCATGCTACATTAGAATATATTATTAACACCCTGTACATTGCCGTTCAGAATTAATTCCTGCGCTGAATTTTAAGCCAGAGAAATAATTTATTGAAAAATGGCTAAATATTTTCTACTATTTTTTATTAGATACAATGGACGACTGACTGTACAAGGGCTTTAGTCCATGCCAAGTTGATGGAGAGTAAGAAACCTTTGAAAAGACTGAGAAGGAAACAGAATCAGGTGCTTTCTAAGCTCTCGGAGCTGAGCAGAAGGGAGCTGACTAAGCTACAAAGACTGAAAGCCAACGCCTTGATAACCATCGAAATACATTCGAGAGATGTCATAGATAGATTGTACAAAGCAAGTTAGTGTTGGTTTATTTTCTATTTTTATTTCGGGTAAACACTACCTGTTCACGATAGATCATCGAAGTTAAGCGACGTTAGACGATGCGAGAGGATTTACGGGTGACCGTCTATAAACTGCTCATTCACGCCGGTTAGAGACCGAATGAGATCGGATATCTCGTGAGTAAAAGTTTATTTAGACACTCGCGAAGTCGGTAGGCAATTAAAAATGATATGGCCGAAGACCGCGGTTCGGATTCCGCGTAAACAAAGCAGGCCCTGTGCAGATTAGTCTTAGCAGCAAAAAGAAGACGTTATACTTTACTTTTTATTTTTAATTTATACATCATTATCATCTTTAATAAAAAAAATAATAAAGAAAAAAATGTGTGAATATTTTTACTATAGGCTATTTTTTATCAGATTGTAGAGACACAAATGCATTCGAATGGTTTTCTCAATTGAGATTCTACTGGGATAGAGAAACGGACGATTGTGTCATCAAACAAACCAATACGAATTTTAATTATGGATATGAGTATAATGGAAATTCAGGAAGATTGGTTATCACCCCTCTAACTGATAGGTATGTCTCATGGTTTTATTATAAATATAAAACAAAATGTTAAATAAATTAAAAACAGTTCACCTTAGGTAAATATGGTAAATATATAAGCGATACCAAATAAACTTTAAGTCACGTGATTAAGCTTGACAGGCACAGCGTTGTCCACTTTTACATATTTTATAACCCACAAAATTCTAAAAGTTACTGGTTTGTGGAAGTATGCTTTGGAATTAAATAAGACAATAGAAAATGTCATTAATGACTTATATTTAATTAACAATTATAAACAATCAATGTAATTGGCTGTGACAGTCTCGATTATATGAGATTAGATATGCAACTGGAATACTTAAGTGTTTCTGCTTCGTTTGGTTGGGAGAAAGGCCTCACCCTCTTCGCTGCACTCGTCCGCTGGTGGGTAGCGTGATTGTCCGGCTAACGTTGGAGAGATTGTGAGACTCCACCAGTCTCAGTGCGTGAGCTACTTATGGGGAGGGTCAATTCTCGTATCTTCCTAGAAGATAACAAACAGCAGTATTCTACTGAACACAATTGATAAGTACCCAGTTTTGTGGTGGTGTTCTAAATTACCAATTGAACTGTCTGTTGGTTGCCAATGAAGGTACAATAAAAATAACTTATGATTAAACAACATATTAGTGATTCAAATAAACAATAATCAATATCTAAATCCAACCAGTACTTATTATAATAAAAATTATAATTAAAATTTAAAAAAGAAAATAGGCAATGACAGTTTAAATTAAGTTATAATTGAAAAGATTGTCCAAACTATTTAAAGAATATAAATATAGAATTATAAAAAAATATAAAAGAAAAATATTTTGCTCTCTCTCTCTAGAAAATTTCAGACCACCACAATCACTTCGGTACGACTTGAAAAAAATATATATTGTTACAGTAAATTATTTGATTTAATTTGTAGACACGTGTAAAAAGAATAAAAAAATATGTAAGATAAAAAAACTAGAAATATATGAAAATTTAAATTAGAACAAAAGTTAATACTAAAATGCGATATTAAAAGATAAATTAAAAAAACTAGATAGAAAGATAGGATAAGATATATATAGATAGGATAGAAAGATAGGATAAGATACGAAAAACGATAAATGCGGCAATTCGACAGATAAAAACTAAAAGAAAAGATATGTCACTCCAGGAACAAAGATAATGCATCCGCCAAATAAGATAAAGATAAGGTAAGGTAAATTTGGCAGATACCCAAAAACAACAAAAAACAAAAATCTATCTGTCGAATGGCCTGCCAATAGACACCACCACTACAGGGTCCAGATAAACAAGAGTTGCCTTCTGGCAAGCAAGGATTCGTTAAAGGTGACATAAGTCGTATAATATAAATATTATAAAAAATCCTTACTTACCAGAGTCCCTCCTGGTTCGTCTCTGAGAGTACTCCTGCAGTGATTGATTCTATTCATGGCCCCTGAGATTGCTAAATCGAACACCTCTGCGGGTTCCTGTTCGACAGCTTGCGTCTCAGTACATAAATAAGAAAGATAAAAATAATTAGTACTAAATAAAAGTTAAAGGTATTAGAAAAATTTTTACAAAACTACCATACACGTGCTACTAAGATAAGAAGATAAAGAAATGATATAAAAAATGAACTGTGAGATAAAAAGATAAAATAGAAAAAGGAATTTAAAGTTACAAGCTAATTAAATAATTAAATCAAATAATTAAATCATATTAGATAGTAAGAAATGTTAAAAAAAATAAAACTAATAAATAATTTCCAAGTCGTACCTCGTGCCGGTGTCTGGAAAAAAAAACTAGGTGTTTAAGCAAAGAAGATCGAGATGAGAGAGAGTGATTTTCGGCAAAACAAGTCTCTTTATAGAATTCTCCCATTCATTTAGACATGCGTTAAGTACCAAATGTCAATATAAAAATTTATAATTAATAGTAAAAATAATAAATACGATAAAATTTCCTAAATACCTTCAAAAAAATGTGTGTAACAATTGCATCTTAATTATTTAACACTAAACAAAATATTAATAATAAACCTTCGTTTTCATTAAAAATAAACAAATTATTATCGGTAACCCATAGGCAACCAGAAAATATATAAAATATTTAAACAATTTAAACTAACAACCATCGCTAGTGATGTGTACCACTATCGAGGTTCCGCAAAAAATCGATAATATATAAAAAAACGGATAAACGATATAAAAGGAAAAATGTAACGAAAATATTTTCGTTACAATTTTCTTTTAATCAAAATATTTTAGGAAAAAGTAATTAGAAATATATAAATAGTTATTATTTACATCAACAAAACTCACCTCCTTAACAGCAATTAAGAGACATAAAGGGCCATTACTACCGCCAGAGTAAGTAAACCGACAAGTAGCGACAGTCCCGTTTTCAATTTTCTTTGCGGCTGCGCGAAATAAGTAGGTTATCTGTCATATGAAGAAGCGAACTTGCCACTGTTACCATTTATCAAATACCTCTATATACTTTATTTCAAGTATACCTTAGGCAACGAATCGTTTTTTTAATTATTTATTAGCTGTAAGATATTTTATACATTCAAATTGAGAAGGATAGAAGAGAATAAATAGAGAAGAAATTAAGGATAAAACAAAACAAAAAAAATATGTATAAAACTTTATAATTAATTCCACTTCAAATTATGAGCAGTGTATACCATGTTTATAGGACCACTTCGTAAGTTGAGCAGTTAAATACGTAGTCTATCTGTCAAACACGTCAAAACGGAGAGAAAGAAAATTTTGTCCCACCACATCAAAAGAGCCGACGGTTTCTGTCGCTACTCGGCGATCTACTTACTCTACTACCGCTTTTACGTTCAAAATATTCTAATAAGGTTGCGATGAGTTTTTTCCAAAGGCTATTAAGCTATCTTGTTAACTTTGCACTAAAAGATGTTCTAAAAAGAACAATGTTCAACTGCAAGGTCTGCTAGTAATTTTTTAAGCTTAAAGTATCACAACACAATTCATTTAAACCAAAAACTCGTAATACAAAACTAAAATGTCAAAACGAATGACAATGTCAGGAAATAAATAAATAAAATGGTATCTTGACATTTTTTACAGCAGAGCTACCACCTGAATCCCCAGCGGGAAATTTAAATTCCAGTTAGTCAGCCTGGCGTCGAATATGTGTCCAAGGTTGGCAACAATGAATTTAAAAATCGCGCCCTCGATTACGTAACCAAAAGTTTAATTGGTATCGCTTATAGTTACTAAAACGTGCGTTTGCATTATATGCATTTTGGTGTATTATAATACATTTATATATTTTTCTGTAAATAGGACGCAAAAAAATCATTACTTACAGAGTTTTCTACAAAAAGGGGTGTATCATACTTAATGGAGTTATGCTTTGAGAAACTATTTGAGGTGGTGTAGTTGTTAATATGGTAAAACAATATCCTTTAAAACAATCACGATTTATATTTGTGATTGTTTTTTTTATGATTATTTTTCAAGCCTTCTAATATAATTAAAATATAAATTCTAAAAATTACAATATTCTTAATACGTTTAAGCTAAATCCTTATCAAATATCAAAACGAGTAACACAAAAAGAACTATAGTCATGATCTATTGGTAAAGTATTTTCAACGAGAGAATACATACTTTGAATAAGAAGACTAAGGAAGGAGCATAATGCTATCCATGTATTCATGTATGGTGGGCGGAAAAAGCACCATAAAAGCTCTTTAGGGTGGGGATCCTTGACAGTTCTGTTTGACGATTCATTTGACACATTTGAATTTGATTTGAAATTTTGTGGATTTGTCAGTCTTTACGGAGCTTATTTTATGTTATTTATTATTTATTCTACTACTGATAGTTGTATAAAGGTAGTAAATCTAGATGAAAATTGTGGCAGCACTTAAATTAACAGTGACACTATCGCGATTTATCGAAAAAGACTCTAAAATAGTTGGTTGTGTAGCGTGCGGTAGATCTCGGCAAAAATTGAGTGAAATAATGGAACAACTTTTCGCTAGTAAGTGACTATATAATATACATACGTGTAGTACCAAACCAAACCAAACCGATCATTTATGAAATTCACTTAAATTAACTAAATTATATATTTTTCTTGCATTTTAGCTTTTATTTATTACTTGTCAAAGATTAGATGTCAAAAAATTTAGATACGTTAATTTGACTTACCTGCTTCAGTAGCGTATCGGATGTTTGTGGTAATAAATACTTATTATAACTTATCTATTTTTATTAGAATTATATATTTTTATAACAATTTTAATAATTACCAACATTTATTCACGACGTAAAATAAAACAACAAATTATTGAGTCTACCCCACGTCTACCCTACATCATAGTTTTACATTTTTTAAATAAAATTAGAACGACACTGATAAACCGGAATTTAAGTCGGCCATATTTGAGGCCCATCGCGGTGTACCTAAGATTTTTGATATGCTCCTTCCTTAGTCTTCTTATTCAAAGGAATACATAGGTATCAGTGACAGTTGTTTCTGTCATTTTAATTCGCAGATTAAATGTATTTTCTGTCATTTGTTGGAAGTCGTCTGTCCCAGGGGGGTGACAGTGAAATAGGAAAATTGGAAACAGTCATTAGTGTCATTCCTGTCATTCTCCTCACGACAAGTATGGCCGCCTAGACAAGGACAGCATTGTTTTTGTCTAACTATTGTCTAACTTCACAGTTTAGAATTGACAGATTTCAGTTTCAGAGACAACTTCAGATTTGTTCTAGAACAAATTCGAAAATATTCGACGCCATTTTAATTCATTCCGTTTAGTTTCGTTTTGGAAGTTCAATTTAATATTTCAGCTGAAATTTATAAATATAAAGGTAATAAAGTATATAAAATATATATTACATGAAGAATCCTGGAGAAAATGACGTTTCTGCAGTAGTAGGTATGTCCCATGTATATGAAAAATAGGTAGTAAATAAACACTGTTTTTACATTTTTTAGATGCAAGAAAATGGTGTTATAATCTCTTTGATCGGCGATTTTTTTAAATGGAAACAATTTACAGCAAGGTAAGATCCTTTAACTATAGCCAACATTAGTTATCTCCAGTATGTGCGATTTATTGTCAATAATGCAATAAATCGGACTGATAATCTGATTATGTTATCCGACTAAAAGTCTTTTTTGCATCTTTTGATTTATGTCCTGTTCAGGTTCTTTGGGAATAATGGACGCTTTTTTTAAACAGTATATTTATATTTTATACCTAATGATATTTTTACATTGTTAATTTTAGTATAAAAAAATTGTTTTTCTGTTTTCAGGTTTTTGTATAAGGCTCTCGTTTTCATGTTCATGTGTCCGTTTTCTGTCCTTGAAGTTTGCGAATGCGGGTGTTTATTTACAAATTACTGTAAGTCATGCTTATACCTTAACTAATTTACGTTAAAAGTGCATATAATTAACTAATTGGTATTGAAACAATACAATCCCTTATATTTTTATATTTATTTAGTCACGTTGTTCCATATTTCAAATAAATATATGTGAATAAATTATTTTTTGGTTTTATTTATGAAAAGAAAAAATACAAAATACATTTAAACTGAAAGAGGGCCCGCCATTGAATAACCGGAAACGGAAATGAAAATTAAGCCATCATGTCCTTATCATGTCAACCTGTCAATTGGAAAGTTAGTTCTCCAGACGACAATGAAGGTTTTCGGTGGCGTATCGTGTTTCCACGATTTAACACAGAGTTGACACTTCTTTCTAGTTAATTATTTTATGGTCTGTCCAAAGGACGCATGTATGAAATACCTATGAAACATTGGAAACCGACGTTATGCCACGATCCACGATGGTTTTTGCAGTTCACACTTCACAGCACAGCTTTTTAAGTTTTTAATGCCACTTTTTCACAATTATCACCGATTGGAGTAAATAAAACTTGAATTAAACTCCATAAAGCCATAATTACTTTGAAAATGGACGCTATAAACACTTTTCGGAATTTCTTTAATGAGAGCGGTTTAGATTTTGAAAGATTATTATGATTTTTGAAGATTCTGACTTTGACAAGAGAAAATTATTTCTGTTTTTGTCAAAGGCAAAGGTCAAAGGTTTTTGTTTGCCGTTGTTCTTAGCGACCGCTATAGCAGCGCCAGATCGCGTATAACGGTCGCGACCCAAAATAATTTCGCGACCTAAAATTTTTACGGGCTTTCCAATCTAAACTTGTTGCATTTATCTATGAAAATATTGACTCAAAACTGACAACTAAAGAGACAGCTTGATTTATTTGTCAAATTACATAGAAACCAACGCCAACCCAGCACAATATTTCTTTTACTCGTAATAAATTCCTTGAAATAATAATTTCTGAATATTTTTTAAAACGTAAATGAAAAAATATTGTTTTATACACGACGGTAAAATTGCATTATCGTCTCCCGAAGTTAATTCACTCGCGATTTCATCGCTCGGGAATTAATCTTTTCATCGACGATAAAATACCATTTTATCGTCTTGTATAAAAACTAACTATTAGTTACTTAATTTTGTAGGTGTTATATTACTTTAACTACTGCCCTTCACCTATACCGAGGTGGAAGTCCTAAGGGACCAGCTGGTACAGGCAAAACTGAGACTGTCAAGGATTTGGGCAAAGCTATGGGCATGTGGGTTATAGTGAACAACTGTTCAGAAGGCCTGGATTATAAGGTAAATTAGAAAAATAGAGAAGAATTCTATTTCTATATTTTTTTCTTGGTTATGTTTACAGAGTATGGGAAAATGTTTCGCTGGTCTGGCTCAAACCGGTGCGTGGGGATGTTTCGACGAGTTCAACAGGATTAATATAGAAGTTTTGTCTGTGGTGGCCCAGCAAATTTTGTGTATTTTACAGGCTCTGTCGCAAAAACAGAAACAATTTATTTTTGAAGGTTTGGAATGACTCTTTGAAAATACTCCATTTTTTCGTATAGATTGAAATTCTCCATAAATTTTCAACTTTGATATGAAAAACTCTACATCCAGAATTAATCGTTTTTAAGGAAAAAAAATATTCAAATTTTCAGAGCTAAAATCTGTCTGCCAGAAAAAAGTTGTATAACCTAAACATCATTATTACTTTTCAAAAACGAATGTTTGACAGGAAAATGTATGAAATTTTAGATAATTTAAATCTATAAGAAAAAAATGATAATATTCCTTTAGAATACTAAAGTTGTTTTCAACTTCCGGTACTTCCGGAAATGCCGCCATATTGAAAATGTTTTTAATTGACATATCTCACTGTGAAATAATGATATGCTAAAAAGCTCCGATCTAGATATAGTTCATATCAAATAAACTTTTAGTCACGTGATTAAGCTTGACCGGCACAGCGTTGCGCACTTTTACATATTTTCTTTTAATCAAAATATTTTAGGAAACAAAAATAAATTAATTATAAATATATAAAGAGTTGTTATTTACATCAACAAAACTCACCTCCTTAACAACACTTAAGGGACATAAAGGGCCATTACTACCGCTTTCCCGTTTAAAATATTCTAATAAAGGTGTGATGAGTTTTTTACAACGGCTATTAAGCTATCTTGTACACTTCGCACTAAAAGAGGTTCTAAAAAGAGCAATGTTCGACTGCAAGATCTGCTAGGAAAAAAATTTAACAGTGAAGTATCACAACACAATTCATCTAAACCAATAACTTGTAATACAAAACTAAAGTGTCAAAACGAATGACAATGTCAGGAAATAAATGAATAAATGTGGCAACGTGACATTTTTTACAGCAGAGCTACCACCTGAATCCCCAGCGGGAAATTTAAATTTCAGTTCCCGAATTAATTTTCAGAATCCCCTTCACCAAGCGCAGAATACTTGAGGGACTAGGCCCTCTAAGACTCTGCGGTGATGAGATGACCTGGAACCGACATTTGGAAAATGTCACAAGGAGGGCGGTGACTACACTAGCGGTAGTCAGACGCCTTCATGGAAAAATCTGGGGCCTTAGACCACAGATGGTGCACTGGCTGTACACTGGAGTGGTGAGGCCTTCAGTAACATATGCATCCTTGGTATGGTGGCCTAAGGTAATGCAACAAACAACAATGCTTAGCCTCAGCAAGGTGCAAAGACTTGCTTGTCTGAGCATAACAGGGGCGATGAAATCAACGCCCACTGCATCAATGGAGGCGCTTCTGGACCTTCCGCCTCTTCACATAGTGATCCAGGCGGAGGCAAGAATGGGACTCTATCGACAACAAAGTGTCTTGTCTCTGGGAAATAGGACAGAAACAGGACACTCAAAGATGGGAAATCCTATCGGAGGACCTCTACTCCAAATAAGATCGGACCAAATGACCCCTCTTTATCACTATCACAAACCATTCGAGGTGAACAAAATGGATCGAGGAATGTGGACAGATATAACATTCCTTCAGGATGGACTAACCTGGTATACAGACGGGTCAAAGACCGCTGAAGGAACAGGAGCTGGAGTATTTCGGGAAAGACCAAGGGTAAGTTTATCGTTTTCCTTGGGTAAAGACTCAACCGTATTCCAGACAGAAATCTTCGCCATTCTACGATGTGCGAAAGAAAACAATAGAAGAGCTTATTCAGATAAGCTCATCAATATATGCTCAAACAGACAGGCGGCACTTGGGGCGCTTATGAGCCCAAAGGTATCGTCGAGACTCGTCTGGGAATGCCTAGGTGAACTGGAAGCTATGGCTCGACGGAACAGAATTAAATTATTCTAGGTGCCGGGCCACAGCGGCATCCAAGGCAACGAAAAAGCCGATGAGCTAGCTAGGCAAGGATCATCGGCATCTTATCTTGGTCCAGAGCCAGTACTGGGAATACCCAAATGTATGGCCCGTAGTGCACTAAAACTCTGGATCAGGAAAAAGCAGAATGTCCACTGGAGAAACCGACACGGGCACAGGCACAGCAAGGCTTTTATCCAAGGACCTAGCTCCAAAACCGCAAAAGAACTGCTAATGCTTAGCAGGAATAAATTGCAGATTACAACAGTCCTCTTGACAGGACATATGGCTGTCAAGTGTTACCTGAACAAGCTCAATCTGTATCAAGGAAGTCTTTGCTGCAGACTCTGCGATAAAGATCCTGAAACAGCGGAGCACATAATATGTCACTGCGAGGCTCTGGATCGCAAGCGACACTTTTTATTTGGGAAAGCTAGGCTAGAACCGGAGGAACTATGCTCCCATCCTATCAAGGACCTGCATAAGTTAGTGCAGGGCACAGGGATAGGAGAATGGGTGCAGATATAGAAAGGGGACAAACACAATAGACCTCAGAGGTCGCAGTGTTTCCGGCAGAGGACGGCCCCTTATTGTGGAAAAAAAAATTTCAGTTAGTCACCCTGGCGTCGAATATGTCCATGATTGGCAACAATGAATTTAAAAATCGCGCCTTCGATTACGTAACTAAAAGTTTATTTGGTATAATTAGTTCTACAGGAACTTCTAACTGTGTATTATGTGACACCCTGTGTATTATGTTGTTATAGGTTATGAACTTACTATAAAATGGACTGTAGGAATATTCATCACCATGAACCCTGGATACGCGGGAAGAACCGAGCTTCCAGACAATTTGAAGTCCATGTTCAGGCCCATCTCCATGATGGTACCCGACAGTGCTATCATCGCAGAAAACGTTCTATTCAGTGACGGTTTCACCAACACGAAAGTATTGGCTAAAAAGGTACATCCAAAAAAAAGAAATTTGTTTTTTTGCTTGAACTAAACTTCAATCTCCTTTTACAATATATTTTATTAGGTTTTTACATTGTACCAACTGGCAATACAACAACTGAGCAAGCAAGACCATTACGATTTCGGCTTGCGGTCAATGGTAGCGTTGCTGAGATACGCTGGACTAAAGAGAAGGCAAATGCCTCAAATTCCTGAAGAACAAGTGGTGTATTTGGCCATGAGAGACATGAATATAGCCAGGTAAGTAGGGAAAGCTTGAATGGTTAGCAACCTAGATCATATTATACTTACGTGGATAAGTAAATCACTATGGAAACTGTCGCAAACATATCAACGACTCCCATTTATCTTCTTTTTTTGTTGCACACGCGGTGCTTTGCGCCAAATTTGAACATTAATTTTAAAAATTTAATTTGTAAAATGCATATATTAACAACTGAATACTTTACTTGCCTATGAAAAGATAATTCACACTTAACTTTCACACACTAAACACTTTCTAGTCATTTTTGCGAGTATAGAAAGTCCAACGAAAAAAAATAGGAATATAGTTGCACAAACTTAAAATTCACTTCTCACTGAACACACTTGCATCCTTGGCTATATAAAAACGGTCGATAAAAGAGTAATTAATACAATTTTTAAAATAAAAAAACCCAAAAAACAAGCGTCGTTACACAATGGAAATAAGATTATGACATATGATTATGACAATATGATGACAATGAAAAGTTGGTTTCCATTACAATGTATAATTTGTACTTTCTAAACCGTATAAAATTGTGATTATTTTGGAAATACGTGCAACTTTTAATGCGCATGCGCAAAGTAAGGTCCTCGAGAAAGACAAACCTATTGAACGTTTCATAAGTGCAATAAAGAAGGTTTGAAAATGGCATGTCGTGATGTTGGGGACATATTTTTTAATGCTAAACTTATGGCGTTGATTTATCCACGTAAGTAGGTATATATGATCTAGGGACAATTCTAATACAAAAGTTGTTCTTATTTCTAGATTTACATCAAATGATTTGCCCTTGTTCAGTGGCATCATGTCGGACATTTTTCCAGGCGTGATCATTCCTGTCGTCGACTACATAGAAATAAACGCCGCCATGACAGATTTCATGACCGAAAATAACCTACAACCGATTCCTGTAGCCATGACCAAGGTTTCTACAATTATATAACTCCTAAAACGCTTTTTAAAGCGATATTATTTTAAGGTTATCCAATTGTACGAAACCAAAAATTCCAGACATTCCGTTATGATACTTGGAAAAACTGGAACTGCCAAAACTGTGACGTGGAAAACGTTGCAGGGTACTTTGGGAAGGCTGAAAGATTTGGGCAAACCAGTGAATTATGTCCAAGTTAGTTTTATTTTAATTATTATAAATTAAAAAAAAAACGTCAGACCATTTGAAAAAAAGAGTGCGGAAAGAACATCTCCTGTAATCTTTTAAAAATGTATGTGCTAAAGTAATCGCAAAACAATTTCCGATGCATGTGATCTTTGAGCTTTGAGTGACAAGCCATGGCGACAGTGCTGCCAGATTGTGATGGATTTATAAGGGAAACAAGATTTTACGTTTTATTTTTAATTTAATAACTAATACTTTAGTATTTAAATGATGTATTTGTTTTATAGCTTATTTTACTTATTACATATTGGCAAAAACTAATCCATTATGAAGATTATTCTAAGCGTTATTATGGGTTATTTATTTATTTATTGATGTACAGGGTGGGTCAAATTCGAAGCTTTTAAATGGAATCACCCTTTTCTATAGGAGATAGACGAAAACTAATATCGGTGTCTGGAGCTCAATTGTCATTAAAAACATGATGGTGAAAACCGAACCTCAATATCTGTTATCGTTTCGGAGTTACGGGGTGTTTTTCAAAAATGTGCATTTTTAACAAATCGCTGTAACTTTTTTACTATGGAAAATTTTGTATTTTTATGAAAACATTTCCAAAGCACCTTTTTACGTAGAATTTAATGGTTTAAGTATAATTTTTTTAAAACTAATAATTTAAGAGTTATCAACAGAAAAATTGATTTTTTATTTGGGACACCCTCTATATTTTTAATTAACTGAAAATAATTTAAAATGACCTTTCCAAAAATATAGCACACTTGATATTTTAATCCCCTTCGAAATACAGAATTTTTAAAAGTTCGCCACTTTTAACTAGTAGGCTTTGGACCCCTTATTGATGATATGCCCTTAATGGGACTGGAAAACATATTTTTCCAGCAAGACGACGCACCGCCTCTGAACGCTGAAGTTATAAGCAAATTTTTGCAGCCAATTTCAAGAAAAATTGAAATTGAATAGCTAACCAAGATCCCAGCCGTTGGCCGTCGAGGCCGCCTGACTTAGTGCCCATGGATCTAATCCTATGGATATATTTGCGGATGAATAAAGGTTCCTTATTCTTCCGTATAATCTAGACAAGAATTAGAAATACTTAGCAGTTATGAGAGGGAATCTTTCACCCCTACTGAGTTAATGAATTCCGCGAGAAATGTTCAAAAACTGCCCCGTCTGTCCATAACAGAAGACGGTCCATATGTCGAACACCTGTAGCAAAATCTCATGTCTTGGTTTGCTATTTATTTTTACTGTTATTAGATATAGTTTAAATGTGTTGATGTTGGTTAAATATATTTTAAATTGTTATAAAATTCTGCATCTCTCATAGCAAATATTATTTTCGTTTTAATTGATTCTCACAGCTAGAATATTTTTGCATTACAGCCGGTGTCGTTCAAACCCTACTTATTTAAAGCGGGCGATTTTTTATATACTCTATATCTCGAAGAGGAATCGAGCAAAATATCAAGTGTGTTATATTTTTGGAAAGGCAATTTTAAATTCTTTTCAATAAATTAAAAATATACAGGGTGTCCCATATAAAAAATAAAATTTTCTGTTGATAATTCTTAACTTATTAATTTAAAAAAAATATACTTCAACCATTAAATTCTACGTAAAAAGGTGCTTTGGAAATGTTTTCATAAGAATACAAAATTTTCTATAGCAAAAAAGTTACAGCGATTTGTTAAAAATGCATATTTTTGAAAAACACCCCGTAACTCCGAAACGGTAAAAGATATCGATATGCGGTTTTCACAGTCATGTTCTTGACAAAAATTGAGCTCCAGACACCGATATTAGTTTTTGTCTATATTAGTTTTTGTCTATCTTATAGAAAAGGGTGTTTCCATTTAAAAGCGTCGAATTTGACCCACCCTGTACATCTTACAACACCATAAGTTGTAATAACAAGTAAGTGGGTGCTATTAATCCACAAACACTTAATAATCACAGAATTTAATAAAAACTAACGTAGAAATAGCTTTGAAACTGGTAGAATGTGCTTACCAATCACTTCTCTGACTGCAGTCAAGGATAATAAAGGACCTTTATTGTCACGTTCTCGTTCAAAATAGTTTATCAGGGAAGCTCCAAGCTCTATGCTTCGACTGTTTAAATGCTTCGGCATATTTTCAACACACAAATTTCAAGAAATGCAATACAAAAACTCGAAAATTTAGTTCTTAAAAGAACTGACTGTGCTTAAAAGTACAATTTAAAAAAAATACTACGAAAACAGGCAAAAAACGAGAATTACTCACAAAGATCAGCAACAACACGATATTATACAAAATAATGACTGATATTAGGATAATTGTCAAATAATAAACGACAACGTTGCTGAAGACGCCGCAATGTGACCAACACAGCGATAATAAAATTCGGTTTAAACTACTTTTTGCAGTTTTAATCTAAATAAAATATTGTTACGGATTCCGTGGGTCCACTAATTTAAACTCACGATAAAATACTTAACGAATTTATTTTCTCACTTTATACACAATTACTAACTTATAACACACAACAAACTAACTATTTATAAGATTCCTTCACCAAATTGTCCGATTTTCAATTTCCACGCGGTATATTCAAATTCCAAAAACTGTCTCAGTTGTCGATGGCTCCGGCTTATATACTCTATTGACTGCTTCTCGAAATTTCCCAATTCTCGGAAAGCGTACTTCTTCATACCAGACAATTCTATTGTCTGATTCCCTTACTTCTCGACTTGACTAAAAGATGGCGCCTGAAAAAGTCTTTTAATTTGTGGCGGATACGTTGCGGTTGTGCAGGCAACCAGTAATACATTTTAATTTCTGGCGGATGCGCCATTTTTCTTGACATTGCCCCTTTCTCAAATTTGATCGTCCCGATCAAGGTTTCCTGTCTGGTATCTCTTCAATCGATCCAGATGAACTACTTTCATCTTACTTCTAGGGCTGCGTTGAATCCGGTACACATCATTTATCCTCTTGATGACTGTATAAGGACCTTCCCATGCTGGAGTTAACTTTGGGGACCTTCCTTTCTTGCGCTGTGGGTTATACAACCATACCTATCGTCCTGTTGAAATCCCGTAAAATTAGCTCTGAGGTCGTAACGAGCTTTCATCCGGTCACTGGCTAGCGTAATCTTACTTCTCACGGCCTTATGAATTCCCAATAATCTTTCCTTCCTAACGAGTCTTTCGAACGACAGTCCAACGTTATCTTGTTCCATTTTTTCTCCAGATCGAGTACTTGGTCCTTGTCTAGCTGCGCAAATCTTACAACGTTGACACCATTTCTTAACATCTTCGCAATAATCCACCCAGTAAAAGCGATCTCTCAGCTTGCTCAAGGTCTTGTTTACCCCAAGATGGGCTCCAGTTTTACCACCGTGAATTTCTTCCAATACCTGGGTAACTTTCTTCATTGGTACCAGTAACTGAGTTGTTACTGTCCTGCCATCCGCACTTTCCCACGTGCGCTTTACAATCCATTCTCAATCACCAGTGAATTCCACTGAGCCCAGAGAGCTTTGAAAACGAGCCTCTCTGTCCGCAATATCCTGCCACGGTGGTCTCTCGCCGTTACCTTCCCTGAGCCGTAGTATTGTCCGATGTCTGGATCTTCCATTTGATCTTTCCTCAATTGTAACGTCGTCCATTGTTCGTCAGTTCTCAGTTTAAAATTCTTTACTCTGATAGTGCTTTCGCGATGTTGCATTTTCTTGTCCAAGGTAGCTCGTCGTCGATCTAGGTCGTTGTCGATAATTTGTACCCGTCCTACACGGCACCCAGCGGTTTTCTAGTTTCCCGAACACAGTCTTCTTGGTATCACCAGGTATCATCACAATTTTCGATGATCTTTCTTCCATATTTCCTGGTCTCTTCTCTTTAGATACAGAAAATTCCTCATTTCCGATTTTCAGGATGTTTCTATGGTGATCAAACGAAAACCATGTTGACTGATCACATCCATCCCCATGATAAAATCATCTTCAATGTCAGCCACTAAAACGCTATGCCGAAACTTCAAATTCCCTAACTCCAATTCCATGAAAGCCTCTCCCCGTACAACGGCCATTTCCCCCGTAACTGTACGTAAATACACTCTTCTTCTAAGAGGCATCATCTTCAATCCTTGCACCGAGTTAGTCCGCACCAACGATACCATAGCGCCTGTGTCCACAGTCATTCGAATTCTTCTACCATTGACCTTCCCGTTGATCACCAAACTGTCAGCGGTTTTTCCTAGACTCCTAACGGAAAACATCCTAGGGGCTCTGTTTTCTTCAGCCAATACTCGCTCATTAGTGTTGATTTCCTGGTGCCTATGTTCTCTCGATGGTAAACGGAATCGCATTTGGACGCGGCAATCCCGTTTGATGTGGCCATTCCTGCCACATCTATAGCAACTTATGTCCTGGGATCTTCCGATGTGCCGATGTTCTCTGGATGGTGAATGGAATCGCATTTGGATGCGACAATCCCGTTTGATGTGGCCATTCCTGCCACATCTATAGCAACTTATGTCCTGGGATCTTCCGATGTGCCGATGTTCTCTGGATGGTGAATGGAATCGCATTTGGATGCGACAATCTCGTTTGATGTGGCCATTCCTGCCGCATCCATAGCACCTCATATCCTGGAATCTTCTTTGGTTCTCTGTCTGGGTGTTGTTGACTCTCTTGTTCACTAGTAATTCACATAGTTTATTAAACATCTCCTCCAAACGTATGTGAGAACTCTTTGGCTGTTCCTCAACCGTTACCGAGCCTATCTTCGGTTTAGGAATGGCGCTAAATGCAGCTTCTATTTCCAGCGCCCTGACGAGTACTTCGCTGCTGGTAGAAAATCGCGATATTTGCAGCGCCCTCTGTAATTCATTGTCCCTCAGTCCGCTGATAAAGCACTGAGCAGCGAGTTCCTCCCTAAATCCTTCCGGTGCTTCAGGATACGCTAGGTGTACCAGCCGACGTAAGTCTGCTTCAAATTCCTGCAGACTCTCTCCGGACCTCTGCATGCGTGTCTTGATCTGGGCCTGGTAAAGTTGACGTCGTGTTGGTCGCCATATCTTCTGTCCAGTGCAGTGACCAAGGTTTCGTATTCCTGCTGTTGGGCTGCAGGAATAGTTTGCAGCAGTTCCAGGGCAGGGCCGCGCAGCGCGATGACAAGTGCCGCTGCTTTCTCCTGGTCAGTCCATCCATTGGCAGCAGCCGCTGCTTCAAACTGGCGGTGGTACATCGTCCAGGTGGTTTGTCCATCGTAGGTCGGGGCCTTGAGGTTCGCAGTTCCATGAACGCCAGGTGTTCTTACTTGTGCCTTGGTCTTCTGTAGGTCCATCTCTAATTTGTCCATTTTCTGCTGAAGGCGTTCCTCAAGATCCTCTACGGCTTCTTGAAGTTGATTTTCCTGCCGTTTTTCCAGGTCTTCAAAATTCTTCTGTAGTCGAAATTCCTGATTTTCCAAAGTTTTCTTAAGACGGTCCTGATCTTCAAATTTTTCTTTCTGGCGACGCACTTCTAAATCTTCAACAATTTTCTCCAACCGTTCTTGTCTAATTTCTTGATTTTCAAGAATTTTCTGAAGCCGGTCCTGTTCTTCTTGTTTGTCGTGCTCTCGTTGAACTTTGAATTCTTCGAGAATTTTCTCAAGCCGGTCCTGTTCTTCTTGTTTGTCTTGTTGTCGTTGAATTTTCAAATCTTCGAAAATTTTGTCTTGCCGGTCCTGTTCTTCTTGTTTTTCTTTCTTTGACGCGCTTCTAAACTTTCTAACATTTTTTCTTGATTTTCCATAAGTATTTTCTGTAGACGGTCTTGTTCCTCTTCTTTCTCTCTTCGCAACCTCTCTTGTTCTTCTGCCTTTTCTCTTCTCATATTCTCCATAAAATCGCCCAATAATTTGCTTACTTCCTCCATTTTCTTCGCCTGCTCCCTTGTACCAACCATAAAAATACTCTAATTCGGTCTAAAAATCTTCTAATCCACTTAATTTTTTCTTAAAATCCTCTTGAATCCCACTTCTGACACCAATTGTTACGGATTCCGTGGGTCCACTAATTTAAACTCACGATAAAATACTTAACGAATTTATTTTCTCACTTTATACACAATTACTAACTTATAACACACAACAAACTAACTATTTATAAGATTCCTTCACCAAATTGTCCGATTTTCAATTTCCACGCGGTATATTCAAATTCCAAAAACTGTCTCAGTTGTCGATGGCTCCGGCTTATATACTCTATTGACTGCTTCTCGAAATTTCCCCAATTCTCGGAAAGCGTACTTCTTCATACCAGACAATTCTATTGTCTGATTCCCTTACTTCTCGACTTGACTAAAAGATGGCGCCTGAAAAAGTCTTTTAATTTGTGGCGGATACGTTGCGGTTGTGCAGGCAACCAGTAATACATTTTTAATTTCTGGCGGATGCGCCATTTTTCTTGACAATATGTTACAATCATTCGCTCTATAAAGTATAATGAAGAGCTGCTCGGTATCTTAAATTATACAACGAATTTAAACATTTTTGTCAAAATTTAATTTAGTCAGGTTTATAGACTTTAGTGTCAATTTCGATATGATTGATGACGTGCATCGGAAAATGTTTTGCGATTACCATATGTCCTGAGCTGATGCAAAATCCAGTAAAGTTACTTGCCCCTGTACCTGTTACTAACGTAAATATCTATCCATGCAGGTTTATCCATTGAATCCGAAAGCGCTCAACTTGGGTGAGCTCTATGGCGAGTACAATTTAGCAACCAATGAATGGTTAGATGGCGTTATAAGTGCAGTAATGCGGAAGACGTGTTCAGAAGACACACCCGACGAAAAATGGATCTTGTTTGATGGTCCTGTGGATGCGGTTTGGATAGAAAACATGAACAGTGTGATGGACGATAATAAAGTATACGATATAATTCTGATTCTTTAATTTTGACATTTAAAGTGATTTAAAGTTTTTATAATATTTTGACGCTTTGAAAGATGTTTTAATTCGGTACTACTTAATGTAATAAATGATTCGTTTCTAGTCGCTTAAAAAACAAAAAGAAGCAATTTTTAATTAAAGAAATATAGCATTAATTTTTACCTCTTTATACAGGGTCGTCCGAACTGTATTCCCGAAACTTATTCTGCAGATAAAAATAAGTAAAAATGTTCGTATAAATGTATGTCCTAAAATGATTAGTTTCGGAGATAGAGGGTGTAGAAGTTTTATTTTTATTTCGATTTTTCTCAAATATTTTCTGAAGTAGCGCCAATAATTGGATGAAATGTGGTGTCTGGGAGTTTTTGGACATGAGAATTTTGATTTTGATGTCAATATGACTCCTGCTTGTAGAGGGCACCACCTATATATTTTTTAACTGGTTTACAGAGTAATACTTTTTTGTAACAATCTTGTATAAAACTACTGAGTCAAAAAATATAGAGATATTTGGAATCGAAATTATCAATACCTGTCATCATTGACATAAGTTAAACATGTTGACAAAATAGTTATCAAACTGAAATCATAAATTTGAAATGTTTTGTGTCAAAAGTTCAACCGGAACTGTTTTATCATGATTTTCTCGCAGAAAATTTATGATTAATTTAAAAAAAAATAAAATTGAACTAAATTTATTAGTTCAATCAAATAACTATCTACTCACGTGTTTATTTTTTGTCAACAATGACATGTATTGACTATTTCCATTCTAAATATCTTTACCAAGAGACATTTTTTACATAGAAAATCACGAAAATGTATATTTTTTTACTCAGTAGTGTTATACAGGTATAGGCGAAAAGTTATTATTCTTCAAAAGAGTAAAAACACATGTAGGTGGCGCCCCCTACAAATAGGAGTCATATTAACATCAAAATCAGATATTTTGTGTCAAAAAACTCCCACACACCAATTTTCATCCAAATATTGACGTTACTTCGGAAATTATTTGGAAAAAATCGAAATAAAAATGAAACTTCTACACCCTGTATCTCCGAAACAAAGCATTTAGGACATACATTTATACGAACTTTTTTACTTATTTTTTTCTGCAGAATATGCCGCCGAAGTTTTCGGAATACAGTTCAGACCACCCTGTATAACGCTTAACTTAGAGCATGTTGTATATTCCTAGGAACTTGTTTTATTTTTATCTGCCCTGTATATTAAATTTGTTACTTTTTTACAGGTCTTGACATTGATCAATAGCGACAGAATTACAATGCCTGAACAAGTATCTCTGTTGTTTGAAGTCGGCGATCTTTCTGTGGCATCTCCTGCCACTGTGAGCAGGTAAATTTTGCAATATAATATAATACATAATATAGGAGTTGGCTCAAAGGTTACTGTGACGTTTTTTTCTGTTTTTTTCTTACTATGACGTAATTTTCCTTTAGGTGCGGAATGGTTTACAATGATTACAAGGACTGGGGCTGGGAACCCTACATCAAATCCTGGGTGGCCAAGCAGAAGCCCAAAGGCTATAATTTCCAAGAAAAAGTCTGGCAGATGTTCGACAGCTACATGAATCTTTTGCTGGACTTCAAACGAATGAATTGCTCGGAGATAGTGGAATGTTGCGAGATCAATTTGGTATCGTCCTTCTGCAAGATGCTGGATATATTTGCTACTAAAGAAAATGGCATAAACCCATTGGATGAGGTAATTCGTGGTGCAAGTCACCAATCTGCTATTTGTTTCTCTCTTGGATGTTTATTTAGTCGTCTCCAACTCTTCTTCTTCTTCTTCTTCTTTTACTTATTTAAGATCTAGTCGATCTGTTAATTTTAAGGTTGCCTCTGTAGGAGTTCATGGTTTTTAACTTTCTATCTTTTTGGAGGCCTTCCCTTCTGTATCTTACCCATGGGTTTCCCTTCAAGAGCTATGCGTGGGAGCCTGTTTTCTTCCATGCGTTTTACGTGTGCGAACCGTTGTCTTTTTCTTTGCCTACCCCATCTCACTACGTCCTGTATTCCACATTGTTGTCTGATATTTGTGTTTCTAATTCTGTCTCTTCTAGTCTTCCCCATTATGGTTCTTACGTTCTTCATTTCAGCGACTCTTAACATGCTTTTGGTTTTGTTTGTTTCCTCCCAGATTTCTATGCCATATGTCATTATTGGTCTGATGCAGATCATATAAATTTTAATTTTGCTGTCTGTTCGCATGAAGGGGTTTATTCACACTATTTCTCCATTGTCTCCAACTCAATAACATAAATATAAAGTGTGTCTCGGCACTTTGTTATACAGTATGTCGCCGGATTGTCTTAAAATCCTCTAACACAGTATTATAACTTTTATTTCGAGTGTTTGTCGAGACTTCACCTTGTTGAGTCATGTTTTTTTTTCTGATTTAGGAACATTTCGAGGATTCAGTGCGGAATTGGTTCTTGTTTTGCATGACTTGGTCTATCTGTTGTACTACGGACGAGGAAGGTAGGGCGAAGTTCGATACCTTGATTCGCGAAAAGGAAGGAGTGTTTCCGATAAAGAATACCGTCTACGAGTATTTTGTCGATGTTCCGAATCATTGTTTTGCTAGTTGGGAGGAGAAGCTCAAGTATGGTAAGAAAACTCTAAAAATATAGTACAAATTAAATTATAATCGTATCAATTATATGCGTATCATACTTATTGAACTTATGTTTGCAGATATTAATACAGTTTAATACACTCACCGCCACGAAAAACGGGCACCTCAAAATATTGATGTATTTTAAAGTTCAATGTATTTGGTTCTAGTGGACCCATTTTAATGATTTTTTAAACAATTTGTGGCTAAATTATTTGACTTTTTAGTGTGGATCAACCTGGAAATGGTCCAACACATTATTAAAAATACTAGCCAACCAGCTAATAATTTTATCTTCATTTTTGATCACTTATGTCTTTTAAGGTGCCCGGTGGCGGTAGAGGTACAGGCTCTCGTCTACCAATCTTAAGGTAGTGGGTTCGAATCCCACACCCGGCATTTCATCAGCCGACTATTTTTATTAAAATAAAAAATAGTTTGGGTACCTAGGTTGACTCAGCCTTAAATGAGTACTTGGGATTCACAATCCTGAGGTAATAATAGGCGGTTGAAGCGTAGTGCTAGCCACATTACCTTCCTTGTATACCGAAACGGCTCTAGTATGGCAAGCTGTACCTTGCTACTCCCAAGGCGTCAAACGCTATATGCGGAAGCTATTATTATTATGTCTTTTTGTAACCTATAAACTTTTGGACTTAAAAATATGATTTTTCAAAAACAATGACATTAAACAAATTATAAACACTATTTTATAAGTAAGACTAAGATCAAAGTCACAGCTTTAAATTAAAAAATTCGAAAAAATATGTGTCTTCTTCAAAAGCAATTATCTCCAAAACATTAAAGCTATTGAGATTAATCAAAAAACAAACTATCGAGAAAAGATACACTTTAATAACAAAATTATTTTTAAATTCCTTGCTTCGTGTGCAAAAAATAATTAAAATTAAAAACTTTTTAGTGGGTGTTCAATATTCCATGTCACTTATACTTTAGGCTAAATTTATATCAAATACCAGCCGCAACAGTCTTAATATTTATGTATATTTTGTATCCTAACCTTTGAATAAGAAGACTAAGCTAGGAGCATATCAAAAATCTTAGGTCCACCGCGATGGGACTCAAATATGGCCGACTTAAATTCCGGTTTATCAGTGCCGTTCTAATTTTATTTAAAAAATGTAAAACTATGATGTAGGGTAGACGTGGGGTAGACTCAATAATTTTTTTTTTATTTTACGTTGTGAATAAATGTTGGTAGTTATTAAAATTGTTATAAAAACATATTATTATAATAAAAATAGATAAGTTTTAATAATTATTTATTAACACAAGTTACTAAAGCAGGTAAGTCAAATTGACGTATCTAAATTCTTTGACATCTAATCTTTGACAAGTAGTAAATAAAAGCAAAAATGCAAGAAAAAATATATAATTAGTTAATTTAAGTGAATTTCATAAATGATCGGTTTACTACACGTATGTATATTATATAGTCACTTACTAGCGAAAAGTTGTTCCATTAATTCACTCGATTTTTGCCGAGATCTACTGCACGCTACACAACCAACTATTTTAGAGTCTTTTTCGATAAATCGCGATAGTGTCACTGTTAATTCAAGTTCTGCCACAATTTCCACCTAGATTTACTACCTTTATACAACTATCGGTAGTAGAATAAATAATAAATAACATAAAATAAGCTCGGTAAAGACTGACATATCCACAAAATTCCAAATCAAATTCAAATGTGTCAAATGAATCGTCAAACAGACCTGTCAAGGATCCCCACCCTAGAGTCCTTTTTCCGCCCACCATGCATGAATACATGGATAGCATTATTCTCCTTCCTTAGTCTTCTTATTCAAAGATCCTAACCTATAGTCTATAAGACAATAAATATCTGCATCTAGGGTTTGTCATTTTTTTTAAGTTTCCCGAAATAGAATATAAAAAGTTACAAAAAATAATCTTTACTATACCGGGTGGTGTATCGGCGTTGGAAACATAGGAAATCCCATGCAAATGTTAAGCTGTCCAAATATTGGCTCCCATGTTGCCAGCTTCGCTGTCTAGTAGCTTTTACCCTCAAACTTTCATGTGAATCGCTAAAAGCACTTTATATTAAATGTATTATAATAATTTTTATAAAAGAAAATTATAATAAATTGAAAAGAAATGAAGACTCTGATTTAACCCCCTATAGCTACGAAACAAAGCAGAATCAGACCTATGTGTATAAAAATAAATCTTATTTTTACGTGATGAATCTCTCAAGAAAAAATGGCAGATTTTTTAAACACCTTGTATAGATGATTGATTGAATTGACATTTATCTGATCTGTTTATTCTGTTTAGGTTGGAGGTATGATCCCGCTTTCCCATTCTACAAAATCCTAGTTCCCACGGTAGATACAGTAAGGTACGAATACATCGTAAACGCACTGCTCACAAAAGGATATCCCGTACTGATGACGGGTCCCGTGGGAACAGGCAAAACGTCCACAGCCCAGTCCGTGTTGGGGGCATTGAGTCCGGACGATTACGTCATTCTCAACGTCAATATGAGTGCACAAACGTCATCTATAAATTTACAAGTAAGATATTATGGTTTATGTCTTTGCCAGATATTGGATCTAAATATTATTTTTTTTTAATCAATGTATGTACCTATAGGAAAGTCCTTTGAATAAAAATATTAAGGAAGGAGCTTATCAAAAATCTTAAATCGAACGCGACGGGACTCTAAAATGGCCGACTTAAATTCCGGTTTATCAGTGCCGTTCTAATTTTATTCAAAACGTGTAAAAATATTATGTCGGGTATACTCAATAATTTGTTGTTTTATTTTACGTTGTGAATAAATGTTTGGTTAAATTGTTATAAAATATATAATTCTAATAAAAATAGATAAGTTATAATAATTATTTATTAACACAAACATCCGATAGGCTACTGAAGCAGGTATGTCAAATTGACGTATCTAAATTCTTTGACAAGTAGTAAATAAAAGCAAAAATGCAAGAAAAAATATATAATTAGTTAATTTTAAGCGAATTTCATAAATGATCGGTTTACTACACGTATGTATTTTATATATAGTCTGTCCAACGAGAAGATCCTTGACAGTGATAGATGTGTCTGTCATTTTAATTTCAAAGTAGTTTATTTTATTTTAGAAAGAAATAAGTTGGTACAACTGGAACGCATAGCAGGATATATTTAAAATTTGATTGACAAGATGACAAGTGATTACTTCAAAATATTGTGAAAAAAACTGTTATTTACTTTCAAGCTTTATGAAACTAACCCATTTATGATTATATTTATCAATATAACTTATGTACAAATACAAATTTGTAATATTCCAGGAAAAAACAACATAGGTAAATAAAACAAACTATTTTATTAATAATAACACCTACCAAATTTTATACCTTAAAGGTTGATTAATTAACTTTAATCTTAATTTTTTTAAACCAGTACCTTTTGACATTATTTTTCTGCAGTACTAAAATCCATTATTTACCTATCGTGTGATATCGATATTTTACAGCTACTCCAGTTTTTAGTATGTGTTTAGTTTGATCCTTCTACCATATACAAGATGCACTTATCTACGACGAAATGGTATACAAACTTTATCGATAGCAACTTCATTGGTGTATAAGACTTTCTGCCCTGGCAGCGAGTATTAACCATAAACTGTGCTCTGGGTCTACAGTTAATTTTCACTCGATTTTTCCTCCACTTGACTTCAAAAGACACAAAACACACGTAATAATACGAATCAAAATGCATCATATTCCAAAACGCAGGGTATTTAACAAAAGTTGACACAAAATTATAACCTAGAATTTGGCAAGACTTTGACAAGCGTCAAAAATGACAAAAATCTAAAGGCGAGTTCATACGCATCGGCGTCCGTTTGTCGTTCATCGTTCCGTCAAACCAATAAAATTGAAATACGATCTGTCATTTTTTAAATAAACCAATAAAACTGGTTAAAAACAACAAGACACGACGCATGACGGATTTATATTTAAACCCATCCATAGATAACTTAAAAATTATTAGAAACTTTTTATAGTAAAATAAATAGATTGGTATGGGACGTCATCTGCTTTTCTTCTGTCATCGTCTGTCGAAATCTTACCTGAGAAAAAAAACAGAGTATAGTTACTTACTAGCGAAAAGTTATTCCATTAAGCGGTCCATACATTATCAAACAAATTGTGCAACAAAGCGATGCGCAACGCTGCGTTGCACAACTGATTCAGCGGTCCATACACTATCAAACAAGTTGCGCAACAAAGCGATGCGCAACATTCCGTTGCAAAACTGCATCACCCAGGCACTTAGCAAAAGTTTCATCAAACTTTTTATTAAAAGTTGTGCATTGTTTGAGAAACAATCATATCCTCAATTGCTATTGCGTCAATTATTATTGCATATACTCTAGATGATGTCGATGATACCAAAAAACGAAAAAGAAAACAAAGAATTTGGATGAAAGAACTAAAATATTGCACAACGAAGCGCAACACACACATACACTACACAACGCGTTGCGCAAACAGTCCTGTTGCACAAAAGAATTCAAACATTCTTGAAACTCATCAAACAATTGCGCAACGCATCAAACACTACCATACATTGGCAACCCGTTGCGCAACAGCCTGCGTTGCGCAATTTGTTTGATAATGTATGCGCCGCTTTATTGCCCTCGATTTTTGACCGAGATCTACCGCATGCTACACGACCAACTATTTTACAGTCTTTTTTGATAAATCGCAATAGTGCCACTGTTAATTTAAGTTCTGCCACAATTTCCTTCTAGATTTACTACCTTTAAACAACTATCAGTAGTAGAATAAATAATTAATAACATAAAATAAGCTTAGTAAAGACTGACAAATCCGCAAAATTTCAAATCAAATTTAAATGTGTCAAATGAAACGTCAAACAGAATTGTCAAGGATCCCCACCCTAGAGTCCTCTTTCCGTCGACCATGCATGAGTATATGGATAGCATTATAGTCCTTCCTTAATCTTTTTATTCAAAAGGAAAATCAATGAAAGTTGGCGTCTATGTCATCAGAATATTTAAAGAATGCACGTCGCAATATTGTCGCAGCTACTTTTTTTACTTGATTCATTATGTACTTGGTTAAAAAAATATTATACAAACCTCGACGGAACGTTGGCATTATAGACTAGAGATTTAGGCTGTATTCCGTTGCAAAACCAGGCAAACCAGACCGGTAAACTACGGTACAGAACGGTTCCTGAAAAACATCGGTTTGACACGGAACGGTTTGGTAAAATACCGGAAACGTCAAATTTTTAATGTACCTATTCTCTGCTTTTACGTTTGCTTCTTCTTCTCAATGGAGTTTAATATTGAAAAGTACTTATTAATAAACTGTTAAACTCGTTAGACAGATCAAGTGAAGATTTGCAGGTCGAATATTAAAACAGATCAATAATAAATAAACAAATCTAATCAATATTTATATTTTTATAGCTTACAAAACATTTCCGATTACTTGTTGTCATGTTTTTCATGTTTTCTTTAAATATTCCTGACTTTAAAAAACAATGGCTGCTTGATAAGTTTAAATCCTAAAAAGTCATTCTATTTACTTAATGAAATTTATTTACCTTTACTGCTTACCTCCATTGCTTTTGGATGTAAATACAAAATAATATTACAAATTTTAGAAATTAAATGAGAATTTTACTCGAACTTCCAATATTTGCTTGATTTCTGTCACATAAATGACATTGATTGACAAACAAAACCAGAAAAACCAGCCTTCTCGCCCTGGTTAGTTTTGTGACAGTTATAACCTTTGGTTATAACCGAATTTTTCAGGACCCGTGTTCCGTAATAAGAAAACTTTAAGGAAACCGATAGAAACGGAACATAAAACCATAACCAAGGTAAGCAACGGAATACACCCTTAGTCTCTCGAAAGTAATAAAACACTTTTCTACTTAGTACGTAATACACTTTTACTCATCAAGCTTTACTGTCTTTTCAAGAACACTATCGAAAGTAGAGTAGAAAAACGCACAAAAGGCCACTATGCTCCCGCTGGTGGCAAGACAATGATAACTTTTCTGGACGATCTCAATATGCCCGCCAAAGAAACATACGGTTCCCAGCCTCCGTTGGAATTGTTGAGGCAATGGATGGACTACGATTTCTGGTACGACAGACAAAAGCAAACCCGAAAATATGTAGAGGTATTTTTTATTAATTATTTTAGTATTATTATTATTTAGTGGTAAAATTCACTTTAGTAATCTTAAATTATCATAAGAAGTATACTCGATACCAATTAAACTTTTAGTTACGTAATCGAGGGCGCGATTTTTAAATCATTGTAGCCAACCATGGACATATTCGGCGACGGGCTGACTAACAGGAATTTAAGTTTCGCGCTGGGGATTCAGGTGGTAGCACTGCTGTAAAAAATATCAAGTTGCCGCATTTATTTATTTATTTCCTGACATTGTCATTCGTTTAGACACTAGTTTTGTATTAGGTGCCCTCTGGTACGGCACTGGCAAAATAGCTTTGGTGTCAACTTGTAACAATTTTGCTCCTATTGTTATTGGTCCTTGTATTCTTAAAATCATTGTATTTCTTAGCGTATTACTTATTTCTGACATTTTTCTATTAAAAACAGAACATGCATATACTGGCTTCTATGGGACCCCCTGGCGGAGGCAGGCAAGTTATTTCTGACCGGTTGCAGAGCAAGTTTAACCTGATCTGCATGACGTTTCCTGACGAAGCTACGATCGAAAGAATCTACGGCACTATGCTGTTACAGCATTTGGCTAGTTTCGACGAAGGCGTTAAAGTTGTCGGGAAAACAATCACCGAAACTACTATAGGTTAGTTATTTGAGAAAAGAAAGATATTTGGCTCAACTTTCGTTTAGCTGAAATCTTGTTATATAAAAAATGACTTTATATACAAATATACAAAAATTTTCCTACGGAAATGCATCATTTTCATTTTTCGGACTTTAGTATAGCCGAAATCTCTTACATCAAAACTAGTCTTCGGGGTGTGTTTTAGACATTTTTCTAAACATAAAAACACAAAAAAGTGTCTGCGGAAATTTTTTATTTTTATTTTACATAAAAAAATGCTTTCACTTTAGAATAGCCGAAATCAGTTACATGAAAAATGAACTTATATTTGTTTTATACGAGCCTTTACGAGCAAAGAAATACAAAAAAATTCCTGCTGAAATGTGTCAATGTCATTTTGTGCACTTCGTTTTTCATACATTTTTCAGTTTAGAAGCTTACGGGACCCGGGAGCGAATAGGGATGCTGGGTGGGGTAAAACATCTTTCGGAGAAATAACAATTCTTGTAGAATAGATAAAATAGGTACTTGTAAACTATAAGTACCTCGGAATCAGGGCCTAATTTACCATAAGGCCCATAAGGCCCGGGCCTTGGGCCCGGTGGTCTGTGGGGCCCGTTAAGGGTTGTAAAATATTCATAATTTCAACTGTAAATTTACATAGCAGAGAAAAAAAACAGTTACCTCTGATAAGGAAAATAGAATTAAATAAAATAAGCTTGAGATTGATATAATTAATGCATTTTTTAAAATTATTTATAAATTTATATCAAAGAAACCGGCATCGACGGTTCCTCAATCTAAAAATAACGTTTTATTTTTAACCCAAACTAACTGAGAATTTTTGAATTTTATTGGAAAAGAAGGCCCGAATTTTTGGCTTGGACCTTAGGGCCCGACCAGATGAAAAATAGGCCATGCTCGGAATGTTGCACTTATTCTTGTTTTTTATTAAAGCTTTACGTAAATAGGGCTGATTCAAAACAAAAAATCATTGGATCATGCAGTTTTCTTTTATATTTTAATATTTAACTGTGATTTTGCAAAAATATTAGATTGGTTAGGATTTGGGTTTCTTTAGTTAGCTTTTCTTTGTGGAGGGTGTTAAGCTGTGGTTTTTATATTTTAATAATTAACTGTGATTTTGTAAAAATACTATTAGATTGGTTAGCATTTTAGACACTTTTAAATGGTTTTTATTTGGTTCAAAAGTGATAAAAAGATTATTTTTTATGTATTTATGCTTACAAAAATGGAAAATGAAAATCAAGCATTTCCGCAGGAAATATTTTATTTTCTTGAGTTTGTCAACGCTTTTAAAAGGCAAAAATATATTTTTTATATAACTGATTTCAGCTATTCTAAATTTCCTCAAAAAATGGATACAGTTTATTTCCGCAGGAAAATTTTTATTTTCCTCAATTCGTGAATGCTTCTAAAAGGCAAAAATATATTTATTTTTTATATAACTGATTTCGGTTATTCTAAAGTCTAATAAATTTCCTTAGAAAATGAAAACAGCTTATTTCCGCAGGAAAATTTTTGTGTTTATATGTTCAGAAAAATATTAAAAATAAAACGCAAAACCTATTTTTTTAGCAGATTTCAGTAATTCTAAAGTGCGAAATTTGGAATTTACGCATTTCCGCAGGAAAATTTGTGTTTTCCGTGATTCACAGTAGCTTTTTAAAGACAATTTTTTTTTCTGATAACTGATTTCAGCTAAACGAAAGTTGACCCAGATATTTTTCCAAAAAGTCCTATATGGGTATTTCGCCACTGCAAAAAAATCTACAAAATAAAACAGTTATTTACACTAGTAACACTTTGTAACACTGTGTAAAAAACTGCTGCGTTAATCCAACGGAGAAAAATTGTTGTCAACAGTGGTCTACCAATAAACAAATTTGCCTAACGGACAAAAAAATATTGTTAAGAATATTATTATTAAAAAAATAAAATTATTAAATTATTTTAAGTGGGAATATCAAGAAAATATTTATAGTTGAGTGTCTCATTTTTCTCACCCAATACGAAATATACAATTGAATTTTGAATTAACTATTAATTTTTGATCTTGATTTTTTTAGATCTGTATAATAACGTGATAGTGAAAATGCTTCCAACTCCAACCAAGATTCACTATCTCTTCAATTTGAGAGATATTTCGAAAATATTTCAAGGTCTGTTGCGAAGTCACCGAGATTACCAGGACGACAAGATTTCTTTGCTCAGATTGTGGATTCACGAGTGTTTCAGAGTCTTTTTTGACAGACTAATAGATGAAAGGTATTTTTGTTACAAAAAAACAATATTTATTAAATATAACTACGAAGGAAGGTTGTCCAATGCATGCCCTATTTTTACATTAATAAATTAAAGCCAGTTCCACGCATGTTTCAGTATACTTGCGCAAACCAGACATACGCAAGTATATACAGGGTTGTTCACCACATACGAAACGGAATATTGTAGTTAAAGGATTAGATTTTTAGAAATTGTAAGTTTTGGGTTCGTTGAAGGACTATTAGAGCTACAATTTAAAAATATTTTTACAAGATACAGAGTGTCCCAAATAAGCAAAAGATGTATATTATAGTTGTATTTTTTTAAATAGAACACCCTGTATATTATTCTATTTTTAGATTCTACAATTGAAATAAAGGTAAATTTGATTAAGGTTTATCACACTTAAACCTTACCGTTTTTGAAATATTTTCAATTTTATGAAATTGCAGTAAAAATTTTAAGGCTTCATTTCTCCGAGGGTATCAAAGTTTTTAATACTAAATATTTACTGAAGTTTATTTATTGATCAGATATTGTGTTGCAGTAATAAACAAAATAATACCTTATACGGAGTGTCTAAAAATTTATATTAAATAACTACTAGCTATAAACGGCAATAACTTGTTTAATTTAAATGGAACACCTTGTATATTTTACGAGAATCAGATGCACAGTTAATTGTCTATCAAATTGTATTATACCATTTCGTATCTACCTCCTCAAGTTTTCGTAGAAAATGTATTTTCTTATAATTTAGACCTCATTTATCAATATACCCATGGAATATTGACATTTTAGATTTTTTGCAAGCATAAAGCAACATATGTACAAAATGTACAGGTGGTAAAAATAATAATATTGCAAGCCCATTTGTTAACAAAAATAAAACTATTTAAATTTTTTTAAAAGAGTATACCAATTAAATATACCACCATTATTTCCGCCCAAAAATTAGTTAAATTACATACTTAATTGTTTTAATTAATAAATTATTATAAATCAATGTGAATTTGACTCAGAAATCGATATAATAATAAGTTATGAAAATGAACGTCTCTGTTTTTATAAATAAGCATTCGTCAAAAAAATTCAATAAAATTTATAAGGTGTTACTTTTTACCACACTGTCTAATACACATCCAAAATTCAGTTTTTTAGTATTTGGAACAATTATTATTAATCAATGTAAACAGTCAATTAATGCAGTTTGAATATTGGGATTATATTAATTGGTCTTCTTTAACAAAAAATACTTAAACAGTTTTTTATTTTTAAATGAAATAAGCGACCTATATCGACAATATTAGTATCTGTACTCTTTGAAAATTTGTTACATCTTTAAAAATAATCTAAAATGTCAATATTCCATGTGTATAATGATAAATGAGGTCTAAATTACAAAAAATGCATTTTCTAAGAAAACTTGAAGAGATAGGTAAAAAATGGTATAATACAATTTGATAGACAATTATATTGTGCTTCTGATTCACGTAAAATATACAGAGTATTCCATTTAAATTAAACAAGTTATTGCAGTTTAAAGTTAGTAATTATTTAATATACATTTTTGGACACTCTGTATCAGGTAGTATATTTTTTATTATTGCATCACAATATCTGATAAATAAATAATCTTCAGTAAATATTTAGTATAAAAAACTTCGATACCCGTGGAGAAATGAAGCCGTAAATTTTTTACTGCAATTTCACAAAAATGAAAATATTTCAGAAACGGTAAGGTTTTAAGTGTAATAAACCTTAATCAAATTTACCGTTATTTTAATCGTAGAAACTAAAAATGTAATAATATCCAGGGTGTTCCATTTAAAAAAATACAACTTTGATATTTTTTATTTATTTGGGACACTCTGTATTTTGTAAAAATATTTTTAAATTGTAGCTCTAATAGTCCTTCAACGAACCCAAAACTTACAATTTGTATAAATCTAATCGTTTAGCTACAATACTCCGTGTCGTATGTGGTGAACAACCCTGTATATAGTCTGTCGTTTTGATTTCAAAGTAGTTTATTTTATTTTACAAAGAAATAAGTTGGTACAATTGGAACGCATAGCATGAAATCTTTGAATAAAAATATTAATGAAGGAGTATAATCTGTGCTGTTTATGTGTTTTAGCGATCAAGAATGGTTTTATGCGCAAATGAACGAACAACTGGGAAGACATTTCGATCTGACATTGCATAGTTTGTGCCCAGGAAATGATATCCCGGTTTACGCGGATTTTGTTAATCCTTATGGAATATACGAGGTATACTCAAAAAATTATTATCCAAAAATTACTAAATAAAAAAAAAACAAATGTAGGAGCATGCGAATAGAACAAATTTGAAAAATTTTCTTAACACCCAAATGGAGGAATACAACGTGATGCCAGGAGTGGTACCTATGGATTTGGTACTGTTCACAGACGCCTTAGAGCATATTTGTAGGATTGTCAGAGTTATATCGCAGCCTAGAGGAAACATGCTCTTGGTTGGAATAGGTACTATTATTATTCTTGTTGTACAGAATGTCCCAGTTTCGTGTGTTTTACCTGGTTTCTCGTTTATTAGTGGAGATTAGATTATAACCCACAAAATTCTAAAAGTTACTGGTTTGTGGAAGTATGCTTTGGAATTAAATAAGACAATAGAAAGTTTCATTAATGACTTATATTTAATTAACAATTATAAACAATCAATGTAATTGGCTGTGACAGTCTCGATTATATGAGATTAGATATGCAACTGGAATACTTAAGTGTTTCTGCTTCGGTTGGTTGGGAGAAAGGCCTCACCCTCTTCGCTGCACTCGTCTGCTGGTGGGTAGCGTGATTATCCGGCTAACGTTGGAGAGCTTGTGAGACTCCACCAGTCTCAGTGCGTGAGCTACTTATGGGGAGGATCAATTCTCGTATCTTCCTAGAAGATAACAAACAGCAGTATTCTACTCAACACAATTGATAAGTACCCAGTTTTGTGGTGGTGTTCTAAATTACCAATTGAACTGTCTGTTGGTTGCCAATGAAGGTACAATAAAAATAACTTATGATTAAACAACATATTAGTGATTCAAATACACAATAATCAATATCTAAATCCAACTACTAATTATTATAATAAAAATTATAATTAAAATTTAAAAAAGAAAATAGGCAATGACAGTTTAAATTAAGTTATATTTGAAAAGATTGTCCAAATTATTTAAAGAATATAAAGAATATAATATAGAATTATAAAAAATATAAAAAAGAAAAATATTTTGCTCTCTCTCTCTAGAAAATTCCATACCACCACAATCACTTCGGTACGACTTGAAAAAAACATATATTGTTACAGTAAATTATTTGATTTAATTTGTAGACACGTGTAAAAAGAATAAAAAAATATGTAAGATAAAAAAACTAGAAATATATGAAAATTTAAATTAGAACAAAAGTTAATACTAAAATGCGATATTAAAAGATAAATAAAAAAACTAGATAGAAAGATAAAGGTAAATAGAAAGATAGGATAAGATACGAAAAACGATAAATGCGGCAATTCGACAGATAAAAACTAAAAGAAAAGATATGTCACTCCAGGAACAAAGATAATGCATCCGCCAAATAAGATAAAGATAAGATAAGGTAAATTTGGCAGATACGAGGTAAAGATACGTTCCCTAGAGTGATCCAAAAACAACAAAAAACAAAAATCTATCTGTCGAATGGCCTGCCAATAGACACCACCACTACAGGGTCCAGATAAAACAAGAGTTGCCTTCTGGCAAGCAAGGATTCGTTAAAGGTGACATAAGTCGTATAATATAAATATTATAAAAAATCCTTACTTACCAGAGTCCCTCCTGGTTCGTCTCTGAGAGTACTCCTGCAGTGATTGATTCTATTCATGGCCCCTGAGATTGCTAAATCGAACACCTCTGCGGATTCCTGTTCGACAGCTTGCGTCTCAGTACATAAATAAGAAAGATAAAAATAATTAGTACTAAATAAAAGTTAAAGGTATTAGAAATTTTTTTACAAAACTACCATATACGTGCTACTAAGATAAGAAGATAAAGAAATGATGATAAAAAAATTGAACTGTGAGATAAAAAGATAAAATAGAAAAAGGAATTTAAAGTTACAAGCTAATTAAATAATTAAATCAAATAATTAAATCATATTATATAGTAAGAAATGTTTAAAAAATAAAACTAATAAATAATTTCCAAGTCGTATCTCGTGCCGGTGTCTGGAAAAAAAATAGGTGTTTAAGCAAAGAAGATCGAGATGAGAGAGAGTGATTTTCGGCAAAACAAGTCCCTTTATAGAATTCTCCCATTCATTTAGACATGCGTTAAGTACCAAATGTCAATATAAAAAATTTATAATTAATAGTAAAAATAATAAATACGATAAAATTTCCTACATACCTTCAAAAAAATGTGTGTAACAATTGCATCTTAATTATTTAACACTAAACAAAATATTAATAATAAACCTTCGTTTTCATTAAAAATAAACAAATTATTATCGGTAACCCATAGACAACCAGAAAATATATAAAATATTTAAACAATTTAAACTATACTCCGTTTTTTTTCTCAGGTAAGATTTCGACAGACGATGACAGAAGAAAAGCAGATGACGTCCCATACCAATCTATTTATTTTACTAAAAAAAGTTTCTAATTATTTTTAAGTTATCTATGGATGGGTTTAAATATAAATCCGTCATGCGTCGTGTCTTGTTGTTTTTAACCAGTTTTATTGGTTTATTTAAAAAATGACAGATCGTATTTCAATTTTATTGGTTTGACGGAACGATGAACGATAAACGGACGCCGATGGGAGTAGCTGTAAATATCGACATCACACGATAGGCAAATAATGGATTTTAGTAATTGCAGAAAATAATGTCAAAAGGTAAATTGGTTTAAAAATTCAAGATTAGCACTAATCAACCTTTAAGGTATAAAATTTGTAGGAGTTATTATTAATAAAAATAGTTTGTTTTATTTACCTATGTTGTTTTATTTATTCCGGTGGAATATTGCTAAATTTGTATTTGTACATAAGTTATATTGATAACATAATCATAAATGCGGTAGTTCTATAAAGCTTAAAAGTAAATAATAGTTCTTTTATATTTTTGGTATGTAGTGTCTTGTTCTTTACTTGTTTTGTATTAACACATACCCGTTTTATTAAATAAAATAACTGGATTAATTACCTTTTTTCAGTTTTATACAGTTTTTTTCACAATATTTTGAAGTAATCACTTGTCATCTTGTCAATCAAATTTTAAATATTTCCTGCTATGCGTTCCAGTTGTACCAACTTATTTCTTTGTAAAATAAAATAAACTACTTTGAAATTAAAATGACAGACACATCTATCACTGTCAAGGATCTTCTCGTTGGACAGACTATAACAACCATCGCTAGTGATGTGTACCACTATCGAGGTTCCGCAAAAAATCGATAATATATAAAAAAACGGATAAACGATATAAAAGGAAAAATGTAACGAAAATATTTTCGTTACAAGATACAAATATGCGATTTTTACATTACTATGCCAACAATTTTACTTGATTTTAGGTGGTAGTGGTAGACAATCGCTAGCCAGAATATCAGCCTACATTTGCGAGTACAGCACTTACCAAATATCCGTTACCAGAAGTTACAAGGTTCCCGAGTTTAAAGAAGATTTAAAAACTCTATACGGTATAACGGGAGTTGCTGGAAAACAAACTTCTTTCCTCTTCAACGACACTCAAATAACCGACGAAGCGTTTTTGGAAATCGTCAATAATATGCTGAGCAGCGGTGAAGTGGCCAACCTGTACAAGCCCGATGAATTCGAAGAGGTTGGTGTTTTTAGCAAAATGAAACACTAATTCAACACAATACACCAAAACATTTATTCAATATATCTAAATAAATAAAACCAAGTCGGGTTAAGCTTGATTTTCATGCGTCCGTTATCCGTTGATGTGATGGTCCGACGGCGCTCTCACTACTGCGCATCACATACAGGGTCAAGAACAGTTAACCTAATAGGACTGCTCATTCAGCCAAAAGTGTCCGCCAGGTGCATGCGAAAACTACTCGCTTTGTGACGTCATTGTAGTTCTTGTCATGGTTATTAGTCCTTATCCGGCAACCAATAATACATACACGTGCATTATTGGTTGCCGAATGCAAAACGTTCATTATTTAGTTTATTTATTTAAACACCTTATATGTATGCAGTATAGAAAATTAACTGTACAAATCGTATTAAAGACTCGGATAATGCATTTTTGAGAACAGCAATTCTCAGCATCATCTTTTGCAAGCATTATTTTTAGAGTACTTCCATATTTTGCTTTAAAATAATTAATAAACAAAATCGAGGGCACTTAGTGTGCACTTTGTTACAATCCACAACACAAAATGAACGTATTTATACACTCTATAGTTCTAAAAACTTTAAAGACACCTTTTTCACATTTAAAATTGACAAAATAATTAACTCAAAATTTCTCAGCTGTTATTTTTATAAGTTTACCATAGGCAACTAATAATACACACTATCATGACAAGGCCACGAAAGCTTTGACAAGGACTACAATGACGTCACAACTGTCAGCTGAAGCGCGGGAAGAGGCGAACGTACGTCTTATGAGGATGAGCAATCCTATTAGTCTACCGTTCTTGATACAGGGTATCCTATTTTCATGTGTTACACACATTGCTTTGCTACTTTTTTATGAAACTAAATATGCTACACATAGGTTTGTCGTAGCCTCCTTAGTTCCTGAAATACAGAGCAAATTTGTGATGCGCACTAGTGCATAGATGTTGAATACAGATATGATGCGCAGTAGTGAACGCAACGTCTACCGGCAGCCAGACTGTCCGCACTGTGCTCAGGAAAGCATAGCAAAGATATATTAAAGAACCAGCCTACTTAAAATTCTCCCTCGAAAACGTTGCTAGCTCTTAGACTATAAGTAGAACAGCGAAATCGTTATGGAAATGAAAATATAAAATGACACCAATCACACGCAAATGAAAATGAAATAAATTTAAAAACTGTCTGTCTTTAAATTCAACCAATAAAATTAATAACGTATCATCGTATCGTCGGATAACGGATGCATGAAAATCAAGCTTAATACAAGAACGGCTGGACTAATTTTAATGATCTCTGCCTCAATTCTTTAAACTATTTTATTTCTGTAGGTTAAAGGAAAACTGGAAAGCGCAGCTACAAAAGCTGGCGTGATACATACAAACGAAGCTCTATACGAGTTTCTGATAACTAGAGCTAGAGCTAACATGCATATCGTTCTTTGTATGAGCCCTATTGGAGATGAATTCAGGAACAGACTAAGGTATACACACATATTCGAAAAAATCGTCACAAAATTTTTGTAATTTTTTTTTAGAAATTTAACCCTGAAATAAATTGTGACTATACTTATACTTTTATCTTATTTTTAGGCAATATCCAGCTTTGGTTAATTGCACTACCATAGATTGGTTCCACGAATGGCCGAAACAAGCCCTTTTGGAAGTGGCGATGAAATTTATAGCTGACGTAAATTTCAACGAAACCATAACAGGAAAAGCTGGAGTAAGTTTTCTACATAACAATTTAATAAAAATAAAAAATAGTAACCAAAACTCTTTTAATTGTTTTTTCTTCGTGAAATTAGAGAATTGAGTAAAATTAGAATATGAGTTATTTCTTATCCTTTTTTTTGATTGATCGCACCCATTTTTTTTGGCAAATAAAATAACATACTATTAAACTTCTATACTAAAAAACTAATATCCCAAAACTGCTAATTTAAAACATTTTATCCTAACTCCCATCTTAAAACGCCTATTCTAAAACTCCGATCCTGAAGTTCGTATTATAAAACTCATAATCAAAAACTCCCATCCTAAACTTTTATTAACTTTAATTTAAATTTCTATTATAATACCCCTATCCTAAAACTCTTATCCCAAAACTCCTATTATAAAACTTCTATCCTAACTCACTCATCTCAAAACCCCTATTCTAAAAATCCCATCTCCCATCCCAAACTGCTCTTATAAATCCCATACTCTTAAACTGCCATCTAAAAGGTCTATTTTAAATCTCCTATCCTAAAACTCCTATCCTAAAACTCCTATCCTAAAACTCCTATCCTAAAAGTCCCATTCTAAAACTCCTATCCTAAATTCCCTATTATAAAACTCCCATTTTAAAATGCCTATTATAAAACTCCCATTTTAAAATGCCTATTATAAATATCTTATTTTAAAACTCCTGTCCTAAACCTATTATTAAACTCCTATCCTAAAAGTTTTATTATAAAACTCCTATTCCAAAACTCCCATCCTAAACTTGTATCCTAAAATTCCCATCCTAAAATTCCTATTATAATACCCCTATCCTAAAACACTCATCCTAAAACACTCATCCATCTTCTCTCTGCGCACACCCTATCCTAAAGTTTCTATCCTAACAAACCTATCCAAAAACGCTCATTCTAAAACACCTATTCTAAAATACCTATCCTAAAACTCCCACCCTAAAATCCCTATTATAAAACTCCCATTATAAAACGCCTATTATAAATATCTTATTCTAAAACTCCTATCCTAAAACTCCCATCCTGAAATTCCTATTAGAAAACTCTTATTTTAAAACGCCTATTATAAATATCTTATTCTAAAACTCTTATCCTAAATTTATTATAAAACTCCCATCCTAAAACTCCTATTCTAAAACTCTGATCCTAGAATTCTAAATTAAAAAAAGTAAAAAATACGTTTTAGAAAACCAGAAGAGAGTCGTTGGTTCAGTCGACCCAAGAGAAAATGATGCAAGCTACATCAGAAGCTTTTTCCTACATCCACACATCTGTGGTGGAGTTCTCCAATTTGATGAAGATGGAAATGAAGAGGCACAACTACGTTACTCCAACCAACTATTTGGAATTGGTCTCCGGATACAAAAAGTGTGTTGAAAACTATATTTACACATTAATTTACAATTAAAAATATCAAATTAATACGAAAATATATGAATATTTTAGAATGCTGACTAGCAAAAGAACAGAAATTGCCTCTGAGGCGAATAAATTGAGGAATGGTCTGTGGAAGATCGACGATACCAAAGACAAAGTCACCTCCATGTCGATAGAGCTGGCAGAGGCTCAGATAAAGGTGGCAGAGTTCCAACAGCAGTGCGACGAATACCTGGTGATAATAGTAGCTCAAAGGAAAGAAGCAGACGAGCAGCAGGCAAGTATAATACTCTGATCAATAAAGGAATATGTATAGGCAGCTACTTCATCTACGATTGATCAAGGCATCTATTGACATGATCCAAACAATAAAATGCTCAGGAGACATGGTTCTGACAGAAAAATAGTGTTTTAGGAAAATTTGCTCACGACATTATAACACAGGGTGTTTTAAAATTAAGGCAAAAGACAACCATTTGATCAACCCTGTATAATAAAGCCCAACACTAAAGTTTATAAAAAATTGAGTTTACGAATTAAAGTTGATATACCGGGTGTTGCATCGTCGGACGGGACATAGGAAATCCCATGTAAATTTTAATGGGGTCAATTATTGGCTTCCCTAATTATTTTAGAGAATAATTATATTTAGGTTTATTGAAGAGCACTAAAACCCACATTCAAAAGAATAACTTTAGATATTTTTAATTAGCTCGTTTACGAGTTATCGCCGATTTCTTTTTAGATATTTCTCCTTTCTTATGGCCCTGTATTTACTTATAAGCACCAGTCAAGGTAAAAGATAACTGTCAAATGAAGTTATCATTTCAGAAATTTACCTATTTAGTGCTTTATTATTACTGAAAACTCATTCCTACATCGCAAATCTTAAAGATGTATTTATAAATACAAATTAATATGAATTAAAGTAAAATAAAGTAATCAATTACAAGGTTAATTATAGTATTATTACAATATTCAATAACTTATTAATTTAGGTACTATTAAATTGTTAGAACTTTAGGATTTAAGATGTTCAAATATTCCTCCATCGACTGCTAGACAATAACCCAGGCGATCATAAAATTCTCTTCTTACATTCGCTAGTTGGTAAACTGAAATTCTATTGCATTCGGCAGAAATAACATTTTTTAACTCGTCTAGATTTGGGTATTTTTTATCCTTGTATATCCTGTTTTTTAAATGGCCCAAGAGAAAGAAATCATTTGGCGAAATATCAGGAGAGCTTGCTGGCCAATTTACTGTATGATTTAAGCCAATAACGTTTCCGTTAAAAGTATTGTCTAAATATTCCCGAACAGGCAGGGTACTAACTTCCTGATTTTCCCTAGCGGCATCATGTAAAGCAGGTAAAATATGATTTTCGAGTAGTTCCAAATAATATTCTGCATTTAAATTTAAAGCGTAAGAAATAATGGCCCGATAATATTCTGTCCGAATATCCCTGCCCAAAAATTTACTTTCTGTGGATATTGCGTCCTTGTTTCGACAAACCTGTGTTTTCTTTGTTCCAATATCGATAATTTTGAACATTGGGTTCATTATTTAAGGTAAACGTGCATTCGTCAGTGAAACATATGTTTTTAAAAAATTCCCTATCCGTGTTTGCTCTTTCCATCATATCAAAACAAAACGCCTGCCGCCGTATTTCCTCCCCATCTCGTAGCTCTTGGTGCTTTTCATATTTGAAGGAATAGTATTTATATCGTTTCAAAATTCGAAACGCTGTAGTGTGATCTATTTCTATTTCATCCTCAAGTTTCCTTGTGCTGATCTTTCCATCGTTCTCTTCCACGCACAATAAAACTTCCAAGTCGGTATTATTTCTTGCATCTTCTCTTTGTTCCTGCCTTGCTTCACATCTGCAGTTATTTATTAGGGTACCTTTGGTCTCAAATCTCTGGTTATTCCTTGCGATTGTAGATTTTCCAGGTATCGGTCTATTCGGATACAGAGCAGCAATTTCGGTAGTGTAATTCATGGCTAATATTTTCGATGTAGGTATGAGTTTTTAATAATAATAATAAAGCACTAAATACAGAGATCTAAATAGATAAATTTCTGAAATGACAACTTCATTTGACAGTTATCTTTTACCTTGACTGGTGCCATAGACAAACAAATAAAAAGAGACTGGCAAATTAAATGGCAAAGAGAGGGACAACGTTCTCGTAGCGCAACTCAGAACGCAAAATTTCGTTCTATTTATGTGGATCTGCGCATTGCGTCTATTGGACCTACTATCTCATTCTAATATAACAAGAGAGAAAGAAGCAGCCATATAAAACGTAATTTCTAAATAGAAATTAGAACAATCGCCTTTCGTTTTCGTCATCATGACAGAGATCATGACAACCAAGATGACAACATCATGACAATTCGTCATGTTTGTTAATTTTTCTTTTGGTGATTTACCTTTTTTTCTAAACTCTCCATTTTATTGACTTATGAATATGGATAGGGAACAAATTCCTTTGTTCCACATAGGTATTTATATTTTGTTACTTATAATTTTCGGTTATACTATTTGTTATTTTATTTGCTACAGGAGCCAGTATCATCTATTTTTTATATCTATTGGTGCCCCCTTTTTCTGATAGATATGTTAAAGACACCCGGTAAAATAAAAGTAAGTAATTATATTTATCATCTTATTAAGAAAAAAGTAGAAGTAGTAGTGTCAAAAATATTTTGAACCTCTCTTAACATAAATTAATACAATTAATTTTTCTCATTTTTTGGGTAGGTTGTTTATAGCTGGTTTATAGTAACCAGAAACTTTATTAATATACCTATTTTACTTTTGTTTTAGGATTAAAACTGGACTTGAAAATGGTTCAGGATCATGATTCTCGTAAAGTCTTCTTTGCTTGGATATTCACTTTGTTATTGCAATTAGGCAATTTTTTCGAAAATGAGGTTTTTGGTTTGGTATGCTTTAAAAAAATTGGCCGATCGTTTCCTGCAACAGTCAGTTCTTCTGCATTTAAAATTGGTAGGTGGGTGGAATAAGCACTGTTATTTTTTGATATTATATTATAAAAAGTTTATTTATTTTTATGTATAAATAAATATGTTTATAAAACAGTACAATTTTTGCTTTTTTTATAATTTTGCTTATAATAGTAGTATTCTTTTGTTCTGAAAGAAACTGCAAATTTTCACTTAAATTGATTTTGACCACGTAAAGGGAACGTGGTGTAGGGAATAAATAAGTTTAAATGAAAATTTTCAGTTTCAGAATGAAAGAATACTACTAATAATGGCTAATTTAGATTTTCCGCCAGCCAGAATGTGCGATAATGTCTTACGATACGTTTTATACCTATCTCTTTCTTTTTCATATAAAGCACACATAATAAAGAAAGATAGCAATAAAGACGTACGTCCTGTCATGGTCCTGCTAATTGGTTTCAAAATTGTTATTCTGAGTTGCGCTACGGGAACGCGGTCCCACTCTTTACCATGGAATTTGTCAGTCTCTTTTTATTTGTTTGTCTATGACTGGTGCTCATAAGTAAATACAGGGCCATAAGAACGGAGCAATATTTAAAAAGAAATCGGCGATAACTCGTAAACAGGCTAATCAAAAATATCTAAAGTTATTCTTTTGAATGTGGGTTTTAGTGCTCTTCAATAAACCTAAATAGAATTATTCTCTAAAATTATTAGGGAAGCCAATAATCGACCCCATTAAAATTTACATGGGATTTCCTATGTCCCGCTCGACGATGCAACACCCGGTATTTATATACAGTTTGCCAAAAAAATCATGAAAATTGGGCTAAAAATAAGAGAAATATACCACTTTTAACTTGAGGGAAAAATTTAAAAGCTATAAATTTTAACTAAATTGTATTAATTGTAGAAAGAAGTGGCTCTAAAAAGTATCAAAATTGGAGAAGAGGAAGTACAATGTAAGAAACTGGCTGATGTAGCTCAGGCTGATTTGGATGAAGCTATGCCTGCTTTGGAAGAAGCTATCCGAGCACTGGATTCGCTGAGTAAAAAAGATATTAGCGAAATGAAAAGTTACGGCACTCCACCCCAGAAGGTCAAAATGGTCATGGAAGCTGTAAACATACTGAAAGGGGTAAGAATCTTGTACAGTTCATACCAAATAAACTTTTAGTCACGTGATTAAGCTTGACCGGCACAGTGTTGCCCACTTTTATATATTTTCTTTTAATCAAAATATTTTAGGAAACAAAAATAAATTAATTATAAATACATAAACAGTTATTATTTACATTAACAAAACTCACCTTCTTAACAGAACTTAAGGGACATAAAGGGCCATTTAGAATTAGAATAAGTGGGAGGGGGGTTAATCTCTGCGACCTTAGAGATCTATTGTGTCCCCCTTTCTTGAGTTATCACTCATCATACAGTTCCAGGACTTCCTACGGAGACCCGTGTCCCTCACAGTCGAGGAGCTACGACCCAGGCCGGGTAGACGAAACGGTAGCTTGTGTCGCCTGTTGGGTTTAGAGGTAGGAGGTAAGCTCCCGACCCTTGGAGGAGGTGGTAGCTTGTATGCCACTTGCGGAGGATGGTCTCACGCAAGTGTCAGCCACCTCTCCTGTAGTTCTCTTTGGGTTTGGCCCCTTGGAACTGTCATTGTTACTGTTCCCAGTGTCGCTAGGGGGTTTCCCCACAGCTTCACCGGTGATGTTTTTATTACTATTATTATCAGATCTCATAGTGTTCCTATGAGTCGCTAGGGACAGTCGGTCCACTTCTACAGAGCCCCGCATGTAGAAGTAAGGGGTAAATACAATGGGGTGCCCCTGGTGCCCCAAGGTTGAGGCTGTCCGTAGCCCCGCCCGGTATCGTTATATGTCTTGGTGCAATTCCCTGACCACGACACTACAGTCAGGGATAAGACGATGAGTGAGATGCTTCTTAGACCAAGCCAAGTGCTAGAGGGGATTCCCCCCAGCACCTGACCAGGAGCTTCCCCACCAACGACAAGGTCTTGCATCTCCTAGGGGAAGTAAAGGGCCATTGCTACTGCTTTCCCGTTCAAAGTATTCTAATAAAGTTGCGACGAGTTTTTTACGGCTATTGTATCTTGTACGCTAAAAGAGGTTCTAAAAAGAACAATTTTCGGCTGCAAGATCTGTTAGTAAACATTTTTAAGCTTGTTAAGTGTTACAACACTATTTATTTAAACCAAAAACTCATAATTGCTGTCCTCCATTCGCGAATTTTAAGTTCCTGAGCTTTACGTCCTGGACCCGTATTCTCGTTTCTCAAAACGCTGTGCGTTTTAGGTCGCTCGCCACTTTTGACGTCATATTCGCATAGCGCAATGCCGAACGGTATTCTTGTTTGATTTTGCTACACGTTTTTAAAAAACGCTCTCCACTTTGAAAACGGCTACCATAAGGTATCTGTTTTGGTAATCGAACGTCAAAAAGTGAAGTCTCATTTTTTTCTGAAGTATCTGTGTTTCAATAATAATCTAAGATAATAATGGATAATTTTGAACAAATTGCGATTAACTTAATAGAAAATATAGAAAATGCCGAAGGACAACGGCGGCAGCGGTTTTTTCCGGATAATCCTTTTGCATTATCAGATTATAACTTTGTTAAGCTATATCGGCTAAGAAAAGAAAATGTCCAGGATTTAGAAAACTTGCTAGGCCCTTTTTTGCCAGCCCAACATAAAGTAGATGCGTTAACCAATAGAAACAAGGTAAAAAACGACTAAAGATAACTTCTATAATGGACATTTTTGCCAACTTTTTGTAATGGTATTTGCAGATTTTACTTACTTTACGCTTTTTGGCCGGTGGAAGCTACCAATTAGATATAGGCAGAAATCAAATGATGAAAGTAAGCCAGTCTTCAGTAAGTAGATCACTCCATAGTGTAATTGACGCATTCAACCATCATAATATTCTGAATACTTACATTCATTTTCCTAATTCAATGGAAGAGTTGAGAGATGTTAGACAGAGGTAAGTATAGTACCTACATTAAAAAGCATTATAACACGTTTTACTCACTGACTATTATAGAGTAATTTTATGTTGAAAGTACCTTACATAAATCGATTCCTATATTTTTTAGGTTTTTTAATCTGTATCGACTACCAGGCATTATAGGGTGCATTGACTGCACCCATATCGCAATTGTAGCCCCAGTTATAAATGAACATATTTACATGAATCGAAAAGGATTTCATTCTTTGAATGTTCAGATGGTAGGTAGTAAGCGGAATAATATCATTACACTTTACTTTACCGTCCCAGTTGTATATTATGTGTGTTATTTTAAGATATGTGATGAAAAGTTACGCATCACAAACGTTAATGCACGTTTTTGTGGTAGTACCCATGATAGTTTTATATGGCAGAATTCCAACATAGAACGTTTTCTAAGTGAGCTTCCACAAAATGAAATGGGAAATTTTTATCTATTTGGTTGGTAAAATATTTTACTCTTTAGGGAAAAGTTTCTTTTCCAATAATAATTTTTAGGGGATTCTGGCTACCCGATTCGGCCTTGGTTAATAACACCATTTTTACCTGAACCTGAACCTGACACCCCAGAAGCAAGATTTAATCGTCGATTTAGAGCAATTCGGGTTACAGTTGAACGATGCTTTGGGCTTCTAAAAAATAGATTTAGATGTCTTTTGAAGCACCGTGTTCTTCATTATACACCAGAAACAGCTGCAAAAATTGTAAATACCTGCGCAGTTCTTCATAATATTTGTCTTGAAAACAATATTCCCTTATACAATGATGAAGAAATGATGGGTTTCAATGAGGTGGAAGGTGGAAACCTAAATGAGAATATTAATCATATCCCCGACAATAATGTCCTTGGACGAGGACGGGAAGTACGACAATTATTAGTAAATAATTATTTCGTTTAATAAAATATACTGAGATACAAATGTCTTTTATTCTTTCAAAAATAACACAACACAACACAAAATTTAAAACATTACAAAAACAAATTAACAATAACAATAAACAATAACAGTAAACTAACTAATAATACATTGGACATTTATTCGTAATGTTCAATAAATGTTTTATTTTTTAAAAATTCAGCACAATTTTCGACCCCAACTGCAATCCTTTCCAAAGTTTCAGATTGCTTTTCCAAAATTTGAATTTTTTTTTCATAATAATTCTTTTTTAATTCATATTTGTCCCTTGCAATTTTTATAAACTTTTGGGATGCTTCAATTGAAGCAGTATGATTAGTTTTTCTTTTAGTTTTTTCAAGAGGGACTGCAGATATAGCCCTTTTCTTGATTAGAGGAGGTCTAACTCTTGTTGATGTTTTAGGGCTATTATTAGAATGATTTTCATTAGCTTTTTCCTTATCAGCCTCATGAATTTCACCACAATCAGTATCTTCTGATTCTTCGATATAACTACCTTTGGGTAGTGAAACTGTTGCTGGTTCATTGATGGCAGATACTAAAGGTAATCCAATTTCAGGCACGTCTATGCCTGAAATTAAAACATCGCCACCTGAAAATTTATACTTAATTAAATGGGTCAACAAAATTTATGAGAAAATACCTATAATATTTAATATTTTTTGGTCCATTTCATCGGGCCCATCTTCTTCCGGGGGTCCACCGCCAGTCATATTCATTGACCGCTTTTCTTGCGCTTTCTTTTTTTTGCTCCTGCATTTCATATCACTCCAACACTAAAATAAAAAAGTTTTTTATTTTTTATTTCGCGTATGTTTTATTAAAATGCATAAATGGGAAACGGGTTGGTATACATACCTTTCTCCATTCCTTCCAGGACTTATTGCATCCAGGAATGCTATTTAACCTATCCGTGATTTCCGCCCATTTTTGATTCATATCAGCACTTGTATATTGGTTACTTATTTTTTGGGTAACCAGTTGAGGATTTTCCTCCATAAACTCTAACAATGTTTTTTTCTGAGTTTGGCTCATTTGCTTCTTTGCCATTTTTTAACAATATTAAATTATTATTATGTGATTAGAACCAAACAGCGACTTTGGCAACAAAACGTCACGAAAACTTCAAAAATAATTTTGATTGATTTTTTTAAAGATTTTTGTATTGAAAACATTACCAATTTAATTTTTTAGTTTTGTTCCATTGGCATCATTGAAAAATTGCAACGTAGTCAACAAGTGCAAAGCGGTTATTTTAAAAGTGAAGCGTTTAGCAAAAATTTTTAATAAGAATACCATAATCAAGTGCTTATCGTTTTGCTAAGCGAGTTGTTTCGCTTAGCGTTTTGAAAACGATACGTTTTCGTGTATGAAAACGAGAATACGGACCCTGGTCTACTCGAAAACGGTTCTGAAAGGAGCTGTGCGCGATAGCCTGGTGCCTCCATATTGCGCGGAACAGTTCTGAAAATTGAATGGAGTGAGAGTATCGCGTTCTTGAACAGTTCAGAGCTGCACAACTGCGTGAATGGAGGACAGCAAATACAAAACTAAAGTGCCAAAACAAATGACAATAATGACAATGTCAGGAAATAAATAAATAAATGCGGCAACCTCTCATTTTTTACAGCAGAGCTACCACCTGAATCCCTAGCGCGAAATTTAAATTCCATTTAGTCAGCTCGGCGCTGAATATGTCCATGGTTGGCAACAATGAATTTAAAAATCGCGCCCTCGATTACGTAACTAAAAGTTTAATTGATATCAACTATATTTTTAACAAATATAATATATTTTCTATCAATAAAATGTTAATGTTTGATTTAGGTTGATCCGAGTTGGGCAGAGGCAAAACGTCTTCTAGGTGAAATGAATTTCCTCAAAGATTTGAAAGACTTTGATAAGAATCATATAACTGAAAAGACACTGAAAAAAATCGCAAACTACACGATGAGCGAGGAGTTTATTCCTGAAAAGGTGGGAATTGTGTCCTTTGCTGCGAAGTCGTTGTGTCAATGGGTCATTGCCATTGAAAAATATGCAAAAGTTTGGAAGTAAGTATGGCTATAACTTGAAAAATTGATTTTCTTTAGTTACATAATTAATAAATAAATTCCTTCACTTTAGATAAAGATGACGAATATACAGGGTGTCCCAGGCTGAGAGTACATTAGAAGTTTCCAACGAACTACTACAATATCTAGATTGGAGATTTTTTCGACGTCTTTGTTTCACAAAGAGATCTATCGATTAAAAATATTTTCAATATGGTGGCACTTCCGGAAATACCGGAAGTTGACAGCACCTTTCTTATTTTAAAGAGTTGCCCCATCTTTTAATACATTACATATATTAAACACTCTATATCTGACATTAACTGTTTTTGAGAAAAAATAATAATTCCTTCCATTCTGCGGTACATGATGTGCGACTCAATTTGACCGCATTTTCAAGCTCCAGAAGAGAGCTGTTCGATATTCAATGGGACTAAACAGCAGAACTCATTGCCAGGACTTTTTTAAAAAATTAAAAATATTAACTCTTCCTTCCTTATTTATATTTGAATCCGTTTGCCTAATACGTAAGCATGTATCAGCTTCTCAAGAAAGGCCATCTCACACTTATCCACTCAGGAACGCGGAGCAAGATCTTTATATACCTACCCCACGCTCAGAGTTAGTTAAAAGTTCAATATTATACAACTCGAAAAAAATGCACAATCACCTGCCATTTGAAACCAAATCCATAACATCATTTTCTTCATTTCGCAAAGCATTGAACTGTTATTTACTAGACAAGGCTTTCTACGCCGTAAATGAATTATATTTTGATAATCGAATTTGACCTTGTAAACACTGGTCTAATGTTTGCTATTGCAATATTTACCAATGACACCGAAATAAATTTATTTAGAGGTCATTGATATTTACTATAAACTTACTAAATATTTTTGAATATTATTTTTATTTTTTTTATTCTTTGACATTGTAAACATTTATATAAATGTTTATTTTAAACAATAAGACTGACAATATTATTTGTATAATGTTTTGTATTATCTTTTGTTTGTTTGTTTGTGTAACTTGTTTGTTTACTTTACCTTTGTCTACAAATTGTAAAATTTTTTGACAATAAAGGCATTTATTTATTTATTTATTTATTCAATTAAAATTTTTGGACAAAAAAACTGCATAATAATGGGAAAAAATCGGCACAAAGTTAACTTGGAAATGACGATCGATGACCAATATTTTTTAACAAAGTGTCACACTATTACATGGCCAGATATATTGTTTTACATCGCTTGACGTTTAAAGTCATAGGCTACTGGTTAAAATCAAGAAAAATATACACTTTAAAACTAAATCTTGAATAACTTAAAACCGATTTATTTTAGATATAGGAACATGAATAATCAAACAGTAACGAATTGAAAAACCTTTTTACTAATGAAATAAAAAAAGTGGGTTTCCATTTGAAAAAAATGATTTATGATAATGTTTTAATCGCTCAATTCCATGACAGCTACGGCCAATATTATATGACATTCGAACAATTTAATTTATGAAAATATTTGACGTTTACGCTATACAAATTTTTTTGAAAGGCAGTTTTTTTCATCCAGATTTTTTTTTTAAAAACGGTTAATGTTGATATAGAGTGTTGTTGAAATTCATAAAATTTTACGGAGAATTTAAGTAAGTAATAAAAAATGGAGTATTATTATTATTATATACTATACTGATATATTATTATTATATACCCATTTAAAATAAGAAAGTTGCTGTCGACTTCCGGTATTTCCGGAAGTGCCGCCATATTGAAAATATTTTTAATCGATAGATCTCGTTGTGAAACAATGATGTGGAAAAAATCTCCGATCTGGATACTGTACTTATCTAGAAACTTCTAACGTACGCTCAACCTGGAGCACCCTGTATATTATGAATGATGATAATATGTAAATATATAAATAACAAATTTTGTATTTAGAGTTGTGGGTCCAAAACAAGCAAAACTAGACGAAGCTATAGATTCACTGAAAGAGAAACAGGCCATGCTGGCGGAGGCTCAAGCTAAATTAGCGGAATTAAACATGTACTTGCAGAAATTGCAAAAAGAATACGAGGAAAAGTTAGAGCAGAAGGAAGAACTTAATAGAAAGGTATAAAAAAATTGTGTGTGCACTATGTGATCTATGTTGATCCAATCTATCAACAATATCATACCAAATTTCGTTTAAATCGGACGGTTTTTTGATTTGATTCATTGATGATGGGGTTTCGTAGTGCACGAAACGTCGTCAAAATGGCATGAACACATTCAACTACAACTACATTCCGAGTTTCAGCCCCCGAGCTACGACGCTCAAGATCGTTACTACTTTTCCTGTCGTGAGCACGCTCGTGTGTCACGGCCTTGATTTTTTACTTCCATCACGCGTAAAGAAGTTTTACTTCAAAAACCGTTCGTCCAAATCAATTTTACAACAAAACAACAAGCACTAATACAATTTAGGTTGAAACTTTGGGTATTGCAGTTGAAAATTACACTATTCTACCATATTGAACATTTTGCGAACCACTTTAGCATCATAGGTACATGATTAAATTGAAGTATCAATTTTATTGTAGAATGTAGATTGTGTGTTCCTTTTTCTTGAGTTACAACGAGTTATAACTCATCATACAGTCTCAGGGCTTTAACAAAAGCCGGTATCTGAGACGGCTCCACAGAGGCCAACTCTACCAAAATTCATGGCACGGACGGTAGTCGTCTCGGCGCACTCAGTGATATGGTGTTCTGGTGTTTCCCCATTTTCCCCACAGAATCTGCAATCGCCGTTGTTTCTCAGCTTATCAGCCTACCGAGGTGTTTGTTGAGAAGACAGTGTCCTGTTAGAAACCCGTGACAATCCAAAGATTGTTTTTACTTAAATCAAGGAAAACCTTTGATTTTTCTCGGCCGTAAGTTCTGAGGAACTTTTTCGATTGTCTTAGACCGTTGTAGGACACCCATTCGAGGTTACGGATGGAATCTTCCACTTTCTTCAGTTCCGCTTTCAGTTGGTTTGGAAAACAGAACGGTTCTGGTCCAGTTAGTGGAGGAGTGTTCGCTCCTTTTCTAGCTAGATCATTTGCTTTTTCATTGCCTTCTATCCCTTGGTGAGTAGGCACCCAGAGTAGGAGGACTTTATTAATTTTAATTCGTCTGCTGATGACGCTAACGTAACTACCAAAGAATTGTGATAGGTTAGGTTAGGTTACTGGGGTTTGGGATCATGTTTGATCCCTCACTCGGGGGCCTTGAGCCCATTGCGATACCCCTGTATTGTTTTACCTTCCTCTCATTCTTTCTTTGCGTTAAAGCACTTCCAGCTCTTTGCAAAGTTCCCGATGTCGCTGATGTTGGCTTCTGCTGCTTCCTCTAGTCCCTCCAAAAAACCTTGCCCTAAAGTTTTAAAGCGTCGGTATTCCAGTGCGGGACAGTGGTACAGCAGGTGCTCTATGGTTTCTTCTTCCTCTCCGCATTCTTTGCAGTAGTCGTCGTCGGAAACTTTCCATCTCACGAGGTTTACCCCCGTGGGACAGTTTCCAGTGACGACAACTACAATTATGCGTATTAGGTCCTTTTGTGCTCTAGTAGTTGTTTTGACTTTTTGCTATCTACCACTGGCCATAGTCTTCGAGCTGTAGCGCAGTCCTCACGGTGTTGCCACATCTCTTGCTGCTTGGCTTTGATGGCAGTTTCTATGGCTTCCTTCAGTGTATTGATCGTCACAAGTGAGTAGGGGTAGAAGGCCGATTCACCATCAGGAGCAGGAGCAGAGCGCACAGCGCATGCGCGAAAATCAGCTAGGAACATGTAAAATACGCTAATAAACAAGAATAAACAGGTTTGGTTTGGTTTGAACAGCTTTTGATCAGCTTTGAACCGCTTTTTAGCTTAAAACAACAGACCTGTTCATTTTTTGTTCATACCTGTTTATTTCTGTTTTAAAGCTGTTCAAACCAAACCAAACCTGTTTATTCTTGTTTATTAGCGTATTTTACATATTCCTAGCTGATTTACGCGCATGCGCTGTGCGCTCTGCTCCTGCTCCTGATGGTGAATCGGCCTTCTACCCCTACTCAAGTGGTGGGTCATCTGCCACGGCCTCTCCCCTGGCCCCGTCTATGGCGGGTCTGTCTGCTTCCTGATTGCCCACCACATTGCTGTGGCCTGGCACCCAGCACAGAATAGCCCCGCCCCGACGCAGCCAGGACAGTGCTTCTCGGCATTCCATCACAGTTTTCCATCTCACTGATTGCATGGTGATGCTTCTTAAGGCGGCCAAGCTGTCAGAGTATATCACTATATCCCCTATGGGTCTATCAGCAATTTTCTCTCGTATACCTAGCCGCTTCCTTTATGGCGTAAACCTCTGCTTGTAGAACATTACAGCCATGCGATAGCCTTAAAGATCTTCGGATGTCTAGTTCCTCTGAGAAGATGCCTATACCTGTGCCTCCTGGAAGTTGCGGAAGCATCTGCGTAGACTGCTATCTTTTGAGTGTTCATTACTCGGTTGCTTTTCCATTCTTTTCTTGTCGGGATGCGAATCCTTATCTTTTCTCCAAAATCATGTTTGGTGAGCATATAGTCCGTTTTCTGCTCTAGCAGATGTGGACTCGTGTTCACCATGATTTTCCCTATCACTGACAATATCCTCGAGTAACCGTAGTTGGTCTGGTTCCACAGATTGGATTCCCTTAATCTTAGGGCACCCTTAGCGGCCAGATCCTTCACGAGCCAGTCGATTGATTGCAAGTCCAGAATTGCTTCTAGCGCAGCTTGCGCTGTGTTGTTCCTTGCTCCAGTTGTACCTAGAGCTGCTAATCGCTGTACTTTTGTAAAACTTTTTCTATTAGTCTCTTTAAGTACCGCTTCCCACCATACTAGTGCCCCATAAGTGATGATTGGTCTAACTATAGCAGTGTACGTCCAGTGTGTAATGTACGGTTGCAGACCCCATCTCTTTCCAAATAGTTTTTTACATGCATAGAATGCATTTATTCCCTTTATCATCCTTTCCTTCGTGTTCCTTTTCCAGGAAAGCTTCGAGTCCAGAATGATTCCTAAGAATTGTGATACTCTGCGATCAATTAATGTTCTTCTCCAATAATCACTAAATTGGAATGATTTATATTTCAGGCAGAATTGTTGAAACTCAAACTCGAAAGAGCTGCTACCTTGGTTGAATGTTTAGCTGGTGAAAGACAGCGATGGGAAGAAACAGTTAAAGAACTGGATTTGAAATATACTTTCCTGCCAGGAGACTGTTTGTTATCCACGGCTTTTATATCGTATGTTGGGCCCTTTGTAACCACCTACAGGGACAAGTTAGTGGAGATGTGGATTAAAGAAGTTAGTATTTTAACATTTAAAACAATTTTTTAAAACACTAGTTGTTTCAGCCATTTTTTTCCGAATTCATAAATGACAACAAATTGAATTTTTCCAGGTTACAAGTTTGGAAATCCCCACTTCTATAGATTTCAACGTAATCAACTTCTTGAGCGATCCAACTACCATAAGAGAATGGAACATACAGGGTCTTCCAGCTGATAATTTCAGTACGGAAAACGGTATAATCGTGACGCAGGGTTCTAGATGGGCTTTGGTCATTGATCCCCAATGTCAAGCACAGAAATGGATCAAAGCTATGGAAGGAAAAAATGATTTGCAGGTGGGAATATTTATAATATTTATTACGTAACAATATATTCGGTTGTTAAAGATGTTAAATCTTGAAACAATATAGATTTACACGATTGTTTTTATATGTTAAATAGGTTATTGATTTCGGTATGCCAAACTTTATGGGAGTGGTCGAAAAGGCAGTCAGATATGGACAGCCAGTTCTGCTCCAGAACATCATGGAGACCATGGACCCTTCAATGAACCCTATTTTGTCCAAGGCCGTGGTGAAACAAGGTGGTCACAATATGATTAAGGTCAGAAACTAACAATTACTCCTTACTTTTTTTTCTTTTTATTCAAAGGGTTGTAAGATTCTCAATTTTTTGAAGTGAAACTTCTTTACGCGGGCTGGAAGTAAAAATTCAAGGCCGTGACGCGACACGCCACACAACAGGTGAGAGGAAAAGTGATAAGGACAGCCTACGGCTTAGAAAAATCGTCCAATTTAACTGAAATTTGGTATGTCGATAGAATGGACCAAGGCCAACTTAACCGTGTACACACAGAGTGTTTCTTATTAAAACTTTTGTCGTAACTTCTTTCGTCCACTTTGGCTCTTGTTTTGGGCCTTTTTCTTATGATATCTCGTGTCGGATATGGACTTATTAAGAATGAGGTTTCTTGGATAACAGAAAAAATTGTTATCTGACTATTGAGGTCCAGTTCAAAAGGACCCAGGACATTACAGGACAATTTACTCGTTATAATTTGATTTTAACATATTCTTTTGATGATAATAATGATATTTAATAATGATTTATACCCCCCAACCAAAAAATCATACTTCTTCAGCTAATGGTACACTGCTGATGGACATATGCCATCCAGGTCAAAAGGACCCAGTCTAGAAAAGTTTTTTCCTTGTGATTCAGTTTTAGTATATTCTTTCGATAATAATAATGTTATTTAATAATGAATGTATACCCTCCAATCCAAGAATCATTAACTTTAGCTAATGGTAATCTGTCGATGGACATATGCCATCCAGTTCAAAAGGACCCAGTCCAGGACAGTTTTCTCGTTATAATTCAGTTTTAATATATTCTTTTGATGATAATAATGTTATTTAATAATGAATTTATAGCCTCCAATCCAAGAATCATACTTCTTCAGCTAATGGTAAAGTTCTGGTGGACAAATACCATCCAGTTCAAAAGGACCCAGTCCAGGACAGTTTTCTCGTTATAATTCGGTTTTAACATATTCTTTTGATGATAATAATGATATTTAATAATGAATTTATACCCCCCAACCAAAGAATCATACTTCTTCAGCTAATGGTAAACTGCTGATGGACATATGCCATCCAGGTCAAAAGGACCCAGTCCAAGAAAGTTTTCTCGTTGTGATTCCGTTGTAGTATATTCTTTTGATGATAATAATGTTATTTAATAATGAATTTATACCCTCCAATCCAAGAATCATACTTCTTCAGCTAATGGTAATCTGTCGATGGAGATATGCCATCCAGTTCAAAAGGACCCAGTCCAGTACAGATTTCTGGTTATAATTCAGTTTTAATATATTCTTTTGATGATAATAATGTTATTTAATAATGAATTTATATCCTCCAATCCATGAATCATACTTCTGCAGCTAATGGTAAAGTGCTGGTGGACAAATGCCATCCAGTTCAGAAGGACCCAGTCCAGGACAGTTTTCTAGTTATAATCGACACGTGTCACTGTGACAGTTAGTCTTGACGTAAGAAACCTCAAAAGTTGATGACGTAATATCGCGACCAAATTTGGTGGATAGGCTAGGATACGAAGACGTTTCCTTTTTACCCTATTCATAGAAGAATGTCTAAAATATTTTGTTTTTTTTTAGCTTGATGACAAATACGTGACTTATGACCCAAGATTTAAATTTTTCATTACCACCAAAATGACCAATCCTCATTACCCACCGGAGATCAGTACCAAAACCACCTTGGTAAATTTTGCCGTGAAAGAACAAGGATTAGAAGCCCAACTTTTGGGAATAGTAGTGAAAAAAGAGAGACCGCAATTGGAAGAAGAAAAGCAAAACTTGGTGATCACAATAGCTACAGGCAAAAGAACTTTGACTGATTTGGAAAACGAACTGCTGAGGCTCCTAAACGAATCGAGAGGTTCGTTGTTAGAAGACGCAGAATTGTTTAACACGTTGCAAACATCCAAAGCTACTTCGGCATCGGTTAAAGAAAGTTTGGACATATCGGAAAAGACAGAAGTACAGATCGACGCGGCTAGAGAGGGATACAGGCCCTGTGCTAAAAGAGCTTCAATATTATTCTTCGTGCTCAACGACATGGGAAACATAGACCCGATGTACCAGTTTGCCCTTGACGCCTACATCTTCCTGTTCCTGAAATCCATAGCCAAGAGTCCCAAGGCCGCGATATTGCAGGAGAGGATAAACTCTTTGAACGATTTCCACACTTTCGCTGTTTACAAATACACCTGTCGTGCCCTGTTCGAGAAACACAAACTCCTTTTTTCGTTCCACATGTGCATAAAAATTCTGAGCGCCCAAGGAAAGATTGTAACGACGGAGTACGGCTTCTTGCTCTCAGGTGGCGTGGTGTTGGATAGAGAAAATCAACGGGAAAATCCCTGCTCGACGTGGTTAAACGAGGTCGCTTGGGATAATATAACAGAATTGGATAAATTGCAAGGTTTTCACGGAGTGGTTGATTCGTTCGAGCAGTATTCTAGGGATTGGTATAACTGGTATACTCATACAGAACCTGAAACCTTGCCTTTGATAGCTGAATGGGATGGTATTTGCAACGAGTTTCAGAAAATGCTGTTTGTCAGATCTCTCAGAGCGGACAGGGTATCTTTCTGTATCACCAACTTTATAGTGAACCAGTTAGGGCCTCAATATGTTGAGCCTCCTGTTTTAGGTAAACAAGCGTAACATTTTACTTGTATAGGATGTTTAGCCACCGTTCAACTCTTTGATATTCGTGGATAGCTATGCCATATGTATATTACTGTTTGACCAGCGGATCTGAAGCTACGGAAGGAATGCGAGAAAAAAAATCGACATTGCCACGTTTATCTATAAAATTGCAAAATTGCCAGACATGAACTATAAATTTAATATATTTTTATTATATACCTAATGTGTTTAGCATATATTCTGACGTACATTACTAAGGAATTTTAACGTAGTTCATATTGTTCGATATGTTTTATTTAATAACTTATTTCTTTCATTCTGTATAATCTGCTTATTATGAAAGTTGAAGATTTTTCAACGATAGCATTGGCAAACCGACATCGCCGCGCATGGCCGCCTATTCATCGAACATGATTGGCGAGAGTACGTCACAGGATTTGTTACCACGCGGTTGCCACGGCTTTTACGCCTTTTCTATTCGCTTGCTTTATCCCCAACTTCAGGGTCTCTTCTGAAAAGAGTAGGAATATTGAATACTATTGAAATATCCAGTGGCGGTGTCATTGTTTTGATCATTATTACTTTATTTCATTATTTTATACCGGTTATCCTAAACTTTATTCCTATATTTTTCGTATATTTGATAGTTAAGTTGTGTTTTATTGTTTTGTTATCTTGTTATAATGTTTTTCGTTCGTAGTTTTTAATTATTAATATCAAGCTTGATCGTATATTTGTATTTTAAAATGAATAAATTTGTTAAGGGTAAGACTCTACATAGTCAGACAAAAGAAATAATAGTTAATTTATATAGGTAAGTTAATAATAACGTGGATGAAATCTCATTTGGTTTATTTCCTTGTGTTCATAATAAGGTTTGCGATGAAGAAGCTACAGAGAGTTCGCTTAAGTTGCCGCTTAAACGTAAACTTGAGCGGATATTTTTTTTATACCGGAGTTAGCGTATCGGCTATAAAAAATCACACAGAAGATAAAAAAAGGCTGAAAACTAACCCCGATAAAATGATATCCAGCTCTGGAAAGAAACGACCACGTGAGACTGCTGTCGAAAAGCTTGACGACTTTTTCGAAGTGGTCAGGAATTTGATAAATAGATTTTATCTCGAATTCAAACTCGTTCCCGCAATTAGAGAGCTTTTGCAAAAGTTGCAGGAAGAATCGAATTTTCCTTTTGCAAGGAAACGCTTAGGGGGTTATTAAAATCAAATTAATTTTTTTGGCGTAAATGTCAAAATAACAGATAAATATTAATGGAGCGGCCCATTATATTGCAGAGAGAGATATAAATATATACGCGAAATTCGAAAATATAGCCAAGTATTATCTATTTGGATGAAACATATGGGTAGACAATGACCTAACCTTTAAAAACTGCTGGCGGAGGGATACCATATCTGGTGTAATAGGCAATATTGGATCTACTGGTAAGTAAAATTATGTTTTATTTGCGCTTCCAAAGTTAACTATTTTCAAGATTTTTTTTTGCTGGAAATAGTTATATCTAAAATTATGTATTATAGAAAAAAATATAGTTAGTACAGATATATAAATAAATATACCTCAAGACTCAGTCTTGATCATCTGCTGATGGCAGACATGGTTAGCGAAACGTGCGTCCAGTGTAAAATTAAAAGTGTTTTGGTGTATTGTACTGATTTAGTGTTTTATTTTGCTGTGTAACACCAAAGGTTCCAACCCCCAGCTGTAATTATTTCTTCTATTATATTAACAACACAATAATAAGATGATTCAAAATATTTAAGGGAGCTTTAATAAAAGCTTTTAGTGTTTATCTGCTAACTCAACAGTAACGATTCAAACAGCATAAAGTTTTTTGAAAAAAATTATTAATCTGAGTATTATATTTATGATACACATTATTTTCATATAACACCGTACGCCCATGCCTATTTTATGAATGAAATTGGGCGTGTTTTGTTTACAACTGCGTTCCCCTGCCGATACCCTGTAGCTACAGATCCGTTGGTCACACTCTTAGGTCACACTATACCTACGACTTTGTTTTCTTTGACTTTCACATGCGTTTTTCTATTTCTTTCTTTCTAGAACAAGGTTATTGTATAAGCCTATCCTTCTCTCTGAATACGCTACTGAGCATGTGCAGAATGATATTAGACGTGAATGCAAACTTGAAGCGTTTTTTCGCTGCGTTGACAACAATTACTAAAAATATAGACCATGAAATTTTTTTAATCAAGATATAACTGATACGTGTATCTATTTTTTGAAAATATTTGTCATATTATTTTAACATACTTTTTATATAAATTTTTAACAAAAATTAAATCATATAACTATAAATTATTTTTTTTAAATGTTTTAAAATATCTACTACTTTGAAAAATAGCTAAGCTGAATGGACAAAACATAGAACCAGTAACCAGGGAAACATTAAAATATGTTTTGACATTGAAAAGTCAAAACAATAAAAAAAATTAACTAATGTAACTTTTTGTGTTTTTTGTATACTGTTTGACCCGTGATATTAAAGAGTTGATTTGGATTTTCGACGATATTTTAGATTTGTGTTCTTTTTGAAAGTTTGTTTTTGTAGTATGATAAAGTTAGTGGATAAATAGACATTATGACTAATATAAGTGTTAGCTAATACCGGGTGCGTCTCAAAAGTGGCTCACCCCTATAACTTTTTTATTTTTTCAGATAAAAAATCGATATTTGGTATATTAATATATGACATAAATTAGGATTGATTGACGTATTCAATTGTTTTCTGTCACTTCCTATTTCACCGGAAATGACTACAACTTTTGATTTTTAAATGGTACCCTCGGTGTTTTGTTGCTTTATTCGATAGAAAATGACACTCTGAATAGAATGACATGTCATATGTCAACTTTTGACTTGATCGAATATGATTTATTTGAAATTGCAACATGCGATTCATAACGACAATTTGACTCGAAATACCAAGTGTGTGGTACCAAATTATTCGTAAAAAAATGCTTTCTCGAAATATGCTAATGAGCCACCCTCATTCCATTTGAAAAAATTGAGATATGATTAAAATTACAATTTCGGCATCTTTTAACCGGCCAGGATAAGACACGAATAACATTAGACGATCAAATCTATTTTTCCAAGGCTCCTTGATTGAAAATTAGTGTTTTAACACATCCGTGGCACTCTAGATTGAAATTTAAAATTCAATTTTGTTTTAAGCAAAAATGTCAAAAGTTCACATATGATATGTCATTCTATTCAGAATGTCATTTTCTATCGAATAAAGTCAAAAAATACCGAGGGTGCCATTTAAAAATCAAAAATTGTAGTTATTTCCGGTGAAACAGGAAGTGGCCGAAAAGAATTGAATACGTCAATCAATCCTAATTTATGTCATATACTAACATACCAAATCTCGTTTTCTTATCTCATAAAATAAAAAAGTTATAGGGGTGAGCCACTTTTGAGACGCACCCGGTATATGAAGCTGTCTGCAGTAGGAAAAATGTTATCTTTAAAAGAACTCCACAACACTAAAAGTATGGAAATCTCTGAAGTATGTTCCATATTTTCAAAAAACAAGATATGTGTTATTTAAAATCGTTTTTTAAACCGAATTTTATTCAGTGAAATATGTATTTATGTTAGGTAACTTAATCACTTTAAACATTATTGGTCAACTTACCTTTGATTTTTTTTTCTTTAAATAATTAATATACTAATAAATATTATCCAATAAATAATTAATATTCGAATAACAATGCTCAATCAGTATCAAAGACAAAGATAATCAGATAGTCGAATGTCGCTGGCGTGCCTTCGACAAAAATGAAGCGAATTTACTTATCCACGAAATTTATAAAATCTAAGGAAGGTACTTTAAATTTTCTAAACAATATTAACTGATCCCAGACACACCCTAAAACTCATATTTGACAAATAACGATGACGTAACGTTGAATGATGGCTGAGCAGACTTTATTTTTTTCTGGATAAACTACTATTTCTATTTTTGCAACAAAATGTTGAAATTCTAAATTTTAAGAACATCGAAATTAGTAGAATAAATAATTTATTTCACTAATTTCACAATAAAAAAAAATAAATAAATTACACACTGTAACACTAATTTTTGTTGAAGATACGTCAGCGACATTTCACTAATTTATTTCACTAATTTCGCGGTTCTGAATGTTTTTAAGGCTTTATTTTTAATTTTTTTAGACGTTAAAGCTGTTTTAGAAGAATCCGTACCCCAAACTCCCTTAATTTTCGTACTATCTCCCGGAGTAGATCCTACTTCAGGGCTCATACAACTCGCAGAGGCTTCCCAAATGACCTCAAGGTTCCAGTGTCTCAGTTTAGGACAAGGACAAGCTCCCATAGCAACAAAGCTTCTACAAACTGGCGCAAAAGATGGCCAATGGGTGTTTCTAGCCAATTGTCACTTGTCGTTAAGCTGGATGCCCAAATTGGACAAAATCGTAGAAATTTTGCAAACCGGAAAAGTGCATCAGAAGTTTAGGCTGTGGCTCAGTTCCAGTCCCCATCCAGATTTTCCAATTTCCATATTGCAGGCTGGGATTAAAATGACCACTGAACCTCCAAAGGGTTTGAAGGCGAATTTGAAGCGTCTCTACCAGCTGCTCACTGAGGATCAGTTCAACGCTTGTCAGCATCCGGAAAAGTACAAGAAGCTGCTTTTTGGGCTCTGTTTTTTCCATGCCATTTTATTGGAGAGGAAAAAGTTTCAGGAGTTGGGATGGAATGTTATTTATAGTTTCAATGATTCAGATTTTGAAGTAAGAAAGATTTATTTTAGGTATCTATAATAATACTCTTTGCCACAATAACAAAACTTACAAAACAAAAACAAAACCTATGCCTCTTGAAGGCTCATCCAAGAGATATTCTTCTTCTTAGGTTGCCGTCTCTCTTCGGAATACACCTGAAAGAAGAGCTATTACCTAACATCTATTCTCTCTGCTTGTCGTCCAATTTTCCCCTCCCGAGATCGCGTATAGGGGAAGCCGGGGGAATTCCGCGCACATAAGCGAAATAGCTCCTAGATTGATGTTAATTTTTTTTTATGAGGTAATTTTTTGTATGTTGTACTTTTGTTTTGTTGTATCTATTAACAGAAAAAAATAAAAATGTGTGACTGCGCGGTATTACCCGGGCTTTTGGGTAATACCGCGCATGGTCTGGGGGAATGGCACGCATTGGGTATTTTAAGGCAGTTTAACTAAGACTTTATTGTACAGGGACATCATTTTAAGTGTCTCACTCGATTTATAATTTTCCTGTTTGGTATTTAAAGATAGTAGAAAGATTTTCTAATGTAGTTTTTCGCGAGGATGCCGATTCTCTACATCAAAATTTTTGAAAACGTCAATTTTGACAGATACGACGCCATCTTGATTTTTTTTAAATGGAAACCCCCACATATTTTAGCATGGTCCGGTAGACATATTTTAGCTAATTTCAAAAATATATAGTTTAGTATACTTTGCACTTACCGTTTTCGATATACAGTGGATTTAAAAATGAATTGTTCCAGAATCATTTTAAGTGTCTCACCCAATTTAAAATTTTCCTCTTTTCTATTTTAAGATAGTAAAAGATATTTTAATGCAATTTTTGCGAGGATGCCGATTTTCTACATTAAAATTTTTGAAAACGTCAATTTTGACAGATACGACGCCATCTTGATTTTTTTTAAATGGAAACCCCCACATATTTTAGCATGGTCCGGTAGACATATCTTAGCTAATTTCAAAAATATATAGTTTAGTATACTTTGCACTTACCGTTTTCGATATACAGTGGATTTAAAAATGAATTGTTCCAGAATCATTTTAAGTATCTCACCCAATTTAAAATTTTCCTCTTTTCTATTTTAAGATAGTAAAAAGATATTTTAATGCAATTTTTCGCGAGGATGCCGATTTTCTACATTAAAATTTTTTACAACGTCAATTTTGACAGATACGACGCCATCTTGATTTTTTTTAAATGGAAACCCCCACATATTTTACCATGGTCCGGTAGACATATCTTAGCTAATTTCAAAAATATATAGTTTAGTATACTTTGCACTTACCGTTTTCGATATACAGTGGATTTAAAATGAATTGTTCCAGAATCATTTTAAGTATCTCACCCAATTTAAAATTTTCCTCTTTTCTATTTTAAGATAGTAAAAAGATATTTTAATGCAATTTTTCGCGAGGATGCCGATTTTCTACATTAAAATTTTTTACAACGTCAATTTTGACAGATACGACGCCATCTTGATTTTTTTTAAATGGAAACCACCACATATTTTAGCATGGTCCGGTAGACATATTTTAGCTAATTTCAAAAATATATAGTTTAGTATACTTTGCACTTACCGTTTTCGATATAAGTGTATTTAAAAATGAATTGTTCCAGAATCATTTTAAGTGTTTCACCCAATTTAAACTTTTCCTCTTTTCTATTTTAAGATAGTAAAAAGATATTTCAATGTAATTTTTCGCGAGGATGCCGATTTTCTACATTAAAATTTTTTACAACGTCAATTTTGACAGATACGACGCCATCTTGATTTTTTTAAATGGAAACCCCCACATATTTTAGCATGGTCCGGTAGATATATTTTAGCTAATTTCAAAAATATATAGTTTAGTATACTTTGCACTTACCGTTTTCGATATACAGTGTATTTAAAAATGAATTGTTCCAGAATCATTTTAAGTGTTTCACCCAATTTAAACTTTTCCTCTTTTCTATTTTAAGATAGTAAAAAGATATTTCAATGTAATTTTTCGCGAGGATGCCGATTTTCTACATTAAAATTTTTTACAACGTCAATTTTGACAGATACGACGCCATCTTGATTTTTTTAAATGGAAACCCCCACATATTTTAGCATGGTCCGGTAGATATATTTTAGCTAATTTCAAAAATATATAGTTTAGTATACTTTGCACTTACCGTTTTCGATATACAGTGTATTTAAAAATGAATTGTTCCAGAATCATTTTAAGTGTTTCACCCAATTTAAACTTTTCCTCTTTTCTATTTTAAGATAGTAAAAAGATATTTCAATGTAATTTTTCGCGAGGATGCCGATTTTCTACATTAAAATTTTTTACAACGTCAATTTTGACAGATACGACGCCATCTTGATTTTTTTAAATGGAAACCCCCACATATTTTAGCATGGTCCGGTAGATATATTTTAGCTAATTTCAAAAATATATAGTTTAGTATACTTTGCACTTACCGTTTTCGATATACAGTGTATTTAAAAATGAATTGTTCCAGAATCATTTTAAGTGTTTCACCCAATTTAAACTTTTCCTCTTTTCTATTTTAAGATAGTAAAAAGATATTTCAATGTAATTTTTCGCGAGGATGCCGATTTTCTACATTAAAATTTTTTACAACGTCAATTTTGACAGATACGACGCCATCTTGATTTTTTTTAAATGGAAACCCCCACATATTTTAGCATGATCCGGTAGACATATTTTAGCTAATTTCAAAAATATAAAGTTTAGTATACCTTGCTCTTACCGTTTTGGATATACAGTGGATTTAAAAATGAATTGTTCCAGAATCATTTTAAGTGTCTCACCCAATTTAAAATTTTCCTCTTTTCTATTTTAAGATAGTAAAAAGATATTTTAATGTCATTTTTCGCGAGGATGCCGATTTTCTACATTAAAATTTTTTACAACGTCAATTTTGACAGATACGACGCCATCTTGATTTTTTAAATGGAAACCCCCACATATTTTTGCATGGTCCGGTAGACATATTTTAGCTAATTTCAAAAATATATAGTTTAGTATACTTTGCACTTACCGTTTTCGATATACAGTGGGTTTAAAAAATGAATTGTTCCAGAATCATTTTAAGTGTCTCACCAATTTTAAAATTTTCCTCTTTTCTATTTTAAGATAGTAAAAGATATTTTAATGCAATTTTTCGCGAGGATGCCGATTTTCTACATTAAAATTTTTACAACGTCAATTTTGACAGATACGACGCCATCTTGATTTTTTAAATGGAAACCCCACATATTTTAGCATGGTCCGGTAGACATATTTTAGCTAATTTCAAAAATATATAGTTTAGTATACTTTGCACTTACCGTTTTCGATATACAGTGGATTTAAAAATGAATTGTTCCAGAATCATTTTAAGTATCTCACCCAATTTAAAATTTTCCTCTTTTCTATTTTAAGATAGTAAAAAGATATTTTAATGCAATTTTTTCGCGAGGATGCCGATTTTCTACATTAAAATTTTTACAACGTCAATTTTGACAGATACGACGCCATCTTGATTTTTTTTTTTTTAAATGGAAACCCCCACATATTTTAGCATGGTCCGGTAGACATATTTTAGCTAATTTCAAAAATATATAGTTTAGTATACTTTGCACTTACCGTTTTCGATATACAGTGGATTTAAAATGAATTGTTCAGAATCATTTTAAGTGTCTCACCCAATTTAAAATTTTCCTCTTTTCTATTTTAAGATAGTAAAAAGATATTTTAATGTAATTTTTCGCGAGGATGCCGATTTTCTACATTAAAATTTTTTACAACGTCAATTTTGACAGATACGACGCCATCTTGATTTTTTTTAAATAGAAACCCCCACATATTTTAGCATGGTCCGGTAGACATATTTTAGCTAATTTCAAAAATATATAGTTTAGTATACTTTGCACTTACCGTTTTCGATATACAGTGGATTTAAAAATGAATTGTTCCAGAATCATTTTAAGTGTCTCACCCAATTTAAAATTTTCCTCTTTTCTATTTTAAGATAGTAAAAAGATATTTTAATGCAATTTTTCGCGAGGATGCCGATTTTCTACATTAAAATTTTTTACAACGTCAATTTTGACTTGAAAACTTTTGAAACTATATATTTTTGAAATTAGCTAAAATATGTCTACCGGACCATGCTAAAATATGTGGGGGTTTCCATTTAAAAAAAATCAAGATGGCGTCGTATCTGTCAAAATTGACGATTTAAAAAATTTTAATGTAGAAAATCGGCATCCTCGCGAAAAATTACATTAAAATATCTTTTTACCATCTTAAAATAGAGAAGAGGAAAATTTTAAATTGGATGAGACACTTAAAATGATTCTGGAACAATTCATTTTTAAATCCACTGTATATCGAAAACGGTAAGTGCAAAGTATACTAAACTATATATTTTTGAAATTAGCTAAAATATGTCTACCGGACCATGCTAAAATATGTGGGGATTTCCATTTAAAAAAAATCAAGATGGCGTCGTATCTGTCAAAATTGATGATTTAAAAAATTTTAATGTAGAAAATCGGCATCCTCGCGAAAAATTACATTAAAATATCTTTTTACCATCTTAAAATAGAGAAGAGGAAAATTTTAAATTGGGTGAGACACTTAAAATGATTCTGGAATAATTCATTTTTAAATCCACTGTATATCGAAAACGGTAAGTGCAAAGTATACTAAACTATATATTTTTCAAATTAGCTAAAATATGTCTACCGGACCATGCTAAAATATGTGGGGGTTTCCATTTAAAAAAAATCAAAATGGCGTCGTATCTGTCAAAATTGACGTTTTAAAAAATTTTGGTGTAGAGAATCGGCATCCTCGCAAAAAATTACATTAGGAAATCTTTCTACTATCTTTAAATACCAAACAGGAAAATTATAAATCGAGTGAGACACTTAAAATGATGTCCCTGTACATAAAATACAGGTATATAGATAACACAAATAATAAAAAAGATGATAGTGAGAACAAAAGTAAAGATACATTATTGTATATTAATATAAAAAATACATTCTAACACAGATACCTATTTATATAAAAAATATTCTGTTACCTAGCAACAGTAGTCACAAAGGTAGATTTTTCCTTTCTCCTTTCCAGTACAAGCAACATGGGCCCACTTTGAGCAGGAATTACAGCGATACCAGACCTCGTTGTCCCTTCCAAACTCTCCGCAAATTAAACAGATGTCATCTTATTGGGTTGGGAAAGGACCAACTTCGTCTAAGTCATCATCAACACATAGCTCGCTTTCAGAATAACTCTCAGGTTCAGAATCATCGTCATCAAACTTAATATTGCGAATGTGCTTTGGCTTCTTGTTGATTTTTTTACTTTCTAAAGTTGTTGAGAGTTTTCTTTTTTCAATACAATATTTGCTTCTCTTTTTTGCCTTTTGTCTCTTCTCTTTTCCTTCATATTTACATTACTTCCTCCTTTTTTCGATTTTCTCTTTTCTCTTCTTCTTTTTTCTTCCATAGTTTCCAATTCTATCCAATTCTAGGTGCCCGGTGGCGTAGAGGTACAGGCTCTCGTCTACCAATCTTAAGGTAGTGAGTTCGAATCCCACACCCAGCATTTCATCAGCCGACTATTTTTATTAAAATAAAAATAGTTTGGGTACCTAGGTCGACTCAGCCTTAAATGAGTACTTGGGATTCACAATCCTGAGGTAATAATAGGCGGTTGAAGCGTAGTGCTAGCCACATTACCTTCCTTGTATACCGAACGGCTCTAGCATGGCAAGCTGTACCTTGCTACTCCCAAGGCGTCAAACGCTATATACCGGAGCTATTATTATTAGTTTCCAATTCTGATTTAAGTGCATCCGCTGACCATTTGCCTTTCTCTGATGCCCTTTGGTATGTTCTGGGCATCATAAACTAAAAGAAACAAGCTATAAAAAAATAAACAAGAAGAGTGTACATTTGGGGTAATACCGCGCAGCGCGTTATTGTTTGTTTTGTTTTTGCGCGGTATTTCCCCGGGAGCAGTTTTTTTACCTAAAAATGTATTTTAGAAAAAGTACTTACATTTTATTGGTGATCGCTTGCGATAACAATTATAGGTGCACTGGTAAGTGGAAATAAAATCAAGCTGCTGTTAATAATCACAGGAACTACTAATTATCAACCGATTAAATTGCCGAAAAGATAGATGAAAAACCCATCTAGCACTAAAATGTTCGTTATTGGTTAACGACTGCCGGCAATTATTCTAAACTTTTGGAGCTAACTTCGTATGGCTTATGCAACACTTCCAGCCTCACACCTGTGTATTACTAGTTGTAGTTTTTTCTACAGCGGCGGGCGCGGTATACCCCGTGCGCGGGATTCCCCCGGTTTCCCCTAAATTTTTTAAAAGTCGATAATTAAATATATACAGAGGGTCTTGAGACTGAATGTCTTGAATCTAAAGAAATGCAGTTCATCCCAAATAAACTTTTAGTCACGTGATTAAGCTTGACCGGCACAACGTTGTCCACTTTTATATATTTTCTTTTAATCAAAATATTTTAGAAAACAAAAATTAATTGATTATAAATATATAAACAGTTATTAGTTACATCAACAAAACTCACCTTCTTAACAGCACTTAAGGGAAATAAAGGGTCATTACACTACCGCTTTTCCGTTCAAATTATTCTAATAAAATTGCGATGAGTTTTTTACGGCTATTAAGCAATCTTGTACCCTTCGCACTAAAATAGGTTCTAAAAAGAACAATGTTCGATTGCAAGGTCTGCTAGTAAACATTTTTAAGCTTAAAGTATCATAACACTATCTATTTAAACCAAAAACTCGTAATACAAAACTAAAGTGTCAAAACGAATGACAATGTCAGGAAATTAATAAATAAATGCGGCAATTTGACATTTTTTACAGCAGAGCTACCACCTGAATCCCTAGCGCGAAATGTAAATTCCAGTTAGTCAACTCGGCGCTGAATATGTTTATGGTTGGCAACAATGAATTTAAAAATCGTGCCCTAGAATACGTAACTAAAAGTTTAATTGATATCAAATATATATTTATTTTTAAACAGGCGATTGGATTTCCTCAAAGTATTGAACCACAAATTAACATTTACAGCAAAGTTCAAATTCTGAAAGTTAAAGTTTTTGATTTTTCTTTGGAATACCTTGTGTAATTTTGAAAACAATAAAAAAAAGATTTTGGATTTTGGCAATTTTTTAGTATTATTATAATATGAGTATAAACTCTTTGTGTCTACAAACATATATCATTTGAAAATTAAACAATTTTCAAGGTATCCGAAAATCTACTTCAAATATATTTGGATGAGTATACCCAAGAGACTCCGTGGGACGCGCTGAAGTACCTCATTGCTGGCGTCAGCTACGGAGGTCACGTGACAGATGACTGGGACAGGAGATTGCTGATGACGTATATTAATTCGTATTTCTGCGATGATGCCTTAACTGTAGCCTATTTTAGGTAAGCAGCGGATTATTTCTTGTCTGTTTAAACACGTATATACCGGGTGCGTCTCAAAAGTAACTCACCCCTATAACTTTTTTTAGATAAAAAAATGAGGTTTGATATATTACTATATGACATAAATTCGGATTGATTGACGTATTCAATTATTTTCGGTCACTTCCTGTTTCCCCGGAAATGACAACAAATTTTGAATTTTAAATGACTCTTTTTGTATTTTTTTACTTTATTTGATAGAAAATGACATTCTGAATAGAACGACATAGATTATGTCATCTTTTAACATTTTCAATTTAAAAAAAAATCCAAAATACCATTTTAAATTTTAATTTAGTGACAGAGTGTAATGGCTATAAAGTTAACGACAATTTGACTCGAAATACCAAGTTTGTTGTACCAAATTATTCGTAAAAAATGCAAAACCAAACCAAACCCTTGTTCCATTTGAAAAAATTGATATATGATTAAAAATACGATTTGGGCATCTTTTAACCGGTCAGAACAAGACACGAAAAACATTAGACGATCAAATCTATTTTTCTAAGGCTCTTTGATTAAAATTAGTGTTTTTAACACAACCATGGCACTCTAGGTTCAAATTTAAAATACGATTTTTTTAGCGAGAAAAGTTGACTTATTCAGATAGTCATTTTAGGGTGCCATTTAAAAATCAAAAGTTGTAGTCATTTCCGGTGAAACAGGAAGTGACCAAAAACAATTGAATACTTCAATCAATCCTAATTTATGTCATATACTAACATACCAAATCTCGTTTTTTTATCTGAAAAAATAAAAAAAGTTATTGGGGTAGACCACCAATGAGACGCACCCGTATGTCTGTTTTGGTATCATAAACACCTTAAAGAACCATCTCAATTCTAGGTTGTCGACTTTGAGCACCTACTACATACCCAGAGATGGTTCTTTGCAATCTTATCAAGACTACATAACCCTTCTTCCAACTGTGGATAGGCCTGAAGCATTTGGACAGCATCCTAATGCTGATATAACCTCTCTGATATCGGAGACCAGAAGCATGTTTGAAACACTAATGTCTCTGCAGATTCAAGTAAGGGACTTACCTAACTGTACCTTTCTGATGTTCATAAAGTCTAACAAGGATTTATATGTAATATTACGGATATTTCTTATCATTAGTCATCCGGCAGTGCTACGGCCGAATCTAAAGAATCTAGAGTATCCAAGTTGGCCACTGACGTTATGTCAAAGGTACCACCGCTTATGGATTACGAAAATACGGATAAGCTAACTGGAAACCACAAAATGCCTCTGGATGTGGTACTACTTCAGGAAATTAACAGGTATTTGCAGTTTATTTAAAAATTAATTTCTATTGCTTATAGAGACAATTTTGCTCGCAATTTTGTCTGTCATTTTTTAGATGTCGTTCGACCAGATCTTGTCTGACTCGTTGATCAGACTATACCAGTGCGTTCATCACTGGTTGACTCAAAATCTGATTACTATAAATAATATATATATCAGAAATTACACTAGATTTTTACTGTCTCTCAAAGTTCGCTTGCTTATAAACTTTTTTGATTGTACACAGTACTATTAAAGTAGGTCTATAGTTCATATCAACTAAACTTTTAGTAACGTGATTAAGCTTGCCCGTATCTTTAACGATCCGTTTGCACTATTGTAATTTTTTCAAAAAAAGAACCCGAGACTGCAGTATCAAAATTTGAATATTTCTCACAGTTTCCTAGATACCCTATAGAAACAACCAAAATGGTACACACTAAAAAAGGTTCTAACAAGAACAATACGTTCGACTGCAAGGTCTGGTAGTAAACATTTTTTAAGCTTAAATTATCACAACACAATTATTGCACTATTGTAATTTTTTCAAAAAAAGAACCCGAGACTGCAGTATCAAAATTTGAATATTTCTCACAGTTTCCTAGATACCCTATAGAAACAACCAAAATGGTATACACTAAAAAAGGTTCTAACAAGAACAATACGTTCGACTGCAAGGTCTGCTAGTAAACATTTTTTAAGCTTAAATTATCACAACACAATTCATTTAAACCAAAAACTCGTAATACAAAACTAAAATGTCAAAACGAATGACAGTGTCAAGAAATAAATAAATAAATGTGGTAACTTGACATTTTTTACAGGCGAGCTACCACCTGAATCCCCAGGGGGAAATTTAGTTAGTCAGCCTGGCGCCGAATATGTTCATGGTTGGCAACAATGAATTTAAAAATTGCGCCCTCGATTACGTAACTAAAAGTTTAATTGGTATCGAATATATATTAGGTAATTTCTTTTATTATATGTATTATTATTATAAAATATGTCTATAATGTTATATATTCCATACAGTCGAAAAAAAGACGGCATCATGATTGGTCTAAAAATGAATATCGATTACATTTTATGCTTATGTAAAATTACATAGTGAATATATCTGTCATTTTCTAAGTTGTCTACAACTCTAACACCGTTTTTTTCATCATTTAAAAAAAATCAATAAAAATTATCACCCAATATATTTCTCCAAAAAAAATCCTATATGGGTATTTCGCCACTGCACTGCAAGAAAATCTACAAAATAAAATAATTATTTTTTGTAAACACTTCTACGTTAAACACAAACGAAAACTACTTGTCAGAAGTTATGTTTACAGTTATACAAATTTACCTAACAAAGAAAAAAATGCTTAACGTTTCGGAAAGTTTATCTCTTTCCGTCGTCGGAAGCAAAAAAAATGCAAAGAATAAAGAAAAAACTATTTAAAATATTTAAATTCAACTATTCTAGAACACTTTACTTTTTTTTAAAACAGATACGTCTACAAGAAACCGTTGACGTTCTGTTAAAATGACATCATATCAAGTTTGTAAAATACCTTTTTTCTGGGGCTTACTCAACCGGGTCTCACAATGCAAATTCACCTAAAATATCTATTTAGTTGGTCATTGGCAAGCAGTCTCTCACTGTACATGAAAATAACAAAACAAACATTTACTGATCTGGATAAAAATAATAATTAAATAGTAAAACTCACCCGGGGGTACTCCGCCCTCTAGCCACTGATATTCTATTCAATATATTCCTTTCCATGTCTTCCATCTAATTCAAATATTATTCGGATCTATTGGTTAATCTTCAACAACTAGCTGGTGCCACCTGAAATAAGTATAGGGGCTTTCCCCGGACGCAAATCTGCAGCTAAACAGATTCGCATCCTTAATAGTCAAAAAGACTCGCATCCTAATAGTCAAAAGACTCGCATCCTAATAGTCAATAAGACTCGCATCCTAATAATCAATAAGACTCGCATCCTAATAGTCAATAAGACTCGTAACCTTAGTCAAGACTCGCATCCTTAATAGTCAAAAATACTCGTAACCTTAGTCAAAGACTCGTATCCTTAATAGTCAAAAAGACTCGTAACCTTAGTCAAAAGACTCGCAACCTCCAAATGTCAGATCTGTGACAAAACACAATACAACACTACTTTACAGTTGGCCGGCCCGTCTACTACTGACTGACCTGCTGCGCGCCGGCAAGCTAAGCCTCCTCTTACATCACATTTTTACCTGATCACAAATATTTACTTTGCTTACCAATGAATCATACTATTGTCTCTAATCGGCTTTTAAAATAGAGTGTTTTAGCATTACTAAATAAATAAATAGAGAGTTTCCGAAGGAATGTATATTCTTTATTAGAATAGTAAATAATAAAAACATTATTATAACGAACTTATTTTCCCAGTTTTACAAGTTAGTTTAATGAACAGTGCTTTCCATAAAATCAATAAAATGAAAAATATACGAAATAAAATAAATGTACCGATTTCTTTCGAAAATCGACATCTTTGAAAATATGAACCCTTCCTGGACACAGACGGTACGTTGTGAGACAGGAAATTGTAGAGAGAAACAAGCCCTATAACATAGGATACAACATTTTAATGAACAGTGCTTTCCATAAAATCAATAAAATGAAAAATATGCGAAATAAAATAAATGTACTGATTTCTTTCGAAAATCGACATCTATGAAACTATGAACCCTTCTTGGACACAAACGGTACATTGTGATACAGGAAATTGTAGAGAGAAACAAGCTCTATAACATAGGATACAACATTTTAATGAACAGTGCTTTCCATAAAATCAATAAAATGAAAAATATACGAAATAAAATAAATGTACTGATTTCTTTCGAAAATCGACAACTATGAAAATATGAACCCTTCCTGGACACAAACGGTACATTGTGAGACAGGAAATTGTAGAGAGAAACAAGCCCTATAACATAGGAGACAACATTTTAATGAACAGTGCTTTCCATAAAATCAATAAAATGAAAAATATACGAAATAAAATAAATGCACTGATTTCTTTCGAAAATCGACAACTATGAAAATATGAACCCTTCCTGGACACAAACGGTACATTGTGAGACAGGAATTGTAGAGAGAAACAAGCCCTATAACATAGGATACAACATTTTAATGAACAGTGCTTTCCATAAAATCAATAAAATGAAAAATATACGAAAATAAATGTACCGATTTCTTTCGAAAATCGACAACTATGAAAATATGAACCCTTCCTGGACACAAACGGTACATTGTGAGACAGGAAATTGTAGAGAGAAACAAGCCCTATAACATAGGATACAACATTTTAATGAACAGTGCTTTCCATAAAATCAATAAAATGAAAAATATACGAAATAATATACATGTTCCGATTTCTTTATAACTATGAACCCTTCCTGGACACAAACGGTACATTGTGAGACAGGAAATTGTAGAGAGAAACAAGCCCTATAACATAGGATACAACATTTTAATGAACAGTGCTTTCCATAAAATCAATAAAATGAAAAATATACGAAATAATATACATGTTCCGATTTCTTTATAACTATGAACCCTTCCTGGACACAAACGGTACATTGTGAGACAGGAAATTGTAGAGAGAAACAAGCCCTATAACATAGGATACAACATTTTAATAAACAGTGTGCTTTCTTTGCAAGTTAAATTTCAAAAATAACAATTACTACCTGATAACAATTACTTAATAAGGTAAAACCAAAAAGCTCCAAACTTTCTGTATGATTATTTTTAGATTTTACGTATGTTAAACATAACATTTATGTTATGTTCTTTAAAATCAAAGCAGCAATTGCCATACATTAATAACACCTACAGACGCATGAGCAATACATTTATTTTTATTAGATTGTATAAAAAAGCCTCTTTTATTTTTCTTTTAGAGGCTATCGTTTCTTTCATTATAATTTTGGCGTAATTAAAATTAACGCAGAAGTGTTTACAAAAAATAACTATTTTATTTTGTAGATTTTCTTGCAGTGCACTGGCGAAATACCCATATAGGATTTTTTTGGAGAGATGAATCCGCTACATAGGTATAGACATTTTTTACCCAATATATTATTATATATTTTTCTCTTTCAGAGTAATTATCTATTTTTTTTAATAATGTTGTTTGAATTAGGTACAACGCTTTATTATCACTGATAAATACGTCATTGGAGGACCTTCAAAAGGGCATAAAGGGCTTGGTAGTGATGTCGTCAGAGCTGGAAGAAATTTTTACTTGCATTTTTGAAGGAAGAGTTCCCTCAACGTGGCTCAAAGGTACAAACCTAAACATACAGGGTGTTCCATATAAGAATGCACACTACAACAGGGAGGTTGAAAATCTAATAACATCAACTTGTAGAGCAAGAAAAACAGCAATGAGAATGTAACGTTTTAATTTCATATCTTTTTGAATCATCTTTGTGTCACTTTTACTTTACGAGATCCCTCTAGTGTGCATTTTTATATGGGACACAGTGTATATTATGACAATTTTTCTAGCTTATCCGTCACTGAAACTCTTGGGTTCTTGGACAAGAGATCTGGTTGCTAGAGTGGAACATTTCACCACATGGTCTGTAACTACCCACCCTCCAATGTTATTTTGGTTGGCTGCCTATACCTTTCCCACTGGTTTTCTAACGGCTGTTCTACAGGTTTAAATTTTAAATATTTCTACACGTAACTATGGCAAGGTAATGACAGATGTCTCAAAAGCAGTCTAATTCTTGCGAACATGTTTATTGTTATTTTTAATCTTTGAATAAGAAGACTAAGGAAGGAGCATATCAAAAATCTTAGGTACACCGCGATGGGCCTCAAATATGGCCGACTTAAATTCCGGTTTATCAGTGTCGTTCTAATTTTATTTAAAAAATGTAAAACTATGATGTAGGGTAGACGTGGGGTAGACTCAATAATTTGTTGTTTTATTTTACGTTGTGAATAAATGTTGGTAGTTATTAAAATTGTTATAAAAATATATAATTCTAATAGAAATAGATAAGTTATAATAAGTATTTATTAACACAAACATCCGATACGCTACTGAATCAGGTAAGTCAAATTGCCGTATCTAAATTCTTTGACATCTAATCTTTGACAAGTAATAAATAAAAGCTAAAATGCAAGAAAAATATATAATTTAGTTAATTTAAGTGAATTTCATAAATGATCGGTTTACTACTACCACAGAATATCTAGCTACGCATAGCTAGATATTCTGTGCTACGTGCTACTACTATGTATATTATATAGTCACTTACTAGCGAAAAGTTGTTCCATTATTTCACTCAATTTACTATCTGAGAGAGATCTACCGCACGCTACACAACCAACTATTTTAGAGTATTTTTCGATAAATCGCGATAGTGTCACTGTTAATTTAAGTTCTGCCACAATTTCCATCCAGATTTACTACCTTTATACAACTATCAGTAGTAGAATAAATAATAAATAACATAAAATAAGCTCCGTAAAGACTGACAAATCCACAAAATTTCAAATCAAATTCAAATGTGTCAAATGAATCGTTAAACAGAACTGTCAAGGATCCCCACCCTAGAGTGCTTTTTCCGCCCACCATGCATGAATACATGAATAGCATTATGCTCTTTTCTTAGTCTTCTTATTCAAAGTTTTTAACGAAATTAAAAAGGGACCGTACATATTTTTTCGTTAAGAGTCCATTTCACTAGTCCTAAAAAGTACAAAATAAGCGTTCTAGCCGGAGAGCTGGCGACATATTTAGAGAACATATTTTAGGCAAGTTAGAATAACAAAAAAAATAAAGTTTAATAACTTGTGAACTCAGAATCCTAAGTCTGGCTGGGGGGTTGGGGGTATTTCGCTACTGCGCAACCCATAACATTTGCAAAAAATAAATCCAAAAAACATTCTTTAGGCAACTTGAAATTTGTTTATTCTTAAATTTTAGCATCCTAGAAATAAGTATGCCAGACTGTTTTTTCGGGTTTAAAGTGTAACCCGACCATTCCAAATATGTTTAATTATTATACCTGGAAAACATACTTTAGGCATTCTAAAATTTTTACAGCGTGTTTATTAGATGATATTAAAAAATATGTGTTAATTGCCAGACGAATTCAATGGGATTTAATACTTGCCAGACGCGAATAAAGATTCTAAATGAGCGCGACAAAAAAGTTATAAGCGCGAGAAAGATAGTTTATTGAGACCGATGCGGCTGACGTAACAGTATTTTGGAGTACTTCAAATTTTCATAAAACAATTTTTTTTCGGTTTCATTTCAATTATTTGCAGGCTTTTAATTCAGAGATTATTTTGTTGGAATTAAGTTACCATGTACAAATATGTATTTATAAATTAAATATTGATGTGCATAGTGTAAATAGTATAGAATAATTACTGCAAATAAATATTTTAGTAACTACTAATTTCGCTACTATAACTACTAAATACTAAATCACAATGGATAAAAAACATTTAAGTTGTGTAGTTTGTAAAAAAGTTACTAGTGACAAAGTTATTGTTTTTGATGAAGGCAGCCTACAAAAATGCAAAGTATTTTTAAAAGTGCGCCAACAACATGGTTTAAAATTTAAAGAAGTGGTTGTCCCAAAAAACGTATTTTCGATAAAAGGGTACCTACCATGTACAGTGGTAAAAAAATAAGTATTATGGAATTTTATTAAAGTACCATTGTTAATCTTTCTAAATAGATTCAAAAGTAAGTAAAAGTGCTTTACTTTTAAGCTTAGGCGTTAAAATGACTTTTTTATATTGTCAATCAGGTCGCAAAAATTATTAATAATATAATAGGTCACAAAAGTATAATAATAATTATACTTTTGTGACGTTTGAAAAAAATATATTTTATATTATACTAATTTTTAAATAATTATTCGTCTTTTTATTCTTTCAGATACAAAATACTTAAATTAAAAAGTCTTCTTATTGAAAGGATTTCAATCATACATTTTTATTAAAAAATGTTTCTTTTTATTTATTCAATATTAGTTTTTTTTTTAATTTTTACGACACCAAAATGCTGTTACGCCAGCCGCATCGGCTGCCGACGGGTCTCAATAAACTATCTTTCTCGCACTTATAGATACTCATAAGACTTTCTTATCGCGCTCATTTAGAATCTTTATTCGCGTCAGGCAAGTATTAAAACCCGTTATTCGTCTGGAAATTAACATATATTTTTTAATATCATCTAATAAACACGCTGCAAAAATTTTAGAATGCTTAAAGTATGTTTTCCAGGTATAATAATTAAACATATTTGGAATGGTCGGGTTACACTTTAAACCCGAAAAAAAAGTCTGGCATACTTATTTCTAGGATGCTAAAATTTAAGAATAAACAAATTTCAAGTTGCCTAAAGAATATTTTTTGGATTTATTTTTTTGCAAATGTTATGGGTTGCGCAGTAGCGAAATACCCCCAACCCCCCAGCCAGACTTAGGATTCTGGGTTCACCAGTTAATAAACTATACATTTTTAGTTATTCTAGCTTGCCTAAAATATGTTCTCTAAATATGTCGTCAGCTCTTAGGCTATTCGGCATTTAACGTTTTATTTAAAACTGGCTAGGTATTTTTCCACAAATGAAGAAGGAAATTAAAGATAAAAGATTATACTATATCCGTATTGTAGCACATTTTTAGACAACTTCTTTATTTTTAAGATTTTGATGGCCAAACATCAACAAAATATTCCTTATGTTTGGATTAAATTTTCTTGAAAATAAAGACATAATTTAAAATTCCGTTACAATACGGAAATAGATTGAAGTTTTGTGATTACAGTGTTATATAATTTATATGGTTCAGAGAAACGGTAAGGACTTTGAAAAAAATGTTTCAATAAAAGCCTTCCCCTAGCTTCTAGCCACCCTATCTCGGTTGATTTGAGCAAAAAAAGTATAGAAACAATTTTTATGTAAAATTAGACGCTCTACAACTTTTATTTGAACTTTTTTTCTAGTTCTTACCGGCGTTTTTCCGAAATTTTGAAAAAATAATTTTATTTATTAAATTAAAAAAATCTTTTACAATTCGTTTTTAGATCTTTCCAAGTAACTTATAGCAAAAATTCAAGTTCGTAAATTCATAGTTCAAATTTAACGAGTTTAAAAAAAAACTTTAGTTGATTTTTTTCCTTTAGACCACTGCAAGACAAAATGAAGTGCCCATAGACTCCTTGAGTTGGGATTTTTCTGTGTTATCCGTGGAGGAATGGACAATTCAACAGCCCCCTGAAACAGGGGTTTACGTCAGAGGTACTTACTTGGAAGGTGCAGGTTGGGACAAGAAGAATTCCATTTTGGTGGAACCTCAGCCCATGCAGCTGGTGTGTCCCATGCCGTTGATTCATTTCAAACCAATGGAACAACTAAAGAAGAAAACTAAAGGTATTATTTATAGCAAAGTAACGCGCAATGAAAAAAAAATACCGATCATTTTTTGTTTTTAAATTTTCAGTCACCATTTTGTCAAGAATTCTGCATTTTTTTCATTTATTTTTATAATATCTAATAGATAGTTAATATTATATTTCAAATCTTACAAAAATAATTTATTTAAAAAATATACGCAATATGAATACGTTTTTTAAATAAAAATCTATAATAAACTAATTTTATTTTAATTTCATTCAGGTTTATATTTATGTCCCTGTTACTATTTTCCTGTAAGAACTGGCGTTGCAGGAAGACCAGCTTATGTTGTGGCTGTCGATTTGAAATGTGGAGAAATAGAAGGATCAGATTATTGGATTAAAAGAGGCACAGCTTTATTACTCAGCTTAGCTACTTAGTTTTGTTTTTCTTTAAATGTTTATTACTCGTTAATGTTGTAAAGTTTAAGACTGGTTATATTTCATTAAAGTATTTTTTTATTCAGAAGGTTGTTTTATTTACTGCGTACAATAAGATAAAAAAATAAATGCCTTTAACCAGAGCCTTTAACAGATTTTAAATTTCAAAAAATTAAGAATTTTCTATTACAGTTCCATCTATGGGAAAATTGGGAGGCTCGCATAGATGTTTTCTTTCAAATTCTACTATTTTTAACTTTGTCTGTTAGATGGCGCCACCATATTTTTTGAACAATAATTTTTACCTAATAAATTTTGTTAATATTTATGTGGCGCAAATATTATTAATTATTATAGAATATTTTCATAATAAGATACGATTATATAACGTTTATAATAGCTATAAATTAAAAATAATATAAAAATTACTTAGGGATATTTCGTTTTTGATTTCTTAAGGTTGGCACTTAATCAACTTATCGCGTTTGCCGTCAGGTGGCCGGATCAGTCATCGTGACGTCACAAACAGCGAAAAGTCAGAAGGAAATATGTCGGCGTGCTAGAGAAACCACAAATAGTTATCGTGAAAATATTAGGTTTCTCGCCATTCCAAATTACGCAACAATTTTGTAAAATAGACTTATTGAAATTGTTATTATGGCTTCAATTATGTTGGGTAAACCGGAATACATAGTGGGTGGCAAGTATAGACTAGTTCGTAAAATCGGTAGTGGTTCATTTGGTGATATATATCTCGGAATTAACATTACAAACGGAGAGGTAAGTTTGTTAATTATATGCCTGAGTTAGTACTTTAACTAGATTCGATGTTAAATATGGAAAGAAAGAGATTTTTCCTTTGTGTAGGGCCCTTTCGAATTTGACATAACAGTTTGAAATGGCAGCCATGTCGCTAGGCCTAGTTCATTTATTTATAAAAAAAGGAAAATGGTTTACAGAAATAAACTTAATTTGTTAAACACAGCACTCCGAACAATTATAATGTAATCAAACTGTTAATTTTCTTCAAAATTTTGATATATTTTGTTTTTTAAAAGTGGGTTAAGTAAATCCTGAATCCTGAAAAACTGTTTGAACATAATTATATTTCGTTGCTTCAGATTTGTGAAAAATACAGTTATTTTTCGATAGTAATTTGAGTACTGCGTACACCACTCTAATATCTACTTAATTACGTTTTGTTTACTAATGATTCTACGTTTTATTTTGCCAATAAACCATCTAAAGCGACACAAAAACCTGAAAAACAAAGGAAATCATTTGGTTTTAATAGGGCTATTTTTATATGCTATACAAAGTTCATAAATCATTTATAGTGACAATCGATAAATATTTAACAATTTTATGATTAAAAACTCATTGAAAAATTCTAAAAAAAAATTAGGCAATAATAGATCCAAGGTGTTTATGACTTTTCAAAAAAAAATGAAACTCCAAGGCCTCCCATGAATTTTTTTTTTCTAAGCACACCCACAATAGATTGTTAATAATATTATGTATTTGACATTTAGTTCGATTTCTTAAATTTGTAGTTTATAGTGTGATTCTTGTTCAAAATTAAGTCTATTATGTAAACCACATGAAATTAAAATTATAATTGCTAATATGGCTCCCTTACTAAACAGATTGTTATAACAACAAACTTGACACCTTTAATGGTTTTTGGTCTAGAAATTAATAATAAACACTCTTGTGCAACGTTCTTTATTGTTTTTTTGTCTTATTAATTGTAGGAAGTAGCAGTAAAACTTGAATCGGTTAAAGCAAGACATCCTCAGCTTCTCTATGAAAGCAAATTATACAGAATTCTTCATGGAGGAGTAGGCATACCACATATCAGGTAAGTTGTGTTTTCTGTGTAATCTTAATTTTATTGTTTGTGGAGATCCTTCTAAACAAAATAATAATCGAAATAAGTATAGTTTTTTAAGCAATCTTTCTTGTATTGTGTAATTTCCTATTATGACGCGCAATCTATGAATGAGGAAATGTATTGTTTAATACTGAACGGTTTTTTGTGTTCATTTAATAACATTTTCGAAAGTATTCAAGGTTGGGGTAATTTAAATCGATAGATTTCGGTAGTACTGTCAGTTTTACCTGTTATTTGACACTGTTGTACTCGCAGGGGGGTATTTTAATACCCCAAGTGTACTGAATAGATATGTAAAATTCAGACATTTAATATTTGGTTACAATTTACAACTTTTTCAATGTTTACAGTTGTTAAAATTTAAATAAATGGTTATGTTTTACATAATTCTTCATATGACATCCATTTTTTTTTTTTAATTCGAATGGAATAAACCGATAAACTGTATTTAACAGTCATTTCTGGCATCATATTGTAACTCTGTATATGTAGTTTGCAATGCCACCTTTGTTTGAAAATCTTAAAAAATGGATAAAGTGTATTTAGTAAGTCTGCTCCTCAAAAAATAATCTGTACAATCTAAGGTAATTTTTTTGATCAGTGGCAAAAATGGTCTCTTTTTAGTTAAAATTAAAAATTTATTAGATTTTACTCTTCTATAACACTGTATAAAATTGAACCATCCAAATTACTATTGTGCTGCTGAATATAAATTTAGGTTTTCGACACTTTTACTTATTACACCTCTGAAAGAGAACAAGTTCATATTTAGTAGGCCATATTAAACGAACATGCATGCATATACATATGTTTCAACAAAATTCAATTAGCAACTGTTTGTTAAATTAAGTAATTGTCAGATTTCACACAAAAATTAGGGGAAAACAATGGCAGAGGCAGGTAAAAAATATTGTCAGTTATTAGCAACATGAATTGTCCCCATTTTAATCCAAAAATATCATATTTTTTAAAATATAACCGACGATATACCTTGAGTACGTCATCAAGATCCAACCTTATGCCAAATTTCTAATTCCTAGGTTATTAGAGTTTTCGGCATAAACATCTGGAATTGACTGACTTGCTATAATTTTGTTTTACCTGTAAAGCCCCCGTCTACACGTAACGTTTTACCTGCCAGTCTTACCTGTTCAGTCAAAACGTATCAAGTAAAACTTTGTATGTAGAGGAAAAAACGGACGTTTTGGTTGAATTGAGTCAAAATATGGAAGACCGCCTAAAGATTTGACGGGATCATTCAGTTCAAAAGTATACAGATACAGAATCTTTAGTAAGAGCATTTAAAAATGTGATTTTGAATAATTTTTTTTGCATAGTTTCGCAAAATAATGTAATTTTGTCAATGAACCAAACTTTATTTTGATTAAAAGTATCGAGATATAAGTAATAGATAAATATTGATAACATTTTGATGCGAATAAAAATGCAAATAAGTGTATTAAAATGAATATTTTTTATTTGTTAGCATTTAAGGGAGCGATTCATTGCGAAAAATAGATAAATATAATCATTCTCAGAATTGAACTAGTTTTTTCCGGAATATTAAGATAATTTAAACCTATTCAAGTATCACACGAAATCTGTATAATCATCCTTATGCTGATTATCCTGATGTTTCTTATAGGACTATTTTTAGGTTATTAAACATATTTAAAAATATACAGGAAGGTCATTAACTAGGCTGAGAAAATTTTTTTTGTTTAATGACGAGAAAGTACCGAAAAATGTTAGTTATGTGAAAAAAAATCAACTATATTTTCATGTTTGTTTTTAATTTTCTCTAAAACGGTATGGAAATTTGGAAAGTATACACGGGATTAACCATTTTAGAACAAGCAAATATTTTAATGAAGAATGCATTTTTCTCAAAACGTCAATAATAAAATTTTTTTTCCTCTTGTAAAGACAATCCAGGCACATACTGTATATCTACTTATTTTTTTAACTATAAAAATAAATTAATTAGACGTTACGCGTGCCTGGTTGTATTTATTTTAATTTTCTCATGTTTTTGCTACAGAATTTAGAAAATTAAATATTTGCCGTAAACAACTAATCATCATGTGAACTCGAACTGTTTGTCTATTTTAGTGAATCATTAAGTACTAAAAACGACTCATAAATGAATATTCAATGTTTACGTACCTACTACCGTGTGTCTAGAAAAAGAAAAACCACAAAAATAACAGTTTTTCTATCATTATGGTAAGTGTAGGTATATGGAGCCATCGAACTTGACAATTATTCAATATAATTATGAAGTGGGCTATATTTTTGGAAAGGTAATTTTAAGTTCTTTTCAGTTAATTAAAAATATATAGGGCGTCCCAAATAAAAAATCAATTTTTGTGTTAATAACTCTTAAATTATTACTTATAACAAAATTATACTTAAACCATTAAATTCTACGTAAAAAGGTGCTTTGGAAATGTTTTCATAAAAATACAAAATTTTTCATAGCAAAAAAGTTACAGCGATTTGTAAAAAACGCACATTTTTGAAAAACACCCCGTAACTCCGAAACGGTAACAAATATCGATGTGCGGTTTTCACCATCATGTTTTTGATGAAAATTGAGCTCCAGACACCGATATTAGTTTCCGTCTATCTCCTATAGAAAAGGGCGTTTTCCTTTAAAAGCATCCAATTTGACCCACCCTGTACTCATGCCAATGTTATAATTTTTTAACTTAATAAAAATTCGTGTTTCAACAGGCTTAACAAGGAAAACAATTTCCTATGTACGTCATTCATTACCTTCTACTGACGTCATAAGTCGTCGACGTTGCCAGATTGTAACCAAATTCCTATAAAAAATTAACTTTTGTATACTCTTGCAAAGGGGATTTAAATATATAAATTTTTGTTGTAAAGCATGTTAAAGCGTGTTTTTTCTGTATGTAAATTTATTTGGGACGAAAAAACTGGAAATATCCGAAATATTAACGCTGTCAAGATAGATAGACAAGATAAATGTAAATAATCATAATACGTGCTGTTATTGGAGTGTCGTCTCTGGAGAAATAATCCTAAAAATAGCCGCAACATGCAAAATATTTACTTAGCCGCCAATGGAGTTTGTTTACTATGGAATTGACTAGAAGATTATATCGAAGCGTCTCTTTTTTTATATCGTATATTGACGCTGAAGCAACAATACAATATTGAAAATACTAACAACAAAATTAGAAATATTATTGTTTTTAGGGTTCCGTATTTCAAAAAGGAAAAATTGGCGCCGGGAGGCACGTATAGCCGCCCATACTAAAATATGTTAATAAAAAGTTGGTAGGCAGTTCTTTTAGTTTCAATTATCTCAAAAACTGCGACTTTGACTGATTTTATAATATTATTCCCAATCTTAAATTGAAAACGTTTTTCGCTAGCTAGCTACTGTAATTTTGGAGTTACGATTTTTTAAAATTTTTAACCCCCTCCCATACCCCCTTAACAACCCCCCACCGCCACCAAAAACTCTTTGAATAAGAAGACTAAGGAAAGAGCATATCAAAAATCTTCGATGGGCCTCAAATATGGCCGACTTAAATTCCGGTTTATCAGTGTCGTTCTAATTATATTTAAAAAATGTAAAACTATGATGTAGGGTAGACGTGGGGTAGACTCAATAATTTGTTGTTTTATTTTACGTTGTGAATAAATGTTGGTATAGTAAACGCCACGAATGTTTGGGCAAAGTTTGTTTGGGAGTGATTCAGCGGTCGCTACCATGTGAACTAATCTGTTCAAGGTCACATAAAACTTAATTCCAGTGCCGTGGTGTTTCAAATCATATAATAATCAATATATAATCTGTTATAATTTATTGTTTTAACTGTCAAAGGCTTGTCAAAACATATATTTGGTTATAAATATAAAATGGAATGCTCCATTGGTCGCACTGCAAGCACACCAATGGACTGCACAAAAACGAATCAATCCAAGAAACGCCATATAGTATCGTCTTAGTCAATCACGATAACATTTTAGAATAAGTAGGAGGAGCGCAGGCAGATGATTAGACCGGGCCTTTAAAAATCTACGTCTGCGGTAAAAAATTACGTTTTTAATGTAAAAATGATAGCGCGCGTGTCGATTCTAACTTCATCAAGCGATGAATCACTCCCAAACATTCGTGACGTTTACTATAGTTATTAAAATTGTTATAAAAATATATATCGGAGTACCCATAGGGGATAACATGCTCTACACACTTTGCTTCGCGGACGATCAGGTGATCATAGCACAAGATTACGATGACATAAATTATATGACACGTAAGCTTATAGAAGAATATCGGAAATGGGGACTCGAGATCAATACTAACAAAACAGAATATATGTGTATCGGAGGAGAACAACAAGATCTAATACTAGAAGAAGGGAAGAAAATTAAGTGCTGCTACAAATATTTGGGTATGCAAATCACAAATGATGGACTGGTGGATACAGCAATTAAAGAACGAAACCAACTTGGAAGGAATGCTATCACGGTATTGAATGGGATACTGTGGGACAGAAGCATAAACAACAAGAACAAAACTCTAATATACAATACCATCATAAAGAGTATAACCACGTACAGCTGTGAAGTCTGGCCAATTAAGGAAACAAACAGAAACAACAGAAAGATCAGCAGGCAAATCAAGACTCGAGCGAATAACCAATGAACGCATAAGAGAGATTATGGAAGTTAACATACGATATTGGACGACATAAAGAACAGTCAACTCAGATGGTACGGGCATGTCCAAAGAATGGCAGAAAGAAGAATCCCAAAGCAAATTATAAACTGGAAACCTGCAGGAAGAAGAAAACCGGGTAGACCGAGAAGAAGTTGGCAGGAAGGGATTGACACGTTTATGGAGGAAAGATAAAGATCTCTCGGAGACGGTGCATGGAGAGACAGACAGGCATGGAGAGATGGCATCGGAAGACGTAGAACGTTTTAAACCGATTAATATATATATATAAAAATATATAATTCTAATAAAAATAGATAAGTTATAATAAGTATTTATTAACACAAACATCCGATACGCTACGGAAGCAGGTAAGTCAAATTAACTTATCTAAATTCTTTGACATCTAATCTTTGACAAGTAATAAATAAAAGCTAAAATGCAAGAAAAATATATAATTTAGTTAATTTAAGTGAATTTCATAAATGATCGGTTTACTACACGTATGTATATTATATAGTCACTTACTAGCGAAAAGTTGTTCCATTATTTCACTCAATTTTTGCCGAGATCTACCGCACGCTACACAACCAACTATTTTAGGAGTCTTTTTCGATAAATCGCGATAGTGTCCCTGTTAATTTAAGTTCTGCCACAATTTCCATCTAGATTTACTACCTTTATACAACTATCAGTAGTAGAATAAATAATAAATAACATAAAATAAGCTCCGTAAAGAGTGACAAATCCACAAAATTTCAAATCAAATTCAAATGTGTCAAATGAATCGTCAAACAGAACTGTCAAGGATCCCCACCCTAGACTGCTTTTATGGTGCTTTTTCCGCCCACCATGCATGAATACATGGATAGCATTATGCTCCTTCCTTAGTCTTCTTATTCAAAGCAAAAACTAATGGCCAGATTCTCGGGTGCCACAGTATTTTTGTGCCAAATTTGGTTAAAATCGGTTTAGCGGTGTTTTTGAATTATCGTGTAACGGACAGACAGACATCATGAAAATATTTTGTATTTAGGTCATTTTTGACCCAAATAACTCAATTTGACTGAAATTAAAAAAACTTTTTTTTGCCGATCTAATAGCCTACCATACCTGTTGGTATGGTCGGCTAAAAAACGGAACCCTTGTTCTCTCTAACAATGAGCCTATTAACCAAATAGGTACGCAAACTCTACTTTGAAAGATTGCAACATGATCTGACCTCATTAGTGACGTTGCTGACATACAGAATGACCTAAAAATCGACGCTAAATAAATTCAGTAATTGGGTCCGCTGTAGGAAACAAATTTTGAAAGTTTTTTTTCCCTTTTATATAATTAGAACGCTATAAATAAAGTGCATGCAACAGGCCGTTTATAAGAAATCGAAATCAATCATAAATATTATAATTACGCTGGTCGTATTTTATATTTCAATCGTTCATTTTAGGGATGGTTATATTTAAAAAAATCGATATTTTTTTAAATATCGTTTGTTGAAAAAATAACTAATACTGAGGCAACCTTAATAGTATTTTGAAGAGACATGAATTCCCCATTGAATATCTAAATATGTACTGGGTGTTCCACTTAAAATAAAACAGTAACTTGCTTTTAAGGGTAACCAATGTTCAATATTAATTTTGTCTCACCCTGTATAACATAATTTAAAGTACAATAGTTATTTTATCTACATATTAGGCTATACCGAGTAAACTCCAATTTAGGTAGTTTTTTTTTATTGAAGTTTAAAATTTGTTCTTTATTTTTAGAAAATGTTAAGTATGTCAAAAACCTTACATTTTAATCATATACTTCTCTAATGAAAGTCACCTTTATTTGTCTCCTAGAATCCGAAAATCAATTTTAAAATAAACAAAAAAATAATACAAAATATATTGGAAATTGAAAAAAACCCACCAATACGCAAAATTCAAAATTGCCAAAAAACAAAAATTGTCAAAAAAGATATTTATTCACATTATACACACTATCTGTTGTTATTGATAAGCTTTTTTATTAAAATATTATTTCATAGAAATCGTCTAGAAATAAAATACTTTATCGATATTTTGTATGTCGATACATTTTATACATCCCTAGTTTATTTTCGCAACATCTGTTGAATTTAAATCGGATATGTACGCGCAACAGCCCAACCAGCTTCTTTTTCTATATAAGGTCTCAACAGGGAAACCGTTTATATTTTAATATTCACCGCCGGTAGTTTTGCTCAAAGGGAAAACATATGGCAACATTGGAATTATTGGGGATGTTTATACGCCACTTTATAATTATAAAAATGTAATACAATGTCAAAGTTTTGAAAAAAATACATTTAAAATATTAATTATTATCGTTTTGGCTAAAGAGGTAAGACTGACAAAAGTAAAACGATACGTGTAGGCGAGGCTTTACCGCAAGTTCCATTTTAACAAAGACAAGAGTAAAAAGTTTTGATAGAAAAAAGAATGTATATAGGGCGTTAATTGATAATCGTTACAGCTCATTAAGCTACGAAATTATATATTTGCGATGGACAGTTAGATTTTAGAGCCTAATGAATGGTCGGTGCCATTATTAACGGGACGCTCTGTAGAAAAATCCACGTTAAAAAGCCAGACGGTTCTCCGACAAAAAGGAACACGCTGTAGACTGTGGAGGACCGACCATTTGACCCCAATATTCTGTCTGCCAGTCATTATATTTACGGTATATTGTTTATTTTGTTTGTATATGTCTGTTCGTAGTTCTCTTATCTGATGGGGTGAGAATGAATGTCATTGCGCATGCCTCAATATGATGTAAGGGTATCCCCTGTCCCAAATAAATAAAAAATATCGAAGTTGTATTATTTTAAATGAAACACCCTGTATATTATTACATTTTTAGTTTCTACGTTTAAAATAAAGGTAAATTTAATTAATGTTTACCGCACTTTTCTACTTACTAAATTTTCTGCTGCAATAATAAAAATAATACTACCTTATACAGAGTGTCTTATACTTTGTTGCCATAAAGATATTAAGTTTTTTTAACCAAAAATTTTTCGAAAAGTACCAAATTTTGAAAAAAAAAAATCGTGGAAAAAACCTCAGACGTGTTCCTGAGATCGAAATATACCATCCCTAAAAATATTTGCACTTATTTAAGACCCACCCTGTGTAAAGGGTGTTCTAGTAGTCATAGCGAAAAAATTGCTGAAGGAAATGCCGGAAATTGTTCGTTTTTAGAGTTTTTCTGTTTCTTCTAACAAATATTTTTATTAATTTTACTACTTTATAATAAAATTATACAGGAAATATAATAAAAGGAATAGTTTTTATTCTAAATATAACATACTTTGTTCTTTTCTCTGATCGAGTCAATGAATCGAATTTTAAAAATAAACACGTACATTCTCGATACCGTCTAGTAACGTAGGTGTCACCAATACATTCTGACCTTTAATTTACACCTTAAAATCGAGTTAAAAAAGATACCATGTGGGCTCGGACACGCCATCGGTATTGCTTTTGAACTTGTACATATCCTTCAATCTTTTTTTCACTATTGTATATAAAAAATTAGACAGGTGTATGTTGATTGGAAAATCAAATTTTACGTAATCTTCTATTATATAAATCTCTAAGTCCTGACTGATCACTAACTCATCAACGCCCAGACCAAACCCTTGACCCTAGAAAGCTGAAATTTTGCACAGGGGTTCCTTTTATGATGTTTACGTGAGATAAGAAAGGATTTTTTAAAATTCATCCCCTAAGGTAAAAAGGGGGGTGGAATATTACAATATTTTTTATTTAAAAACGGTCAAGTTTCCGAAAAAAACGCTTAAACACGTATATTTTATTTTCTTTTTTTACATATTTTAAGATTTTTTAAAAATATATACAGGGTGTTTCGAAAAATCTAGTCATTGATTAATCACGATCCTGCTTAAAGTGCTTGACGTAAAAAGATGATTTTCGGAAAACGGATTGACTTTAGGGTGTAGAGGTTTCATAAGAGATTTTTCGAAACTCGAATTCTAAGGGGGTGAAACCACCCCTCAAATATTAGAATATTTTTTATTTAAAAACTGGTGAGTTTTTCGGAAAAACTGTTAAACACATATATTTTATTTTGTGGTTTCACATATTTTAAGATTTTTTAAAAATTTATACAGGGTGTTTCATAAAATATGACCATTGAGTAGTCACGATTCTGCCTAAACTGCTTGACGTTTAAAGCTGATTTTTGGCAAACGGATTGACTGTGGGGTGTAGAGGTTCGATAAGGCGGGGTTTCTCGAATCTCCAATTCCAAGAGGGTGAAAACGCCCCTCAAATATTACAATATTTGTTATTTAAAAAACGGTTAGTCTTTCGGAAAACGCTTGGACACGCATAATTTATTTTCTTTTTTTACATATTTTGAAATTTTTTAAAAAATCATACAGGGTGTTTCAAAAAGTTGGGTAATTGATTAAGCATGATTCTGCTTAAACTGCTTGACGTAAAAAGCTTATTTTTGGCAAACGGATTTTTCAAAAGTCAAATTCCAACGAGATGAAACTACCTCAAATATTACCAAGTTATATAATAATATCGCCATATTGTTTTTTCTCATGCTGACATAAATGTGAGAAAATTTTATCCAGTTTGTATGTTAATGGAAATTCTTGCTTTGCTTTATCATCACCATTACAAATTAATGATTAATTCGACGCGAACGAAGTCGCGGGTACACGCTAGCAAGTTATAAATTAACAAAAAAAAATGTGTTTTCTAAAATATAAAATTTTATGAAGGTAGTGAACGTTAAAAAAAGATGACATTGGGTTTTGTCAAAAAAACATTGACATTGGGTTTGTCAAAATCGAAAAAATATTAAGACGTTAATACCCTATAAGTAGCTACGAAACAAAGCAGAATCGGACCTATGTTGATATGAAAAATAAAAAATAAATCTTATTTTTACGTGAGGAATCTCCCCACAAGAGATCGCACATTTTTTTTTACATGCATATTATTGTAAATTTACTTATATTTCTTTCAGTGCACACAAATCGACAGTTGCAGTCAAAATTATCGGTATTCCTGTTATAATATCGACATTTTTGAAAATTTGCAGCCTTATCTTACCTTAATACTCAATAATCATAATGATTATATTGCTCTATCCATAATAGTTATTGCCTTCCGTTGAAAAACCTTTATAGAGTCATTTAGGTAATTACAACTACGTGATACCCAGCAGTATTAAGTAATAAACTCTATAAAAAGTTCTATATTTCCTTGAAACTGACCTGAGGATATACAATTTTGTCAAGTTTCTCCAATTAAGTAGATATTGAAGTCTTTGATATTGTCGTTTATCATCACACGATAGGTATACTAGTTTACGATGCACTTTTTCTTCAATATTAAATTTTAGAGTGAAAGCAAAATGATACTAAAATAGATATAAAAAGGGTGGACCTTTTTCAGTGTATTTCTTTGGCAGATATTTCCTAGTTTAACAAAGAAATATAGAGACAAGAGTTGGGTCATTTAGCTAGAGACCATTGTATATTCGACCGATGTCCAAGCGGGTGCCGTAAGGTCTCCTCTTCTTCGGATTCGGGGTCAGTAAACTCGCAACTGCATCAGAGGAGAAGGTAAGGCCGTTTTGAGACGCGGAAACGGCACGTGTCTGAACTTGTTGCCAAAGACTACAAAGACGAGACAGTGGGAGAGAGAAACGATTTTAGAAAAAGACAGAGCGGGTCGCACTTTAAAGGGACAATTTCTATGAATTTTGATGCAATTACAATATTGCCAAGTATAAAACAGTTAAATGAATAGAGTGAAATATATTGTGATGTAAACCTGGTTATAATAAATACATTTTGCCTGTACTGAAAAAGAAATATAATTAAACTAGCGTGTATTCGCGACTTCGTTCGCGTCGAATTAATCATTTGTAATGGTGATGATAAAGCAAAGCAAGAATTTCCATTAACATACAAATTGGATAAAATTTTTTCACATTTATGTCAGCATGAGAAAAAAACAATATGGCGATATTATTATATAACTTGGTAATATTTGAGGGGTAGTTTCATCTCGTTGGAATTTGACTTTCGAAAAATCCGTTTGCCAAAAGTAAGCTTTTTACGTCAAGCAGTTTAAGCAGAATCGTGATTAATCAATTACCCAACTTTTTGGAACACCCTGTATGATTTTTTTAAAAATTTCAAAATATGTAAAAAAAACAAAATACATTATGCGTGTCCAAGCGTTTTCCCGAAAGACTAACCGTTTTTTAAATAACAAATATTGTAATATTTGAGGGGCGTTTTCACCCTCTTGGAATTTGAAATTCTAGAAATCCCTCCTTATCGAATCTCTACACCCCATAGCAGTGGCGTAACAACAGACTCATGGGCCTGTGTGCAAAAAAATTACCGGGCCCCCTAATACACCTATGTATTTCAATACTTATATACTAATCTGAATAATATGCACTCATATTTTAGGTTAGAAATAACATTATCAAATTAGTTTTTATATAGTATTATTTATTACTGCAACACAGAATATGTAATCTAAAACATAATATAAAATATCAAATAAATAAAAAAATAAATAAAAACAAAACAAAAAACAACAACAAAACTAACTAAACTAAAATAAACAATGTAAATAGGAACATGAACATGTTAAAATTCTTTTTTCCTTGCGGAATGGGCGAAAGTTGACACAATATTACCAATGTCTATTGTACGGGCAACTTCATTTTCTATTGAAATAATTGCCAAAACCGTTTTTCGCCCATAGTATTTCTTAAATAATTTTTGACAAGCTTTAATTTGGAAAAAGATCTTTCAGCAGAAGCCACAGAAACAGGTATGGTGAGAAAAATATGACACGCTGTTAAAATCTCGCTGAAACTAGAAGACGATGTAAGGTTTTCTATTAAAATAAATTCAGTGAGTTCAAAAATGCAATTGATCTCATATAAATTATTTCGGAAACATTGCCTGAAGGAGAGTAATTGAGAAGAAATCGTACAGGCAATATCATCGGGGTATTTAAGGTATAGAACCTGACCCATTTCATATATATCCTCATCAGAAACAGAAGGATTCTGCTTAATCCGCGATAGCATGTGATAGATATGGAAATTCGGCCCGGGCCCGTGTGCTTCGCACACACGGCACATTTGCCAAATATCAGCTTAAACGTCAAGCAGTTTAAGCAGAATCGTGATTACTCAGTGGTCATATTTTATGAAACACCCTGTCTAAATTTTTAACAAATCTAAAATATGTAAAACAACAAAATAAAATATACGTGTTTAAGAGTTTTTCCGAAAAACTCACCGGTTTTTAAATAAAAAATATTCTAATATTTGAGGGGTGGTTTCACCCCCTTAGAATTCGAGTTTCGAAAAATCCCTTCTTATCGAACCTCTGCACCCTAAAGTCAATCCGTTTTCCAAACAGCACCTTTTTACGTCAAGCGCCTTAAGCAGGATCGTGATTAATCAGTGACCAGATTTTTCGAAAAACCCTGTATACATTTTTAAAAAATCTTAAAATGTATAAAAAACAAAATAAAATATACGTGTTTAAGCGTTTTTTCGGAAACTTGACCATTTTTTAAATAAAAATTATTGTAATATTTAAGGGGTGGTTTCAACCCCTTGGAACTAGAATTTCGAAAAATCCCTTTTTATCGAACATCTACACCCTAGAATCAACCTGTATGCCAAAACTGAGCTTCTTACGTTGAGTGGTTTGAGCAGGATCGTGATTATTCAGTGAGTCAGTCACTTAAGGATTTTATATTTTATATTAGTATAGATTTACAAAAAATGATATGGATATCATCATCATCTTCAGCTTATCCAACCATTTTCAATTATTGTGTAGCTTAGTTATCCTTGCTAATTTCCTAATATCATGGTCCCATCTCTCAGGTTTGGTCTTCCTCTAGGTTTCTTAATTCCTCGTGGATACCATGCTGTAATTTTTGGGGTACATCTGTTGTCCGTCCTTCTTGCCAGGCGTCCTGTCCATTGAGGTATTTGATTCTGTGGATGATATCTATTACTTTTTTACGGTTTTTCTTGGTTATTCCCAGCATATTTCTTTTCATCGAGCGTTACTGTGACGCAGTTTTTTTTTTCTTCCATACGAACTGATACACCCAGTAGTGGCAAATCTACTAATTAAAATTAAAATTATTATCAAATTAAAATATTTTCACCCGCAGTTTAATAGCATATCCTGACAACTTTTATTTTTTATTATAAACCTAATACCTAATATTTATTATTAGTGTTATTTACATTTACTATTATCTACGACAAACGTGCCAAGGCACACGTATTTATGTTTTCGAAGACGGGTAAATAAACAGCCAAGAAAGAAACAGAGCAGTAGTTCCACGTGAATTCAGACACGTCACGTGGAGTTAAATGAATCAATAATGAATCGGTGACTTGCACAACGAACGGTCTGCCTTTGTCAACCCGTCGCACTTAAAACGAAATAATTAAAAAGAACAGAGCTTGAACTAGTTTATTAATTACAATATTCTTCTTTAAAGTACTTTGGAGTAAGACAAAAAACATCTTTTTATTTTTTTTATTTATTTCTGTGGCCGTTCCAGCCAGATTTCTGAAAATAATATACCAATCAAGTTAAGATATGTGGATACATAGGAAACATTTTAAATTTTTGAGTCCTAAATATAGTAAACAGCCTATTCACAGTACCAGCCGGTCAACTTAAGGTTTTTTACATGAATATGCATAAAATATTACCTGTTAACGGTATGTCTATGAAAAGTACATAAGCTAGGGCTAACAGTAACCAAGGTATACAAAAGGGTGTCCGTTATTTACAAAGTTGGTTGGATCATTTCTCTCACGACGCGCGACGCCCTCTAAATTTTTAGTTTGTCTAAAAAAAATAAGGGACCATTTTAAACCCTTAATATTCGCAATAAACCTTGCCCCAAAGACGATTCATATCCCATTTAAATTACATGGGAATTTGCCACTTTTTGCAAATATTTTTTTTTCTCGAGATCTTGTTCTCTCGCATCCATGACAATCACATATTTTGATACAGAATTGCACGATCTACAAAAAAGGTCACTTATAATTTTTCGATAAACCTACTCCTTCAAAAGTTAATCACGGTTAAAGTTAACCACTCGGTAAATTCCTAAATTTTTCAACTTTTTTGACAAAATTATGATTATTTTTGAAAAAATTGGATTTTTTTTCAATTTTTGTCAAAAAAAAATAATTTCTTGATAATATGGCAACATAGGTAGTAGATTAAATTTACAAAAAAGAAAACCCAGAAATGACCCAGTAGTTCTCAAAATTTAGGCAAAAAATCATTTTTTTTTTTTGGAAATTTTCAAAGTAAAATAACTCGGTTATTTTGGACTTATTTGAAAAACGATAAAGAGAGAATATGTTTGTTATATCGAGGTACACTAGCCCTGAAAATATTTGCACTTATTTAAGACTCATCCTGTATATTAAAAAAGTTACATTCGAGAATCCCTGTACCTATATTGGCTATATATTCTCCTATTTATTTTAATATCCTATGATTTTTACTTGGAATTAATTATTAATTGACATTTTGACCGTTCCACGTAGCTTTTATTTATTTTTATTAACTGGAACAAACGTGTCATTAAAAATGCTAAAACTCAAACTATATACAAATCGATTGTAACCAATAACGTAAAATTTTATAGCCCATTTTCTCTATTATTTGCTCCAGATCCAGATATCGTGTTACTGAAAGCAAAACCTTTTTAGTTAAGTTAATCATCGCGACCTTATAGAACTCTATTTAGAGGAGCCCTAACTAATATTGGATTCAGTTACAACATTACTATATTAAGGAGTGTCATTGTAGACCGTTTGCTCCTCTATTTAATTCGATAGTCGTCGATCTTTTTGGACCACTTGACCTCTGAAAAACCAACCAAGAGGCAAGCAAGAGCCGACGAAAAAACAAGGGAAAAAGTTGTTAAACGACGTCAGATATCGAAGAAGCCTTATTCGTACACGGTCTCTGGCCTTTTGTTCGCGTCAAAAAGCCGTAATGCCGCTTTGTTAAACTGGAATCGTACTCGGGATGTCAAAATGGAGTACTATCGGGTACCTTTTGGTCTTAAGGACTGCTTAAAGTCCGCGTGTTAGTTACTGTTGCCCTGTACGAGTAATCAGAAGTCAGAACTAATCTGGATTGTTTTTTTTAGCCGACCATACAACAGGTTATTTGGGTCATAAATGACCTAAATACAAAATATTTTCATGGTGTCTGCCTATCTGTCCGTCTATAAAGCGGCCCATACATTATCAAACAAATTGCGCAACGCAGGCTGTTGCGCAACGAGTTGCCAATGTATGGTAGTGTTTGATGTGTTGCGCAATTGTTTGATGAGTTTCAAGAATGTTTGAATTCTTTTGTGCAACAGGACTGTTTGCGCAACGCGTTGTGTAGTGTATGTGTGTTGCACTTCGTTGTGCAATATTTTAGTTCTTTTATCAAAATTTTTTGTTTTCTTTTTCGTTTTTTGGTATCATCGACATCATCTAGGGTATATACGATAATAATTGACGCAATGGCAATTGAGGACATGATTGTTTCTCAAACAATGCACAACTTTTAATAAAAAGTTTGATCAAAATTTTATTAAGTGCATGGGTGATGCAGCTGTGCAACGGAACGTTGCGCATCGCTTTGTTGCGCAATTTGTTTGATAATGTACGGGCCAAATACGATAACTCAAAAACCGCTAAACCGATTTTAACCAAATTTGGCACAAAAATACTGTGGCACCTGAGAATCTGGCCATTAGTTTTTGGTGGGGGTGGGGGATTGGTATGGGAGGGGGTTAAAATTTTTAAAAAATCGTAACTCCAAAATTACAGTAGCTAGCGAAACGCGGTTTTCAATTTAAGATTAGCAACAAAATTTGTAATAACATCAAAATCAGTCAATGTCGCAGTTTTTGGGATAAAAAAAATGCTTTTTATTAACATATTTTAGTATGGACGGCTATACGTGCCTCCCGGCGCCAATTTTTTTAAGTAAAACCTCATTGGAGCTCAGAATTTTCGACTTGTTACATAAAATACGAGAGCATCTATGGATGATCACAAATTTCAATGTAAAAGACTCAGACCAAAATATTTCGTTTTTTTTAGTATTACAGAAAAAAAAATATTGTGACGAAATAGGTATATTAAGATTTGTTTTTTGAAACAATGGTTCATAATGTTACTAGATAAGTCAAAATTTATCAATAACAATAGGTGGCCTATAAAAATATAATGTGTAAATTTACATAAATAGGTCATATTTTTATTTTTAAGTGTTGACAGACTACAATAGGGTCAGATTTAATCAAAAGTCATTAATCATTTTTACTACCCTTTTTTACCGCTATGTAGGAATGTCTTTTCTACGAAAAAGTGTCGATATCGTCTTTGTTATTAGCCGACCATACCAACAGGTATGGTAGACTATTGATCGGCAAAAAAAAGTTTTTTTAATTTCAAAATAAATACAAAATATTTTTATGGTGTCTGTCTGTCTGTCCGTCTGTCTTTAACACGATGACTCAAAAACCGCTAAACCGATTTTAACCAAATTTGGCACAAAAATACTGTGGCACCCGATAATCTGGCCATTCGTTTTTGGTGGGGGGTGGGGGGTTGATAAGGGGATATGGGAGGGGGTTAAACATTTTAAAAAAATCGTAACTCCAAAATTACAGTAGCTAGCGAAACGCGGTTTTCAATTTAAGATTAGAAATATTTGCAACAAAATTTGTAATAATATCAAAATCAGTCAAAGTCGCAGTTTTTGAGATAAAAAAAAATTGGAAAAATTCCTTTACTTTGAAACTAAAAGAACTGCCTACCAACTTTTTATTAACATATTTTAGTATGGGCGGCTATACGTGCCTCCCGGCGCCAATTTTTTATTTAGATATTATAAAAGTTACTTTAAAACTTTTTTTTATTCAATTTTTTGCGGTTTTTTAGTCACTGTTTGTAAGTATATCGATATTTTAAAATATCGATAGTTTGAAACATTCCTACCTCAAACTAATTGACGTGACTAGATAGATTGAAGGTACCTAATCGATTTTTCCTATCTCACTGATAAACAACGGAGCATTTTTTCCATTATCGGGCTGTTGAGAGTTTCGTAAAATTTCTTTTCGGCTTGGTCGACCTCATTCGAGCACCCGCACAAAATCGTGAAACGAGGTCACGCGTAAAAGGATCGGGTACGTCCGAGACCATCAAAGTCTCTAGAGCAGCAATCGCCAGGATCCTAAACGAAGGTGCATCAAAAATGAACGACAGACTTTTTTCTCTCTTTCGTTTCTGGATGTTCTCTTGTCTTTTGAATAAAAATATTAAGGAAGGAATGTAATGCTATCCATGTATTCATGCATGGTCGACGGAAAGAGGACTCTAGGGTGGGGATTGGGGATCTTTGACAGTTCTGTTTGACAATTTATTTGGCACATTTCAATTTGATTTGAAATTTTGTGGATTTGTCAGTATTTACTTTATGTTATTTTTTTATTTATTCTACTACTGATAGTGTTTTAGAGGTTGTAAGTCTGGAAGGATACACATTCGTGTAGTAAACCGATCATTTATGAAATTCGCTTAAAATTAACTAATTATATATTTTTCTTGCATTTTTGCGTTTATTTTCTAGTTGTCAAAGATGTCAAAGATGTCAAATACGTCAATTAGACTTACCTGCTTCAGTAGCGTATCGGATGTTTGTGTTTTTAATTGTAAATAATTATTATAACTTATCTATTCTTACTAGAATTGTATATTTTCATAATAATTTTAATAACTACCAACATTTATTGGCAACGTAAAACAAAACAATAAATTATTGAGTTTACTACACTGATAAACCGGAATTTAAGTCGGCCATTTTAGGATCCCGTCGCGGTCAATCCATAGACAAACAAATAAAAAGAGACTGACAAATCTCATGGTAAAGAGTGGGACCGCGTTCCCGTAGCGCAACTCAGAATAACAATTTTGAAACCAATTAGCAGAACCATGGCAGGACGTACGTCTTTATTGCCATCTTTCTTAATTATGTGTGCTTTATATGAAAAAGAAAGAGATAGGTATAAAACGTATCGTAAGACATTATTGCACATTCTGGCTGGCGGGAAATTTAAATTAGCCAGTATTAGTAGTATTCTTTCATTCTGAAATTGAAAATTTTCACTTAAACTGATTTATATATTCCCTATACCACGTAAAGGGAACGTGGTGTAGGGAATAAATCAGTTTAAGTGAAAATTTAAGTTTCTTTCTGAACGAAAGAATACTACTATTATAAGGGAAATTATAAAAAAAAGCAAAAATTGTACTGTTTTATAAACATATTTATTTATACATAAAAATAAATAAACTTTTTATAATATAATAACAAAAAATAACAGTGTTTATTTCACCCACCTACCAATTTTAAATGCAGAAGAACTGACTTGCAAGAAACGATCGGCCAATTTTTTTAAAGGGCATTAAAAATCTCATTTTCGAAAAAACTGCCTAATTGCAATAACAAAGTGAATATCCAAGCAAAGAAGACTTTACGAGAATCATGATCCTGAACCATTTTCAAGTCCAGTTTTAATCCTAAAACAAAAGTAAAATAGGCATATTAATAAAGTTTCTGGTTACTATAAACTACCTACCCAAAAAATGAAAAAAAAATAATTGTATTAATTTGTTATGTTAAGAGAGGTTCGAAATATTTTTGACACTACTACTTCTACTTTTTTTCTTAATAAGATGATAAATATAACTACTTACTTTTATTTTACCGGGTGTCCTTAACATATGTATCAGAGAAAGGGGGCACCAATACATAAAAAAAATAGATGATACGGCTCCTGCAGCAAATAAAATAAATAGTATAACCTAAAATTATAAGTAACAAAATATAAATACCTATATGGAACAAAGGAATTTGTTCCCTATCCATATTCATAAGTCAATAAAATGGAGAATTTGGAAAAAAAGGTAAATCACCAAAAGAAAAATTAACAAACATGACGAATTGTCATGATGTTGTCATATTGGTTGGCATGATGACGAAAACGAAAGGCGATTGTTCTAATTTCTATTTAGAAATTACGTTTTATATGGCTGCTTCTTTCTCTCTTGTTATATTAGAATGAGATAGTGGGCCCAATGTTGTGAACATACATTTAATATGGTTATATGTATATGTATATTCGACAAATTGTATAAAATATTATTTTTACCCTTATTCTACGGCTATGCCTAAAGAATTTAAGGTACGAAAAATACCATCAACATTATTATTCTTCTCAGAAAGATGGGTGATGCAAATAAACAGAACCATTACCTTAAATGCTCCTTCCTTAATCTTTTTATTCATAGATTACATTCACAGAACATAGAAGTTATGTATTAATTAGGTTTAAAGGTGAAAGATTAACCTTGATGTTTATGCCTTTTTTATCACTTTACAGGAATCTCTAATTATGGCAGTACGTCATCAAATGTCATATACCTTATCAGTCGTTTGTGATAGTATAAATTATGAGTTTTGATAATACATGACATCAGTATGTTCCATTATGAATTCAAATTCTTTAACATTAATAAAAATTATATACTTAAATATGATATATGAATGATTAATAATGAATATAATAAATAATAAACATTATTATTAATAATTTTATCGTAATATACATATTACTGCTGAAAAATAAAATATACTTTTATCGTCTAGGGTGTACAAATACTTTGGAAGAAATTCAATTAATGTTTTCTTATCTTTTTGAAAAGTTCGAAGTGTGGATTTAATTTCATTGCCAAACACTTGAAGTAGCGATAAAAATATAATTATTTTTGTTATAAACCACAACATTGCACCGAATTTTGTTTATACAACGATTGAAAATGATTTTGGCAATATTTTGCAACTTTAGATTCTCTTAAACTTTGTCCCATAAAGATATATACAGGGTGAGTCTTAAATAAGTGCAAATATTATCAGGGCTGGTAGGTCTCGATAAAAGAAACATATTTTCTATTTACCGTTTTTCAAATAAATCGAAAATAACCGAGTTATTTTACTTTAAAAATTTAAAAAAAAAATGTTTTTTGCTTGAATTTTGAGAACTACTGGATTTATTCTGGGTTCTTTCCTGTAAATTTAATATTCTACCTATGTTGCCATAAAATCAAGATATTATGTTTTTTAACTAAAAATTAAAAAAAATCTTTTTTTTTCCAAAAAATACCAAATTTTTAGATTTTTTTGGGGTAAAAACCCTCATAGACGTGTTTCTGGGGTCGAAATATACCACCCCTAAAAATATTTTCACTTAATTAAGACTCACCCTGTATAATAACATCGGAGTTATTATGAAAAAAAGTTTGTTTTTAGAAAATTTTACCACCCTGTATCACAAAGGTTAAGATGTTTAGGACACGTAAGAAGTTTTTTTTCTTTGAAAAGCTTCAAGAATCACCCCTTTAAATATAAGCATGTCATTAGGGAAAATTCTGTATTATTATTAACAGTTTGTAAATATTATGAAAAATACCCATGGGACGGGTATTAAAAAGAATAACATTACCGTTTTTAAAACGAAATTAACCATGACTAGAGAGATTAGACAAAGGATTTTAAAATAATATACCTACGTAGTCAGTGATGCGTCATATGTCAGTAACCTCAGATTAATTGAATAGTTGCAAATCACATAGAGATACTTTGTCACTATAAAATTTGTATAATGCATCGGTATTGTTTCAATTTTTTTGTTCTTTGTAATTGCAATTTTTAAATATAGCATTTTTTTATGTAAAATATGACCAAACAACCTTATAATATTAACCAATATTTTAAACTACCTAAGACAATAATAATTATCTTAAACGATTATTAATAGCTTTTTCAACATAGTAGTAGAAACAAATCAAAACAAGATATTGCAGAACTAATTATCTATTTAATTGTTCTTACTAAATGACAACAAACAATTATATGAATCATTTTAATTATCTTTATTTCAATAGGGGTGATACATGTATAAGCAGATTATTTATTTTTTAATTTTTATAATACATAGTTTATATTATGCTTTTTACAAGAAAACAAACTTTTTTATTATTGACATTTTGAGAAAAATGTATTGTTTATAAAAGATTTTGTCTATTCTATAATTGTTTACCCCCCTCCCGTTTATACTTTTCCAAATTATCATACCGTTTTAGAGAAAACTAGAAAAAATCATGAAAATATAATTTAATTTTTGTTTGTCCTAAAAATCAGAACGCGTTTCTACGATAATATCATTTCGTTATTTTTTTTTACAATCATAGATAAAGGAAACAAGATTGGAATGCTCGGCTTGCCGCGAAAACTTATAATTGTTTTAGAGCGCATACGTTGTAGGGCGCTGCTATAGCGGTTGCTAAGAACAACCGCAAACAAGAACAGAAATAATTTTCTCTTGTCAAAGTCAGAATCTTCAAAAATTATAAAATCTTTTAAAATTTAAACCGCCCTCATTGAAAAAATACCAAAAAGAATTTAAAGCATCCATTTTCAAAGTAATTATTGCTATCTTGTAAGTTTAATTTAAATTTTATTTACTCAAACCTGTGATAATTGTGAAAAAGTGGCATTAAAAACTTAAAAAGCTGTGTGAACTGTGAACTACAAAAACCATCGTGGATCGTAGCATAACGTCGGTTTCTAATGTTTTATAGGTATTTCACACATGTCCCTGTTCTTGTTAATAAAATAAAGTTTCTTATATGCAACACTCTGTATCTTATTTAAAAAATTAAAAGAAAATAATAATAAATTTGAATAAACAATATTTGGCGACATAATTCCGGAAAAAGCCGAACCACTCCAAAATTATCAAAAGCTTTGGAGAGCGAAGAATAATATATATGTAAGAATATCGCCAATAAATATATGTAAGAATATCGCCAAATAGTAATTACATTGTCCTTATGGGCACTTTCCAATCTAAACTTGTTTCTTTTAGCTATACGTTACAATTTGGCGCCCAACGTGGGGCCAGACTTACTCAACACTCTACGTATAATATTTATTAAACAAATTATAAAAATTACGGATTTTCAATGTTTGTACATTACAAAAAGATTCAATTTGTACCATAATTTTTAAAATACTAAAGTTGTCTACTCTTTTTTTGCAGATATTATGGTCCAAAGAGTATTTACAATTTCCTTATGGACACTTTCCAATCTAAACTTGTTTCTTTTATCTATGTATTACAGTATGGCGCCCAACGTGGGGCCAAACTCACTCAACAGTATCTACATACAGGGTGTTTCAAAACAAATGCGAAAAACTTCAGGGGGTACTTTCTTGTTCAAAATAGAGGGTAGTTGCGTTGGTTCAAAAGTCAACCATTAGGGAGATATCGCGGTACAAAGATGGCGAAAAAAATAATGTTTTTATTTTTTATCTTGAAAACGAAAAGCGATAGACTAATGAAATTTTATGGAAGCATTACTGTTATGAAAACACACTTTCTGGTAATTTTCTCACTTTTTTAAAATGAGTGGAAGGTGTTGAAATAAACTACCCCTATCGTTCTTGTTAACGAAATTTAAAGAAAAATCTTATCAAACACATGCAAAAAAAATAATTTGGATAGTTTAGTTTGTTTAGAAACTTTTTTATCTCTTATGTTTTTTTGATAAAACTCACCGATTTCAAATTAAAAAATAAAATGGTAGAGCATTACATGTCAGGACAAAAAACATTTTTAGATAAATAATCTAGTGGGCTGCTTTTTTTCCACTCATTTTAAAAAAGTGAAAAAATTACCAGAAAGTGTGTTTTCATAACAGTAATGCTTCCATAAAATTTCATTAGTCTATCTCTTTTCGTTTTCAAGATAAAAATTAAAAACATTATTTTTCCGCCATTTTGTATCGCGATATCTCCCTAGTGGTTGACTTTTGACCCAACGTTTATGAAGCAAACTACCCTTTATTTTAAACAAGGAATCACCCCCTGAAGTTTTTCGTATTTGTTTTGAAACGCCCTGTATAATATTTATTAAACAAATTATAAAAATGACAGATTTCCAATGTTTGTACGTTTCAAAGAGATTCAATTCGTACCAATATTTTTAAAATACTAAAGTTGCCTACTCTTCTTTTGCAGATACTGTGGCTCAAATAGAATTTACATTGTCCTTATGGACACTTTCCAATCTAAACTTGTTTCTTTTATCTATGTGTTACAATTTGGCGCCCAACGTGGGGCCAGACTCACTCAACACTATCTACGTACAATATTTATTAAACAAATTATAAAAATGACGGATTTCCAATGTTTGTACGTTTCAAAAAGATAATAAATTTGAATTCGTACAAATGTTTTTAAAATACTAAAGTTGCCTACTCTTCTTTTGCAGATATTATGGCCAAGAAAGAGAACACAACGTCCTCGTGATGGACCTGCTGGGCCCGTCGCTCGAGGACCTCTTCAACTTCTGCTCGCGCCGCTTCACCATCAAGACGGTGCTGATGCTGGCCGACCAGATGATCGGCCGGATCGAGTACGTGCACGGCAAGTCGTTCATCCACAGGGACATCAAGCCGGACAACTTCCTTATGGGCATCGGCCGCCACTGCAACAAGCTGTTCCTTATCGATTTCGGACTGGCCAAGAAGTACCGGGACACGCGCACGCGTCAACACATTATATACAGGGAGGACAAGAATTTAACGGGAACAGCCAGGTGAGTCATTATGGGTTTTGGAGATTAAGTAATACACTTAAAAGTAATCGCAAATCAATTTCTGCTGCACGTGATCAACTTGAGTGTCTTTTTAGGAGTATTACCTTATTTAGCCATATAGGAGTATCACTTATAATTAAGTCTGTTTACTATTGAAATTATTTTGCTGATGATTTGTTTTTTCTTAGATACGCTTCGATAAATGCCCATTTGGGCATCGAACAGTCCCGACGCGATGATATGGAATCTCTCGGTTACGTGTTGATGTACTTCAACAGAGGATGTTTGCCGTGGCAGGGGCTCAAAGCCGCCACCAAAAAACAAAAGTACGAAAAAATCAGCGAGAAGAAAATGTCCACGCCGGTCGAGGTTCTGTGCAAAGTAAGTTAAACGCTACTATTTAAAAAATGTCTATACCTATGTGGCGGATTCATCTCCCCCAAAAAAAGCCTATATGGTATTTCGCCACTGCAAGAAAATCTACAAAATAAAATAGTTATTTTTTGTAAACACTGCTGCCTTAATCCAACGGAGACTAATTATTGTTGACAGTTAGGTTTACTTTTTCCAGCGTCGGAAGCAAAAAATACAAATAATAAAGAAAAAAAACTATTTAAAATATTTAAATGCAACTATTCGAGAACACTTTAGTTTTTTTAAGGCAGATACATCTACAAAAATCGTTAACATTCTGTTAAAATGGCATTATATCAAGGTAAACTTCAAAATCTTTGAATAAGAAGACTAAGGAAGGAGCATATCAAAAATCTTAGGTACACCGCGATGGGCCTCAAATATGGCCGACTTAAATTCCGGTTTATCAGTGTCGTTCTAATTTTATTTAAAAAATGTAAAACTATGATGTAGGGTAGACGTGGGGTAGACTCAATAATTTGTTGTTTTATTTTACGTTGTGAATAAATGTTGGTAGTTACTAAAATTGTTATAAAAATATATAATTCTAATAAAAATTGATAAGTTATAATAAGTATTTATTAACACAAACATCCGATACGCTACTGAAGCAGGTAAGTCAAATTAACGTATCTAAATTCTTTGACAAGTAATAAGTAAAAGCTAAAATGCAAGAAAAATATATAATTTAGTTAATTTAAGTGAATTTCATAAATGATCGGTTTACTACACGTATGTATATTATATAGTCACTTACTAGCGAAAAGTTGTTCCATTATTTCACTCAATTTTTGCCGAGATCTACCGCACGCTACACAACCAACTATTTTAGAGTCTTTTTCGATAAATCGCGATAGTGTCACTGTTAATTTAAATTCTGCCACAATTTCCATCTAGATTTCCTACCTTTATACAACTATCAATAGTAGAATAAATAATAAATAACATAAAATCAGCTCCGTAAAGACTGACAAATCCACAAAATTTCAAATCAAATTCAAATGTGTCAAATGAATCGTCAAACAGAACTGTCAAGGATCCTCACCCTAGAGAGCTTTTATGGTGCCTTTTCCGCCCACCATGCATGAATACATGGATAGCATTATGCTCCTTCCTTAGTCTTCTTATTCAAAGTTCAAAATTAACAATTACTACCTGATAACAATTACCTAATAAGGTAAAATCAAAAAGCTTCAAACTCATAGATAAAAGAAAATAATCTTATATTAAGATAGATATGAAACTTAATAGTAAAATTTTGGGTCAAAGCGCCCCTCCGTGTTCTTAGTAGAGACTACGTTTAACCCAGCGCCTTCGCCTTTTCTGCTGTAAATATTTTTTTGTTTATATTTGATTTCAAAGGATTTAGTTTTAAAGTTACACTGATATATTCGTATATCAGAGTAACTTAAAAAAAAACATAAGAATATATATATTTTACAGTTTATTAAATATAAATTTTCACTACAAGGTAGAAAGTAAATCACAATATTTGATAAAACTTAAAGTACCATTTTTACAGTTAATAAATAATAAAACTATTTCGGACTATGATATTTAAAATTTAGATAGATAGAATATTAAAAAACATACCGGTATTTGCAGACGCAGGCCCAAATTCAATAAAAACCAAAATTTTTCCTGCTAAAATCGGGCTTTTTTCACAGAAAAGGTATTTTTTGATTTATCAACAATCATTGTCAAGTTGACAATATACAGGGTGTTTTCTAATTAGTCTAAAAAATTGTGGTGTGATTCCTCATGTGTTCTTAAAACAATTTTTATATAACCATTGGGTCTAAAGTACTTCCTTTCTGATCTTCAGGGTGTTAAAAATTAAAAAAAAATCGATATTTTGCTTAACATAAATGGTACACTACTGCTTTTTTAAAGAAAATATATTTTTTTCTTGACTGGCCATCTTTTTTCAACAAAATTGATCTTTTGAGTTTTTCTTGTTCATCAAACGGTTGCCGAGAAAAAAATAGATATACTTATTAAGAGCCCGCCTTAAGCCGTTTTCTAACGATTTTTTATTTTTCAGATTAATTAGGAAACACCCTGTATATGCATATCACAGGCAACCAAATAAACTAGTAACCTCTAAAAATTATTTTTCCTACCACTAGCGACATACCGTGTTTTTAGTGAGTACTAAATTATTTTATCAAAATTTCACCATATAAGTTTCCAGGCAATGTTCAAACTTTCTGTATGATTATTTTTAATTTTTACGTATGTTATGGTTATTTATGTTATGTTCTTTAAAATCAAAAAGTGATTGCTATACATTACTAACATCTACAGATGCATGATGCATTTATTTTTATTAGATTGTATTAAACAAGCCTCTTTTATTTTTATTTTAGAGGCTATTGCTTCTTTCATTATAATTTTGGCGTTGTTAAAATCTATTCTATGCCCTGTGTCCCATGAATGCTGGCAAGTTTTTTTTTTAACATTTTAGCTCAGGATCGATACATCGTTTTACATGAGTGACCTTCAACAAATTAGAGACAAGCTGCAATTTTGCATGGAGCTTCATTTTGTAGATCTTTAAACATCCTGAAACCCCAGCGATGAACCGTTGAGCCCGTCACCCCAAAACCACCCCTACAAGGGGTAAAAATGTTCCTTTTTTACCTTTTCTTTAATAACTCTAAAACTACGAATATTAGGGGAAAAAAGTCACGGGCAAAAAATTGAAGAGAAGAAAATTTCCTACCACATAGGTAAAGAACCATAATTTTTAGAATTTCAGTGGCGCAGGTTCGAATTCTTTAATTTAGGAGGATCGTTTTAATAATCCACCATTCTGTGTTTAACTTCAAATGAAAGCATTTTTTAAGATAAATCTCGAGACCAAAAAATTTATTAGGATACATGTTCCTATAAAAACGATCTTTTTAATAAAGGTAAGTTACCAGTGGCGGAGATAATTTTTTTAAATGTGCGTTTTTTACATTTTAAAAACATTGAATAAGAAAAATTGTAGTTTTACAAATAATTTCCCATGAAATAGGTATGTTGAAAAATTTACAAATTAAACAATTTTTTTACACTTATACTGTGATTATCAGGCGCTGCTGTAGCAAAAGTTCTATATTTGAAAGGATTAAAAAAATGCAAATTTGTTTATCAGTAAACCTAACTGCTGACGATTAGTCTCCGTTGGATTAACGCAGCAGTGATTAAAAAAATAACTATTTTATTTTGTAGATTTTCTTGTAGCCCATATGGATTTTTTGGAGACTACTATTTAACTCCTCCCCTTAATGCCCTTACTTTTAAGGTGCTTAATCTTAACCTAACCTATTTTTTTCCTATTTTTCAGGGCTTCCCAGCCGAGTTCTCCATGTACCTGAACTACTGCCGCGGGCTGCGGTTCGAGGAGGGTCCCGACTACATGTACCTGCGCCAGCTGTTCCGCATCCTGTTCCGCACGCTCAACCACCAGTACGACTACACGTTCGACTGGACGATGCTGAAGCAGAAGGCGGGCGCGGCCGGAGCGGGCGGCGCCGCCCCCGCCGGCCAGGGCCAGCCGCAGGCGCAGTCGTCACAGCTCAACGTGGCCGCCGCCGCCGCGCAGCCGGGTAAGAGAGCAGCGGCGCCAGCGCCGGCGGTGCGCCGCCCCGAAGTTACGCGCTGGGTCAATAAAATCGAGCTGTGGGAGAAGAAGCCGCCCCGTATAGTTAGAAATACTGATTGAGGTTAATATCGGTACGGAAATGTTTGGGGACACACACAAATGAAAGCGTCGGGGAAAAAAGCGCGAACGCGTTGTTGTTATTCTTGGGTCGCGTCTGCGCAGAACGTTTTGCTTGTCGGTTTTGCCTGTTGCGTCGCTTAAAACGGAAGACCGTGAGTATGGAGGGTAGAAGAGTATCATTGTATAGAGAAAAGGGTTTAATTGAGATGGCGCTGCTGTAGCAAAAGTTTTACACTTGAAATGGACCAGTTATACCAACTATAATACAAATATACAGGGTAATCCGAAATGTATTCCGAAAACTTCGGCAACATATTCTACAGATAAAAATAAGAAAAAAACTTTGTATAAACTTATGTCCTAAAATGCTTCGTTTTGGAGATACAAGGTGTAGAAGTTTCATTTATATTTCGATTTTTTCCAAATAATTTCTGAAGTAACGTCAATATTTGGATAAAAATTGGTATTTGGGAGTTTTTTGACATGAGAAATTTGATTTTGATGTCAATATGACTCTTATTTGTAGGAGGCGCCACCTACATATTTTTAACTGGTTTGAATAACTTTTCGTCCGTACCTGTATAAAACTCTCTTAAAAAAATGTCTTTTGTTAAAAATCGCTGGGGGCAACCGTTTTCAAGATATTTAGATTCTTAATAATCAATACATACCATCAATGACAAAAATTAAACATGTTCACTAGATATGTAGATATTTGAGTAAATTAATAATTTCCAAAACGTTCTGATACCAAGGTTCAACAGAAGCTATTTTAAAACCTCACTTTCATAATTTCTGAAAAATCAAAAGTTGATGGTGAAGGTTCTACCGAAACCATGTTATCATAAATTTCTTAAAAATTTTACCGTTTAGGAAATTAGCATGCATTGATTATTTCCGATTATTTCAAATCCAAACATCTCTATAATGGTTATTTGTTGTAATTTTTACCAAGATACCTCTGATGTAAAACTGACGAGAAAAACTATTTTTGTACTTAAATAAATTGAATATTAACTAGAGTTGAGCCTTGCCTTGCATGCCTTTTGTTTTTACTTATTTTTACCCACCAACTTAAAAACGATTTATTTTAGGTATAGGAACATGTATAATTATAAAGTAACGAATTGAAAAGCCTTTTCACTAGTAAAATAAAAAAGTAGGTTTCCATTTGGAAAAAAATGATTTATGATAATATTTTAATGACTCAATTCCATGACAGCTACGGCCCATATTATATGACATTTGAACAATTCAATTTTTGAAATAGATAGCCACATATCATCACTTTATGTCACAGTGGCTGTGGTAATCATTAAATTTGACGTTTAGGCTATAGAATTTTTTTGACAGGCAGTTTTATTCGTCCAAAAATTTTAAATATATTCTTTCTCAAAAACGGTTAATGTTAGGTATAGAGTGTTTGATATCATAATTTATAAAATTTTACAGATAATTCAAGTATGTAACAAAAATGGGGGTACCAATTTAATATTAGAAAGTTGCTGTCAACTTCCGGTGTTTCCGGAAGTACCGCCATACTGAAAATATTTTTAATCGATAGACATCGTTGTGAAACAATGACGTACAAAAAATCTCCTATCTAGATATTATAGTTCTCTGGAAACTTCTAACGTACGCTCAGCCTGGGACACCCTGTATATTCATGTTACATTTTGTAAATTTACTTATAAGTTTTCAGTGTAGGCAAAACTTAAATTTTGCCGTAAAACTGAATGATCCCCTCAGTTCTATCTCTAAACGGTCTTCCATTAAAATGCAATTTAAATAAAACAGTCCGTTTTTTCGTCTAAGCGCAAGGTTTGACTGACAGGAAAGACTGACACGTAAAACGTTATGTGTAGACGGAGCTTTACTTTTTTTAAAAAAGGGCGACGCGAATTTCGGTCGGTAATATAGATCGTAGAATTACTAAGAATGGCGCTTAAATAAATATATCTAAAAAACGGGTGATATTGCGGTTGGTTTGGCCTGGACAACACACTGTATAGAGTTTTTTTAGTCATTAGATTTATTATTAGGGTTTTAGTATCAAATTTGAATGAATGTTTTAAGTTCCTGAAATAATTCTAATTTTATGTTGAAAATTACATTTGCACAGGGAAAGATAATAAAAAAATTTCAGAGTCAATGCATTTTTTTCATAAGTTTGTGTAGTTTACCTTTCAGAAAATGTTTTAGGCTAGTTAAATTTTTAGATTGATTTACCAGATATTATACAGGGTGCTCAAAAATGGTTTAAAAAATATATGTATGTTCCTTCGTTAGTCTTTTTATTCGGTGGGCCTAATCATTTTTTTTTCTTTCAAATATTATGCATTTCATATGCATCTGTAGATGTTAATTGGCAATAACTACAATAATAACAACCAAATATTGTATTTATAGATACTTCAAAGCCTTTGAGTTCTCTTTGGGTATGCTTAGTAAATTTTTTTTTAAAATTACGATAAATATTCCTGAATTAATAGTTTTTTAAAATTTTCATTACTAATACTCTTTTTGTAACGTTAAAAATACAGTGTGATTTCATATTAATGTCCAAAATGTTCAGTACCGATATTAAATCTTTATGCACTGTAAATATTGAAACAATCAGTGATTCTCTATATTATCATATCACAATTAAATCCATGAGGCACTATCATGTATTGTCACTGTTCAAAAGCTATTAATGTTTTTATTTTTGTTTAGTTTGACTGTGGAACGCAAGGTAAAGTAACTAGCACATACTTAATTCAAATACTATACGTTTGAAAAAAAAACGGCCTCAAAAACGGCTGGGAAGGACAACCGATAATTTTGGCGAGGTCAAGCCCTAGACTTCATTTGCTTGGCTCATACTCTTCTTTATTTTTTAATGGCGCTTGCTGCCAATTGGCCTTAAGAAGGTTGTAATTTATTTTTAATCTTTCTATTTAGCGTTAATTATTGTCAATTTTTATTAAATGACATCTAGAGATTGACCTCTCCAAAAATAGAATCGATTGTCATTTCCATCAGCCTTCTTTGACGCCGTTTTTTTTTCGATCATACGGTCTTTCACAAACTTAAAGGCTTTGGTTTCGTCTTATTTTACAATGCTGGTTTATATTGTCCATAACAAAATAGGTCATTTAAGAAATTACATGATACTGCAATCTTCAATAATAATGCACTAGAACTTGAACAAACTTTTACTAGATTACATCACAACTAAAAGACTTTTTACTAGAGTTAGAATAAAAATTTTTTATAAAGATTTACTGCTTTGAAAATCTAGGGAAACAAATTTCTAATGGGATTTTTGCTTGAACAAATTATACTAATATCTGAAATTCGGCTTGAATGACCAAAATGTCTGGCGAGGGCTGTTGTTCTTGTCAGACATGACTGTAGTGAGTAAAACAATGATTTGTTGATTATACTAATTCTATTGGAAATCACACGATATAAATATAAAATGAAATAAATATCTCCAGGAACCATAATATATCTCTTAATTCTTCGTGATGAGACATATGGTTTCAATGATTTTATCTAATAGCCACATTACTAACATCTACAGATGTAAACCCTGTACATTTGTCTGTTTTGATTGAATTAAAGATAACTACAATTTATAGTTTTGCAAATATCGGTAATTTCGGTACATTTTACCATTTTTAATCAATTTTCCTTTTTCAACAAATTTTCAATCAATTTTGTGTCCTGTGTTCCATGAATGTTGGCAATCTGAAATTTAAAAAAAAATAACCTTTTTTGTTATAACTTTTTTTTAATTAAAGATAAAAGTGATTTTTCATATACAAAGTGTCTTCGAAATAACGTCCAACACTGATGTATGTATATCGGAAAAGAAATAAATTTTGGGCTTCTACTGAACTTTTTTTATAAAATAATCTCAAGTTAATAATGAAAATGAAATATTTTACGTGTATTTTTAGATAACACCCTGTACAATATATGGTTCAAGTTTTAGAGAGATTTTACGACCGTTTAAAGAGGACAAAATAAATGAAACCAAACGCGAACTAATTTCACATTTATCGATTTTTAGCCGAATTGAAACACTTTCCCAACTAATAAGGTTATCGATAGCAAGTTACTCTACCTTGCGGCGCATTTATGTTAGGGATGTCCATCCTAAACAAAAATATCGATAGATATCGTATCGATATTTTTTTATTTGCCGATATATCGACAAAAGTTTTAAGTAGATCTATACAATCATGGGCGTCAGAGGTGGCTTTGAAATGGGAATCGTTGTCATTTTTTTTTTGTAAAACTATATGGTGTTTAAGGTCATCGATTGTCATTTCAAAGCTAACTTTTTTTTTATCATACGGAAATTAAAATTTGACTTGTAGATTTACATCTAAAAAGTCGAATTTTAGAAATTTCCGTAAGCATTTTATTTAATATATTGTTACTTAAATACTGAATACGATATATCGGTCGATAAATTAAAAAATCGATACTAAAAATATCGATTTTTATGAATATCGATAATTTTAATATCGATATCTTTGGACATCCCTAAATGTGTGTGCGAAATTATTAAGGCCTTCACCACAACGCAGTTCCGTTTTGTTTTTTCAGTTCCGGTGAACAGAAAAGACGACGATAAATCCAAGCAGAATTCTGCTAAAGGTACCAAAAAACTACATACATCTAAAGCCTACACATTCATTATTAATACCTAAATTTAGTTCATTCTATTATATACTCTCATTCTATTTTAATTTCTTTTTTCAAAGATTCGTACGTTTGCAACCTTAAAAAGATAGTTTAGAAGAACCCAATGATGAAAGTCACAATAACACATATAACCGGTATACATACAAGACCAAATTACGTTGATTTAGCACATTATTACGCTGTACTTTCGGGTCGCTCTCAGGGGTCGGGTAAAACGGGTGTGTGGCCGAAGGAAATATATATTTTATTTCAGAAATCTGCCTAAGGCTTAGCCCGATCCTGTCGTGTTAAGCCACACCCAGAATTCCAAACACACGTGCTTTGGTTAAGGCTTGATTAAAGTTTGCAGAGCTTCAGCATTTGCCATAAAATAGCGAGCAATTTGTTACAAAACCATATAAATTTTGTATCACTGTAATCACAAAACTTCAATCTATTTCCGTATTGTAACGGAATTTTAAATTATGTCTTTATTTTTGAGAAAATTTAGTCCAAACGTAAGGATTTGTTGATGTTTGACCATCAAAATCTTCAAAATAAAGAAGTTGTCTAAAAATGTACTTTTTACTAAAAATGTACTACTTTATCTTTATGATGGATTTTGACGATTCAGTGGTAGTCAATCTAGATCTGATTTATTGATCATACTTATTTTGAACAGACTATTTTTAATTTTGATTATTATTTTTATTATCATCCAAAAGTTTAAAGTTTCGATTTCATCGTTCTAGTAGACAATTAGAGTGATTTAACAAAGATATATGGTACCCAATGGTCGACTTTCTAAAACGGTATTGCAACTACCTAAGAAAATATCCCAGCTAAAAATATCGCAACAAATTGGGACACTGTTACGGTCTAAATGTTTTGGTTTATTTTTGTTTGGAAGCATCAAAAGATATAGATAGATAGCTGGTTCTTAATATAAAGTCGACAAAGAAATATCATTCCAAGGTATTAGAACAGTAAAATTAGTTATTCTAATAAATTCATTTCTATTTATTTTTATTGTTTTGTAATAGCTAACTCCTTATAAGTTGAATCATTGATTTTAATTCAAAACAATATTTAAATCAGATTTCCAAATGACTAGGACTTATTTCCAATTAAAGTCCTATCCTAAAGAGCTAAATATTTATAACTCTGCGCGATACCGATAACAACATTAACAATTCTACGGCGCGTGTCATTTTTCCACACCGGTCACCAATATTCCGCAAAAAAAGTCGCTCGCTTCAGATTCAAAGCTTCACATCAAAAGGTTTTTTTTTTTCAATCGTCTCAAAAGTATTAATTTTTTATCATTTTGACGCCTAGGCATAAAAGTAAAGCACTGTTACGCCTAAGCACAAAAGTACAAAAATATATTATTAAACTGATATTAAGTGTCAAAATCAACGAGTGTACAAATTGTTTCTCGATTACTGTTTGTATTATTTGCAATGTTTAAAATCGATTAAAACATTATTTGTAATGTTTTAATAAAATAGTGTTTTATTCGGAGTAAAAATGTACTGTTTGTGCCTCCTTGTAACGTCGGAATAGATTTGCGATGGTCCTTCATGTACAGCATCGTCAAAAAAAGTATAATTTCTACTCTTATTAAAACAATACACTATTGTTCGGAAATTGTCTTAAGTCAAGAATGAAATTAGTATTATCTAATGTCAAAGTGTAAAGTACTTACTGCAAATCAAAATGTCGAAGAATAAGATAGAATAAGAATTTGGAAACATACCAACGTTTCAAAAAAAATTTAAAACAACATATTTTCTGACAACGATTATAGATTTTCGAGAATGAAGATATAGTCTCTATATCAGAAGAACCTAGTTCTGCACTAGTCTGTGAATGATATGTATTCGAACAGCGAATTTTTGTCACTTATACATAAATTTTAAAATAAATCCCTGCGTTTAGCGGTCTTATGGATTCACACGAAATTACTTCAAAAATCGGTTCAACATTTACATTGATGAGTAGATATTTTTATATAATTTTATAAAATTTACAATTATTTTTCGATTTATTATCTGTTATATCTGCTATAGAAATATTTTTTATAGTTTTCTAGGACAGTTTTTTATTACTTTTACAGTTATTTTTTGATTTATTATAAAGCTTCAATAAAATTAATTTTTTGATTTAAATCACATGATTAAAATTAAAAAAATCACTTGATTTAAATCATTTCATTTAAATCATACCAACCCTTTATGGCAATGACAGTTGTGTTTGTCATTTTAAAAGTAAATTATTTTCTCTCACATTTTGGATGTCGAAATATTCATTGACTCATTGGACAGAGTTTATAAAAATGCCGTTACATAAATTGACGCCAATTTGGTTCTGTATGTACTATACCGTTTGTATATGTATTTTGCTTCAAATATTGATACGAAAACAAGTTTAAAACCTATGCAAGTGTATATTGTTTCATTTGTGATATTCCAGCAAGATCTCCAGAATGATAACCAAAAAAAATCATCAAATCTTAAACAAACTCATTCAACTCAATCTATGTTTCCTGTTTTTTTTTCTTACCTTCTTTGAATAGGGAAAACTTAATATTAACTCCATAAACATATTAACCGATTAATCAAAATAAATCAGTCAATCGTCGCGTTTTTTGTTCAGTCCGAGTACCATCGTCCAGCGCTATCTAACCCTAGAACTCTAGATCATAAGTATTCATAGATACTGTTACGCCATTAGATTTTATAATTTTTTGTGTTCTTTACATCTCCAACATGTCGGTGACTTTACTTACTTTTAGAGAAAAATTATGAGCATAATTTCATTCTTTAATACAATATTTATTTTATTATAAATAATACAAAATAAATTAATACATAATTTTGAATAATTTTATAATAAATAAATTTAGGCATGAGATTAATGATCTTGAAAAAAGGTAGTAAAGCATAGTCGTGTTGGAAATGTATAGAGTTATACAATACTTATTGCGTAACAGTATCCAAGAAGTAACTATACAGTGACAGCCAAAAAGTTGAAAGCAAAACATGGGGTATTTTCTCAGCTTGTCCAAAAAGTATTCTGACATGTCTGTCAACTTTCATGGCAGCAATTTAAAAAAGTATTCTTTAAATAAGTAAAATGTATCAAAAAGAACGGTTATTCAGAATTTAATTTTACATCAATGTACAGGGTGGGTCAAATTCGAAGCTTTTAAATGGAAACACCCTTTTCTATAGGAGATAGGCGAAAACTAATATCGGTGTCTGGAGCTCAATTTTCATCAAAAACATGATGGTGAAAACCGCACATCAATATCTGTTACCGTTTCGGAGTTACGGGGTGTTTTTCAAAAATGTGCATTTTTAACAAATCGCTGTAACTTTTTTGATATTGAAAAGTTTGTATTTCTATGAAAACATTTCCAAAGCACCTTTGTACGTAGAATTTAATGGTTTAAGTATAATTAATAATTTAAGAGTTATCAACAGGAAAATTGATTTTTTATTTGGGACACCCTCTATATTTTTAATTATTTGAAAAGAATTTAAAATTACCTTTAAAAATATAGCACACTTGATATTTTGTTATAATCCCCTTCGAAATACAGGATTTTTAAAAGTTCGTCACTTTTAACTAGTAGGCTTTGGACCCCTTATTGATGATATGCCCTTAATGGAACTCGAAAACATATTTTTCCAGCAAGACGACGCACCGCCTCTGAACGCTGAAGTTATCAGCAAATTTTTGCAGCCAATTTCAAGAATAATTGGATAGCTAACCAAGATCCCAGCCGTTGGCCGTCGAGGCCGCCTGACTTAGTGCCCATGGATCTAATCCTATGGATATATTTGCGGAAGAATAAAGGTTTCTTATTTTTCCGTATAATTTAGACAAGACTTAAAAATACTTAGCAGTTATGAGAGGGTATCTTTCACCCCCACTGAGTTAATGAATTCCGCGAGAAATGTTCAAAAACTGCCCGGTCTGTCCATAATAAAAGACTGTCGATAAGTCAAACACCTGTAGCAAAATCTCATGTCTTGGTTTGCTATTTATTTTTATTGTTATTAGATAATACAGAGTTTAAATGTGTTGATGTTGGTTAAAATTGTTTTAAAATGTTATAAATTGTTATAGAATTCTGCATCTCTCATAGCAAATATTATTTTTGTTTTAATTGATTCTCACAGCTAGATTTTTTTTGCATTACAGCCGGTGCCGTTCAAAGACTACTTATTTAAAGCGGGCGAATTTTTATATACTCTATATCTCGAAGAGGAATCGAGCAAAATATCAAGTGTGTTATATTTTTGGAAAGGTAATTTTAAATTCTTTTCAATAAATTAAAGATATGCAGGGTGTCCCATATAAAAAATCAAATTTTCTATTGATAATTCTTAAATTATTAATTTTAAAAAAATTATACTTAAACCATTAAATTCTACGTAAAAAGGTGCTTTGGAAATGTTTTCATAAAAATACAAAATTTACCATAGCAAAACAGTTACAGCGATTTGTTAGGAATGCATATTTTTGAAAAACACCCCGTAACTCCGAAACGGTAATAGATATCGATATGCGGTGTTCACCATCATGTTTTTGACAAAAATTGAGCTCCAGACACCGATATTAGTTTTTGTCTGTCTCCTATAGAAAAGGGTGTTTCCATTTAAAAGCGTCGAATTTGACTCACCCTGTACACACAGTGACTTAAAAAAAATCAGTTTTTTAAAGTGAAAGTTCTTTACGTGCGCTGAGAGTAAAAATTCAAGGCCGTGGCCACACGAGCTAGCGAGATGAAAAGTGGCATGCTGAATATGATTCCATATATTTTTTCTTTGTAGAACTCATATTTCTCCCATTATTTGTTACGAACTTTTTAGCGGTCGCTTTATGTGACGTAGTTTTCTAACCAAACTTTTTTCTCTATTTCAGCGAACCGTTAGAGCAGCGACCAATCAGGAGAGCCCCTCCCATCACCACCACCAACCGACGCATCGACTGGGCGTAACGCCAACCATCCCATTGGTCAGCGGATCCTGCTTTTCTTGAAACTAACGTTCTGCTCGTTTTTTCAAATTTGATATAATTTTTTTCGTTTTCCCACTTTTTTTATCTCTCTTACCGCGTCGTCGCGTGACAATTTAATTTGTTCTCTCTCACACGCATTGCGACGCGCGTAGGTATAGATACGATGTTCCTTTCGCGAACGAATTTTTTTTTTTTTTCAAAAAAAGTTCGTCGAAATTTTCGAAAAAAAAATAACTCCCAAAGCGGATCCCGCCATGTTTATAATTTATATAAAAAAATAAAACATTTTATTGAAATTTAATATAACAATAAATAATCTTTAAAAAAATTATACAAATTTTTATTAGTAGGTACGAAATAAGTTCATACATGTTTACTTTCTTAGTCCATACGAGTCGTATGATCGAAAGAATTTATAGTTAAGTCAGTTACGGATCGAGGTTAAGGCTATCTGTCATTTTAATGATCTCTGAGACTCATGTCAAAAGAAAATGTCATAGGATTTCGTTACTAATCTGTGGTTATAAAAATCGATACCATATGAAAATGTTTTGATTGTAAATTCGTTTGTTTATGCGATATATTGTTGTATAGATTTTTATCACTGTAAGAATTAGAACACACATACAAAGTAAAGAAATATGGTGGAATTTGTCAATTTCACCTGAACCTGAATTTTTATTCAAAAAGTGTCACTAATAAGAGAAAAAAATAAAGTGCAATAACACATATTGCACGCCATTCAGACAACAAACAATATCTGTATCCTTAAAAAAAATAAAAAATAAATAAAAGTAAAAATGAATGAAAAGAGAGAAGTGAGCGTGTGAATGCAAGTCTGGCTGTTTAAATTTAACAAAAATAACTTTATGTATATTCGGCATAAGGTTGATTTTCTTAATCGATACACATCTCATTTAATTAATATTAGTAAGTCTTAATGATAATAACTACTGTGTGCGAATGCCAAAGGTCCAAAGTTGATTTTCCCTCGCGGAAAATAGTTTTGAGTCTTTATTTTTTAATATTATTGGACGACGAAATAAATGAGCCATCCCCAGCATGTCAGCTGTCATTTAAACTATTCTATTGTCACCCTAAATAAGAATGAAATAACCACTTGTAAATATGGTGTGTTTGAAATACTAGAACTAACAAAAAAATATTTGTGGGTGTTTTTTTGGGTGTGGAAGACGCTCTCGAAGTATACTAGCTGTCCCAAATTGTGTTTTTTAGCTAATTTACTCTGGTTGTGATCAAGTTAGTTATGGAGAACGCGATTTTTAAATCTATGTCAACAATGTTCTTTATTTCAACTTAAAAATAGTAGACAAAGACCTGTCACTGTCAAAATGTTATTTCTAACCCTCTTATAACGTAGTTTTTAGTCTGAAAAAGTTCTCGCAGTTTGGGACACACTGTATGCATTAAACTGTCTTAATAACCTTGTAAATATATTGTAGTACATTTGAACTACTCGTATTATTGAGACAGATAAACGTCAAAGTGCATATTAGTTCTTTTAATTTACTTTCAGAAAGCACTTTGAAATTTAAAAAAATAATATTATTCACAAGTACTGTGTATAAATCTGTGAAAGGTATCGTATTTGGCTACTCTGAGTATATAACTTCTTTATAGAGACACTCAATAAGTTGTGTTTTTTTATATTATTGTTGATTATTCTCAGGATAGTCAACTACTCTGAATATTTTGTTACTTTTTGGAAAAAATATTTTTTTGGTTTTTTTTGTACAATTTGGTACTATTAAAGTACTAGTGAAGGGAATAATGGTGAATATTAGAAGTTTTTATGTAGTATTTTTAAGCAATTTTCGGTAATAGAAAAGTATTTTTATGGATTTGAAGTTTTTTAAATTTGGAGGTTTGAACTACCTGCTATGATAAAATATTAAATAAAAACTTTTATTAATCAATCATAACTGTTTGTGTATTTATTATATTTTGGTATTCAGTTGGTTAAATAATAAATGTGAGGAAAATAGAGTACAAAAAGGTTTATGTCAAAAAAAATTAAAACAGTGCAAGAAAAACACGTTTTTCTCACTGAATTTTCGTTAAAACTGTTGGTCAACAGTAAAAACACAATTTATCAAACTTGTCTTGCTACGGACGAAGCAAAAATATGTTAATGTATACTGGGCGTTTAAAAATAAGTGTCCTTTTTTTGGTGTCCAGTCAAAACATCGCCAAATTCTGAATCAGTCATGAAACTTAGTTTTAAACGCCTCGATTTTTTTTCGTGTCAACCAAAGATTAGTCATCTGTGTCTATATACAGAAATATCCAAAATTTTCGTTATTTTTGAATGTTTTCGGGATATTTGTGTATAATACAGGGTAGCCTGCAAAAGAATACACTACACTGGTATCGAAGATATAATGCCCTAACATTTTTTAACATCGTTATTTTTCAATAATCTATGATGCACAAACTTGTGTTATGTGTTCTTTTTTGGGATATCCTGTATAAACGACCGATTGGTCTGACGAGAGAATATAGCTGTGATTGGTTTTTTCTGTGATCCTGTATAGGGAAAGCCGTTCATAAGTTTAGCGATTTTAGAAGAAAATTGAATTTACTGAAACTTAAAAATTAGGTCTTGTTTTCTTTTAAAATAGTTCTTTAAAAAACCGTAAATGTAGCACGTTTACAAAAGTCGATTTTTATTTGAATTTTGTCAAATAAAAAAGTACTGTATCTTTTTGGGTTTAAGTCGTTTAAAAAATCTAACTGTCCTGAAAGAAAAAGAAAAAAAACAGAAACAAAGTTGTCTGTTTTGATCTAGAAGCGACCAATGACTCTAAACAAGCGAAAAGTAACTATGTGTAAATTAATATTATTAATAATAATAATGTGTGTAAAAGTATAATAATACGCCAAGTTGTAAACTATTATAGGTTTCTTATATAATTGTTATTAGTTTCCGTATAATGATAATTTTTTTCTCATTTATTCTTAGTAATATGTCATAGTTTTTATTTCCTTTTCGGCGTGCGAGGCCGTCATTATTTTTTAAGTTTCATAATTATCGGTCGTTGCGACTGTGCAATGAAAATACTGTTACTTGAGGTAATGCGAAAATAAATTCTGGAAAAATCCGTTATTGTTTTTATTTTTTATACACTTTATAATCTTGTTCAATTTATACAGGATGTCCCAGAAATAAATGCAGATATTTTAACTGGTAGTATATTTCGGCCCCAGAAACACCTATTTGCGAAAAAAAATTGTTGAAAATTTTTCTTGCCATTTTTCGGGAAATTTTCAAAAAACTTTTTAATGCCACTTGTTTATTCACCTGGGATTCTCTAAAACCTTGCAGTGTTGCCACCACTTTTATTATCCATATTCGACGTATTTGTATTCGCTGTAATTTTAAATTTGTACATAAAAAATTACAATTATTCTAATCATATCAGTGTCTATTACTAACAATTCTAGAAACAAACCACGCATTAATTATTTTTACGCATACCACATTTTTATATTTATTTTTAACTACATATACTTAAAAAATAACTCTTTTAAAGTAGTTTCGATAAAAAAAACATTCTTTTAAATAATTCGTTTGTACTTATCTTTTCAATGAGAACCAAAGTGGGTTAAATTATTTTTATGATGTTTACGAAAATCATTGTTATACTGGAAAACTTCCCAAAATGAGGGAAGTATGGGAAGTATTGAATATCTTAGAAGTAGATAGACCTTTGCTTAAGATAATAAAAGAGCTATATAAAGAAAATGAATCGTACGTTAAGATAGGACACAGGCTATCTAATCCAATTAACACCACAAAAGGGTTGCGAGCTTATCTCCTCTGATCTTCAACGCTTACGTCGAAGTAGCCCTTAGGGAATGGAAGACGAAATGTCAAGGTATGGGAATACCCATTGGGGACAACACACTATTTACCCTGAACTTTGCAGACGATCAGGTCGTGATTGCGCAGGACTCATACGATCTAGAGTTCATGACTAAGAGGCTTTATCAAGAATACAACAAATGGGGACTTCAGGTTAGCCTAAAGAAGACCGAATACTTAGCTGTCAATTCCAACGCTTGTTTTGAAGTCTTCATTAATGATAACGTCCAGATTCAACAAGTAGACAAATTTAAATACCTGGGTGCTACTATCAACAACGAGGGTTTGGGCAAAGTAGAAATACAAACCCGAATTCAGAAGAGCAAACAAGTTATTGGATGTCTTAACAGCCTCTGATGGGACCGAAACTTGTTTGCAACAACTAAAAAGAGACTTGGAAGAACATTGGTGGAGTCAGTTCTTTGCTATGGTTCAGAGCTATGGACTCTGAGTGCAGACGCGAAGCGCAAAATCCAAGTTGTTGAATGGACTACCTTAGAAGAAGTGCAGGTATATCTAGGATGGAAAAAAAGACAAACATCGAGGTCAGGCGTATCATGAATGCATCGGAGGAGACAGTACTGGATCGAATCGAAAAATCCAGCTTAAAATGGTTTGGACATGTTCTGCGTATGCCGGAGAACAGGTGGCCAAAAAGAGTTTTTCAATGGGCTCCCCAGGGCAGAAGAACAACAACTTTAGGAAAACAACTTTATTTAGAACTAAATTTAATAAAATAATTCACCATGTATATCTAACAGATTTCGATTGGGAAAATTTACAAAAGAAATATTTTTTTCTGTTTTCCGAAACATTTAACACGGAATATCTCTGGAACAAAAAGTATCAATCTCAAAAACGATACGGTTTTGTAAAGTACACATTCAGCACTACAACATATTGCCAAATAAGCAAAATCGATTTTCCAAAATTTTTCGACGAATTCCTCGGCACCCCCCTGTCGATACACATTTGTTTCTTTTGACTAACAATGTGTGTCTTTTGACCAGAAAATATGTTTCTTTTGACCAGATCTACCACCCCTTAAAATATCTGCACTTGTTTCTGGGACATCCTGTATATAGGAAATCCCATGTAAATATTGACTGAGTAATTTTACAGCTAAATCGTAAATAGGTTTTTAAAGATCTGCCTATGTTGAATTGTTAGTAAGTAGTTGTTAGTAATTTAAGATATACTGCATTTATTTTTAAATTAAAACTGAATACTTATATACTTAGATCTTAAAAACTTTGTGATTAACCTAAGTGATTAACCTATGCTATAATGCCACAATCTAAGTATTGAAACCGGTTTTTTTTTAACTTGTAAGTACTGAAAAAAATCTTTTGATTTTTGTAGATTGTACCGTATGATCGAAAAAAACACGTACAGTTGGCTTGGGAATGACGATCGATGACGTTCCCCACATAATTTTACGTGACAGCGATCTTTATTTCATAGCCATCGCTGACGCCGTTTTTTTTTTCGCTCATATTGTATTTTTAGGACTACTGTTATTAGTGTTATTTATGTTCTTTAAATGAGAATGCAGCTATTTATGGTTAACTGTAAGAAACTGTAATTTACATAGTAACAGTTTAAGAAGTAAAATGAAATATTTTTATTATAACATATAATAAATGAAAGGTCCAGGGGAAAACCTGATAAGCGCCATTTTACTAATTTTAAGGAGAGCACTGGACGGCTGATATACCTAGTTATGCTATATCATAGAAATTAACAACTTTATTGCCCTACAGAGTTTATACATTTTGTAGAGACCAGTTAGACCCACGACTATAATATTGAAAAATCCTAAAATTAAGTAATTGGCGCTTATCAAGTTTTCCCCTGAACCCTACAAATTTAACAAGAAATGAGGTTATTACTTACTAATTAATTATATTCATTGTTTTTGAGAATTTTTTACCTACATTGATTTATTTATTTATTTATTAGACTTTACTTACTGATGATGAATGTACAACGAGAAATGTTAAACAACTTCTACAATTGGTGAGTTTTGTATTTTATGTTACTTTGCAGTGAAAAAATGACGAGAAAACATCGTGAAAGTTTAAATTTTTTTTTAGCGCGCTCAATTGATTACAGCGCCATATTCATTTGGTGAGAAATTTCGGAACTATCGACAAAACGATTATGGCGCCACCATACGGAAGGTTTTAAAAGTAAGCGATTATAGGTTTCTATTTTTATTACTTGTGGCGCCATCATGGGTTCAGAATTTAAACTTGTCATTTGTAGAATTCTATAAAATAAAAATTACGGCTAATGCCATCTAACGATTAATAACTGAACTTTAATCATAATTTTCTGGAAATTTTAAAGAAATCTGCAATTTTTAATTCCCAAAAAGTTTTTAGTGAGAGCCATCTATGAATAAAATTTTATACTAAATTTGATTCTAACCTTAGAAAATATATTTTTTTATAATAAAAAAGTAAAATAAGAGTTTATTTTCAGTTTGATAACAAATCTACCGGTTAAATTAAAATGTACGATCTATATAATATACTTTATTACTATTTTGTAATATTATTTATCAATTTTCGTGTTTTGTGTAAATCTTTGAAAACAGAGAATCTATAGATGTAATATTTTTTTATTGCAGATAAGGTTGCAGATGCAGCTATGTAATAATACCGTAATAAGAGCTTCTTATGAAGATATGAAAGGAGAATACACCAAGAAAAATGGAAACAAATAAGATTTTCTTTTAGGAATATGTGTACCTGTATAGAATTTCATAAGAAAACCTCATCGATTGTAACAACAAAAAAGAGTAAAGCTGGGGCAACAAGACTCGAACATCAAATCCATGGACTTGTACTGTACCTCCTTTTGTTATGATCTAACAATAATTTTATTCTTAATGACTGCTCAAGAAATGTTAGACTGTTAGAAATGTATTGTTATTGTTATGAAGAGATGCAGCGTATTAGGTAAATTATATATTTTGCACTGTTTTAGTGTATAATAATAAGAATTACACCAAAACATTTTACTTTTACACTGGACGCGTGTTTCGCTAACCATGTTAGCACTATCAACAGAAAACTATCTGCTGATTAGCGAAAATGATTAGCAAAACACGCTTCCTGTGTAACAGTGAAGTGTTTTGGTGTACTGTGATGAATTAGTGTTTTATTTTGCTGTTGTAACACCAGAGGTTCCAACCCATACTATAAAATAGAAAGTGTTTATCAAAACATAAAGTTAGATAAAATCTCTAGAGGGTGTTTCATTCAAATAGTATTTTAAAAATGTATCTAGTTTTGGCATCCTGTATATACAAAGCTTAAACAAATTACTTAGCATATACTTTGAATATTTTTGAAAAGCGTCAATTATTTACAATGTTACAGCTTCAAAAAGGCTTTAAATGGAACAGAAAATTTAATCTAAAAATTGTCATATTCTAAGCATAGTATATCAGGTACTTAGTATAGTATGTCAGGTACCGTATGATCTAAAAAAAACGGTGTCCAGTTGGCTGGGAAATAACGATCAATGACATTTTCCATATAAAATGACAGCGATCTTCATTTCATAGCCATCGCTGACGCCGTTTTTTTTTTCGACCATAGGGTATTTATTCAATACAAACTGCATTGCAAATCCACTCAGTGAAAAACTACAGCATTCCATTTAAAATCTATTGACTTCAGTGTAAAATATATTTGATTCACCCTGTATATGAAAATGATATATTAATAATTAAAATTGTATATATGCTACCACAGAACAGATACAAATTTTCACAGAACAGATTTGTATCTGTTCTGTGATGCTACCATCGTCCTAATATATTGTAAAAAAATATTTGAGTAATGAAAATATCATATGATCGAAAAAAAACGGCGTCAGCGATGGCTGTGAAATGAAGATCGCCGTCATTTTATATGTAAATTTATATGGGAAATGTCATTGATGTTCATTTCATACCCATCGCTGACGCCGTTTTTTCTCTGTATAAATACTTTTTTTATTTTTGTTTCAGATATATTTGCAAATTATTGGAAATAATGAACATCCGGTATAAATCGGAAAGAAAATTCTATAGAAGCATCATCGAGCAGTCCAAGGACTTATTAACTATGTTTTAATTGTATTTATAAAGTAATCTTTTTATAATAAATCTTAATAAAGTTTTCAAGTAGTTTCCTTTGAATCCTTAGAATAGTCTCTTAATTTAAAGCAACTGTTATTGGTTGCCAAAACAAACATTAAAATATTTAAAAATAAATTCAACAAATATTATTAATCTAGTCGCCTTTAATATCAGTACATTAATTTAATAACATATACACTCTCATAGTCTAGAACCATACGAGATTCTATAAAGATTTGATTTCTTTTACCTCAAAACAGTCACATCTAGCATCAAAAATGAGCATTTTTAAAAATATTTTTGTCATCTGAATTAATTCGGAAATCGTTGGCCAACGAGCTCAAACAGTTAGACTCGTTTACAAAAACGTTAATTACTCAAAAACTAATTAAGATATCCGGGCGCGCTAAGTCGCAATCGATAGGGAATTCAACCCTCTATCTGTACACAAAATTACAACCCCCTACGACAAACTTTATTTTTTGGAGCAAAAATGAGCAAAGGGGTTAACCTTAGAAAATTTTTGGCCCAAAAAATAAAGGGTGTCGTAGGGGGTTGTAATTTTGTATACAGATAGAGGGTTGAATTCTTTATCGTTTGGCGCCAAGCGCGCCCCGATAGCTCTTTTAGTTACGGAGTTATTAGCGTTTTAATTTCGAAAACGAGGTCAAAGTGTTAGAGTCAACAAAATTCAGCGTTTCTCTGTAGTGTTAAAAATTTATTCCAGGTGTTGAAAAATTTCGTACTGGGCAACCAAATCTTACTTATTTTGTCATTAAAAATTTCATTTTGAACAAGTAATAAGATCAAATTTTTTAACGGGTAGGGTATTTTATATTGGTATTATATTTTTGGTTTGTGCATTTTTGTCATCAAAAATTCCATTTTGAACAGAAAGGATATATTTTTCAGACTCATATTTCTTAACGTATATATTGCGATTAAATTTTTAGTATGCCATTATATATTTTGGGTTGCTGTTTTATTTTTTCTTGTTATATTTAATAAGAGCTTATTATTGTTTTCTTTTAATTATTGTTATAGTAAAGGAATTTTGCTGTAAGTAAACCTCATGTTTAATATATTAATATATTTATTAAAAAACATTCAAATATGACATTCATGGTGAATATTTATACATATGTTTATTATAAAGGTTACCATCAAGTGACAGGGTAAATAAATGCTATATAATGAGTCTAATAATTAATTCCTAATGCTTTTATTTATATTATATTCTAATTCTACACAATATAAGTTATAAACTATGGACTTTAATCCTTCAAAAGTATCTTCATTACATTTACAAGGCTACATGAATTTCTTTACACTAGTACTGTATGTATGATCGGAAAAAAACGGCGTCCAGTTGGCTTAGAAATGAACATCGATGACATTCCCCATATAATTTTACATATAAAATGACAGCCATCTTCATTTCTTAGTCATCGCTGTGTTAAGAAAAAATGCCTTAACTAGGATTGAGATAAAAAGTATACCTTATTTAGAAATATAAATCAGAAAGATCTAAACTTGTTCAACAAATCAGATAAGAAGTTTTACGTTAACACGGCAGTTATGTTTACATACTTAATTTTTTATCTATAATTAAAAGAAATATAGTAAAACATATTCTTACACTAGGAATTTTTCCAAATTATAAACAATATTTTAAACTACAGCTAAAATATAATTTGAAGGGTCCAGGGTAAAAACTCGCTGGCACCATTTCAGTAATTTTACAGGAGAGCACTGGGACGGCTGGTAGCTATCAGGTTATTGCCGTGTATTCTATATTTTTACTAGGCATATATCATAGGATTCCGGTAACTTATTGCCCTGCACAATTTATACATTTTGTAGGGGCCAGTTAAACCTACTATAATATTGTAAAATCCTAAAATAAAGAAATTGGCACTTTTTCCCCTAGACCCTTCATTTTTGTTTACTAACATAAAACATTTTATTAAGAGTGAATAAAAAAGTATATGTTAAAACTCCAAGGTATTGAAGAATATGCTGATTGCCGATGTCTCTGGATATGTGGAAATAAATAAATCTTCTAGAAAGCCTTCTGGAAAGTCTTGATTCTGTAATAAAAGTATAAAGAAATAATTAATTATTTGTAACTTCAAATAACCAGTTAATTTATAGGGCACATAAAATATTATAAAAGATGTATTTAAATTTTCTTAACACTTTTTTTCACTCACAACTTTTTTTAATAGTAATACAACAAAAAACATAGATAAATTAATTTGTATCTGTAATTGAGAAATATTTGAATTATAATAATTAAAAAAGATGTTCAAAACTAAATTAAAAAAATCAAACTCTTTATCTACATATATAAAATGCTAATGTTTTTTATCTGTGTCGTCTCTACTGAAGTAACGACTTGCCCTAGAAAGTTGATTTTTTTACTAAAAGATGGTTAATTGGCTCTTCTAAAAACTGTCGTTAATTTAAAAGAAAATAAGAAAATAAGTATTCTTTTTTCTCATGTCGTGGCGGATGCGCCAGCATTCAACTAGTATAAAATTAAATTGCAAATTTATAATGTATTTTTAGTTGCCTATAACACAGTTAACAACGCCCGCCGAAGTATTTTATTTGAAATTTATCATTTATATCTACATATTTAAAAAAATACAATAATTATTAGGTATTTATTAAATATACCCGACTTAAAAAAACACTTTTCAGTATAATTTACCTAAAATTATTTAGTTTCCCTTTCAATGATGAATTTCATTCTTAATCCGCTGTTGAATGTTGAATTTACTTCAACTATCTTGACATATTGAACACGGTGGTTGAACGGCAGCTGTCCCAAAAATTCCTTGTTCCAAAGCAGTACAATATCGCATACAAAAGCTCAATTTTAAAAGGAATGAAAAGAAAATCGACAAGAAAATGAATCCAAAATTATACAATTTATGTAGGCATCAATAGAAATGAGATCAAAGACTTGGAAGTCTTAGAAGAATAGCAGTAAAATAAACAATAATACAAATAGAAGAAGTTTAGAATTACAATTAACCAACATAGAAAAAAATAAATTTAGTTTTATTCTGAATGATGAGTATATGATGAACGGAAAGTCATGAAAATGATTCAAAAATTACTATATAGGCAATAACCTTGCAATAGACAATAAAGAAAATGCTTTAGAGAAGTATTGCCACAGAATGGCCCAATACAACAAAAATATATATAAGTAAATGATGATTGATAATTTACACAAAGAAGTCTCGTAGCTTGGGTGCCAGGTCGTATCAGGCCGAAGCCTCTAGCGTTAGAACACCTAGCTCGTAAACCAGAGGGTGGTGACTCCCTTGGGTACTTCATTCTTGAAGAGAATAATATGAGAGACAAATACAGAAATAGAGGCATGTGGAATTGAAAAAAAAAACGTATGAGTAATGAACTTAAGTTTCCGAAGAGTAACACAAAAATTATATATGTAATTATATACATATAAGAAGACTTAGAAATACAATCAGTGGAAGAGTTTATAGAATTGATGAATGATGGCATATTCCCATAATGAAGACAATATGGAAGACAAATAGTGAAACAAAGATATGATGAATTGGATAGACGAAAAAAATGAGGAATGAATTAAGAAAAAATGGCATAAAAATAAATAAAAAAGCTATAATGCTATATACAGGCAATAGAACTGACAAAATATGTGCTCGAAAAGTCACAGAAGAATGACAAAAAAACATACAAATAAGACTATTACTGGAAGAATTTATAGAAGTAATGAATGACGATATTGCAATAACAAAGAAAATATAGCAGACAAAAACTGTATAACAGAGGTGGGCCAAAAGCATAAGAAAAAAATAAAGAAGTATTTGGTCAATCAGAACTGGAAAACTGACAAAAAGTTATTATTATCCTCCTCTCAGAAATGTCTAGTCAATATTTGACGTAAAGCACATAAAGAAAAAAACCTCCAGAGCATATAGGTTCGCCCCCCTTCATCAGATTTAACCCTTGGCCGACGATTAAGCCTCACCAGTCAGTTCCCATCCCAGCTAAGCAGCCTCGTCTCGGGTCACCCTCGTCACCCATCGAGCGGACATCCACCGGGACCCCCTACAGGCGGACCCCCCTCATCATCTTCAATGTGTCCGATATCCCGTCCCCTCTACTGTCGAGACGTCACGGGATACGTGCACGAAGAAGTCTCGTAGCTTGGGTGCCAGGTCGTATCCGGCCGAAGCCTCTAGCGTTAGAACACCTAGCTCGTAAACCAGAGGGTGGTGACTCCCTTGGGTACCTATGCATGCTACATAGGTCATCGATGCCCGAACAACCGGGTTAGGGGGTGACCCGGGTCTCCTCCTCTTCGGGGAGGCTAGCTATGATGCTCTGGAGTCGATGTTACTTAGGAAAATACATTGGAAATAATGCGAGAAGTGATATAAGCTGTAGAGACAGATTTTTGAATAAATGGCGAATGCGCCAGAAATTAATTGGAAATTAGTCCTTATTTTGAAATTTGAAAACACAGGCACACCAAACCAACAGCGTCTGTAAAATTACAGCAATTCATGATATATCATCTGTAACAATGAGATAAAAATGAATCCATTAAAACTAAATATCTGTGCAAAAAATTAGAAAAGTAATAAGTGTTTTACTTTTCTAATTTTATTATTGCCACAAACAATTAAATATGGGAGGCAAGGTATAACAAAGAATGATAATTAACCATGCACAAAATGAAGTAAAATTCTAAGTACATGGTATATTTTACCAAATTAATAAGAACTACAGAAATACAGTCAATGGAATTATTGCATAGAATTGATGATATTATTTCCACAATCAAGAAAATATGGGAGTCAAGCTATTATGAAATGAAAGTAAACCAAAAACAACATGAGGTTCTAAGTAGATGGTATTCTACCAAAAAGAAAAAGAAGTTGCTAAAAGTCAAAATATGGCCCCAAATAAAAATAGATGGTCTATGATAATAAGGAACCATAAATATATAACTCAGAGACCAACTGGATTTTTTCTCCTACATAATTAAATTTAAAAATGATGAAATGCGCTGATGAGCTTTAAAAATCAGTAAAAATATATTTATTTACCCAAAAAAAAATAAAATTCTAGATATACTTAGAAGTCCTGATGCATTGTTGATGGTAATATTCACGAAAATGGGATAAATGCTTAGATTAAGAATAAAAAGATAAATGTACTGCCCTGGAACTGTATACATCCATCGATTTGTTGTACAAAACCTGTAACAACAGAAATAGATATTACATTTGATTAATTATGCTGTAACCCTTATGTTTATTACACTAGTTTCATTAACATTAAATATAACTTAAAAACTATAGTTAGTCAGTTAATAAACATTTAATAATAATTAAAATTATTTTTATAAAATAAATTAAACTTACTTTTAATCAGTAAATGGAAGACCAACTTGTAAAACAGAATGATGCCCAAACATCAGGTTTATACAAGGGGTGACACCTCCTAAAAAAGAAAATTATAATTAAACATAATATTAAAACAATGCAAAATTTTAACAAAAATATAACGATAATGTAATATAAAACATATGTGAATGAATTTTATTTTATCTGAAAATATTATATAATTGAGAATGGGGGCCCCTTTAGGTATACAAACACCTACTTATTCTTAACAACGTAGAAAATGCTTGTTTGCCTGTACAGCACCGAAAAAATTACCTTTTAAGAGGAATTTAAGAGGAAAAACAACTCTACGCAAAAAAAATGGTCGTAAATATCTCGAAATATTTCGCATTAATCTAAGTAACTATATTTTTAATGCACAATAGGGTCATCAAGGAGAGCATCTATATTTCCATATACTCAATTTAAAAAAAGAAAATTATAAAAATAGGAAAAATGTATCAGGTTTTAATGATGATGTAATTGCAATATATTAAAGCGAAAAAAACTATTGAAAGCATATAAAATAATGCGTACTTACATTTTCAGGAGATTAAACAGGCCTTAAAGAACAGAATACGCTCAAATAGTGTACAGAAAAATCACTTTTTCCATTAAAAAATCGGAAAAATTGTAGAGCGACATAACGACATGCAGCTAACAACGAAAAATGTACAAGTGTCAACGTTGTCAGATTGAACACATGTAAAACAAAATAATCATTTTTTGCTGTATAAATAATGCTCTGTTTAAAAGAAAAATATTATTTATTCTACTCAATAAAGATTGAAACCATATCTGTATTATATGTTTATTAGATTTATCATAATTTCGTAACAGTTCAATTTGTTTTATACTTACACAAATATTAATTTAGATTAGTTTCAGGACTTCACTTGCATCTTGGCAACACAGGCGTAAAAATTCAAATGACAATTCTGTACTGACCAATCACAATCCATTACTAAAAATGGTGTTTTTGAATCTTGTGGATTTAAAAAGAGAAATATTTGTTATTTAGAAAAAAATATAAAGCTTTAGAAATATTTCTCTGACCTTGTATCTTTGATTAAAATTTAAATAATAAACTTCTAGAGTTACGCCAACATTAACAAAGCGCGCATGCGTAGTATCTATGAGCAAGGGCAACAAATAGACGGCTCAAAAGCACCAATTTAATACACATCATATTCTACTCATTTTTAATACAAATTGCTTGGTATACTTCATATCGTAGTATATTCTTTGACTTCATATTCAATTTAATTACCCATTTTATCTTTTTATTTCTGGTCAATGTAAAAAATAAACTTGAATACTATCGATGTTCTGAGAGTCTCGATGTTTTTTAAGCATTTCTAATAAAAAGTAAATAAATCGATAATCCTTCAAATCTTTTAATCTGTGGACATTTGCTGAGATTTGTAAATTATTGTTTATTGTATATATATTTTTTAAATTAAATACATAGAAATAGGAACAAAACTGAAAAGTTCGAGATGAATGAAAAAACTGAAGATATATTGAAATTAGTTTCACAAAATGGTATGGACAAAATTTGCAGAACTTGTTTACAAGAAGTTCACAACGACTATTTCGATTTTGAGGGCTATTACAATGAGAGAAAAATTTTGGAAATTTATATTAACGTAACTTCTGTTGAGGTACACTTAATTTATACTGATCTAGCTAATTTGTAACATTAGTAATTTAATTTGCAGGTTAACGTTGAGGATCTTTTACCTAAGAAAATATGCACTAATTGCTATAATGAAGTCGTTAAATTTGATATATTCAAAACTAGAGCTTTAGATTCAGAAAGGACGTTAGAAATTGTGTTGCTGAAGTTGAAAGAGGCTCAAATACAACAGTATCCATCCGAATCAAATGAAGTTTTTTATAAACAAGAAGACGAATGGCCTACTAATAATTTTTTTGATAATAATAGTGAGGATGAATCCGCAGATGATCTTCCTCTTTCAACGAGACTGAAACTTGAACAAAATAATCAAAACACTATTCTTGAACATCAAAATAATGTAGAGTATTCTAGTAAACCTACACTACGTAAGAAACGGATTAAACAATTAAAACATAACGATGACAATAGCAATAATCCAAAAAAAAGAAAAGTGCAGAGAAGAAAAGATATTTGTAAGCACTGTGGCAAATTAATACTAACTTACAAAATGTCCAGCCATTTGCGAACACATACCAAAGAGAAACCGTACAGTTGTGAGAAATGTGGTATTTGTTTTTCTGAGAAAAGCAATCTTAATAGGCATTTAAAAATTCACGGACAAGTTAAGCCACATACTTGTGAAATTTGTGGAAAAGGTAGGAATTTTTTTATTTATATTGATCTAGATGTATAAATATCTTTGTAGGTTTTTTGAGACACTCAAGTCTTGCAATTCATCTGGTAGCTGCACATAACAAAGAAAAAAATGTTTTTTGTCCGACTTGTGGAAGGCCATTTAAGCATCAATTTTTCTTAAACAGACATATAGTAAATATGCATAGTAAAAAAGAAAATGTAGAAAATGAAGTAAATGATCTGGTAACGAATGGACATAAAATTGAGGGTCAATCTCCATATCAATGTCCAATTTGTGGGAATTTTTACAGAACAAGGTCTAGTTTTAAAGTACATAAGTTAAGACATGAAGGTAAGTACTTATTCTTTGTTCTTTTTATGTTAGAATGTAATAGGAGTTATATTTTAGTACCTAAAGCATACCTCTGTAATATATGCGGTAACAGGTATTCAACTAAAGCTATATTAAAACACCATCAAATGGTACACACTGGAGAAAAAAATTATAGTTGTGTTTTATGTGGAAAAAAATTTAGATTTTATCCTTCACTGAAAACACATAGCTTGGTAAGTTGGTAATTAGAAAATTATGATTAAATAAAAAACTGTACTACAATGGTCCCTTTGAAAAAATAATTTTTACTGAATTTGAGTGTGAATGTTTCAGAAAACTATTTTTTTTTGTTTTTAAATATTAATTCTTTTTAAATTTTTATGTCAATTTTTAATAAGTGATATACAGGGGTTGCACAGTGGTTCCCCTTAATTAGATGCGCAGTCATAACTGTTAGATATCTAGATATAGCTTGACTGCACTTTTTTTAATAGAAATTGATAACAAATGCTAAATAAATGTATATAAAAAACTTAATGTAATATGTATTAAAAAAATTGGGTCCAGTTCGTGTGATTTGCATTTTAAGTTCTAACTACTCAAATCAAATTTATTTTAAATGTTGAAAAAATAAAAGAGACAGTTGTTTCATTTTGTAAATACAATTTTATTGTCAATTGATATACAGTGTGTTCACGAAATAAGTTGACACGAAGAGGTGTCAAATAACCACCCGAGATAACCATACGGTATAAGATCCGGCGGCAATTCGCGGCAGCCAGTGGCAATTAATTTATATGCAATATACTTTAAGCAACAAGTATTATCATGCCGTTTAAGAGGATTTGAAATGGAAAGTAGTTAAAAGTCTTAAAGAGTGACAAGCAAGAATGTAGAAATACTATTTTTGTTGCCGTCAAATAAATTGCCATAAACTAATATTACTTAGGTTTAATTAAGTGCAAAAAAGAAAAAACAGTTCTTTTTACCTTCTTTTCGAACGTCCATTACAGAAATGGCAACAGCTTTTATCAATTTTAATAAAATAAGTAATGAATTGGCGTTATCTGAAAACTGACATTTCTAATGAAAATAATGAATTTCTGTGACATTTCTAATAAAAAAAGCGCTTCGCTAGGCTTACTTGATTTTGTTATTTATGATGTATCGTTTACAGGGGAATATAGGAAAAGTATTAGCAACAGTTGCATGCAAACATTTTGAAATTAATATTTCTAAGTAATGACCTATCTGGAAACCACTGTGGGTTGGTCTGACTGAGAGTATAATTGATTATCATTTCAAGGGCCACTGTGACGTCGTTTTTTTATCGTATAGTATGTATATCCTTGTTTTTTTTTTCAGATTCATACTGGAGAAAAGCCATTAAATTGCCATATATGTAACAAGCAGTTTAGGCAACATGCTCACTTAAACACACATATTAAGGGGCAACATACCGCAGACAGGCCCTTTAAATGTACTTTCTGTCCTAAAACGTTTAAACAAAGGTATGTAAAGACACCTCTTATTCTTAACAGAACTGTCAAGGATCCCCACCCTAGAGTCCTTTTTCCGCCCACCATGCATGAATACATGGATAGCATTATCACAGGCATTATCCTTCCTTAATCTTTTTATTCAAAGGGGAGAACCATAGTAAAGCTCAATTTTTACACCTATTGCGACGTCGTTTTTATACCATCACATGCCCATCATATTTCAAAATTTTGATTATTGTTTTTCAGTTGCAATCTTGTGGTGCATACAAGGATACACACCGGTGAAACCCCTTATCTCTGTGATATTTGCGGTAGAGGATTTTACGATTCCAGTAGCTTGAAAAAACACAAAAAGGCCCATATTCTGGCAAAGTCGGAGATTTCCGACGACTGGCACAAACATGAAATGGAAATTAATGAAATGGGCGTGAAAGAAATTGAACTTACCAAACTACACAACTTTTAATTTTGTTTAAAGTTGCAACCAGATTTTCAGATGATATTATTTTGTATAGTTTTAAAACAGTCAAGTATTATTCTATTTATTTTTATGTATTATATTGTATAGTTTTTTTTTACTTACTTGTATAAGAATTTAAATTGCAATAATAATAATTTTTGAAATTATAAGGTTAATAAATGTTTATACATAAAACTATTCATATAGATCATACCAAAGTCACGTGATTAAGCTTGACCGGCACAGCGTTGCCCATATTTTCTTTGAATCAAAACATTTTCGGAAACAAAAATAAATTAATTATAAATACATAAACAGTTATTATTTACATCAAGAAAACTCACCTCCTTGACGGCACTTAAGGGACATAGAGGGTCATTACTACCGCTTTCCCGTTCAAAATATTCTAATAAGGTTGCGATGAGTTTTTTGCATTGGCTATTAAGCTATCTTGTATACTTCGCACTAAAAGAGGTTCTAAAAAGAACAATGTTCGACTGCACGGTCTGCTAGTAAAGTTTTTAAGCTAAAAGTATCACAACATAATTCATTTAAGCCAAAAACTCGCAATACAAAATTAAAGTGTCAAAACGAATGACAATGTCAGTAAATAAATAAATATGTGGCAATTTGACATTTTTACAGCAGAGTTACCACCTGAATCCCCAGCGGGAAATTTAAATTTCAGTTAGTCAGCCCGGCGCCGAATATGTCCATGGTTGGCAACAACGAATTTAAAAATCGCGCTCTCGATTACATAACTAAAAATTTAATTGGTATGGAATATAAATGATGCTCATGTCATCCTTTTAGAAAATTTTCACTAGTAATACCACTAGACAGTGGCTCACTAGTAATACCACTAGACAATATTTAAATAAAGTAACACGTTTATAAATATATATAATAATATTATAAATTTTCGCTCAAAGGTATTGTGACTATATGGAAAAAAATAAACTAAGATTGTTCTGGACTTCTATTTTGATTGACATTATTAATTTATTTTGTGACAATTTTATTTTATACCAGATTTTCTTATTTATAATTTTTTTTCTGGGAGGGGTAATTACCCCCATTATCTCTCCCGTATATGCGCCCCTGCCACTAGCTCATCGCTCATGAATATTTTTAGAAAATTATCCCTCGTCTTCGACTCGGATAATTTTCAAAATATTCATGAGGTCGAAAAAATTTCCGGATTTAATTTGACCTCGTATGGTATTCGGTAAGAAAATTCCACACCAAATTGTGTTTGAAAATCAAATAATTAAAATGTATTTTTGGTCGAATTGATTATTTAGTTACTGTGACAACTAAGTGACACCCAAACCTAAAAACTATTTTAGTTTTGAAGCTGTCAAGCGGCACGGCTTAAAAAAAATGTTTCGTTTCGGTCATGAAAGCAAAGAAAATATTCGCCAGGAGATTAAGCAGTTGACATCCGCGAATACTAGGAAATTGAAATGTATCAAAATTATCATGTAAACGAATAAAAACCAGACTCTTAAAAATATATTCTGTCTATTATAAACGTCAAAAAATTTCCAGTATAATTCGCTGTCGTGTGCGCGGGTGCCCACAAGGAAAAAATTTTCACTAAAATTTATCCGTTGCCATGGTGCTTTGTCAAAAAACACGTTTTGATTCGTTAAAAATTACAGGTGTGGAATTTTCTAAAGATGACACTGCTTTCAATGATCATCTTATTATTTTTTAAATTAAAACATCTACTCTGTCTAATGAAAAAAATATTGTGATAATGTCTTTACCTTTGTGGCGGTTCATTTCTTGAAGACTTCTGAGTTGCCACTAGAAGAAAATCTACAAAATAAAAAAGTTATTTTTTGTAAACACCACTGGGCGTTGATCCAACGGAGACTAATTTGTCAATGGTATGTTACTAATAAAACAATTTACCTAACGGACAAAAAAATAAAAAAAACACAAAGAACAAAGAAACCTCTTTAAAAAATCTAGATATCTTCAGTTTTTTAGGAAATACGTCTGTTATAAACCGTTGACATTCTAATAGAAGTATATCCTAAAGAAACTAGTAGTCTAAGAGCTAGCAACGTTTTCGAGAAAGTATTTTAAGACGCCTGGCTCTTTGATATATCTTTTACTATGCTCTCTGGAACAGCATGCGGCCCGTCTGGCTGCCGATACCCGTTGCGTTCACTACTGCGCATCGGAAGAAGATCCTATATTTTTTATTAATTTAGTCCTATAAATTCTAGTATTGAATATAAATAGAACATGTCTCCATAGCGCAGTGCGTAGAGTTTTCGACCACGAACCGATGATTCAGAGTTCGAATCCGGGTCAGGGCAAAGACTTTTTATTTTATTTTCGTTTATATTCTGATAGTAAAGTATTAAATAATTCTGGCAATTCAAAAAAAAATATATATTTAATACTTTACTATCAGAATATAAACGAAAATAAAATAAAAAAGTCTTTGTCCTGACCCGGATTCGAACTCTGAATCATCGGTTCGTGGTCGGAAACTCTACGCACTGCGCTATGGAGACATGTTCGATTTATATTCACTACTAGAATTTAAAGAAATAATACAAATATAGGATCTTCTCTCAATGCGCAGTAGGGAACGCAAAGTTTACCGGCAGCCAGACGGGCCGCATGCTGTTCTAGAGAGCATAGTAAAAGATATATCAAAGAGCCAGACGTCTTAAAATACTTGTTTTTCCGACGTTGCTAGCTCTCGTACTTTAGTGTTCTTGAATAGTTATATTTAGTGATACTGATGTATATCATTTTAATTAAAAATTGCATTTGTAGTCTTCTGTCAAAATCATATATTCTCTTTCTGGACAGACTATACATAAAAAACGTGTCTTTAGAGTGGTCAAATTATCATATTGTCCTATTTCCTATTTTTTTCAAAGTTGAAATCAAAAACTTTATTATTTACATATTTATATTTTTGTATTTGGCCTAGACAGTTCGATATAATGACCAGGCATGGGAAAATACATTACTTTGTATATAACATAAATAAGATTATAAATATATCAGATATATGACTAGTACACCTCTAAAATAACGTTAAGAAAAACTAACTTAAAAATACACAAATCTAATCTCACAAAGTCACAAATTAATAATATAAAAACAATCGTACAGATAAGTACCGCACGATCGAAAAAAAAACGGCGTCGGAGTTGACTTGGAAATAATCGCTGTCGTATCCAAATCGTCTCCGAGCCAACTTGACGTCTTTTTTTTTCGATCATACGCTATAATAAAATATAGGGGTGTTTTAAATTGTTTTTTTTTCCAAAAAGTTAGATCTTTTCAATACTGCAAATTAACTTGAAGTTTCTGTAACTCATTTAGTATTTTGTAGATATATAAATATAGATTACTTCACATTAGTTAATTTTTTTTTAAGAAACGAATCAGGTATATATTTTTTATAAAAAAAGTTTTTTTCTATAAGAAAAAAGTATATAAATCTAAGTAAAAAAGCTTAAAAATATTTTTTTTAAAAAAAGGTGCAATGATTTCGAAAAACCGAGTGATTTTTATAACATATTAAAAAATAGCACCGCAAATATGTTTAGTTCCTTCGTCGGTATTATTAAAACTTACATTACAATATTAATGTAACATGAAAAATTATGAATAATTTTATTTTAAATTTTAGACCAACATTTAAGCTACATTTTTAAAATTAATAATATTTTATAGAATATTTATTTACCTGTAAAGTAAATGTTATGCGGTCGAAAAAAAAACGGCGTCAGAATTGGCTTGGAAATGAAGATCGATGTTATTCCAAGCCATTTGACGCCGTTTTTTTTTTTTATCATACGTTTTTCATAAGTTCAAACGCAATAAATATGAGAATATTTGATTATAATGAACTTTACAGGAAAAATAAGATTTTATGTATGAAAATTTAAAAATTAGTGCCGTTCTTCTTTAAGTGATTTGTCACCACAGATCAAATATGTATTTCCCTGAAAGCTAGAATATTGATAAAAAGTCATTTTGTTGGTCAGTTCAACTGGCATAGACAAAACATCCCCCTTTAGAACATTTTCTAGTAATGGCAATGACCGGAAGTAAAAGCTATACTGTGCGAACAAACACTAGAGGCGCTGCTAGTCATTAAAAAATTAACAAATATTCATTTGTTTTTTAAATATGTCAATATTTTTATTTCGTTGTGTTTTGTGAATATTCGGTGTGTGATTTTGACAATTTCCTGATTAATTACTGGTATACTTGTACTTATTTTACCAAGTACATTTTATTTTAATTATTCATATTTAATTGGAATGGCTTTTTTCGACCGAGAACGCAAACCTGCGAAAAAGAACTGTAGCGTTCCTAATTGCGACAACAAAAATGGCAGTTTTTTTCGTTTTTTTTTCACTTTATAGGTATGTAAAATACATAATTTATAATAACATCAATAATTGTTTTATTGTTATAAACGTACGATCGGGTACTAATATAAACATTTTTTATTGTGATAAATATTAAAATTAAATTATATGTTATATGTAAATTACAATTTTTAATATATATTCTAATGTAATTTTAATATAGCTATTTCTTTACAGTTAAAAAAATGTTTCTGTAATATTCAAGAAAAAAATTAATTAAATATAGAGATCGCTATTTCATGAATTTAGTGCGCGAACAAACTCAAGGGGGCGCTTCTTTTACTTTCATTTCATGACATAAATCAAAATTCTAAAGGGGGATGTTTTGTGGTGGCATATGAAAAGGAAACCTGCAACAAAATTACACATACATTTTAAACTTATAAATTACATTAGTACAATTACAAGATCCAGATTTTTATAACTGATGATTTGTCTCCTTGTTTTTACACTATTTTTCTTAAAAATGAAATAAAATTACTTTGTAAAACCTAAAGTTCCAACTTAAATCTATACAATTCTACGTCACTGGAGAGTTTAACATCTGAACAAATGTCATATCACAATGTTTTCTGCTGTATTTCTTACCAAAAAAAGTTCAAATTGGTGTTTAACATCTCTTTTTTGCTGCCAAGGTTGACCTGGACGGGGCCTACTTTGTTTACGCGGAATCCGAACTACGGTCCTTGGCCATATCATTACTCAGGAGATGTTCGATCTCATCCGACCTCGTGAATGAACATTCCTGTTATGGAACAACAGCACGACCGAGTTTCCAGATGTTCGCCCGTCCATCCGCTCGCACCGTTTAACGTCGCTTAACTTCGGATGTTAATTATTTCTTTTACCTTCGTTTTCTCGATATTAAACTCTCTTGTCTTTTTCTTTTTGATTATGTATCTTATTCAAACTTAATAACAAAACCTAACGTTCAAACGAGTACAAAAATTGGCACGATATATACTAATAACTCGACCTTACGTCACACCACACATTAGTTCCTTTTTCCTCTATTAATTATAAGAAAATAATTTCAATATTATTACCTTTTCAACTACAATTACACGTACAATATGATACAGTTACTGAGAAATATGTAGTCCCTTTGTTAAAAACTTTCGAGTAAAAACGAAACAACGAATTTTTGGAATGAATATGAGTAATAATGGTTATGAGGTAACGCGTTGAAGTCAGTTAGTTTGTTTCTTCGTACGAAATTAATTCCTGATTGTCTAAAAAGAAATTTGAGCCTTAGGCCTCACTCACAGGGGATGCGAATTATAGCAACGCGCGGAATAGTCAGAATTTATAATCTTGCGTATATAGAATGTTCAGCGATCGTTCAACGTCACGTCATTTATTGTCGAACTCTCTCAATCACTTGACAACCAGATGAAAGAGATTGGTGACGTCATTACGCCATTTCGTGAGTTACTGCACATTGTTTTTAGTAAATGTCATTGTCATTTGATTTGAGGTTATAATTTTGTTGAAGGACAGCGATCAATGCAAAAATTAAAATTTGATTGTTGCTGTAAAACAAAATTCAAAAGTTTCTATTACAAACATGCCTCAAAGATTTAACCAAAATGAACAAGAGCTCATTGCTAAGTTTATAAATTACTTTTCTCGAGAAAGAGAAGCTGATATCTCATTCTTGCCCGTGGATGCCGTACATGAAGTAAGTACAATGCAAAAGTGTAATATTCCTATATAGAAAAATAAATTGATAGATTTTTAACTAATATAGCGAGTTGCTGATGCTTTAGAAATAGGAATTTTAATAGTCCAAAGAATTGGAACTAATGGGATCGTAACTGATGAAGAGTTCAACAAAATATGAATAAATGCCGAAAAAAAACGGAACTCGCTCAATCAATAATATAGGAACGTACTTAAAATTTTCTAAACAATATGAACTGATCTCAGACACATCCTAAAACTCTCTATGACAAATAATGATAACGTAACGTTGAACGATGACTGAACAGTCTTTACATGCGTTGAGATCGCACAGTCACTGCGATAAAAAGTTGCGAGAATAGCTAAAGTATCAGTTTGGGATTTATATTTTCTAGAAAATACCTTCTTACGACAATTATTTACAAAAGTGTAGAGTATAGGTGAATGAGATACTAAAAAAAGAAACGAATTTGGTGAATCTCAACATCTTTCGGAAGATACTTATTTCCACAAGAATTTTTTAAGTTGCGATAGTGATAATTCTGTTCTCGCTAATCTCATCCGTTCTGAAATTCGCAGGTTGACGCTTCCACTGTGCGGCCAGCCTTATAAGTCAAGTAAAGTACAACCGTCAAAAAGACTACACGTTAAAGAGGGTTTTTGTTACATCACAAAACGTTTTCTTTTCGTCATTTGACACGTCTGACTGGTAAATGTCAGACTGTTTGGAAAAAATCTTTGGTCGTCTCAACTATACATGGTAAAACCGCGTTTGGAGTGGTTCAAAATGGGTCTACGCTAAAAGCTGTTCTTCCAGATTCTTTATATACGTGGCATTTTGGTGCAATGTTGCCAAGTTCATGATATATTTTATAATAAAAAAATATATTTGTATTATACTTTCGGACTTAACTTTAAGATATAACTGATAATTTATTATGCACAATGGGACTGTTTATATTTTTTACTTCACACTAACATCCAATGCGACGGCTCCAATTCTAAGAACTCTCTATTTTAATATTATTATATCTATGATTTAGAAAATGTATTTATAAAATAGTTCGCTTGCAACTTTTGAGATGTTTCATATATATTATACCACACAATCGAAAAAAACTGCGTCAGAGGTGGCTTGGAACTGAAGATTTATGCTGAAGATCGCTGTCATTTTATATTTAAAGTTATAGGGAAAATGTAGGAGACCGTTTTTTATTATACTCGGACTTTTTAGGACCATTTAAAGAAAACATGAAAAACAAGACAACAAGTAATCGTGAATGTTTTGTAAGCTATAAAAATATAAATATTGATTAGATTTGTTTATTTATTATTGATCTGTTTTAATATTCGACCTGCAAATCTTCACTTGAGCTGTCTAACGAGTTTAACAGTTTATTAATAAAGTACTTTTCAATATTAAACTCCATTGAAAAGAAGAAGTAAACGTAAAAGCAGAGAATAGGTACATTAAAAATGCATAAAAGATAAATTTTATAATAGAGGTATTGAAATTTTGAAAACGTCAACATTTGACGTTTCCAGTATTTTACCAAACCGTTCCGTATCAAACCGATGTTTTTCAGGAACCGCTCTTTACCGTAGTTTACCGGTCTGGTTCGCCTGGTTGTGCAACGGAATACAGCCTAAATAATGTATATTCTGAACTTCTTATTATCGTTCAGCAGGATCAATACCAGAAATTCCCAAATATTGATAATTTACATAGAAAACCGTCTTGACGCCATTTTCAACCACTCAAAACACAGTTTTACCGTTAAACCCTTAATCTTTATGCTAGTAAATTTAATTTTTTCTCTTACTTAGTCTCTAAAGCCTCTAAATTAAATTGACTGACTAAAATCTCACTTAAATCTAATTTGAATATTCTCTCTACAGTCTACCAAGTTTCGTTTTTTTAGAAAGAGTCTTTTTTTCGATTAAGAATTTCCAGGAGGTTCATCCCCACCGTCGCCGCTACTGTTTTCCTTGTGGATTTTCGGATGGGAGTAGTTTTCCGGTGGACTGATGATGTCCGAGTTTGAATTCAAAACGTCTTTCCGCCTGGGTGGACGTTCTAAACTACCTGTTAACGAAACATCATAGATATTTTGTATTGAATGTACTGACTGCGTGAAATGAAAGGTAAGTTAACGTCTCTTTTTTGCTGCTAAGGCTAATCTGGACGGGGCCTACTTTGTTTACGCGGAATCCGAACCGCGGTCCTCGGCCATATCATTGTCAATGGCCTACCGACTTGGCGAGTGTCTAAATCGACTCTTACTCACGAAATATCCCATCTCATGCCTCAAACCGACGTCAATGAGCAGTGTGCGTCAATAGATTTTACACTCTTGCCATGGAACAATAAAGATTGAACTGAGAAATAAGTATAGTTTGAATAAAAAGATTAAGGAAGGAGCATATCAACAAAACTTAGGTCAACCGCAATGGAACTCAAATATGGCCGACTTAAATTCCGGTTTATCAGTGCCGTTCTAATTTTATTTAAAAAGTGTAAAACTATGATGTTGGGTAGACGTAAAGTAGACTCAATAATTTGTTGTTTTATTTTACGTTGTGAATAAATGTTGGTAGTTATTAAAATTGTTATAAAAATATATAATTCTAATAAAAATAGATAAGTTATAATAATCATTTATTAACACAAACATCGGATACGCTACTGAAGCAGGTTAGTCAAATTAACGTATCTAAATTCTTTGACATCTAATCTTCGACAAGTAGTAAATAAAAGCAAAAATGCAAGAAAAAATATATAATTAGTTAATTTAAGTGAATTTCATAAATCATCGGTTTACTACAAGTATGTATATTATATAGTCACTTACTAGCGAACAGTTATTCCATTATTTCATTCGATTTTTGACCAGATCTACCGCACGCTACACAACCAACTATTTTTTCGATAAATCGCAATAGTGCCACTGTTAATTTAAATTCTGCCACAATTTCCATCTAGATTTACTACCTTTATACAACTATAGTCTGTGAAACGAATAACTTTGAATTTGACAGTTCCCGCGGGCTTTTCTAGTGTTAATTTTATTAGGTTAGCAACTTGCGGCTATGCTGACGCAATGCCGTCTCTAATAGAACAGGCTTGTAGCGAGATTTATGACGTCACGCTAGTTACATACCACAGATTAATATATTGTAGAATACATGGAAAACATAATTATTCCTGGTATTTTTGGTTTGTATTTTAAAAATGATATAGTTTACATGAAATATACATAATATACAGTTAATATAAACAGTTAATATAAATAAGTTAATATAAAAAAATATATTAACTGTATATATATTTTTTTATAAATAAAAACGCTGATTAAGTTTTCATTTGGGTTTTCATTTTTTTTTGGTTAAAAAAAACGTTTCGGCTAACATTATAGCCTTGCTTTGTCATATGATTTTTTTTTCATTTTAAACCAACAAAAATAATGAAAAACCAAATGAAAACTTAATCAGCATTCCCGAACCTAAATCCCAAGAAAATCAAAAATTTTAGAATAAGTTTACATATAAAATGACAGCGATCTTTATTTCATAGTCATCGCTGACGCCTTTTTTTCTAAGATATTGTATTATTTGCAAATATAATTTTTCGAACATTGATACTTGCAAAATATACATATAAATTTTGTGAATGCAAATAATAATAATTAGTAGACATTGAATGTTTTTTTGTTAAATTAAATCGATTTTCAAACCAAAATTTAAAATATATTTTACATTTTACCCAATATCTTTTGTATGGTTCATAGTTTATTTGCCAAAGTATTTATTACTATAAATAGGTATATAATATATTGTATTTATTAACTGTATATTATGTATATTTCATGTAAACTATATCATTTTTAAAATACAAACCAAAAACACGAGGAATAATTATGTTTTCCATGTATTCTACAACATATTTATTAATCCGTAGTATCTAACTAGCGTGACGTCATAAATCTCGCTCCGAGGCTGTTCTATTAGAGACGGCATTGGTCGGATATTTCGAAATGTCAAAAGCTGATGACATCTGACTTTTGACAATTATTCCATTTCGTGTTGATTTTTGCAAGAAGAGGCAGAATTGTGACATGTTTTATAATTTTCCTTTTCTATTTCACGAAAGTAAAAAGAGTTACCTATCTGATTCGGTCAGTCACTCAATTTAAAGAATATCAGAAACTTTATTGACAGAGGGATTTTATATTTGCCATGTTGGTAAAAAAATAACGGTCAAAATTCAAAGTTATTCATTTTATAGACTATATCAGTAGTAGAATAAATAATAAATAACATAAAATCAGCTCCGTAAAGACTGACAAATCCACAAAATTTCAAATCAAATTCAAATGTGTCAAATAAATCGTCAAACAGAACTGTCAAGGATCCCCACACTTTTTTCGCCCACCATGCATGAATACATGGATATATAGGATTATACTCATTCCTTAATCTTCCTATTCAAAGATGGTTAACAAGTTCTGAATAATATTAAGAATAATATATAGATATTCAATAATAAATTCTAATAGATTAAGAATACTAATTACCTCCCAAGTCTAGGCTGGAGTTCAAACTTCCTCCAATTTTAGGCGGGATGGGTGGAGGATGTTCCTCTTTGAGACTCAAGCTGGCGCCATCTTGAGGACTGCCGCTGATGTTGAGTTCAGAGATATGTGGGCGCAATTCGAAGTCGATGTAACATCCCTGAGCGTTGAAATTGTTTAAGCTATTGCTGTAAATAAGGATAAAAGTCTTTATTTTAAGTACGCTTTTAAGATATTACATCAGACAAATCAAACTTTTTAATCTGAAAATTTTGAAAAAAGGATTATATTAAGTCTGTGACCAATCAAACATCTTTTATACATATCTATGGGTATATCTTGAATATTGAATAATATAAAAGAATACTAAGAGATATTGGAAGAAAATAATTTTATCTTACCTTGTTTCGTTCATGCTGATTCCGGAATCCCTCAAATCCCTTGCGTCCACGTTGACAGTCCCTAAAATACCCGACGTTGCCAAGTCTCCTTCGGAACTAGATGGCGCCGCATGTGCCGGTTCGTCCAGAGGCAAATACTCCGCGCTACATATAGATGGCGTGGATTTTTTTTGTCCGCGTTTAGGTATGTTGGGTGGTATATCATTTGGTAGTGACTGCACGCGCTTATCAGGAGCTATAACAGAAAAAAAAACTAAAAGAAACCATTCATAATAATCTAAGTAGCGAACTAAAGTTACAAGTTTAGTATGTATAGCAAAAGAATATATGACAATAGTGACACTTGTCTCTCATTTTAATTTAGAGGCAGTTTTTTTACTTCTGTCATTTTTTGAAATAAATTAAAGTATATGTAAAATTATATATTCTTTTGCCAGACCATGGTCTTGTTAAAAAGTTTTTACTCCCCTCAATACCATAAATAAGATACCTCCATTTTTTGACTATGGTATGTAGAGGGTGGTCCGAACTGTATTCCGGAAACTTCGGCAGCATATTCTGCAGATAAAAATAAGTAAAAAAGTTCGTATAAATGTATGTCGTAAAATGCTTATTTTCTAAGATACAGAGTGTAGAAGTTTCATTTTTATTTTGATTTTTTCCAAATAATTTGTGAGGTAACAACAATGTGTGGATGAAAATTGGTGTCTGGGAGTTTTTTGACATGAGAAATTTGATTTTGATGTCAATATGACTCCTAATTGTAGAGGGCGCCACCTACATATTTTTTAACTGGTTTGAAGAGTAATAACTTTTTTTTCAATAATGACAGGTATTGACTATTTCCATTCTAAATATCTCGAGAGTTGTTGCTCGTAGCGATTTTTACCAAGACATTTTTTAGGTAAAAAATCACAGAAATGTATATTTTTTCACTCAGTAGTTTTATACAGGTACGTACGAAAAGTTGTTACTCTTCAAACCAGTTCAAAAATATGTAGGTGGTGCCCCCTACAAGTAGCAGGCAAATTGACATCAAAATCAAATTCCTCGTGTCAAAAAACTCCCAGACACCAATTTTCATCCAAATATTGACGTTACTTCACTAATTATTTGGAAAAAATCGAAATAAAAATGAAACTTCTACACCCTGTATCTCCGAAACTAAACATTTTAGGACATACATTTATACAAACTTTTTTACTTATTTTTATCTGCAGAATATGCTGCCGAAGTTTCCGGAATACAGTTCACCTAACCACCCTGTATATTTTTCAGAAATATACTCGAAAACGATTAGTATGGTTAATAAATGACGTTCTCTTGGCTATAAGAAATTTTGAACAAAAATAAATGTGCCTATGCCTACAAAAATGTAATTTTTATACTCACATCACACGGTATATGGCAGATAAACACGAAAAATCAACAATTCAACTTACTGTGTGACCTAGGCGGTAGTGGAGGTGCCTCATCGATTCCAGAATCAGGCCAGGAATTCCTTAAAGGTGACGTACCATCAGTCGGCGTCATTGACATGGCGTGTCTCAACAACTTCGGCGAAGGTGGTTTAGTTAACGACCTTTCTCTCGAATGAGTTGGTTTTGGTGGTAGAGGAATATCGCATGGATCAGAATCTCTGAAAACGAATTTGTGGAATCGTTAAATTTATTAATTTATAGGAAAACCAACAAAGTTTGCACGTCACAATGTTGTCATGGCTACTTTCTTCACTTTATTTTTTTTTCAACTTTCATTGATTTCTCTATATGCGAAGGACTGGCAAAGGTTAGTCTTAGGTCGAGATTTCCGTATGTAAGAAAAGTACAATACGTTTATAAAGTACTGAACAAAGATAGAACAGTAAACACGTTGCCAAACGTATGAAATAAACCGAGAAAGTGTGCACATTGCTAAGAGACGCGGAAGGGGATATAGCAGATTTGTCGCAGTCGACCGGTCGACCCAATCAGTACTTGTCAGTACTTAAAGTCCTAGGGAGAGGTGTACATCATGCGTTCAGCTTCACGATTTCATTACGTTTCGTGACACTTTATTTGTTTATTTATTAACCTCGAGTCGTTGTAATTTTCCCTATGGCTTGAAAAGTTTTAAGTGCAAGAAACACTTGCATTTTTGGTACAAATAAGTGGATTTTAGTTGGTGTTTGACAGTGGTCACGCTATTAGAACTCTGAAAGAAACAGAACTCTTTTTCAAAAACTTTCTCAATACCTATTTCTGCTATATTTTCTTCGCAGACAGTATGTGAAAATCTTTGCTATGCACTAAAAGTAAATGGATGGATTGTTTAAAATTTTTGAATGAAAAAAACCTTATCGATTTTTTCTTATTTAAACATATTGTAAAAGATCCGAGCAAAATTAAAAAAAGTTTCAATATCTAAAGTGGTTCTTAGGTTATGGCGTGTTATGTGTTAAAAAATTGAGTTTTTAAATTAACGCGATTACTGACGTTTTCTCCTTATAAAAAAATGGACACCCTAATGATTTCATCTAGTTTTCTTTTCGAAAAAAAAAATCTTTTAAAAATAAGCGGTTTGCGATCGTGATTTTACTTGATAGGGAAAGGCGTACCGGCAACCCGCAACGCTGCAACAGCACACCGTCGCCTTATTTCTGTCAGTCCGACTTAATAAGATCCCTATGCGATTTACTTCCACAAATATAAAAACCGACCTAAAAGTAACAGTTGCCAGTACGGTATATTCTCTTTAAGTGTCGTACCTAGACTTCATAGAAGGTAAACTGGAACTACTGTACTCCAAAGGACCTCTGGTAGGCGTTCGCAAATCGGAAAAACTGGTGTTGTTGAATCCCTGAGATTTTGGTCTGCACTCCCTTTGAGGTATAGGTGGCGCTATGGTTCCCGTAGGCAGCGAGAGGTTTTCTCTGTTTAGTATTGGACGATCTGATTCCTATAACGCATTTTTATTTTAAAACGCAAGAAAATCTATAGTTAGGAATGTTATTATTTACAAAAATATCGATATATTTTGAAAAACATACATATTTCGTAGGACAAGAAGAATACAGGGTATAAAAATGATAGTGTACCAAACTTAAGTGGGTGATACTATAGATAAAAATTAAACAAAAAAGATCCTATAGTTCATATCAAATAAACTTTTAGTCACGTGATTGAGCTTGACCGGCACAGCGTTGTCCACTTTTACATATTTTCTTTTAAAAAAGAAAAATAAATTAATTATAAAGATATAAACAGTTATTATTTACATCAACAAAACACCCCTTCTCAACAGCATTTAAGAGACATTAAGGGCCATTGCTACCGCTTTCCCGTTCAAAATATTACAATAAAGTTGCAATGAGTTTTTTACGGCTATTAAGCTATACTGTACACTATAGATTATTAAAAAAATGCCCACGAAATATATTATATATCTTTAAAAAATATATCTGCATCTCATTTTACTACCTACCTTAATCTATAATGTTAGTAAATATTATTATTAGTAGTACGCACAGGAACCTTTCTATCAGCTACACAACAACAAACAGAGAAAAAAATCATAGGTTAACTAACTTTGCTCATGCTTATCTCTTCGTAGCCCACGTAAAACCTAATACTGTAACCTGGAACGGCATGCATCGTTCTCCGTTTGTTAGAAACAAGATTTTTGAAGCCTACCAGCGGTTTCATGTAGACGGTGTCGTAGTCCATCGGCTGATGGTCAACGAGGTGACCGTAATTTCCGCTGGAGTTAGTAGAGGATCGGTTACTTCCTCCGTTCTCCACTAGGAGGCGCTTTTCTGACGGTAAAGGAGGCAGGGGAGTACTAGAAAAATAAAAAATACGTTATTTTGACATTTACGTTTGTCTAATTTAGGCTGTATTTCGTCGCAAAAACAGGCGAACCAGACCGGTAAACTACGGTAAAGATCGTTTCCTGAAAAACATCGGTTTGACCCGGAACGGTTTGGTAAAATATTGGAAACGTCAAATGTTGACGTTTTTTTGAAAGAAAACGCCTGGCGTAACCATCTTCTGATGCGTGTTAAACTCGTCAGGGAGTATGGCAGTAGTGATAATTTTAGTTAAATTATACTTATATACAAAAAAGTAACTCATTATTTTTTTGCATATTAGTGTGTTTTCTAAAGGATAAAAGAAAAACGATTGACCAAGTCAGTGTCAGACAGAGAGACAGTATGTTATACGATCTAAGGTAATAAATACACTTAATAAAAATTACGTACTTGATAATACTATTTGGCGTTTGTTGACTCAGCGATCCTAAACTTTCTCTCAACTGTAAAAATCTTTCTACAAGTCTTTGGTGCAAGGGTTGGACACTAGAAGGGGCTAACTTCCCGTGGAGGTATAATCCTTCCTCTATAACCTACAAAAAAAATGAGTTATATTTTTTATTAAAGTAATCTCAACATTTTTACCCTTGTTGCATTTAGGATGAGATCTTGCAACGTGTTAACGTAACACTTATGTTCAGGATAAAGTTTGGTAAATTCTTTGGTGAAGAAGGCTTGTTGGTATTTGCTTAATCCACCCTGAAATATATAAAAGAACATTTCGTATTGTAATATAATATTTTCTCTGTCAATAAAATTAAATAATATACCTGAACATTAGCATCGATGATTCCCTGCAATCTCATTGTGAAAGGATTAAGATTTCTCTTGGGTTCCTGCGTGTAAAGGGCTATCAACTGTCTCAGTTCATTTTCCACGCTTTGCATCGTTTCGCATGCGTACTGCACAGGCGCAATCTCATCGGTCTGCCTGTAAATCACCTCGAACCATCTCAAGATACCGGGTAGAGGCGCTGCTATCTCAAGTACAGTCCTTTCGATCCACAACGTCTAAAATTGATGGAATATTTGTATAAATGAAGCAATATTGGTATAATCAATATAGTAATCGCAACACTTTCCGATGCACGTCATCAATCATCTGGAAATTGACACTAAAGCCTATAAACCTGACTTTTCGTTTGTCAGATCGAGGGTTACAGCAAAGTCGGCCTGACGATGGAGATAAATCTCCGAAACCGGTCGTCGAATGGCTGTTTCCCTCGGTCTGATGAACTTAATGCAGAGAATAAGCATATATGTAGGGTTTTCAAGGCCTTAATTTGCTTCTTTTAAATAAAATTTTGCCAAAAATGTTTAAATTTGTTGTATCATTTAAGATACCGAACAGCTCTTCATTTTACTTTATAGAGCAAATGATTGTAAGAGATATTTTATTTAGAATAAAGCTGCAAAAATTAGTTTAAACCGAATTTTATTATCGCTATGTTGGTCACATTGCGCCGTTTTCAGCAAGGTTGTTGTTTATTATTTGACAATTATCCTAATATTGTCATTATTTTGTATATTATAGTGTTGTTGTTGAATCTCTGTAATTCTCGTTTTTTGCCTATTTTCATAGTATTTTTTTTTAAAATGGTACTTTTAAGCAGAAACAGTTCTTTGAAGAACTAAATTTTCGAGTTTTTGTATTGCATTTCTTGAAATTGTGTGTTGAAAATATGCCGAAGCATTTAAACAGTCGAAGCAAAGAGCTTGTAGCTTCCCTGATAAACTATTTTGAACAAGAACGTGACAATAAAGATCCTTTATTACCCTTAATACCCTTATTACCCTTGACAGATCCTTTATTACCCTAGAAGGCAGAAGATCAGCGGGACGCCGACGAATATCGTGGCTGCATTTCGCAGGACTGCGTCCACATGGACCGGAGTGACTTCAACAGCTTTGTTCAAAACGGCAGTGAACAAAGTAATATGGACCAATGTGATAGCTAACATCCAAAGAGGATAGGCACTTTAAGAAGAAGATTACCCTTGACTGCAGTCAGAGAAGTAAGTTTGATTGATAAGCACATTACACCACTTTCAAAGTTATTTCTACGTTAGTTTTTAATTAAATTCTGTTATTATTAGCTTGTGCATTAATAGCACCCTCTTACTTGTTATTTATGGTGTTGTAAGATGTACATAAATAAATAAATAAATAACCCATAATAACGCTTAGAATAATCTTCATAATGGACTAGTTTTTGCCAATATGTAATAAGTAAAATAAGCTATAAAACAAATAAATCATATAATCACTAAACTATTAGTAATTAAAAATAAAACTTAAAAATCTTTAAAAAATGATATAATTATACTGTTTGTCACTTTTAAATTAAGATTCATCTCATAAATCCATCACAATCTGGCAGCGCTGTCGCCATCGCTTGTCACTCAAAGTTGATCACGTGCATCGGAATTGTTTTGCGATTACCATACCTTTATTTCGTTTTCTTTATCTATGATGCCTTTATGCACCGGCCTGTCACACTGGAACCTCTTCACGTCGTTATAGTGATAAAACCTAGAGATTTTTTCGGGAATGTCGGTCGCCATAGTGATAGGCGTGCTTTCTGGAATGGGTTTAACGTTGCATATTTGTATGACTAAAAGAAATCAAAAAATTATGAATATATGTGTTGATATAGTATATAGTTTAAAGGTAACGTACATTGGCCATCTGAATTAATAATACTGTCGTCTGGTGGGGTGTTTTTCATCAATATTTGAGCGGAGGGAAACTCGGTTTGTAATCTCTGAGTGAAGGCACCGATTCGTTCGTAAGCTAAACCTCTGTACACAAATTGCTTATTCTAAAAGTAACCCAAAAATAGTTATAATTAATAATATCTAAATAATTTCACATCCTATACAGGGTGGTCCGAACAGTATTCCGGAAACTTCGACAGCATATTCTGCAGATAAAAATAAGTCCTAAAATGCTTAGTTTCGGAGATACAGGGTGTAGAAGTTTCATTTTTATTTCGATTTTTTCCAAATAATTTCTGAAGCAACGTCAATATTTAGATGAAAATTGGTGTCTGGGAGTTTTTTGACATGAGAAATTTGATTTTGACTACTATTTGTCAATATGACCACTATTCGTAGAGGGCGCCACCTACATGTGTTTTAATTGTTCTACAGAGTAATAATAAAAAGTAATAATAATAACTTTTCGTCCGTACCTGTATAAAAATACTGGGTGTAAAAATATACTTTTTCGTCATTTTTTACGTTAAAAAATGTCTCTTGGTAAAAATCGCTACGAGCAACCGTTCTCAAGATATTTAGAATAGAAATAATCAATACATGTCATTATTGACAAAATATAAACATGTTGTAAATAGTTATTTGACAAAATGATTAATTTGGGGACTTTTTATTTTTTTAAATTAATCATAAACTTTACGTCGAAAAAATGACGGTAAAACAGTTTCTGTTGAACCATTGGCACAAATACATTTCAAATTTATGATTTCAGTCTAATAATTATTTAATCAACGTGCTGAATTTATGTGACGACGTCATGTGAATGACGACAGGTATTGATAATTTCGATTCCAAGTATCTCGAGAACCATTACTCCTAGCAATTTTTACCAAGAGACCCTTTTTAGGTAAAAAACGCTGTAAATGTATATTTTTTTACTCAGTAGTTTTGTAAAGATACAGACGAAAAGTTATTACTCTTCAAACCAGATAAAAATATGTAGGTGGCGCCCTCTACAAGTCGGAGTCATATTGACATCAAAATCAAATTTCTCATGTCAAAAAACTCCCAGACACCAATTTTCATCAAAATATTGCCGTTACTTCAAAAATTATTTGGAAAAAATCGAAATAAAAATGAAACTTCTACACCCTGTATCTCCAAAACTAAGCATTTTAGGACATGCATTTATACGAACGTTTTACTTATTTTTATCTGCACAATGTTCTGCTGAAGTTTCCGGAATACGGTTCGGACCAACCTGTATAATATAAAATACTTACCCTCACAAATAGAGGAAAGCTCAGTCCATAAAATCCAACTCTAAAATATTCAGGTTCCGGTCGAAGTTGCGTCAAAATATTGTCGTAAAACTTGGCTTGGCATTTTAAAATATCACTCAATTGCTTATAATCAAAAAATATCGTCTCGTATAGCTCCGCCAACTCTTTTAACAGCGGTATTCCTTTTTCCCAACACTAAGTCAAAAAGAAATCAAGAAATTTAAAGTTTTTCAACGTCTTATAAAATATCAAAAAAATACTAATTAATAGTTATTTTTCATACAAGACGATAAAATGGTATTTTATCGTCGTGTATAAAACAATATTTTTTTCCATAGCGGGTTTCGTTTTAAAAAATTATTCAGAAATTATTATTTCAAGGAATTTATTACGAGTAGAAAAAATATTGTGCTGGGTTGGCGTTGGTTTCTATGTAATTTGATAAATAAATAAAGCTGTCTCTTTAGTTGTCAGTTTTGAGTCAATATCATGCCCTAGACACTCAATGGTAATTTTATGGAACTACAAATTTAGTTTCTTCCGCATCGCCAGACGGCGCAAAAGACATTAAAGTACAGATTTCTAATTTATATATGAAGATGACATGACAGCCTCTATATTTACTACCATCTATGGTCTAGTTTTGGTCTAGTTGTCACTTAGTTGTCAAAATGTTGGTGATCCGTCAAGTTATTTTAAAAATTATTAATTCAGATATTCCTGATTTGCCAGAAAGTTCGGTGATTTGTGTTTATAGTTTGTGTTTTTATTAGTTTGTGCATTTTGATATTTACAATCGACCATCATTTTCGTGTGAGATAATAAACTTTTTTAGCAAAGACCTTTTAGACAGCTTAGATGAATAATACATTTGTGAACGAAATAAAAAAATGTTTAATCATAAATAAGTAAGTACATAGTTGGTAATATAGTACTTTAAGAATTAGTAGTCTATAATATTTTTATTCTAATATTATAATTTATACCAGACCAAATCAAAAAAATAGGCGCTATGTACTCTATGTTGGTGTTTAAAATGTATGTATTCATAATTTTATTTTTAGTTTTGAATATGTTATACTTCTAATGATCTAATAAAACATAAAATATAGTAAACGAGTCTCTATTTATTATTTTATATTTTACAAGGAATAATTTTGCGCTTGAATAGCGTTACCGTTTTAGTTAGCGTTAATAAGTAACGGAACGGTAAAATTATGTTATGCCAAAACTCCCCATTAGTTTCTTCCGGATCACCAGGTGGCTCTAAATGACGGACTTGTTTGTTTTATATCAGTGTCCAATTTATCTCTAGTACGTGACATTAGTCTATGGTTAATATTTTTTAATTCTCTTTCGTGTCGATTGCTGATTGAATTGGAGCCAGAAATGGCTCAGAAAAACGAAATAAGTAAATTATCAACAGATATTCAGGCTGAGGCGACAAACGCCATATCCAAACTACTTCCATTTAAATCCCGAATAACTTATGAAAAGGAATCATTTTTTTTCAAAAATGGAAGCAATTAAAAAACGTGTTTTTTAACCTATACTCGCTGTTAAAGTATCATTTAATCTACCCTTGCGGTTAAAGTACTATTTTATCTACTATTTTTGAGAAATATAAGGGAATTTTAACAGTTGCTATGGAAAAAATATCAAAAAACTACTATTGTATTATTACCTTCCCCTTATCGAAATAATTAATGATCTGCCTGTATAGTAACTCTTTTACTTGACACTCTGAATGATTGGGGTAATTTGGATCAGAAACTATTTGATTATTCGTCCAAGAGAGTTGATCGGCGTATAATTTCATTGTAAAAGCTGCTTCAGTAAAGTTTTCAGCTGACAAATGGAGATCGTGGAGTTTGTAAATATAGCGCAGGTACATCTCCTTGCGATTAAATTCGTTCTTATAGAAATTCTAAAAAAAGTAAACCCATTTCAATAACCTTCCACAGTTTTTTATAGTTATAATATTCTTACTAATAAATTGAATGTACAGCTCATTCGTTTGTCTCTGTTTTCATCACCCTGTATAACGTTCCTGTAATCTAACAAACGCTCGAGAAGCCTGGTTATGGAGCTGATAAAAGCAGCACCACTTTCTTTCCAGGCTGGATCTTCCGATTGTACCCGATTTAGGAGGCTAAAATGTCAATTTGGTTAAACCAATCCCAGAAAAAAGTAAAAAAAATCTATCAACTAAACTTCTAAGTTATTATATTGTACTTACACTGCACTAAGATGCTCCCTTGTGAATGCAGAATAAATAATTATTGTAGTTTAATAAAACTGAATTACTAAACAACGACGTAAAGTACTATAAGCTTGCATCAACAAGATTTTTTACTAACTGATCAATTTTCAAGATCAATATTTACATGGATCTTGTTATAAGTTTCATCGATTTTAAAATGTATTTGTTAAAAAAAGAAAAAAACTCTCTAGATAACATATTCAAGGTGATGCAAACTTTATGAAATATACTGGACGTGTCAAAAAGTTAACAACAAATGGAGATTTTCTACTATTATTGAATTATTGAAAAAAATGGGGAATCTGGTGTTTAACCATAGTAAATTTTTGTTATTTTAAATAAAAAATTCAATTGAAGTGATTAAAAAATACTCCCACAATACAAAAATAAATGCAATGAAGTTACAATTAAGTAGAAAATTGTGACGTCACCTATCAGCATTTGTCTGAATAGTTGACAGAGGGCGCAAGCCTCTGAAGAATAATATTATGGCGTGTCTAGTTCTCTGCTACCGTATTTACACCATATATCTTAAAATCACGTTAGATTTTTCTATTTTTATTAAGATCGTTAAAAAATACGTTTTTATGTGGGATTATTCTTTATTACCCCAATATTAAATTTACTTTTATATTTTTTACTACTAGAAATTAAAACTTAAATTTTTATAATTAAGTTACTGCCATTTTTATCGAAGCACTAAACACTACCAAAGTTGTTCGGATGTTCGAGGCGTTCGGGGGTGTTAGATTTGTATTTTGTGGGTTTTGCGTTTGGCGTTAAATACTTTGAGTTTTCAATTTTGTTTTATTGTACCCTCTTTATTATTTTTCTAATGAAGTATGTTAAAGTTTGTTTTGTGAAGGGCTGTCTAAATAACTCTGAAGGTTCTCCAGAAAAAGTTTTTATAACTGTTCCTTTGGATGAAAGCCGTCGAAGAGCCTGGTTTGAAGCAGCAAGACAACAATATGTCAGCAAAAGTACGAGATTTTACTGTAAAGATCATTTTATCGTAAGTTCCTTAAGTTTTATTTTACAATTAATTTTATATCTACTTTAAAATATATTTAGAAAAATGGTTTTTATTTATCTTTGTACCTGGTGGCAAACCGTGACACTTTTGATAGGTGACGTCAGAGATTGCAAAAGTGTAAATTTGAAATTCTTAATATTGATTAGTTTTTTTTTAAAAAATGGGATGAAATTGAAGTAAAATAAAAAAATACGGGTGTCATAAAATTGTATAAAGATTAATTATTTGCAATAAAAAAACTATGGTTAAACTCATGGCGACAAATAAAAAAATTATAAACTGTCTTACATATGAAACTTTTTGACACACCCTGTATATCTATGAACGATCAAAAAAACTTATGATCAAGCTGGTTTAGACTATTGGACACGCTAAACGAATAACACATAACATTTTTTCAATTTTATAAATAAAAACTACAAAAACAAGTAAAGTAGTTCAAATGTACCGCCGTACTTACATGGTATTAAATAGTCTCCTATACTCGTCGTCGCCCTTATTTTCGCTGATCAGTATGTCGAGTTTGTCGATCAGTTCGCATTCTACTTGCTTGAAATTTCCCCTGGCCCGTTGCTCGCACTCCATCATATCGAAAAAGATGTGCAGAGTGGCTTTTCTTAGTTCTATTTCAGGTACCAGAGTTACTTCGAGAAAAGGTCCGACCATGGAGGGAATAAAATGAAGTTTGCATTCACCTTAAAGTAGAAAAATTTGTTGGAAGGCTTCTGATGAAGACCACCCTGTATGAATACGCACCTAAAGATGACCACATGGACAATATCTGAAAACCCATCAGCACTCTCATGTCGCCATATTTTTCGATGATTTTTTCTCTTTTTACATCAGAGAACTGTTCTAATTGAAGAGATTGCTGAGTGAGATAGTCAACAGAGAGATTGAAGTAGTTCATCCATAACTAAAAGATAAGTTACTTTAAATAAAATTTACATAAAAATAAAATGTATTTACTTCTTTATCGAAATATCCTTTGCCATCTAAAAATGTAAAGGCCAAAGGCTGAGCAAATTCCTGTAAAGCTTTCAGTATAACGTTGTTGGTCAGTATTTTTATGATTAGCCAGTCTGGTGGAAATACTTCCATTCTAATCAAGTTTCTAAACACTAAAAATACCTGTAAAATATGAGTTAATAGCTGTTAATAATTACAAATAGTTTTCATAATATGTCTATGGTAATAGCAAGTGTCATTAACTGTCATTTTACTTTTATGGTTATGATGCTGTTAAAGGATATGTCACATAATGTATGTAATATAATTTAAATATAATGCAACTTTATACTAAGGATGTATTCCGTTGCTTACCTTGGTTATGGTTTTAGGTTCCGTTTCTATCGGTTTCCTGAAAGTTATTTTATTACGGAACACGGTTCCTGAAAAATTCGGTTATAACTGTCACCAAACTAACCAGCGCGAGAAGGCTGGTTTTTCTGGGTTTGTTTGTCAATCAATGTCATTTATGTGATAGAAATCAAGCAAATATTGGAAGTTCGAGTGAAATTCTCATTTAATTTCTAAAATTTGTAATAATATTATTTTGTATTTACATCCAAAAGCAATGGAGGTAGGCAGTAAAGGTAAATAAATTTCATTAACTAAATAGAATTACTTTTTAGGACCATTTAAACTTATCATGCAGCCATTGTTTCTTAAAGTCAGGAACATTTAAAGAAAACATGAAAAACAAGACAACAGGTAATCGTGAATGTTTTGTAAGCTATAAAAATATAAATATTAATTAGATTTGTTTATTTATTAGTGATCTGTTTTAATATTGGACCTGCAAATCTTCACTTGAGCTGTCTAACGAGTTTAACAGTTTATTAATAAAGTACTTTTCAATATTGAACTCCATTGAAAAGAAGAAGCAAATGTAAAAGCAGAGAATAGGTACATTAAAAATGGATAAAAGATAAATTTTATATTAGAGGTATTGAAATTTAGAAAACGTCAACATTTGACGTTTCTAATATTTTATCAAACCGATGTTTTTCAGGAACGTTACCGTAGTTTACCGGTCTGGAATACAGCCTAAGAAAACATTTATACAGTCACAAAATACAACAAAATCTAATAATATAGCACAGTATATTATTAGACATATAAAACAATGAAAATTGACAGTTAATAGTTTGGCAAAATAGTATTTTTTTCTAGTTTAATGACACTTGTCGTTAATAACAACAAACAGATATTAAATCAAAAATACTTACCCTTAACAGGAAATCTTTTAACGGTTTCCTGTCATTGTTTGGCCCCATCAACACTTCCCACAAGCGTTTATAATGAAACTCATCCAAAAGTTGAAGAATGCCTATCAAACAAGCAACTAAACAACCCTGTAACATTAAATTACAGTATTTATATCAAATTACAATATTTTTATGATATAATCACCAAAATCTTTAGGTCCTTGTCTATAATACCCAAAACAGTCTGAATGAGAACTTCCAAAATGGATAAATTCAGCGTATCCACGTCGTGATGGATACAATTATTCACTTTGCCCTGTTCCTCGCTAAACTTCTTCTGCTTAAACAAGAAACCCAAGATTTCTCCGAGTATTTCCGTGCATAGCTTCAATTCTTCTCGCCGCATCAAGTGATACCTCAGATGTTTGCAGGCGTTTGCCAGAAGAATATTTCTGGACTCTAAATAAAAATATTTATGTTGAGAGATTGATTGGTCTTAAAAAAATTGTTATTTTTTATACAAGACGATAAAATAGTATTTTATCGTCGACCGAAAAGATTAATTCACGAGCGATGAAATCGCGAGTGAATTAATTTCGGAACACGATAATGCAATTTTATCGTCGCCTATAAAACAATATTTTTTCCATAGCGAGTTGTTTTAAAAAATATTCAGAAATTATTATTTCAAGGAATTTATTAAGAGTAGAAAAAAATATTGTGCTGGGTTGGCGTTGGTTTCTATGTAATTTGACAAATAAATAAAGCTGTCTCTTTAGTTGTCAGTTTTGAGTTTTGAGTCAATATTTTTTAATTCTCTTTCGTGTCGGTTGCTGATTGAATTGGAGCCAGAAATGGCTCAAAACGAAATAATTAAATTACCAACAGATATTCAGGCTGAAGCGACAAACGCCATATCCAAACTACTTTCATTTAAATCCCGCATAACTCATGAAAATGAATACAAAAATTTTCAAAAATGGAAGCAATTAAAAAACGTGCGAAAAGAAATAAAGTTTTTAACCTATCCTCGCTGTCAAAGTATTATTTAATCTACCCTTGCGGTTAAAGTATTATTTTATCTACTATTTTTGATAGATATAAGGCAATTTTAACAGTTGCTATGGAAAAAAGAAATTTATCAATAAATATATTAGAAACAGAAACAAACTTACCGTCATCCTGGAATAATTTACTGGTAACCAAGTTCTTAATGCAAGCCAACTTTGCTTGAATTATTAAGACAGGTAAATCGGTAGGGATTGAGTCAAGCATGGTAGAAGCAAGCTTGGTGCACTCTAATGTCGGAAGTACTTCGTTCAGTTGCTCGTAGACGGCGCTGATTGCCAACAGTAAAGCAACCTAAGCAAAAAAAAAGAAGGTATATTAACCTAGTAAAGTTATAATACAAATTGCAATGAGTATATCCTACCTGAGTGTTTGTTATGTGCGAATTATTGATCTTCAGCATCTGGTTCAAGCTGGAGAACACGCTGTACAAGTCCCTTCTAAAATTGTCCTCAAAATGTCCACCGGTGGCCTCGGAAAAAAGCAATCGGCTCTGGATAATCAATTTGAAAATGTATTCCAGACTTTTGAAGCATTTTTGGATGGGTTCTTGCTTCTCGAAGGTAGACACCCATTCTGCGCAGTGTTGGACGCTGGTCAACAATCCCCTTAAAAGAAATAAATCGTATGAAAGAAAATATATACCGCGTGTTTCTCAAAAGTGGCGCACTCGTATACCTTTTTTATTTTTTCAGATAAAAAAACGAGATTTGGTATGTTAGTATATGACATAAATTAGGATTGATTGACGTATTCAATTGTTTTCGGTCACTTCCTGTTTCACCGGAAATGACTATAACTTTTAATAATTAAGTGGCACCCTCGGTATTGTTTTACTTTATTCGATAGAAAATGACACTCTGAATAGAATGACATATCACATGTCAAGTTTTGATATTGAAATAAAAAAAAACGAAAACATTATAAATATATGGCATAAATTATCACATATTTAAACTACGCGAACTTTTTATTTATCATTACTTTGCAGTGGCGAAATACCCATTAAGATTTTTTGAAGAGATGTATCCGCCACATAGGTATACATTTATTATAAATGTAGCTAAGTATACCGTGCTGGCAACTGTTAGTTTTGGGTCGGTATTTACTTACTTTTAGTGCACAGCAATTTTCAGCAATCGTGTAACTTTTTTAGTTATAAAGATTTTTGCATACTGCCTGCGAAGAAAGTTTTTGAAAAACTACAATCAATTATTTCTAATAGATTTCGAGATATCGACTTTTGAATTCAGAGTTCTAATAGCGCGACCACTGTCGAACACCAACTCAATTCCACTTATTTCTACCAAAAATGCAAGTGTTTCTAACTTACACTTAAACATTTTCAAGCTATAGGAAAAATTACAACGACTCGTTAATAAATAAACAAATAAAGTATCACGAGACGTAATTAAATCGTGAAGCTGAACGCATGATGTACACCTTTCCCTAGAACTTTAAGTACTGACAGAGGTACTGATTGGTTCAACCGGTCGACTGCGACAAATCTGCTATATCCCCTTCCATGTCTTTTAGCAATGTGCACAGTTTCTCGGTTTATTTCATACGTTTGGCAACGTGTTTACTGTTCCCTCTTTGTGCAAATGCATTGTACTCTTCTTACATACGGAAATCTCGACCCAAGACTAACCTTTGCCAGCCCTTAGTATACTGGTTGTTATATGTCATAGAGTAAAAATACTTACTTATAGACTAATGCAGCTGCAAAATGGTTCTTAATATACGCGTCCAACACTGGTTTGAAGTGTTGGTACTTGCTACCGTCAAGCAGGTTGAAGATGGAAACCAAAACGTGGAAAACTAGGCCGCTGTAGGGTGTGGAGTTACCGTCTTCGGTGGAAAAAAGGGCGAAGAGAGCATCTAAAACGTCTTGGAGGAATTTGATCAGTTCCTCGTCTCCTAGTTTTAACACCTTTTGGAGAGATTCTTGAATGCGTTCGGGATGTGATTTCCAGCGCAGAAGAGCCAATAAATCAACTAAATACAAATTAATCATTAATAAATTATTGATTATAAACCACACTAAGATACATTAATGTAGAGAGTCCTTAAGTTAAGTCCGATTTTGTCTCTAATGCGTGAATATAAAAACTTTACCTACTAGATTCCTTCTTTAGTTTTTTTATACAATGTTCTTACAGTACTATCAATTATTTGAAGGTAAAATTATATTTAGTACTTACCATTTTGTGTTAATTTTGTGGAACATAAAAGCGTTCTTATTGAGACCATTTCTTTGTGACTTCTTGAGAATTGCCCACTCGCTTCGTGATTTCCTATAAACAACAATAAATAAAAAATCTAATAACTTTGTACATAATTATCCCCCTTTTAATGCGATTTAAATAAAATTATTATTAAAAGTTAACGTTTTTAGAATATGTAGTTAGTTATTTTTACCTTCTAAATCTTTGGCAAAAGCAGGTAGCGTTAAATACCCACAGTTTTCCAGTTTGACTTGATCTTCGCACTTGTAAATGTACAACTCGTGTTGTCCATCCTGGACAGCCGCTCCGTCCTTGTCCATCAGTCGCAGAAAAGAAAATCCGAACAATTTCTTGTCATTTTTTTCTCGAGCTGAAAAAAATCATTCAGAATTTGTAAAACCCCTGAGACTGTATGATGAGTTATAACTCAAGGAGGACACAATAGAACTATAAGATCGCGGTGATATAACTTCCTTCCTCCTGTACAATCTACAGTCTACAATACACTACTTACTTGAACAGTGACGGTACTCTAGTCGTACGTGAGCTCCGGCAAATTTATCAATAGGAAGGGTTAATCTGACGTTCTCGGCCCATGCTGGTGAGTTATGATGGTAAATAATCATGGAATTGTACTCTGAGGCACCCTCAATACCTGACGCTCCCCACAAACAATTCTGAAACAATAAATAGATTTTATTAAAAAGATAAAACAAAAAAAATGGTTTCAGTACTTTAACGATATTTTTCTCTCCATCAAGGACAACTATGGTGACTTCTATGTTCTTTCCTGTCGATTTCCCGCCTCTTTCAAATTCTCCCTTGTCCAGAAACACATAGAGGTCGTTGCGTACGTCTCCCGGCATTATAACATCTGGGAATCCTGTAACAAATTTTTAATGAATTTTCTCTACTGATGACACAAAACTTAAGAGTCCCAAATCAAGTGTCTGGAAATACTTTAATCGTTTTGCAGCCAAATATCCCTGTTTTAAAATTTGAACTAACCCAAATTCGTGCTGTATTTTCGGATAGTATACTCTGTTTTTTTTCTCAGTTAAGATTTCGACAGACGATGACAGAAAAAAAGCAGATGACGTCCAATACCAATCTATTTATTTTACTAAAAAAAAATTCTAATATCTTTAAGTTAACTATGGATGGGTTTAAACATAAATCCGTCATGCGTCGTCTCTTGTTGTTTTTAACCAGTTTTAATGGTTTATTTCAAAAATGACAGATCATATTTCAATTTTATTGGTTTGACGGAACGATGAAAGACAAACGGACGCCGATGCGTATGAACTCGCCTTTAGATTTTTGAGGCTTGTAAAAGTCGAGCGTATACATCAAATCGTATCTAAATATATTTTTAATTTTTTTTTGGTTTAGTTTCTTTAACCTGGTATATAGTATGTATTTTTTCTTTTTGTTCTTGGCTTTAGGTCGTTGAGGTTTTAAAGATGTTTCTAGATATCGTTTATAATTTTATTTTCATTGAAAACGTTTCGACCCCAACGACCTATAGTCAAGAACAAAATAAAAAAAAATATATTTTTGAATATATTCAGGTGGAAAAAGTTACTTTTTTTAATTTCCTTATGTGTTGCATTTTAAAAACTTTTATTTGATACAGTACGTCTATCCGTTCTGTAGCTACAGGGCATCCGTAAGGGGAGAAACAGTACTCTCAGTTAAAGAGAAATTCATGGGCGTGCCTTAAATATTTTAAATAGCATTACTTATACAAAAATGTCAAACATACCCAATCAGTTTAATTTTTTCAATGCTTTTCCACGTAAAAGAGACGTATCTTTATAAAAATTAAGAAAAAAAACTATTTTACCGATAACGACTGCACTGTTTTCCAAGCTCAGTCTACTACCGTTTTAATCGATGTTTCTCGTAAAAAATTAGATGACGCGACGCATCAATAAAAATTTGACGAATTAGCAAGTAGTAATGTAATGAGTGTGGTTTGCGGTGACATACTCGTCAAGTCCACGTGGACTCTGCCGCTTGTATATTAGGGTGTTCGTTATTTCCCAAGTTGATATTTTTTTTTGATGCCGCCCTCTGAAGTTTTAGTTTTTGGTCTAAAAAAAATTACCCAACGTAAAAAAGCATTTAAATAACATGGGATTTTCTGACCTTTTGCATTTAATTTTTTATCTCCAAAGCAAATGAACCTACAGCTTAGACAAAGACATATTCTAATACAAAATTTTACGCTCTACAAAAAAGGTTTCTTTGTTTTTTTCCATAAAAACATTCCTTTAAAAGTTATTCGCGGTCAAAGTTTGCACATAGTTTATAATCAAATTTTTCTATCATTCACTGCAAATTTTAATTGCGCCTTTTGATTTTGACTAAAAAAGGATCTACAGCCATACTTTTTTCAATAAAACGATATTTCTTTACCAACTTTAATATGGAAAACTAATATTGTGCCATCTATGATCAATTGATCAAAACTATAATTTAAGGTTATTGTTTCATTGCCTTTGTGTTCGTAAATATTTGTATCAATTGAAAAGAATGAACAAATTTCGAGTGGTTTGGTTTGGCTCCATATTTACGAACACTGAAAGGCAATGAAACAATAACCTTAAATTATAGTTTTGATCAATTGATCATAGATGGCGCAATATTAGTTTTCCATATTGAAGTTGGTAAAGAAATATTGTTTTATTGAAAAAAGTATGGCTCTGGATCCAATTAAAATTTGCAGTGAATGATAGAAAAATTTGATTATAAACTATATGCATAACTTTGACCGCGAATAACTTTTAAAGGAATGTTTTTATGGAAAAAACCAAAGAGACGTTTTTTGTAGAGAGTAAAATTTTGTATTAGTAATATGTCTTTGTCGAAGCTGTAGGTTCATTTGCTTTGGAGATAAAAAATTAAATGCAAAAGGGCAGAAAATCCCCTGTTATTTAAATGGGATTCCGGAACGGTTTAAATTAAAAATTTAGAGAACTTCAGAGGGCGGCATCAAAAAAAAAAATATCAACTTGGGAAATAACGGACACCCTATTGTATATAGGTAGCGATCTATAAAATATATTGCTGTCTATTTAAATGTGTTTTGTAGTACATTGATCATACTCCAATATTGTATCCGCGTTCTTTAAATTCTTTTCATAGACACAGATCCAGTAGACGTACTTTAAAAGTAGATTTTGTCCTTTTAAAATCTATAAAAATATGTAGAACTTCTTACTATTAATTTCAAAGTTATTTTATTGTATATTGGATATTAATAAAGAACTAAATATTACAAGTTAAAACAAAATATCTAGAGGTACTTACCTAGCTTGCTGGTTAAGCTAACATTCTTAAACAACATAGGACTTTCTTCTCTTATAGTTCTTAATTCACCATGTAACATTTTCAAAGAAATCATAATACCATAGTTTATTGGGCCGGATAATGCCGAATATTTTCCAGATTGTCTAATAATAAAATCGTGAAGCTGGTGGAAGTCTTTGTCTTCCCCTTGATACACCTAAAAAATCATTCATTTTTAATATCCTTAAGCATCTTAAAATCTAATTAAAAATGAAATTCTAATTAATATACCTTCATGCTGATTTCTTTTTCCTCGCTATCTTCCAGCTTGCTGGCTAAAAACTCTCCAATATTCTGCGCGGCGACGCCATGAGGCCTTTTAAATAACTGGGGTTGGGTAGCGGATTTTTCAGTCTTTTTTGAGCTGTCCGAATAAAGCATTTTGCCTATCCGCATCACATGAGCCACTATGTATATGTCTTTGTTCAAATCCGAATTACCCAAATCCTACAAAAACCAAAATACAGAGTGTGCTAATTAGCAGCAACTTCGAGGAGTGATTCTTTATAAATAATAATAAATAACGCTTTATTGTACAAAAAGCCAAAATAGCTTCGTCGAGAAAGCATATAAAAAACAAACAACATACAAAAAAAATGTTACAATAGAAAAATTGTAAATGGATATAATAATTTAAGAGTTATAAAATATTAAATACAAGATCTTTAACCAGTGTGTGAGATGATCAAAATTTTCAAATTCAAAATTGTTCAAGATTAAACATCAACAAAAAAGTCGTTTACCGCATATAGGGCTCTCTCCAGTAAGTATGATTTCAGAGCTTTGCAAAATGCGGGAAAGAATGAAAGCGACTTGATATTCAAAGGCAGATGATTGTACATTTTTTCGGCATTGTACAGTATTGAGACTTTAACTAGTTCTGAACTTTCGGGAATAGCAGATATGTGCTTTCAAATTAAGCAAACGGATTCAAAAATCAATAAAGAAGGAGGAGTGAGTATTTTGAAATTTTTAAAGAAATTCTGGCAGTGAGTTCTACTGTTCAGTCCCAATTAGTGATGTAAAATTTCCAGAAATATATTTTCGGAAATATTTCCTGAAACATTGGAAATATATGGAAATATTGGAAATATATGAAATATTTAAAAAAATACAAACGGGTACAACGGACATCGCAAAACACAAAATGCTTATACATAAACACAAATAAAGAGTTATTCTTCAAATTAAAAAATAAATTAAGGTTAAATTTATACAAAAAAAATTATTTTTGACACACTAGTCGAGCAAGAGGCATATCTTTATCGCTGTCATCAGCATCACACTCAACAACATCTTCTTGCCAGTCTACTTCCTCAAAATCTTCAATAGTATCGGAAATAAAAATTGATCTATTGCTGTTTCCTATTTTCTTCAGCAAGTTTTCATTGTGGGATACATAGAGTAGCTTAGCGGCTCTATCACTAGTAAGCCTGTTTCCCTTTTTTGAATGAATATGACTATAAACGCTAAAACAGCGTTCCATGGCAGCCGAAGATGCTGGCATCATCAACATTCGTGAAGCTACTTGTGATAATGAAGATGAAGAACACAGTCCGTTCCACCAGGAGACTGGGTTATCAAAACTACTTTTCCATATGAAGTTATTTCCAAATAACTTGCCACTTCTACAACGGTAATCTGCTATTTCATCTATTATTTCTTGTTCCTTTATATTGAGTTTATTTTTTGATATATTAAGTATGCATTCTATGGCAGAAAGAATTTGGGTTTCATCAAGTTCAGAACCTTGTGATTCAAACTCGATATATTCACCATATTATATATTTGTAAAACTGTTCTATAGTAAGTTTAATGTTTAAAGGGTTACAAAATATGAAAGATATATTAATAAACATCGGGTTTGAATCGTTAATGACAAGATTTAAGTATTTTTAAAAATATTTCCAATATTTCCGAGACACGTTTGGAAATTTCCAATATTTCCATTTACAACACTAGTCCCAATAAATATCGAACTGCTCACTTTTGAAGTTTGAAAATACGATTAAATTTTGTCGCGCAGCAAGTACCCCAGAATTGAAGGGCATAACGAAGATGCGACTCAAAAAGGGCATAATAGACTATTCTAGAGGTTGATAAGTTAAATTCCTTAGAAACTGATCTTAGCGCAAAACAGGCCGCGCTTAGTTTCTTTGATAAAGCTTCGATGTGCAAGTTCCATTTTAACGAGTTGTCTATAACAAGTCCAAAGAATTTCACAGAGTCCACGACCGACGTCAATAGTGGTGTTATTAAGTACAAAACGTTGTATAGTACTTTTATATGACAAAAATTTAGTTTCTGACAGATTGAGGCATAGGAGATTAGAATCGCACCAAGATTTAATGGTGGTGAATATACTAAGTGACCGAAGTATACTCACTGTGAATACTGTACAATTGCTATGCAGCTTTTCGATGTGGTTTGTGAAGCCTTCTTTGGAAATTTTGACTAGGAACCGTTCGGTTATGTATTTTTGTTTGCAAGCGTCGTAGAGAGAAAAATAGATTTCCGTATCTTCGCCGATGTGGTGGCCGAAATCCCTCATGCAGAAGTAAAGGTGGTGGGTCAGCGTCTTTTTGGGTTCTTTTTTTCTTATGGTACCCCTTGCCTAAACACAAAAAAAACAATAATTCAATTAAATACTTTTTTGAAACACAGAATTTGTGTCGTGTCGTTTTCAAAAACTCTAATAATTTGAGTAAAACACTTAACTTCGACTAGCTTGTTCTCAGCTTTATTTTTTTGAAAGAATATTTTAAAATAACTAGTAAAAAATATTTTAAAAGGAATTATATCATTTTTTACATCCGTTTGTAGAGTAATATAAGAAATGATTACATATGTAACAGAATCATTTGCTTTTGTAGTATTCGCAAGGTCATCAAAGTGAATCACATATATTTTTATTTCTAATTTTGTTTTATGATACTCTAATGCAACGTTAATATAAAAAAAAACGCGTTTCGCCAGCTACTGTAATTTTGGAGTTACAATTTTTTAAAATTCCTAACCTAACCTAACCATACCCCCTTACCAACCCCCCACCCCCACCAAAAACTAACGGCGAGATTCTTGGGTGCCACAGTATTTTTGTGCCAAGTTTGGTTAAAATCGGTTCAGCGGTTTTTGAGTTATCGTGTTACAGACGGACAGACGGACAGACGGACAGACGGACAGACAGACAGACAGACACCATGAACATATTTTGTATTTAGGTCATTTATGACCCAAGTAACTCATTTTGAGTGAAATTAAAAATCAAAATTTCAGTTTTTTTTGGTATTACAATATCAAATTTGCAAATAAAAAATAAATTTATTGGCAGAATAATTCTAAAAAAATTGGCGCCGGGAGGCACGGAGGCACGTATAGCCGCCCATATTAAAATATGTTAATAAAAAGTTGGTAGGCAGTTCTGTTAGTTTCAAAGTAAAAGAATTTTTCCATTTTTTTTTATCTCAAAAACTGCGACTTTGACTGATTTGATGTTATTACAAATTGTTGCAAATATTATTCCTAATCTTAAATAGAAAACCGCGTTTCGCTAGCTACTGTACTTTTGGAGTTACGATTTTTTAAAATTTTTAACCCCCTCCCACACCCCCTTACCAACCCCCACCCCCACCAAAAACTAATGGCCAGATTCTCGGGTGCCACAGTATTTTTGTGCCAAATTTGGTTAAAATCGGTTCAGCGGTTTTTGAGTTATCGTGTTACAGACGAACAGACAGACACCATGAAAATATTTTGTATTTAGGTCATTTATGACCCAAATAACTCATTTTGAGTGAAATTAAAAAACTTTTTTTTTGCCAATCTTAATCAATTAAAAATCTGATCTGATCTAATGTAATTTAATATCATTTTAAATTACTTTTCTGTTTATTATTCAACTTTTATCTTTGCGACAAATTAAACAGTGTGTTTTGTTTAAATTAATTAATACTATAACGTATTATGAGTATCAAGTTACACAGATATTCTATTAAATCTATTACCTCATTCTTATAGGCTTCTACTTGGCACTTCAGACTGTCATTTTCGTCTTTTAACTTGTTGCGTTCGTCAGTTGAAACATCCCGAGATTTTTTCTTAACCGGTTCATCGTCGTCAGACACCTCCATTTCATCGTCATCTGTCTGTTTTTCATGCAGATCTTCCAGTTGGTAATTCTTTATTTCCTACAATACATACCAGATCTTGGGAAATAGTCTCTACATACTGAACCTGATAGTGAATCATACAGTTAACCAATCAAACATGATGTTTACATTTGTAATATACAGTACAAGTTTATAAAAGGCATTAGGATGTTATGGTGGAAACTTACCACTACACAAAAATAACTACCTTGGTTTAAATCAAATGTAATCCCTTAAACCTACCTGTACCTGAGTATCCAAATCTGAATTAAAAAAATAAATGAATATTTAGGAAAAAAGGTTGTGTGTTGATATTATACCTTAATTTCAGCCGTTGGCATCTATTGGTTTCTTTGTAATATTGTTCCAAAGATAATTTTCACTTAAAGACAATAACATCTTCAAAAATATGCGAAGAGATGCATATGTTTAAAGGAACTAATTTCAGAACACGCCATCGCTATATTTGAGATAATTATAATGACCTTCATTTTACTAAATTCTATAGACATTTTTATCTTAAAATATATATAAATATATAAAGGCTGTTCGCATTATAGGAATTTTTCTATTATTCCAAAAGTTATGTGAGAGGCCGTTGTATACAAGTATAAAATAGGTTGATACAACGCCGCATAACCCAACATAACCCTAAGTATGGAGTTATCAATATAGCTTCATTCAGAACCTCGCAATTAGTGGAATAAATTAGTGGTTTACACTTTATACTTTTTAGTTTACGATCATTCACAATGTTTAAAAACACAGTTAAAATATAATATCCTAGCAACAGCTTGGGTTAGTGAGTTGAATCCTTAGAGAAAGCATAATATTTAACTTATAAAACAATCCACTTTTTATTTCTAACCACAATTTCTCTTGACGGAAGATAATCAAAGGCCAAAATTACATTTCTCGCCAATTATAATTAGCGGAAAAGTTAAAAATTTGATAACTTTCTACAAACTGAAAATATTTACCACTAATTTTGACGTTCTGAATACTTACATTGAAATTAAAGGAACAAACTTCTACGCTAATTGCTACCACTAATTTATTCCACCAATTGCGATGTTCTGAATGAAGCTTATACCTGTACCACTAGTGTTAAATTAATGGAGGAACTATTTGAATATAAATAATCGATAAGTATTCGATTCTGGCGTGCATCCTGCATTCGATTCTCAACGAAGTATTCGAATAAAAGTGCGTCTCTTTACAAAAATTGTGACGACTCGATATCGAGATGTTTTGTGTTATGTGTGTTGGATTATCAATATTGGATTATTTTCTTCACTAAGAATGAAAATGGATAAAATTATAAAAGGAAAACAATAAAGATAAAGCCAAAAACTGAAACAATGCGCCGAAATTTACTTTCAAGTAATAAATTTTCCTAAAGACCTTCCCAGATTGAAACTTCAATGCCAAACGCCAAACCAAACGTTTTTCTCTTTTTTTACCTGACCTTAAAGCCAAGAAAAAATTAGATAGAAAATAACAACCCATATATATCTATAATGGAGACAGTGTGTGGTAGGCCAAAGGACGCGTAAACGAAGTGGCACAACGAAAGTTTTTTCTTTCCTTGAGCGAGACAATCACCCCTTTAACTTAAATTGAATGAGCGATTCACACGCTTCCATCTCTCATTTGCAGCGTTAGAAATTAACTGAGTACAAACTATGGAGGGTAGAGGGAAGGAAAAACATCTCTTATGGGACTTTATTTGAAAAAGTGGTCACCAAAATGGAAAGAATAAGAGTTCACTAAATGACCACCGTGGCGGCTAAAAAACAATAATTCATCGAAGTGAACATAGCGGTTATAAATAAAGTGAAGTTAGTGAAACGCAACACGCGTCTTCAGAAATCGCATATATTTATCAATCTCTTTTTAATTATTTCCCGTTCTAAAAATTTTTGGCGTTTCTTTCAAATGTAGAACTTTTGCTAGAGCAGCGCCATCTTAAGTCTTCCATTTTTTATGACCACTTTTCAATACACGAAGATATTTCTCCTAAGCTCTACATTCCAAATAACAAACCTAAAGGCAACATATTACTATGGGGAGGAAGATATAAACTGTAAGTTCAAATAAATTTTAGAAAAAAACTTTTTTAAAAACAAACTTTTATTTAATAATAACACCCTATATATTTTACGAGAATCAGATGCACAATTTAATTGTGTATCAAATTGTATTATACCATCTTTTACCTATCTCTTCAAGTTTTCGTAGAAAATGCATTTTCTTATAATTTAGGCCTCATTTATAACTATACCCATGAAATATTGAAAATTGAAAATATTTCAAAAACGGTAAGGTTTAAGTGTGATAAACCTTAATCAAATTTACCTTTATTTCAAACGTAGAATCTAAAAATCGAATAATATAGAGGGTCCATTTAAAAAAACAAATATAATATTTGTTACTTATTTGGGACACTCTGTATTTTGCAAATTCATTTTTAAATTGTAGCTCTAATAGTCCTTCAACGAACCCAAAACTTACAATTTGTAAAAATCTAATCGTTTAGCTACAATACACCGTGTCGTATGTGGTGAACAACCCTGTATACAGTTTGCTAAAAAAATCAAGCAAACTTGACCAAATGTTTTCCTGTTGCGTCTTTTTTGTATCTGAGTGTATATTTTTATTCTTGTGAAAAAAATCGCACGCAACTGATCAACCGGAAGTCAAGTCAGTCATATTAAAACCCCTTCGCGGTCTCACCCAGTTTACTCATATACTCCTTCCTTATTTTTTTTTCAATGAATTAATAATTAAAATTAATACAAATAAAAGTCATTTCGTTCTTACCGATACTGTCGTTGTATTCTCCGCCGAAGCCACATGAACATGGTACAATTCCACAACAGACATTGAATCAGGCTCAACCATATTCGCCCCCTGCCTGGGCACCAAATCCAACCCCAATTTCCTGCAACAATCAAGAAAAACAACCTTAAAAAACTATTTATAACACCACAACAAAAACACCTACACATTTTGCGTTAAAACCAAATTTTTCTTAATGTATCTCTCGATATTTTTTCGCAAATAACAATTTAGGCTCTTTTCGACGTAGTAGAGTAACAGAAATTTTGTCTCGAAGCATTTTTTCGTGAGGTAATTTTGGATGTATTGGTCCATTGTTTTGAGTAATTCTTCTATTTGTTTAAGTTAACTTAAACTACTGAAAATCGGAGGCGTAGTACCACAGAGACTCACCGACCGACACACCGGAGCAACAATAAACAATGATAGACAAAGAGAAAAAACTTGTTTTCGTCGCGCTGAGCGACGGTGTATACGGGGTGATGCAGTAAAACTCTATCACATCAAAAATGTAAAATAAAAAATTGGTCAAGTGCGAGTCGGACTCGCGCACGAAGGGTTCCGTACCATTCATTATCTATACAACATTAAACACTATAAAATAGAAAACAAATTTCTTGCAGTATAGGTATATAATAAAATGATGTGTTTATCATAATGTGGATCAACCTGCTCTCACTACCGGTTTCGGAGCCCTACTCCATCATCAGGTGAGCTTGGGCAGATCCACAAAATGACAACCACAGCGTAGAGATAGTTAATTCCGACTTGTCGGAAAGTGTCGGTTAGATATTAAGTCCCGAAAAAAGAAAAAAGCCTTTACCATCCTTTTATTTATCGATAGTTGCGCCCCGGTGGTACGAAAGTACTACCATTGCACGCAGGCCGTTATCTCCCGTTCGGGACTTAATATCTAACCGACACTTTCCGACAAGTCGGAATTAACTATCTCTGCGCTGTGGTTGTCATTTTGTGGATCTGCCCAAGCTCACCTGATGATGGAGTAGGGCTCCGAAACCGGTAGTGAGAGCAGGTTGACAAATGACAAACACAGCGTAGAATTAAATTTCTATATAAGCAGTTAAGTGGCAAGAATCCTTATATAATTTTATTATTAAAGACTGTATTATTATAAACTTTTTTTTCCGATTTAGCTGAAATTTTGAATGTGCGTATAAGTAATATAAAAAAATGAAGAAACACATTACTAAAAATTGTATTAATCAATAATAAATATGTAAAGAGTAAAAATAAATATGTAAAAATTAAAAAAAAGATTAAAAAAAATCGCCTTAACTAGGATTCGAACCTGCCTTACTACGGCTCCAACGTCATAGCAGCGTAAAGTCCTAACGCTTTAACCACGCGGCCACCGAGGACTTGAAAGATTCTATGTAAAATTCTTACTTAAAAGACAATATTTAGTAAAATTACTTTTTTATTTATAAACATTTATTTAATTCTGATTTTAGTATTTGTTCTTATAGCGGCAACATAGATACATTATCTACGAATATTATATATTATTATATACTATATTATTTACGAATGGATGAAGATTCTCTCAGCAACACTTCGTAGCTGGAGTTCCGTTTGTGTTTATTGGAATATTCCTCACTTTTAACATTCCATAAACACGAATGGTCTCTATAAATTTCAATAAATTCTGTCCAAAACTGCCCATTTTCCTCCATGATGAAACACCACAATCTCACTACACGATATATTTCTGTATTAACATAGTAGCAACAAGTCGGTGAAAAAGCCACAGACGTTCAAACTTGTCGTTGATCCAACTAAGTTGTACGACAGATTTTTAAACATGCTGAACTACCAAACGATCCAACCGCGTCTTAACGACAAGTTGGACGACAAACCCACAGACGTTACGATTATCGTTAAAACAGTTGGATCAAACCAAATCGTCCAACTTGTTGTACAACAGATTGGATCGTCTGTGGGCCGTTTTAATAATAGGGTTCCCGTTTTTACCCTTTGGGTACGGAACCCTAAAAAACTAAGTCTCCCAACAAAGTTACTATAAAAACCAACCAACTATAAAAACTAATTTTAGTTGGTGTCCATGGAAGCATCTATTCAACAATTTTGTTAATAAAAAATTGTTCTTTAATTAATTACCTATCAACATTTATGGCGACTGTATACTAGTTAAAATACTTTATTCTTAAGTGCACTGTTTAGATTTAGTTAGTAATCGAAACAGTTGATTATAGGGTTAGTACATTTCAGTTGATTTAAAAAAATTCCGACCGCAGCGCTGTATAGGGCAGAAATCAGAAGTTTTCGTTATGTATTTCACGCCGCGCCGTCCCGGTTAGAGTTCATGTTAATCGCATTAAAATAACATTGAAATCGTGGCTTTGTCATAATATTTAAGTATTTTTGTGTTTTGCTAGTGCAGTTATTGAAACTATAAAACACTCAGGTACACGAGGTTTGTGTGATGAAACGCTGTTTCGGGCAGTAAAAAATAAGTGAAAAAGAATCCGAACTAGCCGTCGTGTTGTGTTGTGACAATTTCAAATGTTAATAAAATTGCCGAAAAAATGTTAACGAGTAAAGGAGAGCGTAATTAGGGCGTTGTTGGGTGCAATAACATTCAATAACTCAACATTCCCGGATATTCATCTTTCCCGAAACAACGTTTTATAGCTTCACAGTTTCTCACAACGATTAGATCAAAAGCAAATATGGATTCAAGCAGTTCGATGAAACAAGTGAGTAAACAAAGTGCTCATTACAGAATCAAAAAATTAAATACGCATACTATGAGAGGATAAAATATAATTTGCAATATTAATGGGATACTTTTTTTAATCATTAGATGTTTTATGAACATCTAAAATTATAATTATGTACCTTTAAAAATTTCGTTATAACCGAAATAGCCCCAATTATGACCCCACTAGCAAAACCGGTGCGTAAACTATGTTCGCTACCGTAGTTAAACTCATCTAAAAAATTTTTTAGCTGGAATAATAAATTATAATACAAATTAGACCTTCTAAATATATCAAAATATTTACTTTTTTATGTTTAGAATTTTCACAAATTATACTGCCTAACATTTTTAGAATAATTATATTATATAATAAATTTTCGTATACTCCCCATTTAAACCCGTAAATTTGTATACATATACCAGTTGTTTACGATATTCTCCGATGGTGGCAGCACCGGCGGCGAATGAACCAAGCCTATAAACGTTTCAGTTTTCAGTAAAAAAAAGTACTAATGTGTTGCTACACCCTGTAAATTCGAGAACGTCTTTTAAAATCCACAGCGATCGTAATTGTAATAGTTTGTGAATCTAAGAGGATATCTGGCGGTCAATTATTTTTAATAGGTGCGGCAATTAGTGGTTTTATGACTCTTTCAGCCTGAGGAGAGTGTAGTTTGTTCGCAATAAATTTACAAATGTAAACATAATATTAAAAATCGTTTATGCAAATGAGAAAAAAATAAAATTAACTGTAACATGCTTTGTTTTGCTAATTAGTTATGAATATTCAAAGAATAAATTGAATGCATTGTAAAATATTTAAAAAGAATTCATTCAGTAAAATGTCACATATTCCTTAAGGCGGGTTCTCACTTGTCAGTTTCGCTGACGCAGTCTGACTGATTCAGTGATACTGAAGAAATAATGAACGTCAGAACACATTTTCATGTTAAATGATCAATAAATTCGTACTTTCAGTTAAAGTGAAAACCAGTTCTACTTTTTTTCATTTTTGACTGATCATTATCGAATAATGAATAGAAACTGAAGCGTGAGAACTACATTTTCGTGATTTGTTCAGTTTACAAGTTAAAGTTAATTAATTATTTTAATATATATCTCCAAAAAATCCTTTATGGGATTTCGCAACTGCACTGCAAGAAAATCTACAAAATAAAATAGTTATTTTTTGTAAACACTTCTGCGTTAAACCTAAACGGACACTGCTTGTCAGAAGTTATGTTTACAGTTATACAAATTTGCCTAACAAAGAAAAAAATGCTTAACGTTTCGGAAAGTCTATCGGAAGCAAAAAAAATCAAAGAATAAAGAAAAAAACTATTTAAAATATTTAAATTCAAACTATTATGAGAACACTTTAGTTTTTTTTAAAGCAGATGCGTCTACAAGAAACCGTTGACGTTCTGTTAAAATAGAACGTCAACGGTTTCTTGTAGACGTATCTGCTTTAAAAAAAAACGTTTTCTTCTTTTCTGATTCACCAGAATATTCTGTAATTCATTTTCTAATTGTAAACAAACTTCGCGAACACCTGGTTTCAATTTTGTTTCAACCATTTTCATGTCTACGAAATCACCACGTTAAAATGTTTGGACCAACTGAATACTGAATGTAGCAAAACATGAAACGTGTGAATACAATCGTTGATTTTTATTTTTCATTGAAAGTGAATCAGTCAGACTGCGTCAGCGAAACTGACAAGTGAGAACCCGCCTTTAGTATTTTTATTCAATGCTATTCCAGTTCCCAAAAATCGGTAAAAAATTGAACAAGAAAATCGACTTTTATTTAACACAATTTTATTTTAAAAGCTCTTATAGGTAAAAAAAATCCTGCTTGGTAATCTTCAGACCTTGAAACATGCGGAGGTCACTAACATTCGAACTTGGCATGACTACCATACTGCAAACGCCGAATGGCATGGCTTGCACACAACCATCGAGCAAATCCCTTGGTTTCATAGAAAATCGTATTCTCGGAAACGCAACAAAAGAAAAACTGCTTGAATATATAATTAAGGAGCAGTTAACATTGGACGCATCGTTGGTTAACCATGTTAGCATCGTCAGTAGATTTTATGGAAAGCACTGTTCATTAAAATGTTGTATCCTATGTTGGCTTGTTTCTCTCTACAATTTCCTGTCTCACAATGTACCGTTTGTGTCCGGGAAGGGTTCATAGTTTCATAATTGTCGATTTTCGAAAGAAATCAGTACATGTATATTATTTCGTATATTTTTCGTTTTATTGATTTTATGGAAAGCACTGTTCATTAAAATGTTGTATCCTATGTTATAGGGCTTGTTTCTCTCTACAATTTCCTGTCTCACAATGTACCGTTTGTGTCCGGGAAGTGTTGACAGTTTCATAGTTGTCGATTTTCGAAAGAAATCAGTACATGTATATTGTTTCGTATATTTTTCGTTTTATTGATTTTATGGAAAACACTGTTCATTAAAATGTTGTATCCTATGTTGTAGGTTGTAGGGCTTGTTTCTCTCTACAATTTCCTGTCTCACAATGTACCGTTTGTGTCCGGGAAGGGTTCATAGTTTAATAGTTGTCGATTTTCGAAAGAAATCAGTACATGTATATTATTTCGTATATTTTTCATTTTATTGATTTTATGGAAAACACACACTGTGCATTAAGAAATTGCAAGAGACTGCAATGTTCATTAAAAAATAATAAGAAATTGCAAGTTTTTTACAAACCCACTATAATATAACGGGTGTTTCTCAAAAGTGGCTCACCCCTATAACATCCTTATTTTTTCAGATAAATAAACGAGATTTGGTACATTAGTATATGACATATGTAAATAAGTATTGATTGACACATTCAATTGTTTTCGGTCACTTCCTGTTTAACTACAACTTTTGATTTTTTTAATGGCACCCCCGGTATTTTTTACTTCATTTGATAAAAAGTGACATTCTGATTAGAATGGCATATCATATGTCAAACAAAAATCGTTTTAAACTTCAATCTAGAGTGCCTGGCTGGTTAAAAGGAGCTCAAATCGTATTTTTTTAAACGAAATTCATTTTTTTCAAATGGAACGAGGGTGGCTCATTTGCATATTTGGAAAAAGCATTTTTTACAAATAATTTGGTACCACACACTTGGTATTTCGAGTCAAATTATCGTGATATTTATGACCATAGCACTCTAAATTGAAATATAAAATGCATTTTTTTTAATTGAAAATGCCAAAAGTTGACACATGATATGTCATTCTATTCAGAATGTCATTTTCTACCAAATGAGGTAAAAATACCGAGGGTGCCATTAAAAAATCAAAAGTTGTAGTCATTTCCGGTGAAACAGGAAGTGACGGAAAACAATTGAATGCGTCAATCAATCCTAATTTATGTCATATACCTACTAATACATGTAGGTACCGATTCTCGTTTTTTTTTATCTGAAAAAATAAAAAAGTTATATTCTGAGAAGTTTTCTTTTGAGAAATACCCGGTATATTATTAAAAAATCATTAAAAAATTGTCATACCTCGTAAAGAATCAAGCTGCAATTGATAAAATATCAAAATTGCGAGAACAGTTCTAAATTTAGTGTAGTTATATTTGCTCCTTTTTTCTAATTGTGCCGGTGTATGTACTTAATGAAATAAGCATGAATAATGATCTCTTATATGACTGGAGAAAGTAAATAATGTATTCAAAATTGCATAATTTCCAAGAAAACAATATTAAAAATATCAATGAAAATAAAAAGTAGTTCAAATTAACAAATATATGTTAATTTACCCGTAACCCAAAAAGACAATTCTGCACTTCTTTTTGCACATCACAGTTTTTAGATCATACATTTTTTTCTTTAGAAGAAATACCAAAGCATAATATAATTTTTACGGAAATTTTTCCATTAGATTGAAGTTAAAATAAAAAAAATCCTATATGCAATATTTTAACAATGTGTGTATTTTTATTTTCAGTAAGTAAGAGTATACAGTGTGTCTAAGAATGAAGAGCATGGGGATCTCAGAAATGGTAAGGGAACGTCCCCATTAATTACAAGCGTTTTTGAGACATTTCACTTAGATCCATTTTAACAATACTCGAATTAAAGAAGTAAAAATTATTTAAAAAAAGGGCGATTTTTGCAAATCTAAGATTTGTCAGCATTCATGAGACACAGGGCACAGAGTAGATTTTCCCAAAGTAAAAATTATGATGAAAGAATCGATAGAAGCTAAAAGAAAAATAAAAGAGGCTTTTTTATTACAATTTAATAAAAACAGTGTGTGCACTATGTATGCATATTTGAAGTAAAACTTCTTACTAACAACCCAAACGGAAACTACTTGTCAGAAGTTATGTTTACAGTTATACAAATTTGCCTAATAAAGAAAAAAATGCTTAACGTTTCGGAAAGTTTATCTCCTTCCATCGTCGGAGGCAAAAAAAATACAAAGAATAAAGAAAAAAACTATTTAAAATATTTAAATTCTACTATTCGAGAGCACTTTAGTTTTTTTTAAACAGATACGTCTACAAGTAACCGTTAACGTTCTGTTAAAATGACATTATATCAAGTTAAACTTCAAAATTAATAATTACTACCTGATAACAATTACGTAATAAGGTAAAACCAAAAAGCCCCAAACTTTCTGTATGATTATTTTTAAATTTTACGTATGTTATGTTTATTTATGTTATGTTCTTTAAAATCAAAGGAGCGATTGCCATACATTACTAACATCTACAGATGCATGAGCAATACATTTATTTTTATTAGATTGTATTAAAAAAGCCTCTTTTATTTTTCTTTTAGAGGCCATCGCTTCTTTCATTATAATTTTGGCGTTATTAAAATTTATTCTGTGCCCTGTGTCCCAAGAATGCTGACAAATCTTAGATTTGTGAAAATCTCCCTTTCTTAAATAATCTTTATGTTCTTTAATTCCAACATTTAAAGGTCTAGATGTTTCACCAATGTAAAATTTATCACATTCAGATGGTATTTGGTATTTTATTTTGTAGATTTTCTTGCAGTGCAGTGGCGAAATACCCATATAGGATTTTTTGGAATTATCATCAGATTATGAAAACATAATGTTAATTTACCTGTAACCCAGAAAAAGACAGCACATAGTCCGTTTCTTTGGCACCAGAGTTTTTAGAAACTTTTTCCTGGGAACTCTCATATTGATTTACATAAAATAACAAAAGGAAAAACACAAAAACGCACTATTTTTGACAGCAACTCCTATCCTATATCACTTAGGGTATTCAAACTTCATTTACAACAAAACAGTTCTCATACTAAAACTACGATTTCACAAACTTGTAAATTAAACTAACCAACCATGTTTAGGTACTAAATAAAGATATTTTCATTTTCGCCTTTGCTGAAACAGTGCGTACTACGTAAGTGTATAAATTAGCGATAATAACAAAAATAAAAACTAAACTCTGTCTTATCTGGTCGCGTATTTGACGTGAAAGCTATTAGAATACTATTTGTCATAACTGAAATAATTTCAGTTGCTAATAAATGAGCGAGGTATACGCGCGCTAAATCATAATAATTTATTTTTCAAATAAGGATTGGTGGACGAATTTTTAAACGAAAGTTCATTGAATGTAGTACTGGAAATTGATGAATGTAGAACAATACTGCTCTTCGTGTCATTTTGATGACACCAATAACCCTTTTTAATTAATATGATTTGTAAGGTTTTAAAATGTCAATACTAAACATCGAATAAAAAGATTAATGTTGATTTTATATATGCAAAGTGAATAAATCTGGAAAGACATTGTGGCCAGAGTGTTAAATAAATAAATATCTCTTAAATGATATGATATTATAGAATATGGTTGCGAGTGATGACCTAATGCAAAACCAAGCCTCCCTTGGTCTTGGTCTTGCAGTTAAGTAGTCTTGATCTTGCTGCGAGACTCTTGCAAGTCTTGCATTTTTTTCATATATTTTTACTAAAGGAACTTTCTACATAGACAATCTTAAAATAAATAGTATTTTTAGTAATTTAAATTATATACAGAGTGAGTCTTAAATAAGTGCAAATATTTTAGGGGCTGGTAGATCTCGATAAAAGAAACATATTTTCTCTTTACCGATTTTCAAATAAATCCAAAATAACCGATATAATTCACTTTGAAAATTAAAAAAAATATATTTTTTGGTAAAATTTTGAGAACCACTGGTACTGGATCTTTTCTGGATTTTCTTCCTTGTAAATTTAATCTTTAATCTACTACCTATGTTGCCATATTATCAACAAATTATGTTTTTTAACTAAAAACTAAAAAAAATATTTTTTTTTTGAAATTCCAAATTTTCAAAATTTTTCTTTCGCGAAAAAACCTCACAATCGTGTTTCTGGTGTTAAAAAATGTACTACCCCTAAAAATACCTGCACTTATTTAAAACACACCCTGTATAACTATAATTTTGAACAAATAAGCTATTTCTTACAGGGTGAGTGTTAAATAAGTGCAAATAGTTTCGGGGCTGGTAGATCTCGATAAAAGAAACATATTTTCTCTTTACCGTTTTTCAAATAAATAATATATAATAATATATTTTCAATATAATATATTATTATATTTTCATATAAAAAATAAAGTCCAAAAATAAATTATTGAAACATTATTTTTTGCTTAAATTTTGAGAACCACTGACTCTTTTCTAGGGTTTCTTTCTTGTAAATTTAATCTATTACCTATATTGCCATTTTATCAAGAAATTATGGTTTTTAACTAAAAACTATAAAAGCTTTCAAATTTTTTTTTCAAAAAATTCCAAATTTTCAAAAAATTTTTTGGCGAAGAAAATGACTTAAGACTAATTTATTTAAGACTCACCCTGTATATACAAACATGAAAAAAAAACAAGATCGCAAGAGTCTTGCAGATCAAAGGCTGGGTCTTGGTCTTGCTTTTTGTGTAAGACCACTAAATATAATATCCACAGAAGAATTACTATTATAAAAGAATAGTCTCACAACGTCCATGCATAGATTTTTTCACATAATGAATGATAAAAGTTCAAAATGTAAACAAAACAATTTAAAATTTTCCTAAAGATTTGTAAAAAAATAGAAAATCTTCAATTTTTTTATCTCCCTACGAGAAATGGCATGTTTTTTGAAACATCCTGTATACCACCCAAAAATTATATGTGAGATGTTTTTTACTTAATCTTAAGAAAGGGTAGGTATAATAAAATATTAAATTTTCAAAATCAAAAGATATGTTATTATTATTAATTTAGTCCTGTGAACCAAGCATATTTTGGACAATGTTAAACAAACAAAATACTATTCAGAATAACATGGGAAACGATTATTAAAAGTTTGTTCTGTTACTTTACTAATAGAATCAAATTAATATCTAATCTTATTAATTCAACAATACACACATTTTCCCACATTTAGTTACATTAACATTTCTTTACATCCTTAATTACAACCCATACACATGTAGGAACTTCCCTTTGTAATTCCTTTAGACAATGAAATTATCGCTCTTAAGATAACTCAGAGTAACAAAAAAAATTGGCGCCGGGAGGCACGTATAGCCGCCCATACTTTAGTATGTTAATAAAAAGTTGGTAGGCAGTTCTTTTAGTTTCAAAGTAGTGGTCGAGAACTATCGATAGTCCCCACCATCGATAATTATCGATAGTCGGTCCTTTGACCATCGATTATTATCGATAGTCATAATAATTAGTGAGTTTACCAGTTTTTAGGTTATTTTTTAAATAAATTATGTTTTGTGGGAGATCATTGACGTAAAAAATTACCCCAGACTCTTTAAATAACATTTTTATATTAAATCACCGCCTACAAATGGAATGGACACATCACACATCACATACGTTTTTTTTTATATTTTGATTTATGTTTATTATTGTTTATCACATATAAATTAAATTGCAAAATGCAAAGCAAAAATGCCAGATTAGATCCAAAAATCCGTTGGCCGTAAGCTTGAAGTTGACGTTAAAGTTGACACTGTTGACAGTGTTGACACGACATTTGATAATTTTGACAATAATGACATATTTCGTATTGACTAACTGCTCCGAAAACTCGTTTAAAAGAAGATTCTTATTTATTTTCAGCCTATGTTAAAGAACCGATTGGTTGTGATAAAAAAAATTAAACCTGAATGTCTTTTCTTTATTCAAACTGGTAAATAGTAATAAAGACATAATTATCGAAAACTATCGATGGTTAGAAATATAATATCGATAGTTTTCGATAGTATAAACTATCGATAAATATCGATAGGCTATCGATAGTTCTCGACCACTATTTCAAAGTAAAGGAATGTTTCCAATTTTTTTCTGTGCAAAGGTTCAATAGAACAGCTTTCCAGAAATATTTCGTAAAACATTTCGGAGATAGTGTAGAGGCTGTTAATGTCAAACGATACATCGGCAGAGACTCGCCATTTTTTTACCGTAACAACCAGCATTCAATTGACATTAAAGCAAAAACCATTCAGTAGAACACGTCCATCTTTATGTGTTTGCTCATATATTACGAGAATGCTATTCTTTATCGACAAGGAGTAACTGTGTAAACATCGCAACTACACATTATTCCAAGAAATGAAAACCAGATACCATATAAGCCAGGCTTACAGAATTCTGAAATATATTTGAAATAAGAAGCAACATAACATTTGTTAAAGGTTTATAAATAATTTATGACTGAACCTTAAGCTTAACATTAACCCTAAGAAATCAACCTTAAAATTAAAAAAAAATGCCGTTCTTCAGTCTTCAATCAGAGAGAACAATATTTTAGTAATGGTTTAGCTCTAACTATTTCTGTATTCTTGGCGACATTATTAAAACAGGGTACTGCCGGTATATATTCACTATAAAACGTATTCAAAACTACCTGATGGCACGGTTCAATAGCCTTTTGGACATTGAATTTTAATGAATTCATCGATAGCCTCAACTTTAATACAATCAAAAGATAATATATTATTCTTTATGAAATAATAACATTTTTTAATTAAGAAATAATATTTACTTAATATACAGGGTGATTCTTAAATAAGTGCAAATATTTTTAGGGGTAGTTATATTTCGACCCGAGAAAACAGGTCTATGAGGTTTTTTCGCGAAGAATTTTTTTTGAAAATTTGGTATTTTTTGAAAATAAATTTGAAATTTTTTTGCGCTTTTTAAGACTCATCCTGTAGAGTGTGGAGGTTTTTTTGCGAAAAAAATATTTTGAAAATTTGGATTTTTTTTTGAAAATTTTTTTGGATTTTTTTTTACTTTGTATTTAAAATAATTTGGTACTCACTAAAAGCACGGTATGTCGCTAGTGGTAGGAAAAATAATTTTTAGAGGTTACTAGTTTATTTGGTTGCCTGTGATATGCATATACAGGGTGTTTCCTAATTAATCTAAAAAATAAAAAATCGTTGGAAAACGGCTTAAGGCGGGCTCTTAATAAGTATATTTACTTTTTTCTCGGCAACCGTTTGATGAACAAGAAAAACTCAAAAGATCAATTTTGTTGAAAAAGGATGGCCAGTCAAGAAAAAAATATATTTTCTTTAAAAAAGCAGTGTACCATTAATGTTAAGCAAAATATCGATTTTTTTTAATTTTGAACACCCTGTAGATCAGAAAGGAAGTACTTTAGACCCAATGGTTATATAAAAATTGTTTTAAGAACACATGAGGAATCACAGCACAATTTTTTAGACTAATTATAAAACACCCTGTATATTGTCAACTTGACAATGATTGTTGATAAATCAGGGGCGGGAAAGTGAAATAGCAAAAGCGGTTCCACCGTTTCCACGGAAATTTCAAATAAAATAGTTCCAGCCTCAGGCGCTAGGTGGTAGTGCAATTAATTTTTAGGTTAAGAAGTTGCTATTAGTTATTGCCAGATGGCGTTAAATCAGAATTTTTTTGTAGTTTCCATAGTTTCCAACAGCCATTGTCATACTATTGTCAAACTCTCAAAAAATATCGTCGTTGTCATAGCGCCAATCATAATATTATCAAATGATTATCAAAACGTTTTTCAAACTATAATTTGTTATATGTGTTTTAATTAGACAATTCCTGTTGTTTGTGGCCCTAAAAATATAATGTAAGTCTTTTATGTTTGCCATCATTTAAGTACCTATTTATATTTACTCCATTTACAAAACTTTGGGCGTATTACGTTGGTCTTGTTTTATTATAATAAACGATGTTTAAATATTTGACTTATAAATAAAAACTTTAAATAATAAATAATATTAACACGTTTGGCTTTAATTTTATTTAATAATTGTATAAATTATACTGTTAAATTTTATTTTTTACACATCACAACGATGTGATGTGTAAAAAATATGATTTAATAATCAAATTTAATTATTTTAGAGTAAAATTCAATAAATACGCTCATTTAAAAAGCCCGCGCTTCGATCCATCTAAAACAAGCCCTACTCAATGGATGGCGCCACTTCTATAGGACCATTTTTCAGTATGGCAGAGTCCATTCTTTTTCTAGCTATGTATATTCTTTGTGATAAATCAAAAAATACCTTTTCTGTGAAAAACGCCCGATTTTCGCAGGAAAAATTTTGGTTTTTATTGATTTTGAGCCTGCGTCTGCAAATACAGGTATGTTTTTTAATATTCTATCTATCTAAATTTTAAATATAGTCAGAAATAGTTTTATTATTTATTAACTGTAAAAATGGTATACTTATAAGTTTTTTCAAATATTGTGATTAACTTTCTACCTTGTAGTCAAAATTTATATTTAATAAAATGTAAAATATATATATATTCTTATGTTTTATTAAAGTTACTCTGATATACTAATTATCAGTGTAACTTTAAAACTAAATCCTTTGAAATCAAATATAAACATAAAAAATATTTACAGCAGAAAAGGCGAAGGCGCTGGGTTAAACGTAGTCTCTACTAAGAACACGGAGGGGCGCTTTGACCCAAAATTATTAAGTTTAATATCTATCTTAATAGAAGATTATTTTCTTTTATCTATGTTATTAAACTGACATAAAGTGTCGAACAGTGTCGAATTCAACGAGCGTAACCATAATTTCTCGATATACAGGGTGTCCCAGAAATAAGTGCAAGTATTTTGATAAAGATCTCGATAAAAGAAACATATTTTCTATTTATCGTTTTTCAAATAAGTCCAAAGTAACGGAGTTTGGTTTGGTTTGAAAATTTCCAAAAAAAATGATTTTTTGCTAAAATTTTGAGAACCACTGGATCTTTTCTGGATTTTCTTTCTTGTAAATTTAATCTAATACCTATGTTGCCATATTATCAAGAAATTATGTTTTTTTACTAAAAACTAAAAAAATTTCCAAAAACTTTTTCAAAAAATTTCGGATTTTCAAAAATTTATTAATCACAATTGGAACATTTGAAATTGTTTAAAAAAAGATTTGTGGGGTTTGAAAAAAAATGGCATGTTCTATTCGGAGTAAAAATGACTTTTTGTGCCTCGGCTGTGTCAAATGTACAGCCTCGCCACCTTAAAGTGTCATTTTTACTCCTAATAAAGCAATATACTATTATTGCTTAAATTTGCTTGAATTTTGAGAACCACTGGATTTTTTCTACTACCTATGTTGCCATATTTTCAAATTATTATTTTTTTTAACTGAAAATAAAAAAAATAAAAAATTGGAAGGTACAAAATTTAAAAAAAAATGCGAAAAAATCTCATAGACGTGTGTACTTTTTAAGACACACCCTGTATAGTGGGATGTAATATCTCCTATCTTAGACTTATCTAAAATTAAAACCTGCTATATTTCACGTATTTCTTGTTAAAAGAGATATCTAAGTGCATAAAACCAATAAAAATGAAGGTAGGTAGGTATAATAAAATGTTCCCTTCACAATCAACCCTTCCAAAAGGTATATTCTGTAAACTTTCCACCCCTAAACTTCCAGGTACGAAACCCAAACCTCAATTTCGAGACAAAAATCGATAAAACATCCCAAAACGGAGATAAAAACTTTTAGAACCTAGTTCCTAAAACAATATGCCGGTATTCGGTATTTCCAGCCACTGACTGTGACTGTACCACCGACTCATATTGATACAGCAGACGCAGAGCCAAGTCGCACATGCAGTCGGATTTCTTCAAAATGCCCTTTGTTACGAAGAAAATGGTAAAAATTACAACATTCTTTCGGTGTGAATAGTCGGCTGTGGAGCGGTAGAACGTGACGGAAACCGGTCTGCAGTGAGCGAGAGGGAGACGGTACGATCCCCTACCAAGATCCTTTCTACTTAAGTACTGTCGCGACGTTGCCGTACCTTACGTGTTTTCTTGGAATTTGGGGAAATTTATTTTTAGTTTTTTTGAACGAATTAAACTAAATCGTTACGACTGTAGAGATTAAAAATGTAAGGGTTAGGTCTATGTCGAAATTTATATTGTGTAATTTTAGTTTCAATCAAATAATATAAATAGAAAACAGAAAATTGCAAGGTTGCTACTTATTTATTATTATTATAGCTATAATGATTATAGTATTTCATTAAATTATACGTATCTCTTCGCCAAACTTTTTTTTGGCCAAAAGCGTTTTAGCGTGTAAAGCGTTTAAAGCGTATTTTTTATATATTAAATGGCGCTAAATGCTATACCAATAACCAATGACTAAAGAATACAAAGACTAGTGGTTGCAGTAGAATTTGTGATGATTGACCCCATTTTTATGGTTGTAACGAATGAGTCATCAGCTGGTCATTAGCGACAATTTTGGCGATTTTTAATAGTTTGTGTGTAGTGAACTTTGTATAAACTTTATTACAATGGTGATAGTTGTTAGCAGCGATAAGAAAGAGCCAGGAGTTACGTTTCATAGGTAAATAAACAGTCCACTCCACCTTTTTAGAGTTTTTTTTATTGAATTCGATAATTATTTTTCTGATAATAATTATAATGTATAGCACATATCAAGTACCGTATGATCGAAAAAAAAACGGCGTCCAGTTGGCTGGGAAATGACGATCGATGACATTTCCCATATACATTTACATATAAAATGACAGCGATCTTCATTTCATAGCCATCGCTGACGCCGTTTTTTCTCGATCATACGGTACGTATTACGTACTTGATATGTGCTATACATCGATACTAGTTTTGTACCTTTTCTTAACATTTTAATACGTTTTTTTCGTGATTAATTAGTATGATACCACCGCATACACCATAGGCGTAGTCAAAACATTTATCAAAAATATAAATATATCTTCAAGCGGCTATGTTAGGAAAAATATGTGCCACGGCACTGTTTGGTGGTATGGTAACAATTTGGTTGCAGGTGTTATTCGCCCATGTATTTTTTAGATTCTCGAATATGTTCGTTATTTTGTTTCTAATCTTAAAAAACGCTTTAAACGCCTTAGCCCAGGATAACACAGAAAGCGTTTTTTTATAGAGAGCGAGTCTTATACAGGGTGTCCCAGAAATAAGTGCAAGTATTTTAAGGGGTGGTAGATCTCGATAAAAGAAAGATATTTTTTCTTTATCGTTCTTCAAACAAGTCAAAAATAACGGAGTTATTTTACATTAAAAATTTCCAAAAAAAAATGATTTTTTGCTAAAATTTTGAGAAACACTGGATCTTTTCTGGATTTTCTTTCTTGTAAATTTAATCTAATACCTATGTTGCCATATTATCAAAAAATTATGTTTTTTAACTAAAAACTAAAAAAAATTCCAAAAACTTTTTAAAAAATTTCGAATTTTCAGATTTTTTTTTTCGCGAAAAAAACCTTCTGGGGTTTCTGGTGTTGAACTATACTACCAGTTAAAATACTTGCACTTATTTCTGGGACACCCTGTATAATAAGACTCTAATATATAACAGGTGCAAATATTTTTGGGGGTAGTATATTTCGACCCCAAAAACACGTCTATATAATTCCGCCAAAATTTTTTTTGAAAATGTTGAATTTCTTGAAATATTTTTTAGGAATTTTGAATTTTTTGAAAAAAATGATTGATTTTTTTTTTAATTTTTAGTTAAAAATCAAAAGAACACCAAGAAAAGATCCAGTGGTTAGGGTGGCTGAAGAGTTTTACAGATTTTTTAATGTTATTTTGGACTTATTTGGAAAATGGTAAAGAAAAAATATGTTTCTTTTTTCTTTTCGAGATCTACCTGAGTGATATCGTACAGGATGAGTCTTAAATAAGTGCAAATATTTTTACTGGTAATATATTTCGACCCCAGAAACACGATTATAAGTTTTTTTCTCACGAAAAAAAACTGAAAATTTAGAATTTTTGAAAAAATTTTTGAATTTTTTTTTAGTAAAACCACCTAACCATCTAAAAAAGCAGCATCCTCCATAGGCGTAAGCGAGACTTTTATCAAAAATATAAATATAAACAGTAAGTACTAGATAAATTAAATTTTGTAAACCCCCCAATCTAAAAAATTGAATAATCAATTTTATAATATAAGGCAGACATGTAAAAAATAAAATTAAAAGCATCGAACAATAATTTAAAAAAATAATTTGTGAAACCATTAATAATGCAATTTTTATATTAACCCTCTGGCACGGCACTGACCAAATGCTTTTGTATCAGCTGGTAACAATTTGGTCACTTCCTTGTGTTCTATAGTCATACAATACAAGTCAATTCCATTCTAGACTTAATAATAACAAAATTCAGATACCAAAGAATATCGGATTTTTCCAAGAAATACCGGCTGCACCATCTGACAACCTCGCAGTCAACACAGCCGTAACATAAAGAAAAAGACTACTGCCGTACCGCGACCAGTTCAAGAGTACGACGCTCGAATACCGAAATTGGCTTGGGTTCGCTCATCCCAGACCAACTACCAGCAGAATGTCAACTACGATAATTCAGTGACAGTACTACCTAGCCAAAATACCGACCGTACACGTGCTAGATAAACGAAAATAAACCTAGTCTGTAGTACTACCAGAAAACAAGTGCTTCGAAGCTTGGCAAAAGCTTCGAAAAGTTTTTAGTGCTTCGACAGTGTTGGTGACGCTACACAGGATAGCTTTCTTTTTTGGATAACGTTTTTAATAAAATTCTTACATAATAAGGTAACGTTTTATTCATTAATTAATGCAAATAACAGTCAATATGTGATAATAATATTTAAATTAGGCGCTAAATGATTGTTAATTTGACCAGAGAACCGTTTATTCAAGACGTTAGCATCTGGTAAGAGTAATTTTTGTGAAGTAAACGGCACAATTTGCGGATAAACTGTTCTAATTTGGCGTTTAAAATTGTCCGAATCAACAAGTGGACGTTAGAGTAGCGAAACGGGCATGTTTGTAGTGAAATAACTCGGTCTCAATGCCAGATTGGCGTCAAAGTTGACCCCTGGGTTAAAGGAATGTTTTTGTCAATTGTGTTTAGTTTCATAACGTTATTAAAATACAAATTTTATCTTTGCCAGACATTTTTTCGCTCCTTAATATGTTAAAACATTTAATTACTCCTTTGTTTCAATAGCAACTAGATTGAGAATCTACGGAGACCCATTTCACAACAAAAATACATAAATAATGTTTAAAAGATATATCTGAAGTTTTGATCAAACAAATTTGTTATCATGTGCATTCTGGACCAAATAAGTTTTTACATAAAAGAGGAAATTTTGACTTTAAAGATGTATAAAGTAATATTTTCGCAAGTTTTATTTATTAAGTTGTATTTAAATACATATACAGGGTTGTTCACCACATACGACACGGAGTATTGTAGCTAAACGATGAGATTTTTACAAATTGTAAGTTTGGGGTTCGTTGAAGGACTATTAGAGCTACAATTTAAAAATATTTTTACAAGATACAGAGTGTCCCAAATAAATAAAAAATATCAAAGTTGTATTTTTTTAAATGGAACACCCTGTATATTATTACATTTTTAGTTTCTACGACTAAATAAAGGTAAATTTGATTAAGGTTTATTATACTTAAACCTTACCGTTTTAGAAATATTTTCAATTTTGTGAAATTGCCAGTAAACATTTTAAAGCTTCATTTCTCCAAGGGTATCAATGTTTTTAATTTTAATACTAAATATTTAATGAAGTTTATTTATTGATCAGTTATTATGTTGCAATAATAAAAATAATACTACCTTATACAGAGTGTCTAAAAATTTATTTTAAATAATTATTAGCTTCAAACGGCAATAACTTCTTTAATTTAAATAGAATGCCCTGTATATTTTAGGAGAATCAGATGCACAATTAAATTGTCTATCAAATTGTATTATACCATTTTTTACCTATCCCTTCAAGTTTTCGTAGAAAATGCATTTTCTTATAATTTAGACCTCATTTATCAATATATCCATGGAATATTGACATTTTAGATTGTTTTTAAAGCAACAAATGTACAAAATGTACAGACTAGTAATATTATCGTTTTTAGCAAAACGATAATATTACTAGCTCATTTGTATGCAAAAAGAAAACTATTTAAATCTTTTTAAAAGAGTATACCATTAATTAAATATAACACCATTATTTCCGCCCATATACTAATTAATTACATACTTAATTGTGTTCGTTAATAAATTATTATAAATAAATAAGGATTTGAGTCAGAAATCAATATAATAATAAGTTATCAAATTAAAGTCTCTGTTGTTATAAATAAGCATTTATTAAAAAATGAAATATCATTTTTAAGGTGTTACTTTTTATCACACTGTCTAATGCCCACAATAAAATGTTGTTATAAATAAGCATATTAAAAAAATGAAATATCATTTTTAAGGTGTTACTTTTTATCCACTGTCTAATGCCCACACAAAATTCAGTTTTTAGTATTTGGAGCAATTATTATTAATCAACGCAAACAGTCAGTTAATGTAGTTTGAATACTGGAATCATATTAATTGGTACCTCTTTAACAAATATTTAAACAGTTTTTTTATTCTTTAATGAAATAAACGAATTATATCGACAATATTAGTATCTGTACTCTTTAAAAATTTGGTACATCTTTTAAAATAATCTAAAATGTCAATAGTCCATGGGTATATTGATAAATAAGTTCTAAATTAAAAAGAAAATGCATTTTCTGAAACTTAAAGAGATAGGTAAAAAATGGTATAATATAATTTGATAGACAATTAAATTGTGCATCTGATTCTCGTAAATATACAGGGTATTCCATTTAAATTAAACAAGTTATTGCCGTTTGAAGCTAATAATTATTTAAAATAAATTTTTAGACACTCTGTATAAGGTAGTATTATTTTTATTATTGCAACACAATAACTGATCAGTAAATAAACTTCATTAAATATTTAGTATTAAAAACTTTGATACCCTTGGAGAAATGAAGCTTTAAAATTTTTACTGCAATTTCACAAAATTGAAAATATTTCAAAAACGGTAAGGTTTAAGTATATCGAACCTAAAACTTACAATCGAACCCAAAACTTACAATTTGTAAAAATCTCATCGTTTAGCTACAATACTCCGTGTCGTATGTGGTGAACAACCCTGTATGCTATTATAATTTATCTGATTGTTAATAAAAAAAAAGTTTTAAATAAAATATAAAAATTTAAATAAAAATATAATAAAAAACAAGAAAGAATAAATAAATTAAAAAAAAAGTACATACAGAGACAAAACAAATGTTTATTCAACATAACCTCATTGAATTTTTACTCCACAAACCTAGAACTTTTAATAAAGACAATTATTGACATTTAAGACGGTCTTCAATAAACCTATTTTGTAATATTATTTTGTTCTGTAATTCAAAAATATTTTCAAAAGTGTAAAAAATGTCTAAGCATCAAAAAGAAAAGCCATAAAAATATAAAACTTTGTAGAAAATTGTTGAAAATGTTTCGATATTTTTGTTAAATTTTCAGTAAAAAATTATTATGTCTTGCTAACTTGGCAACATGGGTAGTATATTAAATTTAGAGGCCCAAAAAATCAGAAAAAATCCGGTGGTTCTCAAAATTTAAGAAAAACTAATTTTTAAATTTTTTTAAAGTAAAATAAGTTGACTATTTTGAACCGATTTGAAAAACCCTGAAAATATTTACACTTTTTTAAGACCCACCCTGTGTAATAAAAATGACATATTTCCCTAATAATCTAATCTTGCCCTAATAAAGCACTGTCGATAAGAAACACCCTGTACGTGACAATTTAAATATCTTTAACAGCAAAATTAATGCTAAAAACCTGTTTAACAGGCTATAATGCAGTTTTAGACATTCAATTAGTTTTAACTACTTTTAGTTATCTACAAAGAAAGTCTTATAAAAACCAGCCAATTTAACACCAAATGTAAAGATAAAATTCTATGTTTACACATTAAGTAAGAAGCATATGCCATTTTCTACCAAATTGTTTGTTATTTAAGTTAATATCGTCGTCATTTCATATATCTACGTCATATTTTTGAATGTTATTGTATTGAAAGCAGAAAAACGTAATTAAAAATAAAATTTCGTCCAAGTTTTTTTTCATAAAAAGTTTCGTTTAAAAGCCACTGTAAATTAAAAAAAGAATATTTTTTATATTATGTACTTCTATTGATATTTCCATAGACTTAAAATAAAATATAGACTGAGCATCTCATTCATAAATAGCTGGAACATGCGGTCAGACACTGTCTTGTTATTGTTGTGTTATTGTTTTAGGTTATAACGAGTGCGACACGAGCGATAGATAGGTTGTCTCTGTCGTAACGGTCGTTCCCTGACGACTCTGCCGAGAAACACAACACAAACTTTCGTTTCTCAAGTACACCTGAACTCTCCGTATCATAGCCGGGTAATTTTTTTATTTTAATGAAGCTATAATTAAATTAAAAATATATCGTATTTAAACTTTTTTATATTTTATTAAGATTTAGGACAGGTTTTTTAAATATAAGTTTAGAAAAAACAATTTAGAGTCCAAAAAGGATAAAAATAATAAAATACACGTTATAGAAGAAATTTTATAATTGAAATTAGGTAATTTTTGAAATTAATAATAAATTATTAATTTTAGTCAAACATTTACAACCCCTAATATTAATCAAAACAGGATCTATTCCACAGATATAATAGAATCGGCGACAGGGAGAGAAAAAAAAATATGATTGTTGTAATTTTGTTTCTGGTTAAGTGATGTCTTATTATGTAAATTAGAGAAAACATAAATCTGTTCCATTAAAGCAAGGAAGGTGATAAAATAAAAACTACATTTATTTAACTCGGTACTGTCTTTATTATACCAGGTGCGTCTCAAAAGTGGCTCATCCCCCATAATTTTTTTATATTTTCAAATAAAAAAACAAGATTTAGTATGTTAGTATATGAAATAAATTAGGATTGATTGACGCATTCAATTGTTTTTGGTCACTTCCTTTTTAACCGGAAATGACTATAACTTTTAATTTTTAAACGGCGCCCTCGGTATATTTCTACTTTATTCGATAGAAAATGACACTCTGAATAGAATTACATATCATATGTCAACTTTTGACATTTTCGCATATGGTTAATTGTAATTGTAACACGCGGTTCATAACGACAATTTGACTCGAAATACCAAGTGTGTGGTATCAATATATTCATAAAAAATGCTTTTTCCAAATATGCTAATGAGTCACCCTTGTTCCGTTTGAAAAAATTGACATATGTATGATTAAAAATACGATTTGTACATATTTTAACCGACTTAGACAAGACACGAAACCTATTAGACGATCAAAACTATTTTTCCAAGGCTCCTTGATTAAAACTTAGTGTTTTTAACAACACCATGGCACCCTGGATTGAAATTTAAAATACGATTTGTTTTTCAGCGACAATGTCAAAAGTTGACATATGATATGTCATTCTATTCAGAGTGTCATTTTTTATCGAATAAAGTAGCAATATACCGAGGTTGCCTTTAAAAATAAAAAGATGTAATCATTTCGGTGAAACAGGAAGAGACCAAAAACAACTGAATACATCAATAAATCCTAATTTATGTCATATACCTATAACATACAAATCTGTTTTTTTTATCTGAAAAAATAAAAAAGTTATAGGGGGTGAGCCACTTTTGAGACGACCCGGTATATTAAAAAATATTGTTTCATAATGTAATATCAATTTAAAATTCTTGTATGTTATTTTATATGCTCAAGATAATTTTAGAATAAACCATATTTTTAATAAAATCATTATTAATTATTAACAGGGTTATAATTATGACTTTGTTACAATGTAAGTAAGTAAATAATGTAATGAGAAAAAATTCAGATTTTACATTTTACTAAAATATTATCTAAATAAGCGCCTTTCTACAACAACGCCACTGGCTCCCAATGGGCAAATTGAGAGTTGTCTACCGGTCGAAAGTCGTTTCAAGACTTAAATGGATTATTTAAGTCAAATTTCTTGCAAATTTGGCACTGGCGAACCATATTTTATAGTTCTTGAACAGAAAAAGTCAATAAAATAAACACTTAAGGACTACAAACTAAGAAAATGCGTTAATACAGCCGGGGACATAGCGGCATCAAAGCTTTACCGCACACTTGCCACGCGTACTACAAGGTAATAAATGAATGAATAGGCTCCCTCGCCTCTAATCGGTGTTATCATATTGTAAAGAACTTATCCTTTTTAAACAGTATCCGACTTATAATTTAGTAGTATAAGGACTATTTAATACATCTATGGAATATTAAAACCTACTTTATTAAACTGTAGTATTAATATCTCAATATATGTGTATAACAAGAAAAAAAATATTGATAATATTAAAGACGTGACAACATAGGCTGGATGAGGAAGGTTAGGTCGACTGTACCCAGAAGTAAACATGTGTACAAAAAATATTGTTTGTCCGCGTTGAGATGTAAATAGTGTAGTCTATATTTTATTTTAAGTCTATGGATATTTCTAACCTATTGAAACCAAATAAATAAGTGGCAACCTAGCGCTTTTTTGTTTACATTTGGTTTGTATATCTTGGGTACCTTTTTGTACAGTAAGGTATGTTTATTTATGTTATTTGTCTGAGGTGGTATAACGTCAAGTTGCCATGTTTATTTGAAATTTGGATTCGTTTAGACAGTTTAGTTTTGTATGTTTGAGTTTTTGGTTTAAGAGTGTGTTACTTGTGTTAAAATCTTTTACTTGCTGACCCCCTAGTCGAAAATTGTTCTTATTATGTAGGTACCTACTGAACGTCACTTTTTTTCCGATTATTTATTTATAAATGGACAAGCAACATTGAATTGTTTTTAAGTTTTTATAAAATAAAGCTTTGAAACAATGTTTACAATGTAAATAATAAACGTTTACATGTTTATAATTAATTCATTTTTGTTTGCTAAACAATTTTGAATAAAGGAAAATATATAAAAGCCGGCAACGCTGTGCCGGTCGAACTTATTGACGTAACCACAAATTACCTATAACAGATGCGAAAGAAAGCGACTGCATCGGAAACCGTTCGGCAAACCCGACACGCCTATTGAGTGGTGTAAATACACCAGTCGTTTAGTCCGGAAACCCATGCTGTGTCGTATTCGCTTGCTGGAGTGACATAGTGCGTGGTTATATGTTTCTTTTTAAAAATGCGTGTAGGATTTTTGTTGAACTTTTGAACCGTTATTTCTAAGTTTTGGTAATTTGTATATCTTATTTAAAATGGGATACAAATGTGTTTATTTATAAGGAAAAATAAGATATTTATAGTATAAAAAATTAACTTATTTAACAAAATTTAATTAACAATGTGACAAAATAGTTACCTTTCTATTGGTTCTATCGGACTTTTTTCGACTATATAAATCTTTATTTGTAAACTTTAATACATCAAATATTTTCAATCTAATAAATCATTTAGTGATGTAATCATTTAGTGATGTAAATAAGAGGAAATTTCTCACATGGGTGGTCAAATTCTATAGTTTTCATTATATCAAACAGCCTCTGAGAAATGTTTTCAACTCAAAATGCCTTTAATTATGTTTGACTACATCATTAAAAAGGGTCTTCAAATACATCAATGTGATATTTGTCTAAAATTTGCAAAAGAATCCGAATCTCTGGATAACTTGAAATTATTTACCCATTTAAAAGCCTTTGATGATGAAAGTGGAAAAATTTGTTCATTTTATTTACAGGCTGGAAAAATTATTTATATTAAATTTTGATGAGTTTTGCACTGAAGAAAACATTCAGAGGCTGTTTGATATAATGAAAACTATAGAATTTGACCAACCATGTGAGAAATTTCCTCTTATTTACATCATTAAATTATTTATTAGATTGAAAATATTTTATGCATTAAAGTTTACAAATAAAGATTTATATAGTCGAAAAAAGTTGGTAGAACCAATAGAAAAGTAACTATTTTGTCACATCTTTAATTAAATTTTGTTAAATAAATTAATTTTTTATATTATAAATATCTTTTTTTTCCTAATCTCCTACGAACTGATATAATATGACGAGTAATCTATTAAATTACTGTGAGATTATATGCCTCGATAACATATTGGTGCAGATTATTTTCACCCAAACAAATAACCCAAACTATACATTGATGCGGATTGTCTATGAACTCTTTCTGAAGGTCACAGAAACCTGAACGCGGAATTCGGTGTTCTTTCGCATCTGTTATAGTTAATTTGTGATGTAACTAAAAGTTTATTTGGTATGAACTATTATTTATCTCAGTTGTTCCCCCTAAATCAAGTCATTTTACTAAATTTTAAAAAGTAATTTTAATGTAAGACTCATTGTTTTCTCGTCGCCATTTTTGTGATGTTTGAGGAAATCATAGCAGGAAAAATTCTGTAATTTTTAAATAAGAAATTTGATAAGATTGATTGTGGTCAAATGCTACGTTAAAATTGCGTTAATCAGACTGTCAAATAATACGAGTCACATTTAAAATGCGTCAATCAAAAATACCAATTTCATGAGTTTACAGGATAAGCATTCAAAAAAGAACCGTTTAATACGTGTAAATGTGATTAATGAAAAATTTCAAAACGAATGTTTTGTTTTACGATTTGCAAATGTGTGGTTTCGTACTCATTGGCGTAGACAAGTTGGTCCTGAAGGGGAGAAAGTAATGATTTAAATTTTAAGAAACTAAACTTAAATTTAACTGAATATTTTCTTTTAACTAAAATATCCTTAAAAGAACTAAATACACATATCTTTAAAAGTTAGTATATGTCAAACGAATCTGTAACAGTATGTTTAATAACTTTAAAAAAATTCTACAAATGAACCATAAAGAAACTCATATTCAAAAGACTGACGATTTGAACTCGATCAAAACTCATGGGCAGATTTTTTAGAAATTCATTTGTAATTTTATATATACATTTTTGTATACCGGCATACAATCAAATACCTAATACATAAAAATCTGTAATCTAGAGTATTTCTTTCTGAAGGAAATATCAGCCAAAAATTCCATATAAATAATAAGTTAAATCTAACAACGCTTTATGATTTCTAGGATTATTCAATAAAAATGATAAGACTATTGACTTTAGGATTTAAATTCGTCAGAGTTCGTGTAGTTCCAACAATAAAACAAAACTGAAAGTTATAAACATTCTACATACTGTGGTTTATCATTGACATACTTTATACTAACGATTGCTATGTACTCGATATATTTTGATTGGCTTTAATGAAGACAGAAAAATAAAATCTAGTTTCTGTCTATTCTTAAATAGTCGTTTTTGGTATTTAAACTTTATTATAATATATTTATTATGTAGGTACTTAAAAAATAAAAATAAATAAATTAAAGAAAAGAATTAATACAACTAATTTTTTTAATGGTCAAAAGTTTTCATAGGAAGACTTAACAAACTAATTAAGTTTGTTAAGTCTTCCTATGAAAACTGAACCATTGTGAATTTATAATTTGAATGTGCTTCAAAACGATGTTATTTCTATGATGCAAATGCAAAATGCGGTTTAAAAATAGTTTTTCGATTTTTTATCAGCGGAAACAGTAAAATCTATACAGGATTTTCTACCACATTGATTGGTAAATTATCACAAATACCACAAATATAATAATGACATTTAATTTATACTAAAGAAATTATTAAAATCGTAAAAAGTTAGGTGAACCAACAAAAATATATTATTGGACATAAGCAAAACCCATAGATGTATTTTAGATACCGTATGATCGAATAAAAACGGCGTCAGCGATGGCTATGAAATGAAGATCGCTGTCATTTTATTTTACAGCGTGTTTTACAGAAATTACTAGCGTGTACCAGCAACTTCGTTCGCGTCGAATTAATCATTTGTAATGGTGATGTACAGCAAAGCAAGAATTTCCATTAACATACAAACTGGATAAAATTCAAAATTGTCAAACGAGTCTGAGCAGCATGAGAAAAAACAACAACAAACAATACGGCGATATTATTATAAAACTTGGTAATATTTGAGGGGTAGTTTCATCTCGTTGGAATTTGACTTTCGAAAAATCCGTTTGCCAAAAATAAGCTTTTTACGTCAAGCAGTTTAAGCAGAATCGTGGTTAAGAAATTACCCCACTTTTTGGAACGCCCTGTATGATTTTTAAAAAAAATTCAAAATATGTAAAAAAAACAAATAAATTATGCTTGTCCAAGCGTTTTCCCGAAAGACTAACCGTTTTTTAAATAACAAATATGGTAATATTTGAGGGGCGTTTTCACCCTCTTGGAATTTCAGATTCGAGAAACCCCTCCATATCGAACTTCTACACCCCACAGTCAATCCGTTTACCAAAAATTAGCTTTAAACGTCAAGCAGTTTAAGCAGAATCGTGATTACTCAATGGTCATATTTTACGAAACACCCTGTATAAATTTATACAGGGTGTTTTTTTATGAAACACCCTGTATAAATTTATACAGGTCTTCTAATGTTGCTGAAATATTTCTTCTTCTTCTTTACGTGCCGTCTCTTTCGTGGAGGTTGGCGATCACATCATTGGCAAAATCTTCACGATTCTCGGCTTTCCTTATGAGCTCTTCAAAAGTTAGGTGAGTCCAGTTTCTGATGTTTCTCAACCAAGATAGTTTCTTCCTGCCGAGACCTCTCTTTCCTTCAATCTTACCCTTAACTATCAATTGTAAGAGGTGGTATTTTTCATTTCTCAATATATGCCCTAAGTATGATGTTTTTCTTATTTTTATTATATTGAGCAATTCTCTTTCTCTGCCTATTCTGTTGTAAACTTCGGTATTTGTGATATGGGCTGTCCATGGAATTTTAAGCATTCTTCGATATATCCATGTTTCGAACGATTCGAGGCGATTCATCTCTTGAACTTTCAGTATCCATGTTTCTGCTCCGTATAATAGGATTGACCAAACATAACACTTAACGAGCCTAGTTCTCAACTCAAGGTCCAATCTGGGGTTCAGGAAGACGTTCTTCATTTAAAAAAAATTCATTTCTTGCTTGTTCTATTCTGGTTTTTATTTCCACGTCGTTGTTCAAGGTGTTAACTATCCAGGACTCGAAATATTTGAACTTGTAGACCTGTTCTAAGGTATTGCTCTCTATTTTAATAGGAATTGGTACATTTTGGTTCTTTTGAAATATTTCTAAAGGCACATTAATTAATGCAAAACTTTGTCCTAATTTAATCATCCTCGTATATCCTTAGTTTAAGATATCCCAATGGTGGGGGTCGAATTAGAATCACCCTGTATAAAAACTGTCTAAAAATATCTTTTGACCAATAGAGAGAGAGGTATCATCTGATATAATAAATTTTAAACAAACAAAAACGATATTTGTCACCAGATCAACACTGAATTATTAATCTGTCTGAATCCAACAAATTTGTGTAGGCAGTACTATACAAGCACACTAGACGACAAAATTATATCATATATTATTCGACATTCGACTCTAATCAGTCCAGTATAATTTAATATTTTATTTTAAATCATAGGTAATTAACGATTCCAATTAAAAATTGCTATGTCAAAAGTAAAAATAAATGGTGAAAAAAGTTTAAATAGACAGAACTTTTTTCTTCATAGCCACACAACATTAATTTTTAAATCGTTGAAGCATTGAAATTGTCCCCAATAAAAATTGCTCAAAATCATTTTTCTTCAATTCTAAAAATATCCTTGACTGATTTTGGTTAAAATACAGGGAATAGCAAAAGTATTAAAAATTGTCAAAACAGAAAATAAAAATCACACAGGCCATTTAAAATTAATAAATAATAAGACAATGGCATATAATAGACGTATATAAATGAAAATCAATTATTAACCGTAACCAGATATCATTATTTAATTAAATTTTCATTTTTTACGGTACTCATTACTTATTCCTTGTAAAGTGGAATTGTGTAAAACACAAAAAAATGCTTATTACATCGCAACGAAATTTTTTAAACGTATATTAGCATAATGTACTGCAATTTGTATTCAATATTCGACATAATATATGTTTAACATATTGGTATTTGAAATTACTGTTTGTTGTTGAGACTGAAATTATTGAACAATTATTAATCAGATAAACGAATTTTACAGGGTTGTTACTGATAAAGCTTAATAATTTATGAATGTTTGCTATTTTTCTTACAACTGTCAAATATACAAGGGTGTAAAAGTTTAATTAAATAGAGAAGCCATATGTAATATTATTATATTACATGTCTGATATTTTACCGATGATGTTAACAGAGCCATATAAAACCGTTAAAAATTTCCAAAACTTCAAATAAAAAAATGTCCATTTTTTAATTCTACATTTTTTAACAAAAAAATAATATACTGAGTGTAACATTAAAAAAAAATAGAAAGTTTGGCATGGAATTTTGAACACCCTGTATGATTTAAGATTACGATATTTATAATAAAGTAAGTACGAAGAAACTATAGCAACTACCTAGAGCATAGTTTTGATTTCAGGATACAACTTAAATTTTTAATAATTTTTTTTAAAGAAGGCTTAAAAATATATTTTTTTCATTTATTTATTTAATCTCTGAAATTATCAAAACCGATTTAATAATATCTTAGGACTATGTAAAATGAATAAGAAGGATGCCAAAAATGCAATAATATACAGGGCGTTCCGTTTAAAAAATCATTCCTATCCACTTACACTTTTTTGAGCCACCCTGTAGAAGTTAAAATATTATCTTGAAATAGACCCTAGAGGTAGTAGACCCTAGTAATAGACCCTAGACCGCAGAAACACGATTATGATTTTTTTTTCGCGAAAAAAATTTGGATTTTTGCAATTTTTTGAAAAAAAAAATTTGGATTTTTGCAATTTTTTGAAAAAAAAATTTGGATTTTTTTACTTATTTAAGACTCGCCCTGTATAGGACCTATAGATGTCCGACACAGTCGCAGGTAGCAGGACTGTATAATGTAAAAATTGTCAAAATAAAATTAATAAAATGTCAAAATTTAGGAAAAATCAGACATCTTCAACATAAATTAACTAAAAAATCGATGCTAAAAAATGCTTCATTATTTCCTGGTCTGGATATTTATGTTGTTTTTGACATAGAATTGAAACCATTTCAAACATGGTTAAATTAACAATCTTAATCTCCCTTTTCAAACTTTAATATACCATTTTATTACAGAAAAATTACATTTAAAAATATTTATATAATTATGTATTATAAATCTAAGAATAACATTAGTTTAATTGATTTCTTTCTTTTGCAGACTTGACTTGCCAAAATGACTGTTTTCGGTATGGCTTCCGCGGTGGCGGGCTTCATCAAAGTCCGCTACCTCATCGACAAGGCGATGATAGACAACATCGTCTTCCGAGCCCACTACAGAGTCACCTCCGCCATATTGTTCCTCTCCTGTATTATAGTCACCGCCAATAACCTGATAGGTAAGTAAGCAAGCTTGTTAGAGATCTCTGTGTAGATTGTTTTAGATAAGATCCCTTTGTTGGAGGTCCTGAGATGAGTGTTGAGATTATATTGAATTGGTGATCGTTGTCTAAATATAGCCACTTAACTGTAAGAACCCCTATCTTTATAAAAATAATTTATATTAATTTAGACATCTGTATTTTCTGCTCAATATTAAAGGGATGTCCCCTTTCTATGTTTACACCCAGTCTCCTGTCTCTGTGTCCTGCACCTGCAACTTCTGCAGGTCCTTGATAGCATTGTTCCTCCAGTTCTGGCCTTGTTCTCCCAAATATAAAGCTTTGCTTGCGATCCAGAGTCTCGCAGTGAAACCGTGCTCTGCTGTTTTAGGATCTTTATCGCATAGTCTGCAGCACAGGCTTCCTTGAAACAGGTTGAGCTTGATCAAATCAATATAGCCATATTATGTCCTGTCAAGAAACCTGTTGTAATTTGTAATCCGTACTTTATTCCTGCCAGTATTAGCAGTTTCTTTGTAGTTTTAGACCTAGGTCTTTGGATGAAAGCCTTGTTATGCCTGTGTCCCTGTATGTCTCTCCAGTGGACGGTTTACTTTTCTTGATCCAGAGCTTTACTGCACGACAGGTTATACATTTGGGTATTTCCAGTACTGACTTTGGACCAAGATAGCATTCGAATAACCCTTGCCTTACCAGTTCGTCGGCTTTGTTGTTGCCTGATGCCGCTATGGCCCAGCACCCAGAACAATTTAATCCTGTTCCTTTCTGCCAGAATTCCAAGACATCTGGGTTAAATTAGAACTTTGAAGTGGCTGTTGACTTCTTCCACTGCGACCTTTCCAGATCTATTATCGTGATCCTCTACTGGTCTCTAGGTTACAATCTCCAGTCTCTCTTCACAAAAATGTGTTTTTTTTTGCTTCCGAAGACGGGAAGAGATATACTTCCCGAAACGTTAAGCATTTTTTTGTTCGTTATTCAAATTTGTTTATTAGTAAATCACTGCTGACAATCTCCGTTGGATTAACACAGCAGTGTTTACAAAAAATAACCGTTTTATTTTGTAGATTTTCTAACAGTGGTGAAATACGCAGGGTTGGAAAAAATCATGATTTAAAAAAAAAATCAGATTTTTTTGATTTTAATTCAAAACAATATTTACGTCGGATTTGCAAATGACTAAGACTTATTTCCAATTAAAGCCCTATCCTAAATGGGTAAATCTATCTAGATTAACATTAACAATTCTACGGGGCGTGTGATTTTTCCACATGTATTCCTCCAATATATTCCGCAAAAAAAGTCGATCGCTTCAGATCAAAAGGATTTTTTTCAAACGTTTCAAAAATATTAATTTTTTGTCATTTTGACGCCTAGGCATAAAAGTAAAGCACTGTTACGCCTAAGCACAAAAGTACGAAAATATATTATTAAACTGATATTAAGTGTCAAATTCAACGAGTGTACAAATTGTTGTTCAATTACTGTTTATATTATTTACAATGTATGAAATTGATTCTATTCGGAGTAAAAATGTACTTTTTGTGCCTCCCTGTAACATCGGAATAGCTTTACGATGGTCCTTCAAAGGTACAGCAGCGTCAAAAAAAAGTATAATTTTTGAAAAGTAAATCGGAAATAGTCTTAAATCGAGAATGAAATTAGTATGTATTATCTAATATCAAAGTGTAAAGGACTTACTGCAGATCAAAATGTCGATAGGAATTTGGAAACATACAATCGTTTCAAAACAAAATATAAAACAACATATTTTCTGACAAGAATTATATATTCTCGGGAATAAAGATATAGTCTCTATATTAGAAGAACCTAGTTCTGCACTAGACTTTGCGAATGATATGTATTCGAACAGCGAATTTTTGTCACTTATACAGAAATTTTAAAACAAATCCCTGCGTTAAGCGGTCTAATGGATTCACGCGAAATTAGTTCAAAAATCGGTCCAACAATTAAATTAATGAATAAATATTTTTATATAGTTTTATAACATTTACAATTATTTTTCGATTTATTATCTGTAGTAGTCTGTTATAGAAAATGTTTATAGTTTTCTAGGACACAGTTTTATAACTTTTACAGTTATTTTTTGATTTATTATAAAGTTTCAATAAAATTATTTTTTTTATTTAAATTACATGATTAAAACTAAAAAAATCACTTGATTTAAATCATTTGATTTAAGTTACCCTGCGAAATACCCATTAGATTTTTTAGAGAGATGAATCCGCCACAGCGGTATAGAGATTTCTCATTTTAATTCACTTCTTAATTGTATGTTCCGTCATTTCTTGGCTGTTGTCTGTCGAAACCTTCCCTAACTCGTTGGAAAGACTAACTAAATAATAATGAATTTTTTTCATTGTTATTTTAAATAAAATAACAATGCACACAAATTTTATGAAAGAATATTCTCTCTATAAAGAAATTCTCGAATATTTTCATACTTTTCTCTAATTATTCGTGAAAACGTTTATAGTGTTACTGCACTTTTCCACAGCATTAAATCACTTCTACGATCTATTATTAAACCAAGCTTCCCTGCCTATGCATTTGTTTGTATTATTACCAGCAACTATTAAATTTCCTCCTAAAGCTGACTTTGTAATTTATATAGGGGTCATTGTTAAGAACGCATTTAATACCACTATATTGTATATCATTATATTTTACAAATAATTAATACAATAAGTAGCATTTAACAATTCTTATTATATTTTAGAGTATTTGTCATACCATATAATACCGTATGATCGAAAAAAAACTTGCCAAAAATTAACACTATTTATAGAAAGATTAAAAAAGGATGCATACAAATCTGTTTCCAAAAAATACTTTTTTTCTATAGGAACTGTTAAAATTGTCTTAAATCTATCAAAAATACTAGATAAAATAGTACTTTAACCGCAAACCGAGAGCGAGGATAGGTTAAAAACTTTATTTCTTCTCGCACGTTTTTTAATTGCTTCCATTTTTGATAATGATGATAATAATAATTAATGATAATAATAAAATTTCTTTTCATAAGTTATTCGGTATTTAAATGGATGCAGTTTGGATATGGCGTTTGTCGTTTCAGCCTGAATATCTGTTGGTAATTTACTTATTTCGTTTTGAGCCATTTCTGGCTCCAATTCAATCAGCAATCGACACGAAAGAGAATTAAAAAATATTGACACAAAACTGACAACTAAAGAGACAGCTTTATTTATTTGCCAAATTACATAGAAACCAACGCCAACCCAACACAATATTTTTTGTACTCGTAATAAATTCCTTGAAATAATAATTTCTGAATATTTTTTAAAACGTAACTCGCTATAGAAAAAAAAATTGGATCGTATAGTATTTCTAGACAAGCAACGAATTGGTATAGATATATAAACAAATGTTTTTGTTTGCAGGTGATCCGATTCAATGTATAAATGACAGAGGTGTGCCTGGTCACGTGATCAACACGTACTGCTGGATAACGTACACGTTCACTTTGCCACACGAGCAAGGAAAAATCGTTGGAACCGAAGTGGCCCATCCGGGTTTAGGAAACGAGAACCAAGAGAAAACGTATCACAGTTACTACCAATGGGTTCCATTCGTCTTATTCTTTCAGGTATGTTATATAAATAATGTACAAAAGACTCAATGCATAACCTGGAATAGGAATCCTTCAACGGTCTAAGAAATTTCTCAAGACTTACGACCGAGAAAAATCAACGATTTTCTTTGATTTAAGTAAGAACAGTCTTCGGATTGCCACGGGGTTTTTAAAATGGGGAAACACTAGAACACCCCTCAACACTGAGTGAAACGTTAACAAAAAAAGACATCTAACTAAAGAGAATATACAACACTCCGTTCATAAAATACCAATTGTTTACAATCATACATACTTTAACACTTTCTTGGAAATTTCAAGTTCTTGAACATTGTATCGATATATTCTTAAATTAATTTTCTTGGGACATCAGGTTCCGAAAACACTGAAATTATGTTTTCATCTTGTTTTGAAAAAACTTTATTTAGTCTATAGACAAACGTTTCGGCCAACAATACAGCCTTCATCAGAGTTATATATTATACTAGCATGTACCCGCGACTTCGTTCGCGTAGAATTAATCATTTGTAATGGTGATGATAAAGCAAAGCAAGAATTTCCATTAACATACCTATAAACTGGATAAAATTTTCTCACATTTATCAGCATGAGAAAAAACAATAGGGCGACATTATTATATAACTTGGTAATATTTGAGGGGTAGTTTCATCTCGTTAGAATTTGACTTTCGAAAAATTCGTTTGCCAAAAATAAGCTTTTTACGTCAAGCAGTTTACAGAATCGGTTAAGAATTCAACTTTTGAACACCCTGTATGATTTTTAAAATTTCAAATATGTAAAAAAAACGAAATAAATTATGCTTGTCCAAGCGTTTTTCCGAAAGACTAACCGCTTTTTAAATAAATCATTGTAATATTTGAGTGGGCGTTTTACCCTCTTTTCGAATTTGGTATTATGGAAAACCCCTCCTTATCGAACCTCTACACCCCACAGTCAATCCGTTTGCCAAAAATCAGCTTTAAACGTCAAGCAGTTTAAGCAGAATCGTGATTACTCAATGGTTATATTTTATGAAACACCCTGTATAAATTTATCAAAAATCGTAAAATAGGTATGTAAAACAACAAAATAAAATATACGTGTTTAAGAGTTTTTCCGAAAAACTCACCGGTTTTTGAATAAAAAATATTTTAATATTTGAGGGATTAGTTTCACCCCCTTAGAATTCGAGTTTCGAAAAATCCCTTCTTATCGAACCTCTACACCCTAAAGTCAATCTGTTTTCCAAAAATCTATTTTTACGTCAAGCGCTTTAAGCAAGATCGTGATTAATCAATGACCAGATTTTTCGAAACACCCTGTATACATTTTTAAAAAATCTTAAAATATGTAAAAAAACAAAATAGAATATACGTGTTTAAGCGGTTTTTCGGAAACTTGATCGTTTTTTAAATAAAAAATATTGTAATATTTGAGGGGTGGTTTCACCCCCTTGGAATTAGAATTTCGGAAAATCCTTTCTTATCGAACCTCTACACCCTAAAATCAACCTGTATGCCAAAATTGAGCTTCTTACGTTGAGTAGTTTGAGCAGGATCGTGATTAATCAGTATGTCAGTCACTTAAGGATTTTATACTATATTAGTATAGGTTAAAAGAATTTACAAAAATTAATATCCAAACACAGACAATCTATGAATATCATGTCATTGTGCTGTGATAGTAAGTAAATCTAAGTATCAATTTGAGACTAGAATAGTCCACCTTTTTGCAAACTAAGCACTGGCAAACCATCTTAGATATTTAAAAATACTTTAACAGTTCTTTTGCAAAAAGAAAAACAGTAAAAATTACTTGAAAATCACAAACACCACGCAGCAACACTGTTAAACCTAACATGAATGAAACCAATCCATGAAACTTTTACCATTAATAGTGAAAACATCGTAAAAACCATAGAAACCAAACAGTCTTCCTAAAGCAGCGTTGTCACATTTACTTCCCTCATAAATTTTAATTTAATTTAATTAGAAAACTCAAAATAATTTCAAAGATATAATCTATGTATTTTAACTAAAATTATATACCTACACATATTATTTAGTATCCCGTTTCTATAGGTACCCAAAAAACCATTAATAACCATCAAATATATTATAACACTATATTGCTAGTAAGGAACAGAAATTGAAGCTAAATTTTTGAGATGGAGCTATACAAAATCCACATAAGTCGGTCCTTTTCGTTCAACAGCTTTGAACTACGCAAGCGTGAGAAGTGCTTCGCGATTAGTTGATTTATTTCATACTAACCAATAGAAGTAGTTGTCTAAGTTTTTATTTACCACGTAAATCAATTTAGCATCTGACTATTCGCGCCTTTACTTATAAATTTAAATTTAACCTCTGACATATTTAAACAAAAACAAGAAACGGATAGATATGATGAATATCTAAAATAACAGGTTAAAATACTGCCATTACCAATAAAAAATAATAGAGTTTAAAATAGTGCGCGGGCAGGTGACAGCGTTCAGCCATGAAGTAGATGAATCAGATCGTTTTATTTGGCGCGTGTGCACGAAAATCCTTTTGAACGAAAAGGATAGACTTATGCAAGATTGATATTCGTATTTCTTTTCTTTGGCTTCACTTTCCACTCATTGTGTAAATGCGGTACTAGCAATATAGTCTTATAATATATTTGATTACAATAATAACATACTTAGTTTTGAAATACAAGCCGCAGAAACAATGTAGCGCAATTCGCAGAAATTACAACAGATAAAACTCTTTTCTGATATAATAAGCTTAAATAGTGTATTTTGCTATAATATGATCCATTTTAGGGTGTGGTTTTCTACGTTCCTCACTGGCTGTGGAAAAACTGGGAAGAAGGAAAAATAAGAATGATTTCCGGAGGACTGAGAGGTGCCCTGGTTGGTGAGAAAGCCGAAAGGGAACAAAGACAGAACAGATTGGTACAGTACCTCATCGAAACGATGCACCAGCACAACACCTACGCATTCGGGTACTTTCTGTGCGAAGCTCTCAATTTTATCAATGTGGTAAGTCTCTTGTAAAATTCTGACTTGATCAGTCTGTTTTTTTTTAGTTTTTTTACTTATCCACGTAGGTATACCGATCTGGGCATCGAAACTGCGTGGTCTGGATTTTAACGTGTAAGACAGTGATGTAGACAGCTTAATGGAAAATCAAATGTATTAAAAAGAGATAAAAGTTGGGTTGATACATTTCTCCTATGCGGTATTGCCGGATTTTGCATCAAAATTTCAAACCGCACAAGTAGGCGTTTACGAAATATGTTGCATCTAGGGCACAAATTACCTATAACAGATGCGAAAGAAAGCGACTGCATCGGAAACCGCTCGGCAAACCCGACACGCCTATTGAGTGGTGTAAATACACCAGTCGTTTAGTCCGGAAACCTATGCTGTGTCGTATTCGCTTGCTGGAATGACATAGTGCGTGGTTATATGTTTCTTTTTAAAAACGCGTGTAGGATTTTTGTTGAACTTTTGAACTGTTATTTCTAAGTTTTGGTAATTTGTATAATAATATTTAAAATGGGATGCAAATGTGTTTATTTATAAGGAAAAAAAAGATATTTATAGCATAAAAAAATAATTTATTTAACAAAATTTAATTAAAAATGTGACAAAATAGTTACCTTTCTATTGGTTCTATCGGACTTTTTTCGACTATATAAATCTTTATTTGTAAACTTTAACTTTAATACATCAAATATTTTCAGTCTAATAAATCATTTAATGATATAAATAAGAGGAAATTTCTCACATGGGTGGTCAAATTTTATAGTTTTCATTATATCAAACAGCCTCTGAGAAATTTTTTCAACTCAAAATGCCTTTAATTATGTTTGACTACATCATTAAAAAGGGTCTTCAAATACATCAATGTGATATTTGTCTAAAATTTGCAAAAGAATCCGAATCTCTGGATAACTCGAAATTATTTACCCATTTAAAAGCCTTTGATCATGAAAGTGGAAAAATTTGTTCATTTTATTTACAGACTGGAAAAATTATTTATATTAAATTTTGATGAGTTTTGCACTGAAGAAAACATTCAGAGGCTGTTTGATATAATGAAAACTATAGAATTTGACCACCCATGTGAGAAATTTCCTCTTAATTACATCATTAAATTATTTATTAGATTGAAAATATTTTATGCATTAAAGTTTACAAAAAATAAAGATTTATATAGTCGAAAAAAGTCCGATAGAACCAATAGAAATGTAACTATTTTGTCACATCTTTAATTAAATTTTGTTAAATAAATTAATTTTTTATACTATAAATATCTTTTTTTCCTAATCTCCTACGAGCTGATATAATATGACGAGCAATCTATTAAATTACTGTGAGATTATACAGAAAAGTCCACAGACTTCGAGACATAGGAAAATCAAGTCCATTTAGCGTGTGTCCAAATTTTGACAAGTTTTCAAAAATGACAGTTTTGTTTAGACTGACGTTTAATTTCACCTGACTTCTCGGTGAATGATTTCTTTTATGGGGGTACATACAATCTAAAATTTACGGCCATGAAGAAATTCAAAACTTGGAGCAGTTAAGGCAGAAAATATTTAATGCCTTTGACACTGTCACCCCTGATATGTTATCCAATGTGAGGAGGGATTTTATGATCATTTGGGTTATTGTTTAATGCAAGAGGGAGGCACTTTTGAACAATTTTGTAATTTTTTAAATTTCATTATCCTGTTTTTACCGTTTACCCATTACCTACCTTGACGAACATGGGAAAACGAAGGTCCTTTTCAGAACCACAAATATTTTGATTGAGAAAATTGGTAACTTTTTTTTTGGATTAAGAAACAAAAGTTGTTAATATAATACCAATTTAAAAGTGTTTTAGTAGTTTTAATACACACCATGATATAAAATTTATTATTATTATAATGTACATTATTAATACTATTGTTCATTCGAAATGGCATTAAGGCCCAATTGCAACAACGATTTAAATTTTTCTTAAAGATAAGTAGAGCTTAGAATGAGCTGTATTTATATTTACTTTAATATTCACCTTAAATGAGGGAATTTGACTGATACAATTTTTGAATTTGAATTGTTTTTAATGATACTAACAATTTTAGTTCAATTTTTAATAAAATTTATTTAATATTAATAGAAATCCAAGAGATTTGAAACCTCTTTTAGCGATTTATAACATTCTCAAGTGAATTACAGGTGCCCTTATTTTCTATGAAAACCACACAGCTTTTTTCATAGTCGCTGCAGTTGCTATAGCTATAAAAAACTAATTTTTTAAGGTGTGAAAATTGTGACACACGCTAAATGGACTTGATTTTTCGTATGTCTCGAAGTCTGTGGACCTTTTTGTATGCCTCGATAACATATTGGTGCAGATTATTTTCACCCAAACAAATAATAACCCAAACTATACATTGATACGGATTGTCTATGAACACTCTTTCTGAAGGTCACAGAAACCTGAACGCGTAATTCGGTGTTCTTTCGCATCTGTTGTAGTTAATTTGTGTCTAGAGTTGGAACTTTATTTTTCACAATTAGTTACTCATTTTACTAGAGTTGTAATAGATTATATTTAGCTTAAATATATTATCTTTATTTCAGTAGTATACATAAAAGTTTTTTTTTAAATAGTTTATTTTTTCTACGCATATTTTACTACACGCGTAAAAACCGGCAATACTGTGTGCCACTTTTTATTTTGTCTCTCTGTTTGTCAACCGGTCATTTATATGTATCTCTGTCGCATGCATTAAAATACAGACCACGCAGATCAAGTGTCCACGATGGTATATGATCTAGGGTGCTAGGGTTTGATGGTTTGAGTAGCAGTTTTTTATTTTTTTAATTTTCTTTGGCAGCACAATATATTTTTAATTTTGATACTGAACGATGTCCGCCAATAATAAATAATTATATACTCAAAATCAAATGACAATAACAAAATTATTACCAGAAATCTTAGATTAACAAACCAAAAACAATGAGCCAGAAACAATGTACAGAAACAATATACAGTATGTCCCCGGATTGTCTTTACAAGACGAAAAACTTTTTTATTATTAACATTTTGAGAAAAATGCATTCTTCATAAAAAATATTGCTTGTTCTAAAATGGTTAATCCCATTTATACTTTTACAAATTTCCATACCGTTTTAGAAATAATCAAAATAAATGGTATTTTATTTGTAACTAGGACAGAGAGACAGTAAATGTGGTAAAATCATAACATATTTTTTATCTATTGTTAAGTACATAATCCTTTTTTTGTTGCAAAGTATATTTAAATAATTTTAAGAAAAAAACAGTTTATATTTGCATTCTTACTCATTTCAAAATTTATATTACGTCATATTTTAACTAAGAAATTAAAAAAGCTAGGGATTAGATTAAAAATAAGATGAAATATGACAAATGAATTAAATGTCGTAGAGAAATCTAATTTTAAGCTTTTGTTTTATGGGATATATTTAAAATAGTAGACAAGAAAAATTAACTGTTGAGTTTTAAAGGACTCACTAATATAACTCACTATAAATACTTATTTTTAACAACACTATGTCTAACTTACTGTAGAAAATTTGATACAGTTTTTGATATTTTTAAAGAATACTAAAAATATTACTATGAAGGTAATATTAAATGGTGTTTCTTTATAACCCTACTAGTTGAAGCCTGGCGCATCCGCCACGACATCGACATCAGGAAAAAAAAATACTTTTTTTTAATTAAATGAAAAACAAAAAATCCGGCGATGGCAGTTTTTATAAGAACCAGTTAGCTATCTTTTAGTAAAAAAAGCAACTTTCTAGAGCAAGTCGTTACTTCAGTAGAGACGACACAGAAAAACATTAGCATTTTGTGTATGTAGATAATCTGTTTTTTTTTAAATAAATGTCCTAGTTTAAAAAAATACTGTACAGACTACAGAGTATCAAATCATACCGCTAATTAGATATACTTTTTTTTCAGATTGTAAACATAGTTTTGACTGACAAGTTCCTAGGTGGCGCTTTCATGAGCTACGGTACTGACGTAGTACGATTCTCCAACATGAACCAAGAGAATCGTACCGATCCCATGGTGGCTGTATTTCCCAGAGTAACCAAATGCACATTCCACAAGGTACTTTTTACTTACATATTATCTTATAAGCCTAATGAATAATTGTTAAAATAATATATTTGAGGCGTCAAATTGCAAAACCCGTCTTATCCCAAAAACGTTAGCCAGTTTCGACCGAACAACCGTTGGTTATGTTTGACAGATAAACAATGCATTAAACGTCAGTTGTCGTACCGATTGGTTGACAACTGACGTTTAAAGCATTGTTTATCTTTCAAACATAACCAACGGTTGTTCGCTCGAAATTGGCTGTTGTTTCGAGATAATATGCAAAAACTGTGTGAGGCGTTATTTTACATGTCTCACATGTCCATTGAGTGGAATCATTGTTTTGTATCACGTTTTTCTAGAAATTAATATTTAATTTTTAAAGAGAAAAAACACAAAAATAATTCGGATCAGAATTGCAATAAAAAGCAAATATAAGTGCTATATTTTGTTTTTGGTTTGGTTTTGCAGTAACAAAATTTGTAGTGAATTTTATATAAGAATATTCGACTTTTGCTGCAGTTTGGGACTATGTTTGTGTAGATTTCGGGGTCCCACTATTAATATATGACATTAGACAATTTTTTTTAAATGGATAAGGGGGGTTTTGCAACTTGAAGCCTCATTTTATTCATCCAATTCCACTGCTATGGTTCTTCTCATGTAACATTTCCTCTCTTCGACATTTGACATCATATACAGTGGTGGCCAAAAGTATAGAAACTTTTTACTTTTTAAAATATCACAGAAAATATTGCTATGCTTAAACTCTCAGGAATATAAATGAACAGCTTATCAGCAAATAAAAGTATTCCAAAAATTACACAGCGAAAAAAATCTGTTTAGCAGTTTTTGTAGGAGAACAATAGATTTCTTGTGGCCAAAAGTATGGAAACCATAAATAAATACATTAAAATTATTTAGTTTAAGCTGATAAACGGTACGATTTGCTTCAGATAAATATAAACATCATGCCCAAGTCTAAATATTTCTCTACGGATTTAAAAAATAAAATAGTTGAATTATACAAGAGCGGTTATAAACAAATTCAAATAAGTAAAAATTTAAACGTTTTAAAAGGCACCGTTTCGAAAATAATTCGTAAATTTAATAAACCAGGGAACGTTTCAACAGCTTTTAAGTCAGGAAGACCAAGAAAGTTGTGCAACAGGACAATGAAAGTAATGAAGAGAATATCAATGGGAGATCCAAGAAAAACATCCACAGACATTTCTCGAGAAATGGGTGAAAGGGGAATATCGGTGTCTGCACGCACGGTGAGAAGAAAGTTGGATGACATGGGACTTTTTGGAAGAGTTGCGGTGAAGAAACCACTAATATGAAAGAAAAAATAGGATGGCCCGCTTTAAATTTGCTCAAGATCATCTCACCTGGTCTTATCAGAAATGGAATACTGTACTGTTTAGCGACGAAAGCAAGTTTCAACTGTTTGGTAGTGACGGGAGACGTTATGTCCGAAGACCAAAAGGTACACGGTACAGCCATAAGTACCACATGCCCACAGTAAAACATGGGGGTGGGAGTATAATGGTATGGTGGTGTTTTTCTCGCTCAGGTGTTGGTCCTCTTGTTAAAATTGATGGAATAATGGACCGTTTTTTGTACAAAGACATATTGGAGAATAATATGCTGCCTCATGCTGATGAAGAAATGCCACTCAGATGGTTGTTCCAGCAAGACAATGATCCCAAGCACAAATCTCGGTTTGTTCAAAATTGGTTAAATGAACATAATGTTCCACTAATGGATTGGGCCTCACAGTCTCGGGATCTTAACCCCATAGAAAATTTATGGGACCATTTGGATAGCAAAATTCGAAGCCATTCTATTTCAAATAAAAATGAATTATGGGAAGTGCTAAAAACTGAATTGGCGACCATTTCCAGTAAAGATTGTACGAGATTGATCGATTCGATGCCACGAAGATGTAGAGAAGTAATTAATTCAAAGGGATATTCCACTAAATATTAGTAATTTTTATATTATCTTGAATTTTAATAAACATTCTTCTTAAGTTTCCATACTTTTGACCAAGAAAATATTCATAATTTTTTATATATTTTTTGATAGCTGTAATTTTTTATTTAAATGTATTAGGTTTTGTAGGAAATTATTTGTAGGTCACGATTATATAAGTCGTTTTATTTCATATTTTAATTTCTCAGCATAAATGACAAATTAAAAAAGTTTCCATACTTTTGGCCACCACTGTATGATAACGCTATGATCTCTATGTACAGGGTGATTCAAACTTCCCGCCCTTGGCTTATAACAGGAAAAGGAAAACTGCAAATACAAATTTCGAAGACAGGATTTGAATGGCAGTGTGTAAGGTATATATTTTCGTATTTAAACATTTTTTAACTTTTTTCAAAATAAACAAAATACAAGAAGCAGAAAAAAGGGGCCAAAAAAAGAATTTTCAAAATGGTGGAAATGACGTCAAATTTTTTTTTCACAAAGTCATCATTTTTTTTATATTCTGAAAGAATATATTTTTTTAAACAACTTTCATTAAAAAAGTTTTTCTCTATCTTTATTTGGTTACAAGCTATGGGACTCCAAATTTAAAATTTTTAAATAAATCTCAACTCACCCCGTGATAATTAAACCAAATAATATTTTGTCATTAGTATCTTTTTTTGGTAAATTAACATTATTAACAATAAATGCGAAGTTATTGTTTAAAATAAAAAACGACATAATGCAATAAAATCAAAAAATTGAAAATAACATATAATTAACAAATAAAGATAGAAAAAAAACTTTTTTAATGAATGACTTTGTGAATAAAATATTTTTTTGACGTCATTTCCACCATTTTGAAGAAAGTTGAAAAATGTTTAAATGCGAAAAAATATACCTTACACACTGCCATTCAAATCCTGTCTTCGAAATTTGTATTTGCAGTTTTCCTTTTCCTGTTATAAGGCAAGGGCGGGAAGTTTGAATCACCCTGTACATATGATAACGCTATGAGAATTGACCTCGGTGGAACCGAGTGTCTTTAGCGTTGCTTGGCGGTCTCCTGAGTAGAGAATGCAATCTAGAGATAAGAGGACAATACCGGGTGCGTCTCAAAAGTGGCTCACTCCTATAACTTTTTTATTTTTTCAGATAAAAAAACGAGATTTGGTATGTTAGTATAGGACATAAATTAGGATTGATTGGCACATTCAATTGTTTTTTATCACTTCCTGTTTCACCGGAAATGAAAACTTTTGATTTTTAAATGATACCCTCGGTATTTTTTACTTTATTCGATAGAAACTAACAGTCTGAATATTCTATTCTGACATATCATATGTCAACTTTTGACATTTTCGCATATGGTTTATTTGAAATTGTAACATGCGGTTCATAACGACAATTTGACTTAAAATTTCAAGTGCTTGGTACCAAATTATTCGTAAAAAAATGCTTTTTCCAAATATGCTAATGAACCACCCTTGTTCCGTTTGAAAAAACTAAGATGTGATTAAAAATACGACTTGGACACCTTTTAACCGGCCAGGACAAGACACGAAAAACATTAGAAGATCAAATCTATTTTCCAAGGCTCTTTGATTAAAAATTAGTGTTTTTAACACGACCTATAGATAGAAATTTAAAATACGATTTTTTTAAAGCAAAAATGTCAAAAGTTGACATATGATATGCCATTATATTCTGAGTGTCATTTTTTATGTAAAAAACCGAGGGTGCCATTTAAAAATGAAAAGTTGTAGTTATTTCCGGTAAAACAGGAAGTGACATAAAACAATTAAATACGTCAATCAATCCTAATTTATGTCACATACTAACATACCAAATCTTGTTATTTTATCTGAAAAAATAAAAAAGTTATAGGGGTGAGCCACTTTTGAGACGCACTCGATAAAATCTGTGATTCATACCAACTAATTTTTAATTAAAATAATACCAACATTGATTTCTTTTACATATCATAGTATTGTTAAACCATATTAAGAAAAGTTACACCAGAAGAATTATACTATGCATTATCTCCTTTACATCCAGACTAGATGAACAATAACATTTCTCTTATCTTTATAGTTTGGTCCATCAGGTTCAATCCAAAAACACGACGCCCTCTGTGTTCTAGCTCTGAACATCCTCAACGAAAAAATCTACATCTTTTTGTGGTTCTGGTTCATCATCCTAGCCATCCTCTCCGGACTGGCTATAGTGTATTCAGCAGCTGTCATTTTACTACCTAGCACTAGAGAAACGATTCTGAAGAGAAGGTTCAGATTTGGAGCTCCTAATGCAGTGGACACCATTATTAGAAAAACTCAAGTAAGGATAATTTTTTAAATATGGCTTAAAAAAGACAGACATCATTTTCATTATGGTTTCTCAAACTTATACCGATCTGGTGATAGAAACTGCGTGGTCTGAATTTTAACGTAAAAGACAGTGATGTAGATAGCTTATGATAAATCAAATGTATTAAAAAGAGATAAAAGTTAGGTTATATACATTTCCTCTATGCGGTATTCTCGGATTTTGCATCAAAATTTCAAACCGCATAAGTAGGTGTTTACGAAAAATGTTGCTAATCTAGGGTTGGAACTTTATTTTTTACAATTAGTTACTGATTTTACAACAGCTGTAGTAGATTCTTAAAGAACTGTCGAACAGAAATGAGCATTACTGAATAGCTTAGATATATTGTCTTAATTTATTTATTAATTTCTCGTACGAACCGGCAACACTGTATGCCGCTTTTTATTTTGTCTCTCTGCCTGTCAACTGGTCGTATAAGTATATTTATCTCTGTCGTATGCATTAAAGTACACTAAGTACAGACCACGGAAATAAAGTGACCAGGGCTAGTGGATGTGCTTTTTCAAAATTCAACAAAAACAAAAATACAAAATAAACTATAAGAAAACTCTAAAAATAATGAAATCTAAATATTTCCAATTTTTTTCCAGAAATATTTAGGGAATATTTCTGAAACATATATAACTAATGTTTTGTTCTTATTTATAGGTTGGAGATTTCCTGTTGCTCCATCTCTTGGGCCAAAACATGAACCTACTGGTCTTTGGAGAAATCCTGGATGAATTCGTGCGCAGAATGAACTTCGGGAGTAATAGTAATCTACCATCGGCACCAAGCACACTGGAGATGAGCCCGATTTATCCAGAAATAGAGAAATACGGAAAGGAGACCGAAACTTAATTTTTTTTAGCTTAAACCAAAATTTTATGGCATTTTTTTAATATTTACTTAAATCTCCTTTATTCTTCTGTAGTTTTGGACAATTTATATCAAGTTTAGGATCTCAAAAAATATACTAGAAAAAAAAACTAAAAAAAAATATTCTTTCTGTGATTTTTTTTAAATGAAAATATTTTACAGAATTTTAGTGTTATAAGTATAATTATGTAATTGATAATATGATAAATTTTACTATATTTTTTAGTAATACATATCTTTAAGCGCTTTTATTTTACAATAATATTTATAAAGACAAATAATTCTTAAGATACTGATCATTGTAATCGTAATTTTATATTTTATAATATTCCACTAGAATTAAATTTTTATATAGTATAGTATAGCTTTTATAAAAAATCAAATGAGAATAAGTACATATCCATTCATTCCTATAGAAAGTATACTGTTTTTCTGGTAAAAACGTACTCTCTATAATTATTTTTTTATATTTTAGTTTTAAGACTGCTTATTTTAAATAAACATTTTATTTCTAGGATAAATTTAGATCAACTGATTTACATTAAGTGGTATTTTGCGATATAATATAGGAATAAAGATTTGACAATAATTTCGATTTATTATTTTTGAATAACAAAAACATTAGAAAAAAAATGTCTAATGGATTTGTCGTAAATAAGTATAGGTTAAGGATATATTTGTTATGAAAATGAAATTAATCGGTAATTACCTGTAGGTTAGCATACTGTTTCAAGGGTATACTATAATTATAGGAACTTGAATAAGCAAATAAATTATTGGTAAATGCTTACTTAAAAATTACGATTTTATTAAAATAACCTATTATCGTTTTTAATTAACTTATCGAACATGATTTACATGTTACTAACTGACGCAACTTCGTATCACCCTGTATCACCAAGCAGCAAGGTGCAAAGATTTAAATCAACTTGATCAGATTTATATAGTAAAAGTTATAAAAATTTTTCTTATAATGCTATAAAAATTATTCCTATATCAAATATACCCTATCTATTCATCAAATAAAAAGTTACACTTACTGTTCAAATGTTTAAATACTTTTAATAAATCGAAAAACAATTATTGTAAAAGATATAACACATATACCTAATTGCTGGTCTATTTTAATATTTATTTTACATAAAAAATTCGTTATTTCAAATACAACACTCTGTATATTTTAAAATAAATCGCAGCAGATTCAAATACTCTTTCAAACTATATTAGGGTTTCCTATACCTATCTAGCTGAGATTTTGAATAAAAAGCAATTTTTCAATAAAATGACAACCAAGAAGACTAGTGTCGTCATGGCAAATTTCTAATGACAGTTAGTAGCTATTTTCAAAATTTAAATTAGTTTATGGACTTTACCATTTACTTAAATTTATACCAGTTTACTTTTATTTAATTTACCTATAATAACACACACCGGAAAAATCTAGGGATATCATTTTATTAAAGTTAAAAATAAATGTTTTGAATAAACAACCACATATTTGTAGGCCGATTCTTTCTACTTCGATTGAAACGAAGTAGTCACACTAGTTATTTCTAAATTTGGGATATTTGCAGAAATGTTTGTGCATTTTTTGTCAAATGTATAAAAAGCACCTAGCATCGATTGTTCGAATTTAACCTGTACTGGCTATGTTTTTATGATAACTGGCCAGAATTCATTCAAATAACTCTATTTAGTATTAAACGACATTATGGAGCGTAGACATCTTAACAGAGACGAAATGCTAAGGGCCATGGGTCTGCTAGAAGCTGGAATGCGCCAAATCGACGTAGCTAGAGCATTAAATACAACGTAAAGTGTAATATCGCGATTAAGTGCACGCTACCGTGAAAGTGGTGATGTTGCTGAAAGGCACACAGGGCGACATCGCATTACTACCCCTCAGCAAGATCATTTTTTACAATTAAATGCTCGATGCCGACCGACTCTTACAGCACCAGAGCTTAGTTTAATTCTCCAGGAAACACATAATGTAACCGTTAGTCCTGACACTGTTCGCAATAGATTAAAAGAGGTCAACTTAAGAAGCAGACGCCCCTGGAGAGCTCAACCCTTAACGAGAGGAAATCGAGAGGTACGATATTTGTGAGCTCAGGATCATGTTCAGTGGTCGAATGAACAATGGGCCAATGTTCTCTTCACGGATGAGTCACGCTTTGGAATTCATCCGGATTCGAGAAGGCTTAGGGTATGGAGAGAACCGGGAAATCTTATTCGGTTGGATCATGTTCAGGAAGTGCACCCTTATCAAGGTGGAACAGTTATGGTCTGGGGAGGAGTCCAGTTAGGCCGAAAAACCGATCTCGTTTTTCTTGAAAGGTTTCTAACAGGAATCACATATTGTGTTTTAATTCTTGAGCCTGTCGTGTTACCATATGCCAATGATTTTGGGAGAAATTTCATTCTCATGCATGACAATGCACGGCCTCATACAGCCAGAGTGGTAAGTGAGTTTATCAATGCTCATCAATTAAACATCGTACCCTGGCCGGCACAATCTCCTGACCTCAACACCATGGAGCACGTATGGGACGCGGTCCAAAGAAGAATTTTGAGAATGGGTATGCCTCGTGAAACTCGTAGGGATCTGGTTCGGGCCGTGAATGCAGCGTGGCAGGCTGTACCTCAAGAAGAGATCGACAACCTGATCAGGATCATGGAGAGACGATGTAGGGCTGTAATGAACAGTAGAGGAGGCCATACCCTTTATTAAGTAAAAATGGTTTTACCTTTTTTTTTAATTCACAGTTTAGAATTTAAAAAAAATGTGTGTATTTTTTTGAGTTCAATAAAAATCAAGGTAAATTTGAAAAATTCGGTAAATTTCGCATTTTTATTTCCAATACGTCCTGTAAACTATTTGTTTATTTTAATTTTATTATATCAGAAATGCAAATAATAAAATTACTGACGATGGCTGGATAAAATTGTAATATCCCTAGACTTTTCCGGTGTGTGTAGTTTAATAAATAATATTTATTAAATATGTATTTATTATTCTATCAAGAAAAACGAAGAAGTAGTTCTGTGATTTATTTTACGATGGATTTTTTATAAAAGAGCCAATTACGGCAAATTCATTTTCTTCACTTCCAACGACAGGTTTCTGCCTAATAGGTTTTTTAATAAACCACACTACCTGCTCTGCGAAATAGGACAAGTAGTTTTTCAAAGGAACGCTTATCAGGAAGATTCCTATTTGGATGTCTTTGAGCATAAACCCTTCTGTCCAGCAAGCAATTTTTCTTCAAAAATAAAATCACTAGTAACCCCTTCCGCTAGCAGATATTGCTTTATTTTTCTTGATAGAATAAAGAATACTTACTTATTAAACTATTGTAGGTAAATTTAAGTAAACTGTTATAAATCAAAATGATAATGTCCATAAACTAATGTCGATTTTGAAAATAGTTACTAAAAAATGTCACTGGAAAATTGCCATGGCGACACCAGCCATCTTGATTGCGATTTTATTGAAAAATCGCTTTTTATTCAAAATCTGAGCTAGATAGGTATAGGAAACCCTAATATAGTTTAAAAGAGCATTTGAATCTTCGTCGATTTATTTAAAAAAATACAGGGTGTTGCATTTGAAATAACGAACTTTTTATATAAAATAAATCCTTAAAATAGATCAGCAATTTTTGGTATCCCTGTATGAAGTTAAGGAAGCAATAACATTGTTCAGTAAAGTTTATTTCCCCACCTTTAAACTCAGCACAAGAATTAATTCTAAAAAGTAATGTACAGGGTGTTAATAATCTGTTCCATTGTAGTATGCATATTTAAATATCTTTAAATATCTCAAAAACCAAAGATTTTAACCATACTTAACCCTTATAATATGTCTTTTTTTGGGGAGAAGAATCCAAAAATGAAATAAAATACCGGGTGTTCGAGAATAAGCGTTAAATATAACTTCGGCATGGATATTAGTTTTGAAACACCCTGTATATTTCAAAATTATTTTAAATGGTGCGCATTGTGTCCCCACGTATACCCATAAAATATCTTGTTTTTACATCTTTCCTTTTTCGTATAGTCAACCGAGGACCCAGGCGAATGAGGTGCGCCACCCTGTATACAGCCATTGGGAAAATAAGTTAAAAAAACACTGCCTCCTGGACTATTTGTATTTTAAAAAAAATTTAATTATTTAAAATACTACTTGCTTAGTATGCAGCTGAGGTATATTTCGTTAAAACAGGAATACTGAGACACCCTGTATATTTGATGAAATATTTAGGACGGATATTACACGCAACAAGAACTGAGAATCTGTGTTGCGTCTGTACAACTTCTCGATAAGCGTGGAAAAGAAAAAATGCAATATTTACAAAGCCGAGTCTAGATTCATTAAAAACAGATGTGGAACTTTGTGGCATGTGCCGCTCATATGTTCTTTTCATTCATAATCCTCGGTATTTTACGCATTCTCTACTACTATAACGCTTAAAAAACATTAATTTGAATCAGTTTCAATTCCTGTCTATGTTTAAAAAAACAATAATACGATTATGCGCTTGGATATTTGCTTCTTAGGAAATTAAAAAAAAAATAGGATTTTATATCATTTTTTTTAATTATCAAAAATTAACAAAAAAACATTAACGTAAAGTCAAAAATTAACACACTAATTATAGAAAGATTAAAAAAGGACAGAACGTTTCGAGACACACAAACGTATTTCCAAAAAAAATATTTTTTATCAAATTTTTGAGGATTTTATTAATAGAGCCAACTTCGAAACTATTCATAATATAAGTGTAGTCTAAGTTACTGGATATATACAGAGTGATGGCAAAAGACAAAACTGTAATATATGGGGCATTTTTATAAATTTCCCTTACAACAGTTGACATGACATTTGTTAAAGTATTTTCCTTGTATTTTCTTTATTAATCATTTATGCGGAATTAATTTTAATTTTAATAACTCAATAATAAAACTTTTGGCACACACTGTACAACTTTAACGTTATTTTTTAATAAAATGCTAATTGCTTTTTAATCTACGTCATCGCTAACTAGAACCAAAATACAAGTTGTTGTATTTGCAAAAATAATTGATTAAAAATCAACACAACAGAAGCTATGCATTAATTAGCCTTGTTAAAAAATACGATCTAAGATAGTAAAATAAAATAAAAAAATCAATACTTTTTTATACCGTATGATCGAATAAAAACGGTGTCAGCGATGGCTATGAAATAAAGATCGCTGTCATTTTATATGTAAAATTATATGGGAAATTTCATCGATCGTCATTTCCAAGCCAACTGGACGCCGTTTTTTTTCGATCATACGGTATTATATCATCATTTTAAATAGTCCCTTTATCGTGTAAAAACTACGTCATAGTAGGCATAGAAGCCTACCATGAATTCACTGAGGCGTCGCGTCGTTTCTTGTTCACTGTCATTGATATCTTAATTATTAGATATTAATACACCTAGTATTATGGTATTCTGGTACATTGTCGATTTTTTGAATAAAATAATCTTTTTTATCTTATTTTTTATTAGAATGGTCATAATCTAGAGGGCTAGTGATACCGTATTAGAAAAATAAAATAATTAAGGGCTTGTTTTTTTTGTATTCATTATAATTTTGCTAATAACTTTGGTTTGAAAAAAGATACCAAGATGCGGTTTTGGCTGATGACTTTTTAAGCTTTTATTACTCTTTAGTATCAGCTAAAATTACATATACTATCGCATTTGATTTTTTTGAAAAAAACGTAATGTTTGTTAAGTTATAAGATAGCGCCCCCTAGCGTCTACGTTCAGAAGCTTATTTTTATTGTTTATGTGCAATAATATAGAGCAAGAAACGCTCTTTTAAACGGGCCCCCGTTTGTTGGATTCCGATCATCCAGTCCGGGGTTATTAATGTTTAAATAATAACAGATCTAACCTTTTCCCCCACCACTTTATTTTAGCAGATAGGCAAAAATGGTTCTGACAAAAAAGATCCAAAATTTTCTGAAGATTGTGAAGTTATTATTTATAGTAGCGATGGGAACTATCGAATGAATTAGACTATCGAATGGTTAATGAATGAATGATTTCAACTATCGAATGGTTTTATTCGAATAAAATCATTCATTCATTTGTATACTAAAGCATATGTGACAACCTCGCCGTGCGACTAAATGGTTATCGTTGAGCCACGACTATCGAATGCTTTTGATAAATGAAATTTAGTATTCGTTTGATTTTTGTATGCGTCAGTGCATTATTAGTTCTTCCAAATTTTTATAACTTCGCCGTATAAATACTGTGCTATTTTTGCGTTTATTAAAATAGTTAAAATACTAAAATAGTAGTTATTTTTTAATTTTATTTATTGACGATTGTGTGCATGTGCAGGTGGTCAAAATTTTTCCGAAAATTTTTGTGGTTTTCCGTAGTCCGATCTTTCAATTATTTAATTTTATATGGTATATGGTCTATTTTTTAATGGGAAATTTTGAGAAGTAGAAATTTTTAAGAGAGATGAGATGAACTTACAATTAATTTTAAAAATACATATTTGTATTTTAGATGTTTTAATAATATGAATTAGTTGAACTTAATAATCATATTTAAGTAATGTGGTTAAGTAAATGGTTATCGAACTCAAACTATGGGGTGAGAAAATTAAAATGAAAGTTTTACACGTGCCAATTTAAAAAAAAAAAGTTAACGATGTTTGTATTTTGTTTATGCTAATTCTCTTACATGTAGTTTTTTGCGAAGAAATATTTCATTTATTTTTTAAAGTAAATGCCAGTAAAAGTAAATATAATTTTTAAATAGTAATATAAAGCACCTAATATAAATAATTTTGATTTCTAATTTTTTATTTATATTTTCCTTCCATTACACTGCATGCTTAGAAAATTAATAAATGTTTATATTTCATGATTTTAAAATTTGTTGTTAATATAACAAATTAGTTCTGTAATTATTATTATTTAATAAACAAACGTTGCCAAACACAAAAAATTTAGAGACTATATTATTTTTAAATAGGATCTAATATAAATAATTTTGACATCTAATTTGTTGTTTATATTTTGCTACTACTTAAAAAAAATATTTATATTAAATGATTTTAAATTTTGTTGTTAATAGGTATAACAAATTATTACTGTTATTATTATTTATTAAACCAGGGGTGCGACTTTGTTCAAGTTAGCAACCGATCGTTTAGAAGCGATGTCGAAACCAGATCGATACTATGTTCATTGCAAAACTAGTGTCGCTCAAATGCTGCGAAATATGGTATCACTATCACACTCTTGCACACGTGTCTAGACTGTCGCCTCGCCACAAAGCGAGAAATCAGAATATCGCTACAAATCGATGTTGCTACTGAACATAGTGCATCAAGCTACAAATTACTTTGCTATCGCTTTGAAACATGAACAAAGTTGCACCCCTGTCTTTGCTTAAAAACATTAAAAATAATTTTCCTACATCCAAAATAACAAGTATTATTGCAGTGTAACAACAGAATATTAATAAAAAAAATGCAGAATATATATAGACATACTATCCCTAACTAACTAAAGCCAAACAATAATATTCTTTGCTAATATCAACTAATACCAAAATATGGCAACAGCGCCCTTCATAATGTTTTTTCTGTGTAAATACTAGCACCTCAATAAAAAAAATAATGTGTCCTTATCTATATCTGACTCCGCAAAAAATCAAAGATGCCGGCTTCTTTCATAGCATTGCCACCGACCGTTGTCGGGTTTCTCGGAAAGAAACCTACGTCGCCGGGCGACAACTAAAATTCAGTTAATATTTTATTATAATCGATCCTGACGAATAAATGAATTTCATAAATGAATGAATTTTATAAATGAATGGTTTTTGCTGCCGAATTACTAGAATACAATATTTCAAGGCAGATGACGGATCTATTCGATAATTTTTATTCGAATAGTTTTCAACGAATGTTTTTTTACTAACTATTGAATTATTCGAATGAATTGCAACTATCGAATGTTTCGATAGTATTCATTCGATAGTTCCCACTACTAATTTATAGTACAACTTATCTAGGCAAAACTTCGTAAAAATTCCATTCACTTAATTTCCGTAGCAGTTGCGCCCTCTAGCGGCCGTTCTACAAACTTGAAAATAATTCCCAGCAATTTCTCATGATCTCTTTAAATCTTTTTTATCAGTGATTTACGAAATGCCGTAATGACATCGCCAATCTCTTTCATCTGGTTGGCAAGTGGGAGTTCGAGGGAGTTCGACGTGACGTTGAACCATGGCTGAACATTCTATAGGTATACTTGATTGTGATTATTGGCATAAGATTTAATATAAAAATAAACTGCACAAATTCGATAATATTGATAGTGATATCAAAAAACGATAAGAGCACAACAATACTATTAGTTAAATATACAATTTGCATATCACACACAATAGTTCTAATATAAAATAAGCTGCAAAGAAAATTTAAATATATAATCCTGGATTATATTATCAAAGTTATTATCACTAAAATTTCTCTAAGTGATAAAAACAAAAACTTGGTTGTTTCAAATATTAGTCAGCTATTTCCGGGCGATAGCTATATACAGTGTGAAACAATAAACTACTGATACCACATGACCATTTTTAAAGGCCTTTTTTAAAAAAAGAAAAGCAGTATTGTTAAAAATGAACTGACTTCAAATAAGTGAGAATTTTTATTTTCAACATCATGATTGTTCAAATAATTCTTACAACCGTATGATCGAAAAAAAACGACGTCAAAGACAGCTGGGGAATGATAATCAATGATAATTTTGGCGAGGTCAATATATGCAATAAATTGTAGTTTTATTTTGATAACGTTCAGTACCTAATCGCGGAAGTTGCGTTGAGAAAAACAATAAAATTTGATATAATAAAGGCGGTAGATTTGTCCTTGAAAAATGTATACCGTCGAACGGCGGTATTCTCCATATATTTAGTAACAACCGCCGTATTTAAAAAAATTGACCTAGGCGGTATTCACGTTAATAAATATGTAAAACCGTCTATGCCGCCGCGGTAATTTAGCCAGTTTGTATTACAAAACCGGAAAAATATTGTTTTCTTAACAAACTTACCTGTTTCCCCAGTCGATTTTCTGTATAATTTTCATTTTCAACTCCCTGGTTTGGTCGTGAGTAAGAGTCCCAGAAACCAGCTGTCTCCTCCACTCCAACAGATCCCTCATAACCTTGCCTACTGTGTCGAATTTGTAGTGATTTCTCTCCTAAAACAACAACAATTCTTAAACCAGTTTCAGAAATAATAATTAAATATTTCAATAAATAATAATAATAAATCGCTAGAATAATTAATAATTTAAACAATTTAACAAAAAATTACGGATAAATCAATAAAAGTTTAAAACTTTACATTTTTCAGCTTTCATTCAGAAAACTTGCCAATAAATTCATTTAACTAGAATTTATTTGTGTAATAATCGTAAACAATGTAATCTCAACCTCGTCAACTTAGTTTGAGAAATAATAATTAAATATTCAAATAAATAATAATAACAAATCACTAAAATAATTAATAATTTAAATAATTTAACAAAGAAAAGGATAAATCAATAAAAAATAAAACTTTACATTTTTCAGCTTTCATTCAGAAAACTTGCCAATAAATTCATTTAATTAGAATTAGTTTGTGTAATAATCGTACACCATGTAATAATGTAGATAGAAAAAATATTTGTATATGTATTGTGTCTAAAATTCAAGTAAAAAATTGGTGACAAAATTACCAATTAAAAAAGTAGAAAAAGTAGCTGTGGCAACATTGCTACGTGCATTCGTGAAATATTTTAATGACATGCACGCCATCTTTTATCGATGTTCCTATAATATATTAGAGTTACATTAGACTTTTTCTAACTTTAAGAAATTTCTGCTAGGATTGTCCAACTTACCACAAATATGTTTTTCCACATACGCCCCCATTCTCTCAGGACCAAGGTCACTTCTCTGACCACTGGATCTTCGACGGGTACTACACTCTCAAACAGACCTTCATTGTCAACTTTACATTGCTAGAATTAAAAAACAAAGTTTACTAAATTAGCTATGTCTTAAATAACTTTAAAAACCTCACTATTTAATGTTTCTATAGTTAGGAAGCATGTTTTTAAATAAGGCTGTACTTAAACTGCCGTTAAACGGTAGCTTACTAAAATGCCGTTAATAGGTATGACGTCGTTGATGCGACGCATTTGACGGCTTTATGAAATATAGAAGTTTTATAAGGACTAACCAACGCTATCCACCCCACCAAATAACCAACTTAACCAACGCAACTAACCTCGACACTGATAAAAAATATAAAAAACAAATATAAATTGGTAAAAATCAACCAACCCCACCAAATAACCAATTAATCAATGAATTAATACCCTCCAAATACCCACGCTAACCAACCCGCCAAATAACTAAACCAATCCAACTAAAAAGAGTGAAACCAATGCAATAAGATCACGCTATAAGCAGGCGGATGAAACTGCCATTTGAATTTTGGAAACACGGCGGAGTTTCTGCCAGTAGAGGGATAGATGGCGCTGCGTAGAAATTTCATCTAAAGTCCCTAGATATTCATCTAGGGACTTTAATTTCATCATGATTTTATCAAGTCATCCACAGAGTATAGTTTAATTAACAATTCGTTTGATTCTCTGTGGAGTAATTGGGGTAGTTGGAGTAGTTGAAAAATATAAATATTTATACAAAATGTTGATAATTTAACAGCGATGTGCTTTGTTACCCTATGAATAAACATTGATATGAAGTTGCTTTCGCCAGAAACAATTATAATTAAATAATTTAATAAAAATTTAATTTCTAAGTGACCCGGATCAGTTAGATCAGTAAAATAAATTGAAAAATAAACGTCATTCCATATTTGGCAATGTCTGTCAGTTTCTGTGAAGTGGAAGTGAATTGTGATTTGTTTTTATGGGAATATTTTACGGATTTTTGCGAATTTAGAGTATTTTGGACGATAGGATTGTGAAATTTAAAAGCCAAGTAGTTTAATATATAAGATTAATTAATCCCTGTGATAATTTTTATGAAATTTCTCATAATCAAAACAAATTCTTTCAACAAAATGGCTGTCTCAGAAATTTGGAAGATCATTAATTTTAAAGTTTTATTTAAGTGTATTTATATCGAATCAAGAATTTGTATAACATATTAAAAGCTTAATTTTAAAGGTTGTGCAGTAATTTATGTAAGTGTACGCTTTTAGATAAATATTAAATATACAAATTTGCAAAGACAAACAAGTAATTTTAAAAAGATCATTTATTTATTTAAACGAGTATAATCATTAATCATTAGGTTGAAAATATATTTGTATTTACTTATTTATATATTTTCTATACCCTTGTATTATTTATAAGCCCTATATGTCCTGTTTTATTTGAAAAAAAAATGCTTCGAGTCATCGAGAATAGATTTAATAACAATTTTGTCCCTTGGCTTTGTGTATTATATAATGTGAATTGTAAGATGTTTCTATTTGAATAGGTCATTAAAGTTGAGATTAAAGTTATACCAAATTATATTCACGGTAACTATATGTCTTTTATATAATGAATTATTTATTTATAATTTATAACCTTTTTTATAATTACTTATAACTGATTGTATAAATTCTGATAACTTTTATATATACTTGTATAGTGTTGAATGTGTTATATGTAATTTTATTAACAATGTTATAATAAAATAATCAAGTTACAAATTTTTCGTGTTTTATTCTAATTTCAGGGATAATTTCAACCTAATTATTAATTTATTTGTATCAAAATACATTATTTTTATTTTGTAAAATGTTTTGTTACAAATAAGTTCATAATCTAGATTGAAATTACCAAATATAAGTAAAAAACTTATGAACTGGCAGTAAAGGTCCATTTAAAAATATGGCGCGAATTTTTAGTTCTGCCAGTAGCCCGCTTGGATCGCGTCGAGCGCGTGTTTCCAGGCTTTAACATAGGAGTTTTCATTTCTTTCAGTTAGTTATTCTATGCTATAAGCAAAAAATATATAAAAAGTCTTGGTCGGCGTGAGATTTGAACTACGGATATGGAGATATGTTCGATTTATATTCAATACTAGAATTTATAGGACTAAATTAATAAAAAATATAGGATCTTCTTCCGATGCGCAGTAGTGAACGCAACGGGTATCGGCAGCCAGACGGGCCGCATGCTGTTCCAGAGAGCATAGTAAAAGATATATTAAAGAGCCAGACGTCTTAAAATACTTTCTCGAAAACGTTGCTAGCTCTTAGACTATAATATTTACAGTAAGACCGAAAATATAATTTAAGAGACTTCTAGAAGTCGGTACTTACTTTCAGAAAGATATAGCTCTGTGGGAATATGCCCTTGTGAGCTCTATTTTTAGTCGCGAAACCTCTGTACCAGCCCTGGCATTCTTCTAAAATTTGGACCGTATCTCCGATCTCCAGAGGCAGGCCGAACCTGACGTCGCTCTTCCAATTGTAAATGGCTGAAAGAAATTAATATTTAGAGAAAAAAAAAGCAATTTAAATACCGTATGATCGGTACGATCGAAAAAAAACGGCGTCAAAGACGGCTGAGAAATTACAATCGATAATAATTTTGCCGAGGTCAATCTCTAGGCGTAATTTACTAAAAATTGACATAAAATAAACACTAATTATTATAGAGAGATTAAAAAACGATAGAACTGTTTCCAGATACACAAATCTACTTCCAAAAAACTATTTTTTCTCGGATTTTAAACCACACCATTTAAAAATCGTTTTTAATCAATATAAAAATAAATTACAACCTTCTTAAGGCCAACTGGCTGCTGTAAACGCCATTAAAAGGTAAAAAAGAGAACGGGCGAAGTAATGACGTCTAGGGCTTGACCTCGCCAAAATTATCGTGGATTGTCATTTCCCAGCCGTCTTTGACGCCGTTTTTTTTTCGATCATATCAATTTATTTATTAATAACTAATTTGTCAGATATTTTGGTGTAAAAACGCTTCAATCCAAGTCGTTCTAGTTTTTGACAAAATAATGCCCTTCTTATACACAAAAAATTTGAATGTTTTTAATAAAAATTAATTAGATTTTCTTGGAATTCCAAGAATTTTTCAAATATTTATTTACCTTTTAACACAGGTAAATCTGTTTCAAGATTCAAGGTTAAACAAATGTTTTATAAATACCATGATTATACAGATTATGTAACAATCATACAATTGCAGTAAATATTTCCTTTGATAAAATTCTAGGTATATTTTCTATATTTCTCAGTAAAAAATTTAAAATAAACAAGAAAGTAGTGTGTATGCAAGTAAGTATAATATGTTATCCAATAAAATTGGATCATTTAAAATATACATATTTCAATTGCCCAAAGCACAGTAAATAAATATGAGAGCAAAGGTAATATAAGGGTAATATGCACAAGCATATTTATTTACCCATAAATATGTCTAAATAAAACTGCAATCAAATAATATGGTTAGATTATTGCGACGATTTGATAATAAAGAGCTTTTTGTCACAAAAACCAGATTTATTCATTCACGCTATTTCAATTTTAGAAACTTTTGTAAACAAAGCTGATAATGCAAGAAATAATTGATAACTTCATGGAGAAAGACTGAACTTTTATATAAAACTTGCATTAAAATGACTTTTTAATTACAAATACAGAAATTATTGCAAATCGAGCTGCAAATACAATATTTTCATTATTTTCTTATTAAATATTTCTATTTTTGTCTCACTGATAAAAATTTATCTTCAATAGATACAGTATTATAATTTATAATGTTTCAATGATATTTTTAAAACGTTTTATGTGGTTCTATATCATTTTTGTTAGAAAAAGCATGAACTGTCATGTTTAATAGTAATTCTTGAAGAAGTACAAAGTCCTCTTGTTATTAGAAGATTTATAAAATACCTAACAAAAAAATATATAGAAAACTTAATATTTTAATTGTGTCTTCAAGGTGCAATGCATTACATAGAAAGTATAAATCATATACAGGGTGGTCTGAACTGTATTCCGGAAACTTATTTGAAAAAATTTTATTTGCAGTAAATTAAACATGTTGACTAAATACCGTATGAGCGAGAAAAAAAAACGGCGTCAGCGATGACTATGGAACGAAGATCGCTGTCATTTTATATGGGAAATGTTATAAGTTAAAAATTCAGTTAAAAACTCCCAGACACCAATTTTCATCCAAATATTGACATTATTTCAGAAATTATTTGGAAAAAATCGAAGTAAAAATGAAACTTCTACACCCTGTATCTCCGAAACTAAGCATTTTAGGACATATATATTTACACAAACTTTTTTTTTAATTATTTTTATCTGCAGAATATGTTGCCGAAGTTTGCGGAATACAGTTCGGACCACCCTGTAAAATCTAAAATTATCAGAAATCCATCTCCTATTTACAAACATATCATTTCTTAGATATTAAAATTATCTTAAAATAATTATAAAAGATAACATTATGTAAAAGACAGAATATTTATAGATAAATTGCACAAAAACGATTATCCCAAAGCACGAAATTAAGATTTTTTCAGTTTCAAATATATTTTTTTAATAATTATACAGATTTAACACCTACTATAAACTTATTTCTATTATTTTGTTATTATTTCTACATTTTTTCATTGATAAAAAGCTATCTTAATAAATACAGACGTTAAATTTATGATGCTTCATAGATTTTTGAGAAAAAGTGCCTTACTATAAAAAGAGCATGACTATCAAGTTTGTTAGATATTCTTCGAGGATTAAATTGCAAAGTTCCGTTATTATAATGGAATTTATAAAATATCTATCAAGTCTAGAAACAAAAAAATTACAGAAAACCTAATATTTTCATTTCATATCTTCAAGGTGAACGGAAAATAAATTACATAGAGAATAGGTATTATTTATAGGTTTATACAAGACCTTTTATACAAAATTACTCTATGTAAAAGTAAGCAGTGTTATTTTTTGACAAATTATATAATACAATCATCAAAAATTAGTCCCTAAGAACTGTAATTTATTAGAAATTAAAATTATCTTAAACACAGGAGCTTAAACAAAATAGAGGCTATTGTTAACAATCAGCAGGTCGCCGCTTTCAAACAATAACCACCACTGTCGACTAAAAAGGCTCATCCCCGACGAAATTAAAATAATCCTTATTATAATTCCAGTCAGAGACACAGAGGAAACGGCACTTAAAATATTGAGATGTGAATGTCTTGTCAAGAACCTTCCACACAGGAAATAGGCAGTGTTCAAGGGAACTAAAATAAATCCTAGTTACTGACTGGTTTCACTCAGGTGTTTGTTTAAACTTTGACTTTGTCCGTTCTTAATTATTTAGAACCACCTCGATGAAAACTGATACATCAGCGAAAAAGTTGTAAGAAGTTTGAAAACATTGCAAAAATTTAATTTATCTACGTTCCAAAACAAACATCGACACAAATTTAAACTATTATTAACTAAATGGTTTGATGATAAGGGTAACTTCCTACAAAATCTATTAGAATAATAAAGGAAATGCTGATAATTCCTAATGGAAAACAAAATCGCAATATCACAATCAGCTAGATGAGCGATATTTCGTTCGATATCAAAGCCTTCTGGACGGGTTTTTAACACAAAGAGAGCACTTACCGACACCGTATTTCTTTGTTTTGGTCGGGATCCACATTTTGCTCGGCTACACAAACAAAATCACATTTTAAAACACGGCAAAACACGAAAAAATATTAGATCGATAGATCCCTCATCTGATGCACGGCCATTGTTTGCTTTGATTGTCAAATTTGACTGAAAAGGACGAAATTCAAGGCTAACTTCAGACGGTAGGTAGAAAACTTTATAGCGTTTGTTCGATCTAGTCGGCCTAGATGGCGCCTCGTGTCTTAAAATAAAAGAAGAAAATCGTTTCTGTTTATTTTTTGTTTTTGCTGGTTTTTTTGTGATTTATGTATGATTTTTTTATTATAATTCAGTTTTTAATTATGATTTAACAACTTCTAGAAAGAACAAAGGTAATGAGAATGAGAAAAAGCTCCAATTATTCAACAGAGGATTTTAAAGTGAATGGGATGATGCAGGTTTGGAGTGAAAATAATCTTAAATAAAAAGTGATATGGATCTTTTCAGAATAGTCACCCTGTAGATTGATGCTAATAAGTAATCAAGAAGTAAAAAATGCATATAAATTACCAGGAGTTCAATAAAAACAGATGAAACACGCTGATATGAGCGATGATCTTTTTCTTGTTCAAAATAATTGAGTAAAGGTGAGAAAAGTTGCTAGTTTCGAATATTTAGTGGTTTTAGCATTTTTTTGCAATGAAAATCGAAGTTTTAATTAAACAAAACGTAGATTTAATGCGACATTTGTCAAAGATTTCTCTATATTTAGTTGGATAGGAAATAAAACACCTTAAAAACATTTTGTACAAAATATATTTCTGCATTTTCCTATAATAATACACTGTTCTTAGAACTAGGTACACTTACACATCTACATTAGATTCACCCTCACATTTAGCTAAACAATAATAACGTCAAAACTATAATTCTGCTTCGTACTTAAGCATGTATCACATTAAATTAAATATGTACTTATAACTTACGACTAATTTTCATACAAAAAAATAATGAACAAACAAAAAAATACACATTTTTTATTATAACTGATTGAAATCGATATTCAACCAACCAAAATTTAGTCCAGAATGTTTAATGTAGCTCATTTTTTGGAAGCCTGTCGATAAAAAACAGATTAATGAACGTTTTTATGGCATGATATAACATTTTTCTTTCACAAAAATTGTTATGGCTTATAATATTAATTATAATTGATACGGCGATTGATTGTTTCATACAACGTTTTTTTTTTCATGTAAAAATATATATGTTTATATATTCATAAAAAAATGATTCGATTTTTCCTGATGACGTTGAGAGTCTTATTTTAGTTCGTTTGTTGCCTTCAATTTCATCCTCGCTTGGAGGAATTCTTTGTTTATCACCTTGTCTTCTTCATTCTGTAAAGAAAATAAACCGTTAATATTATATTAAAAAATTAAATTCATTTTTATACCATACGATCGAAAAAAAACGGCGTCAAAAACATTTCTTAACAATTTGGTGAAGGAATACTTTTAAAGTGTAAGTGTTTTAATATTTTTTTGTGTAAAATAAGTGTTTTATTTTGCTGTTGTAACACCAAAAGTTCCATTCCCAACTGTAAAAAACATAATATCTGTATTGTGTTGACTACACTATACCGGGTGCGTCTCAAAAGTGGCTCACCCCTATAACTTTCATATTTTTTCAGTTAAAAAAACGAGATTTGGTGTGTTAGTATATGACATAAATTAGGATTGATTGACGTATTCAATAATTGTTTTCACAGTAACCACAGAATAAATAAGTGCATAATTTGAAAAGTTCCTACAGATATTTAGTGATTATAAAAATGATAAAAAGTGATTTTTTGTTTTTACCTCAACTTTGTCAGGTTTTTCGAGCCTTTTTGCCCGATCCGCTATGACTTTTTCCAATTCCGGTACCTTGGCCGCTATGTGGTTCTCCAGCTGCTTTTTGGCAAGGTTGTCCTTGTGTCGTTCCAAGGCCCTTTGTAGTTCAGTCTTTTGGTTCAAGACGTTCTTACCTCTGCAAAAAAAAAGGAAAATTAAATTAATAAAATATTATTTATTACTGTTTTATATAATTTTCAATAATCATAATGATGAAAATTCAATAATGCTCAAAACATGTTCAAATGGCAGGAACTAATAACGCTATCATTACAATTACATTTAAATAATATACCTATTTTTCCCAAATTAACAGCTTTTCCAGGTTTAAAGATTTTATTTCCATCACGCGTGGCATGTGGTAAATTCAGTTAATTTAAGAGCCTAAAGTAAATAACCAACGTAATCTTTAACAGGAATCTATAAAAATGGAATATTCAAATAAAACCATAGATCTTATAACTAATAGATAGCTTACTGATTTTAAATAGACTAGTAAATTTTACAATAGACTAGTAAGTCAGTTTTATTTTGTATAAAAAAAATTGTGTGCATATTTAGTGTGAAACTTCTTACTAATAGCTATTAAATTGAAGAATTTGAAGGACATGTGAAAAGTGTAATTTGAAATGTTGAAAAAGTAATAAATTAAAAAAAATTACGCGTAAAAAATAGTTTTTTACCTGTAACAAATAGTTTTTTACGTGTGACAAATAGTTTTTTGCACATAAAAATAGTTTTTTGCTTGTAGCAAATAGTTTTTTACGCATAAAAAATTGTTTTTTACGTGTAAAAAAATATAAGTTTAAATAAGTTTCACTTCAAAAGAAAAAATCTTTAAATATGACTCTTCTTACTTATAATGCATTTGAATATTTATTTACACTTTGACTATTTTATTTTAAGTTTTTTCGTTAGATATTTTTATTCCTTTATTTAATTTTCTTTGACGATTTTTTATAAGCATAATAATCATCCATCTATTTCTTTTAACGTCTATGGATAAAATTTAAAATAGATTAGCACCTTTTTTGTCTGTTACGCAACTCGTAAATTGTACAGTCAGTGTAATTAGTGTACAGTACACTAAAAGGTTTTTCCTTAAACATTCTTGGACCTGAAATCGATTTTCCTGATTCACTTTAAGGTGACTAATTTTAAATGGCTGATTATGTTGTTATATCCGGTATTTTTTAAATATCTTACACAATATATGTAGTATAGTCCAATCAAACTCAGATATCTGTAATTTTCGTTCAAAAGTAGATTATTTTTTTTAACTCTTTAAAACTGAACATATGCATTAACTTTTAATAATTTAGAGAGAATATATGTATGTATAAATATTGTAAATTTTATACTTGGTACTGTTTATGGTCTAGACAATAAGTCTATAAAGCACAAAATGCTTAATTTTCAAAAATTAATTGCATTTTTTTTAAGAAAATAGCATAATAAGGAGATAATTTAAACACATGGTATTAAATAACCAACATGGACACCCTAACAGACACGTGTGGTAGAAAAATAACACACGTGTGCTTTAGTGGCTCTTTTCACGCCTATTTTTTGAGTTATGTGTACTTCCTTAGGGAGCTGTGAGAAAAAGTTCAAAAATTTGCCTAAAAATGATCGAAAAAAAAACGGTGTCGGAGACGGCTAGGAAATGACAATAGATAATAAGTTTCATGACGTCAATCTCTAGACGACAGCGATTAGAGTGACAATGCCTAACGATTAACAAAAATTTAAAAATAAATCCCCAACATGAATAATGAACAACACATTTAAACCTTTGAATAAGAAGACTAAGGAAGGAGCATAATGCTATCCATGTATTCATGCATGGTGGGCGGAAAAGCCACCATAAAAGCTCTCTAGGGTGGGGATCCTTGACAGTTCTGTTTGACGATTCATTTGACACATTTGAATTTGATTTGAAATTTTGTGGATTTGTCAGTCTTTACGGAGCTTATTTTATGTTATTTATTATTTATTCTACTACTGATAGTTGTATAAAGGTAGTAAATCTAGATGGAAATTGTGGCAGAACTTAAATTAACAGTGACACTATCGCGATTTATCGAAAAAGACTCTAAAATAGTTGGTTGTGTAGCGTGCGGTAGATCTCGGCAAAAATTGAGTGAAATAATGGAACAACTTTTCGCTAGTAAGTGACTATATAATATACATACGTGTAGTAAACCGATCATTTATGAAATTCACTTAAATTAACTAAATTATATATTTTTCTTGCATTTTAGCTTTTATTTATTACTTGTCAAAGATTAGATGTCAAAGAATTTAGATACGTTAATTTGACTTACCTGCTTCAGTAGCGTATCGGATCTTTGTGTTAATAAATACCTATTATAACTTATCTATTTTTATTAGAATTATATATTTTTATAACAATTTTAATAACTACCAACATTTATTCACAACGTAAAATAAAACAACAAATTATTGAGTCTACCCCACGTCTACCCTACATCATAGTTTTACATTTTTTAAATAAAATTAGAACGACACTGATAAACCGGAATTTAAGTCGGCCATATTTGAGGCCCATCGCGGTGTACCTAAGATTTTTGATATGCTCCTTCCTAGTCTTCTTATTCAAAGATTTAAACAAAAACAGACCACAGACCACACAAAACAAATTGTTGGTTAGTAGCAGTTAGTAGTTGTCAGAGATATAGATGTAGTAGTATTTTGGTTTAATGGCCACAGCTATCCGGCCGGATAAATAGAATTGTCGTTTTTTAATAAAAATTAAAAAAACATTATAAAATTATAAAGCTAGAATAGTATATAAATCCTTCAAATTTTTAGCCGACCATACCAAGAGGTATGGTAGGCTATTAAGATCGAAAAAAAAGTTTTTTTAATTTCACTCAAAATGAGTTATTTGGGTCATAAATGACCTAAATACAAAATATTTTCATGGTGTCTGTCTGTCTGTTCGTCTGTCCGTCTGTCTGTAACACAATTTGGCACAAAAATACTATGGCACCAGAGAATCTGGCTATTAGTTTTTGGTGGGGGTGGTGGGTTGGTAAGGGGGTTAAAAATTTTAAAAATTCGTAACTCCAAAATTACAATAGCTAGCGAAACGCCGTTTTCAATTTAAGATCAGGAATAATATTTGCAACAAAATTTGAAATAACATCAAAATCAATCAAAGTCGCAGTTTTTGAGATAATTGAAACTAAAAGAACTGCCTACCAACTTTTTATTAACATATTTTAGTATGGGCGGCTATACGTGCCGATTTTTTTCATTCCATCTGCAAAATATTCCAATGTCGCAGAATCAAAAAAAAAAAAACTAAAACATACTGGTATAACTCCATTGTGCATTACAAAAACGACCACCCTGTAACCGCGTTGCATACCGGATGTTGTCAGCCCTTTTTTCTCGGTATGCGCTAAAACGCATTCATTTATTTCAGCTCGCATAAACATAGTACTGTTAAAACTGGGTTACATATGGTCGATTATGATGATTAATTTTTCGGTATTACTGAGGCTAGTGTTTCAAATGAATCATTAAAAGTGATTAAAGTAATTGACAGATGCGCTATTATTTGTTTTTATTTCCATTCTGAATGTTTACACTTTACATTATTAAGGAATTAAACAATATTACTAATAAAATAAATCAACATTACACAAGCACAAAGTACTTGCTTTCTATGTTATCCAGTAAAATTGTATCGCCGTATAGAGAGTGAAAAAAAAGTTTTTCAGCGACTGTCTTCTGAATGTAAAATTAACAAAATCGGAAATATTCCCCTTGCGGTTTTTGAGCAATAGGGGTGTTTTTTTTTAAACTGTACTACAACAAAATAATTAGACGCAAATTGTACATAAGAACATTCTCTATAAGTTCACCTAATGATTTTTTTAAAAGTTTATTATTATATTATATTATTTCCGGACTTAGCGGCCGTTTCATGAGCCCTTTGGGGTGGTTTTCAAAAAGTTTATTATATTATATAGCAAATTGACCCGTATGAAAGTTGTTCATAATAAATGGACAAGCAACTTTTCCTCATATATTTTTTGTAGCTTGATTATTTTTGGAGATAGCGGCCAGTTCATGAACAAATTAGGGTAGTTTTCAATGTTACTCTTTTTTCAGCAAATTCACCCTAGGAAACTCGTTTAAAATAAGAGTACATATTATACCTTTGCCTTATGAACTGTTTTTGTAACTTGACTATTTTTGGAGATAGCGCCCAGATCAAACTACCCCAATTTGTTCATGAACTGGATGCTATCTCCAAAAATAATGAAGCTACAAAAAAAATTTTGAGGAAAAGTTGCTTGTTCATTTATTATGAACAACTTTCATACGGGTCAATTTGCTGTAAAACAAACTTTTTGAAAACCACCCCAAAGGGCTCATGAAACGGCCGCTAAGTCCGGAAATAATAAACTTATAAAAAAATTCATTAGGCGAACTTATAGAGAATGTTCTTATGTACAATTTGCGTCTAATTATTTTGTTGTAGTACAGTTTCAAAAAAAACACCCCTATTGCTCAAAAACCGCAAGGGGAAAATTGCCGATTTTGTATATTTTACACTCAGAAGACAGTCGCTGACAAACTCTGAAAAAATCAGCTTGCCCGTAATTTTTTTTTTCAAATGACAATTTTATTGGATAAATGCATCATCAACAAACATTTTCGAATCATACACTTTATATTTTTTTGTTGTCAAGTGTTATTCTAGTTTGTTTTCCTTATTTAAGTGTATTTGTTTGTGTTTTATATTAAGTCTTAAGTTTTGTTTTTTGCTATTTTCACAATGTTCCATGCCTGCGGGTACTACTGCGGGTAACTTTTCGTTAATGGGAACAAATAAATGAATATCTATCTATATCTGCTCAAGCCAAAAGTACATACGACACTGATTTAATGTCACAAATGTAGTGCCAGGTTATGTGCCAGGTTAGCATCCAGCGTTGGAACCATGTTGGAACAAACGTTCACCCCATCGTGTAGGAGACACATTTGCCAATTGCAATATTATCGAAAACCGTGTCAAATGTTGGTTCTAACGTTGGAACCAATTATCGTTGCTGTTCTGTAAATAATAATAAAAAAATATCTTTTTGTCAATAACTCAATAATAATAATTTTTTCTATACAGGGTGAAGGAGAATTCTCCATACTCTTAATTATGGAATATCCATTAAGTCAAAGCCTTTTTTGATTGACTATGGCAAGTTCTTCGACTTACAAGAGAGTGAAACGTATATTGTTCATATATACCAACGCCCCATTAATATAAGATACGACCTATTTTCCTCCCAACAAAACATTCCTAATATCCCTGTATCCACTTTTTCCGACACACTGCCCCCTCCATGGAAAGATCCTATTTCACTCAATATGGACCTTGGTAAATTTAAAAAATCTGAAACATCCAGATATCTTTACAAAACTAGTCTAATACAAATTTTAGACGAAACATATCGTGACTATATTTCTTTTTACACAGATGGCTCGAAATCTGACCAAGGTGTTGGCTGTGCTTTTTGCAGCCCGGTTGCTAATAAAAAAATCAGATTACCTAATTTCTCTGGCATTTAACAGCCGAACTCACAGCTATTTATCAAGCTCTTATCCAAATTCGGAGCATGCCATCGATTGAAGCATTAATACTATCTGATTCACTTAGTTCCCTCAACAGTATTGCTTCTTTAAACCCCAAAAACTCTCTAACCTGCAGCAATCGAGATCTAGTATATGAACTTACTGAAAAAAACTACAATGTTAACTTTATGTGGATTCCTGGACACTCTGACATTGCTGGTAACGACCGAGCAGACGCGTTCTGGCTAACGAGGCAACGCTCTTACAGAATATTGAAGGAACTCCATCCGTTGTCGATTTCAGAAATTTCCACAAAAAAGTGTTCTTCAGTATACTTCAAAATGAATGGGACATCCTCGAGGGAACTAATAATTGTTAGAACCCTCACAGGACACTCATATCTTACCAAATCATATATTATCAGAAATGTACCCCCTCCGAAATGCACCTTATGCAACAACTTAATGTCAATGAGACACATTCTTTTTGAATGCTTACCTGTTGCCTCCCATAGGTCTGGCGCATGATACAAAAAATACAAGGTATGATATTGCGCAGGTTGGTTACTACGTCACAGGTGATAAACGGCACCATTGGTCGGCAAGCTCCGCGCGCCAATTTCAAATTGTCAAACAGATGACACAATAAACGCGAAAATAATTTTTCAAATGTCAAGCTCGATAATTTGACATAACTTTTGGGGTTATGTCCTGATTCTTCCCTATTTTAGGTCTTTTTTTATTAGTGGCAATTGAACAATATGGATATTTTTCTGTATGGCGTATGACGTCACAGGTGGTATGCGCAAACTTAACGAAATTGGAGCCGCTATCGATCATACCTTGTTTTCTTTGTACCATGGGTCTGGCGTATCTAAATTCTTTGACATCTAATCTTTGACAAGTACACAGGACAAGTAGTAAATAAAAGCAAAAATGCAAGAAAAAATATACAATTTGTTAATTTAAGTGAATTTCATAAATGATAGGTTTACTACCCGTATGTATATTATATAGTCACTTACTAGCGAAAAGTTGTTCCATTATTTCACTCGATTTTTGCCGAGATCTACCTCACGCTACACAACCAACTATTTTAGAGTCTTTTTCGATAAATCGCGATAGTGTGACTGCTAATTTAAGTTCTGCCACAGTTTCCATCTAGATTTACTACCTTTATACAACTATCAGTAGTAGAATAAATAATAAATAACATAAAATAAGCTCCGTAAAGACTGACAAATCCACAAAATTTCAAATCAAATTCAAATGTGTCAAATGAATCGTCAAACAGAACTGTCAAGGATCCCCAGCTTAGAGTCCTTTTTCCGCCCACCATGCATGAATACATAGATATCATTATGCTCCTTCCTTAGTCTTCTTATTCAAAGATGGAAATAAGATTATGACAATATGAGGACAATGAATAGTTCGCTTCCATAAAAATGTATAATTTCTAAATAGTATAAAATTGTGATTATTTTGGAAATACGTGCAGCTTCGAATGCGCATGCGCAAAGGAAGGTTCTCGGAAAAGACAAACCTATTGTACGTTTCATAATTGCAATAAAGAAGGTTTGAAAATGACATATCTTGATATTGGAGACATATTTTTTAATGCTAAACTTATGGCGTTGGTTTATCCACATAAGTATATATGATCTGGGATATTTTCGCTGGTCCTAGGGTATTTTCTAGTACTTTGCTTATTTTGAATAAAAAGATAAAATTAAGAACTATTTAAAGATTGTTTTCTAATAAGAGTTTTTACAAAATTAAAGATGGCTCACCAGTGGGTGCGATATATAACGAATTTCGACAAGCTGATGGAAGAAGCTTTGAGAATATGTTGTAAGAACTCCCTCCTATCCGTGTACGAAGCTCTTCACGGAGATGGTACTACGGATCCCATTCCATTGTTGAAAATAGAAGTTAACTTGGTAGGAAATAAGGTAAGAAATTTTGGTATCAGTTTTTCTAATTCATTGTGATTATTGTATTGTTCTCAGTAATTAGTATTTAGAAAGATTTGTGGGTATTGGGAAGGTTCAATAGAAACAATTATATTTTGGGTGACGTTTCGCGACTAAGGGGCCCACAGACGGTCAATATATTTGCGCAATAATATTGCCCAATAATATTATGTTCGCATCATTTAGTATAAAATGGTAATCATACATTATTATATTATGCAAACTATATTGCTTAGAGTTTTAACACCAGATAACACCAGATAATACCGGGTGCGTCTAAAAAGTGACTCTTTTTATTTTTTCAGATAAAAAAACGAGATCTGGTATTCTTTAATGCTGTTACATATGAGAATATTTTCGCGCCTTTTAACATTTCGAAAATTAATAAAGTTATGGAATTCTAGACAGCATCAACATAACGAACAAACTTTAATTTCTAACTTAAAATAATTTAAAATAACCTTCTAAAGTTCTAAAGTTCTAAAAAGTTTTCGAAAAATATACAGGGAAATTTAAAAGAAAATGCACGATTATCAACATCTTTTTTAGCGAAAGAAACCTTATAGACGTGTTCCTGGGGTCGAAATATACCACCCCTGAAAATATTTGCACTTATTTAAGACTCACCCTGTATATCTTGAACTTTTTGACACACCCGATATAGAATATTTAAACTAATTTATTTTGATTTAAGGGGGGACTTCTGATAACGCTTAACAAACATTCACGCGAAACATAATAGGTTTCTAATGTAACAAAAGTAAACAAACTGAGTAAACAATTGAATTTTTACCGTATTCTTATCATATAGGTATTATCTATTTTCATAATTATTTATACTTATATACCGCTGGAAATGTACTGAAGTATATTGAAGACATTTTATCAAGAATTTAACAGAGAACTTTAGACAATAATACTAAAATTACTATTAATAGATTACAAATCATGCCCATTGTTGAAATTGCAAATATTTTTAAGAAATTGTTGATATGAAATGACTAGAATTTTTTTCTGCTAATCGTATCAATTCAATATAAACCTTGTGGCTTAAACAGAATAACCATTTGATCGAATAAAAACAGTGGTTTTTCAAATAACAATCACTGAAATTATGTCGTGCAGAAAATTGGCATAGGAGTTTACTAAAAATCAATACATAATTTAGGAAAAAAAAGATAGACAGTTTCCAGGCAGAAATTTCAAAGGCTATCATGACGCCGTTTTTTTTTCATTTTAATTTATAGTACAGATTGATCAACAATGGTTGAATCACAAATCTTAAAATACTACATATAGTGGGTATTGTAGTAGATCTTGATAAATAATCGAGAAAAAAAAAACGGCGTCAGGGTAACCCTTAAAATGACCATAAACGATAATTTTTCCAGCCTACTCCTAATATTTTTTTTTGGCACTCTACCTCTTCAAACTTCAAGGGCTATTGTTACGGCGTTTTATTTTTAAATTCCGAGAACTCCGAGTCCTATTTTTTTTCAAATTGATTTCAAGAATTAAAAAATATGAGTGGCAAAAATCTAGGGTTTAGGTCTGCGTTTAAATTCTTCCTGCTTCACCGAGATGGCAATTCTTAAAAATCTTTAACTATAATTACTTAAACAATAGACCTTTTTCTTCGAAAATACTTCATTCTAGCGGGTCAGACCCCACTTAACCTGTTTCCATTTTTTTCCTCACAATTTCAACAACCTTCGCAGAGCAAAATACCTTCTAATTAAAATTTCACCGTGCCCTATACATTTTTTATTTTCATTTTCTTGAAACCCTCATCGTCAGCATATTGTAGGCAGTAGCGTCGACGTCATTATTTCTAAAGAAAAAATCGAGAACGAGTGTTCTCCAGATCGTATTTCTTTTGTTTCGACACTCTCGCTACTCAGGGCCCGCTTTTCTTCTTTGGCATGTTTCAGACACGGAAAGGTGTATTTTTCGCGTAGGCAGTGACGTAAGGGTTTTGTTGGACTATTTAAAAATTAAGCTCAGTTTTACAGGTATATCTAAGCATTTGAAAAGAACGGTAAAAGAAAAAAGAAGTCTTTTGAAAAATTTGTTTTTAGAGTTTTGAAGGAAATGGTATAGAAAAACTAACGTGACATCACAGATTAGGTATACTATATGTATACAGATAAAAATCTTATCCCTAATTCGTGGTACGAAAATTGTTTTTTATGACGATGTGCAAATGAGTAAAATTTCCTGTGCGGTTTGAGTTGTGCGGTTGAATAGAGAGATATCGCTAAACCGGATAGCGTGCATGGACGTTAATAAGGCCAGGTGTTATTTCCTTTACGTGAGGTGGTATTAACTCTCTTCATTTATAGTTATCGGATCGGAAAGAATTCTGTTCGCGTCGCGTCCGCTATTTAAACTTAACCTAACTTTGAATTTAAAACTTTGAAATTGTTTTGTTTAAAAGTGCTTATTTCCAGTACTTTATTGTTCAACGTCTGAGAGTGGGTTTAGGGCAACAAGCAACAAATTCTCTTAGAAGGGCTAAGTCGTCATCTGCTGTAAACCTAAAGGTGCGTATTCACTAGCCGAACGAACGAACGAATGTTTATTCGTTCGTTCGGTAGTAGTATGGACGGAACCGGATTTTAGAACCAAACGAAAACACCTTAACCCATTCGTTTGCGAACGCCTTTGATGTACCGACTCGAAACGGATGGCCGAGCGAACGAGCAAACGAGCGACCGCATGCGTTCGGTCCACCGTCCAAATATACCGAATTCCATTCGTTCGCTCGCTCGTTCGTTCGTTCGTTCGTTCGGATAAAGAATACGCACCTTAAGCCTCTTCATAGGTTCTTTAATATTGGAAGAGGTGGAATCCATATTTTGGGCCATATTTATTTAATTAAAACTAATCCCAGCTACTTAAATATCAAATTACCTAATAAAACTAAAGTAATAATTCAAAACAATTCAAACATAACCTAAAATAAAAGATCTCGCCGGCCGGCCACGGTTGTCAAATACCCGCACATGCCCATTTAAGCAATTTTTAAACGTTATTTAGAAATAGCGCTTGGTGTAATTGATCCGCAAATTCCGTCAGGCGGTAACGTTATTAGCGGGTGTTGCGTTAAAAATTGACATATAATTTCGCGCATATTGTAACCATGATAAGGTACGCGTAAATACTGCATGACGCTATTCGGTTTTCTGATATCTCTCTAATAACTGTGCCGGTCAGGCGCTGTGCACAATTTTAGAGGCCATAAGTGGGCGTGCTATGTGTGTTTTGTGTCTTTTGACGTCAAGTGGAGGAAAAATCAAGGGAAAATTAACTGTAGACCCAGAGCACAGTTTATAGTTAATACTCGTTGCCCAGGCAGAAAGTCTAATACGCCAATAAAGTTATCATAAATAAAGTTTGTATACCACCTCGTCGTAGATAAGTGCACCTCGTATATGGTACAAGGATTGTACTAAACATAATTTGTACTAAACATAATATACTACTAGAGTAGCTGTAAAATATCGACATCACACGATAGGTAAATAATGGATTTTAGTACTGCAGAAAAATAATGTCAAAAGGTACTGGTTCAAAAAAATTAAGATTAAAGTTAATTAATCAACCTTTAAGGTATAAAATTTGGTAAGTGCTATTATTAATAAAATACACACACCGGAAAAATCATTTTATTAAAGTTAAAAATAAATGTTTTGAATAAACAACCACATATTTGTAGGCCGATTGTTAGTCACACTAGTTATTTCTAAATTTGGGATATTTGCAGAAGTGTTTGTGCATTTTTTTCAAATGTATAAAAAAACACCTAGCATCAATTGTTCGAATTTAACCTGTACTGGCTATGTTTTTATGATAACTGGCCAGAATTCATTCAAATAACTCTGTTTAGTATTAAACGACATTATGGAGCGTAGACATCTTAACAGAGACGAAATGCTAAGGGCCATGGGTATGCTCGAAGCTGGAATGCGCCAAATCGACGTAGCTAGAGCATTAAACACAACGCAAAGTGTAATATCGCGATTAAGTGCACGCTACCGTGAAAGGGGTGATGTTGCTAAAAGGCACACAGGGTGACATCGCATTACTACCCCTCAGCAAGATCATTTTTTACAATTAAATGATCGACACCGACCGACTCTTATGGCACCAGAGCTTAGTTTAATTCTCCAGGAAACACATAATGTAACCGTTAGTCCTGACACTGTTCGCAATAGATTAAGAGAGGTTAACTTAAGAAGCAGACGCCCCTGGAGAGCTCAACCCTTAACGAGAGGAAATCGAGAGGTACGATATTTGTGGGCTCAAGATCATGTTGGGCCAATGTTCTCTTCACGGATGAGTCACGCTTTGGAATTCATCCGGATTCGAGAAGGGTATGGAGAGAACCGGGAAATCTTAATCAGTTGGATCATGTTCAGAAAGTGCACCCTTATCAAGGTGGAACAGTTATGGTCTGGGGAGGAGTCCAGTTAGGCCGAAAAACCGATCTCGTTTTTCTTGAAAGGTTTCTAACAGGAATCACATATTGTGATTTAATTCTTGAGCCTGTCGTGTTACCATATGCCCCCAATGATTTTGGGAGAAACTTCATTCTCATGCATGACAATGCACGGCCTCATACAGCCAGAGTGGTAAGTGAGTTTATCAATGCTCATCAATTAAACATCTTACCCTGGCCGGCACAATCTCCTGACCTAAACCCCATCGAGCACGTATGGGACGCGGTCCAAAGAAGAATTTTGAGAATGGGTATGCCTCGTGAAACTCGTAGGGATCTGGTTCGGGCCGCGAATGCAGCGTGGCAGGCTGTACCTCAAGAAGAGATCGACAACCTGATCAGGAGCATGGGGAGACGATGTAGGGCTGTAATGAACAGTAGAGGAGGCCATACCCTTTATTAAGTAAAAATCGTTTTATCTTAATTCACAGTTTAGAATAAAAAAAATGTGTGTAATTTTTTGAGTTCAATAAAAATCAAGGTAAATTTGAAAAATTCGGTAAATTTCGCATTTTTATTTCCAATACGTCCTGTAAACTATTTGTTTATTTTAATTTTATTGTATCAGAAATGCAAATAATAAAATTACTGACGATGGCTCGATAAAATTGTAATATCCCTAGACTTTTCCGGTGTGTTTTAGTTTGTTTTATTTATGCTGTTTTATTTAGTCCTGTGAAATATTACAAATTTGTATTTGTACATAAGTTATATTGATAAATATAATAATAAATGCGGGAAGTTTCTTGAAGCTTGAAAGTAAGAAATAGTTCTTTTTTATATTTTTTTGGTATGTGATGTTTTGTTCTTGTTTGTTTTGTATTAACACATACCGTTTTTTTAAAATAAAATAAATCGATTACATTTTTTCAGTTGTATACAGTTTTTTTGACACTATTTTGAAGTAATCACTTATCAGTCAAATTTTAAATATATTAATTTCCTGCTATGCGTTCCACTTGTACCAACTTATTTCTTTGTAAAATAAAATAAACTAAAAACTTGAAATTAAAATGACAGGTACATCTATCACTGTCAAGGATCTTGTCGTTGGACAGACTATATCTTTTTTTTCTACTTACATTTTTTGGTTGAACAACAGTTCTTTGTGGAGGTTCTGCCTGCCCGGGTCCTCTCTCACCGGATTGGCCGGTTTCCGGGGGGCTATGAGGCCGTCGTCCGTCAGCAAAGGGGGCGCTCTCGTCTCCGGTATCATGTCGTCTTGGTCGTCGCCCAACGGGTCTTTTCCGGTAGGGGTGGTGGGGGTGGTAGGAGTCACAGGTGATGTGGGGGTGTTAGGCCTTTGTCTCACTGCAATTCGAAAAGAAAAAAATGTCTTATTAAGCATATTCTTTGTAGTCTTAATGTAGGCGGCTACCATAAGTTCAAATAAAAAATAAAAAATTAAAAATTAAAAATTAAAAATTAAAAATTAAAAATTAAAAATTAAAAATTAAAAATTAAAAATTAAAAATTAAAAATTAAAAATTAAAAATTAAAAATTAAAAATTAAAAATTAAAAATTAAAAATTAAAAATTAAAAATTAAAAATTAAAAATTAAAAATTAAAAATAAAAAATTAAAAATTAAAAATTAAAAATTAAAAATTAAAAATTAAAAATTAAAAATTAAAAATTAAAAATTAAAAATTAAAAATTAAAAATTAAAAATTAAAAATTAAAAATTAAAAATTAAAAATTAAAAATTAAAAATTAAAAATAAAAAATTAAAAATTAAAAATTAAAAATTAAAAATTAAAAATTAAAAATTAAAAATTAAAAATTAAAAATTAAAAATTAATCTTTTCCGTCGACGATAAAATACCATTTATAAAAAATAACTATTATCCAACTGGTGGATTAAATATCACTTTAAACGCTTCATATTAGTGGATAAAACTCCCATTCCTTAAACCACTGTCTATGGATATGGATATTCTGTATCGGAAGTCTGTAGACGATGCTTTTAACACAAAATTCTGAATAAACGTATATTGTTAAAGAAAAATCAAATAAATCAATAAGATAACAATGATCGTATTCCACTGGCGCATTAGTAGTGTTTTAATAGATGAAACCAGATGATAAATCGGTCTTGGTGGCGGTTAACTTTCACCCAGACAGGAAACGTCGGCTCCCGATGACGTTTCTCACGTCACAACGTAGTGACGTCAACGATGAAATCGATCATCCGTCACGGTTATAGACAAAGAGTGAAAATATTGACGAATACAATGACGAAGGGGTTTATTTAAAAGTCCATACCTTATTCAATCTCATGTTTAATATTACCGCATTTTAATCTTGCCGTTTTTGAAATATTTAGGTTTTTGTCAAAATACAGTAATAATTTTAATGCTTCATTTCTCTAGGCGTATTTAAGTTTTTAAAACCAAATATTGTACTGAAGTATTTCTATTTACTAAATTTTGTGTTGCTGTAATAAAAAATATACTACGTTATACAGAGTATCTAAAAATTTATTTTAAATAATAATTACTAGCTTCAAACGGCAATAACTTGTTTAATTTAAATGGAACACCCTGTATATTTTATAAGAATCAGATGCACAATTTAGTTGTCTATCAAACTGTATTATACCATTTTTTACCTATCTCTTCAAGTTTTCGTAGAAAATACATTTTCTTATAATTTAGACCTCATTTATCAATGGACCATTACCATGGAATACTGACATTTTAGATTATTTTTAAAGAGGTAACAAATTTTCAAAGAGTACAGATACTAATATTGTCGGTATAGATCGCTTATTTCATTAAAAAATAAAAAACTGTTTAAATATTTTTTGTTAAAGTGCACCAATTATGATCCCAGTATTCAAACTACATTAATTGACTGTTTACGTTGATTAATAATATACTCCAAGTACTAAAAAACTGAATTTTGTATGTGTATTAGAGAGTGTGATAAAAAGTGACAGCTTAAAAATGTTATTTAATTTTTTGACGAATGCTTATTTATAATAACAGAACTTATTATATTGATTTCTGATTAAAATCCACATTTATTTAGAATAATTTATTAACTAACACAATTAAGTATGTAATTAATTAATATTTGGGCGGAAATATAATGGTGATATATTTAATCTTTTATAAAGATTTAAATAGTTTTCTTTTTGTATACAAATGGGCTAGTAATATTATCGTTAAAAATGTCAATATTCCATGGGTATATGATATAGGTCTAAATTATTAAGAAAATGCATTTTCTACGAAAACTTGAAGGGATTTTAATCGTAGAAACTAAAAATGTAATAATATAGAGGGTCATTTTCTACTTAATATTCTACATATTCGACATTTTCTACGCATTTTTCTACATATACGTAGAAAATTAATTTTCTACGTGTTGTTACCCAACCCGGGTCGCAATATTACTTCGGCAATGAAACAAAAATTTTGACGTTTTTAAATGTACGCGAGGTATTTAAGTATAATTAGTGACGTTTAACCTGTACGTTACATACGCACACGATCTAAGATTACGAAAGATAAGGCTATTTGCAAATAATTAGCATGTTTTCGCTTAATTGCCATCATCGGGCTATTTTCAATTTCAAACGACTTTTCAGTCAAGCGAATTCGAATTGCACGAACCGGTATTACATGTTTTTTCGTATTATTTACGAATTATTTATTCATACATGATTTACTCGGTCGGTTTGATAAATACAGGCTGTTTTCAATCAAGTTATAGGTACATATACAATTTCGATTAATAACTTACTTTGGGTTAGCTTTTATGGGTAATTTTATTACGCAAATAAAGAGTGAAACATTATGAACTAGTTTTGGTATGGTGTTAAAATTTCACCTGCATTTCATATATTCAGGGTGTCCCAAATTCGAGGGTAACCATATTTGATTAAAGTTAATATTTTGTTTTCAAACTATTTTTTAAACGCATTTATTTAAATTAAATCACATGATAAACTCGTTTATGAGCCAAAATCTGGAAAAAATGACAGAAAATACAATTTACTTCTGAATTAAAATGACAGGCACAACTGTCACTGTCATTTTGAGTGTATTCTGTTGCTCACCTTGGTTATGGTTTTATGTTCCGTTTCTATCGGTTTCCTGAAAGTTTTCTTATTACGGAACACGGTTCCTGATTTATGGTTCCTGAAAAATTCGGTTGTAACTGTCACCAAACTAACCAGCGCGCGAAGGCTGGTTTTGTTTGTTAATGTCATTTATGTGACAGAAATCAAGCAAATATTGGAAGTTCGAGTGAAATTCTCATTTAATTTCTAAAATTTGTTATAATATTTTGTATTTACATCCAAAAGCAATGGAGGTTGGCAGTAAAGGTAAATACATTTCATTAATAAAATGACTTTTTAGGACCATTTAAACCAATGAAGCCATTGTTTATTAAAGACAGGAACATTTTAAAGAAAACATGAAAAACAAGACAACAAGTAATCGTGAATGTTTTGTAAGCTATTAAAATATAAATATTGATTAGATTTGTTTATTTATTATTGATCTGTTTTAATATTGGACCTGCAAATCTTCACTTGAGCTGTCTAACGAGTTTAACAGTTTATTAATAAAGTACTTTTCAATATTAAACTCCATTGAAAAGAAGAAGCAAACGTAAAAGCAGAGAATAGGTACAGAGTGAAATGCACAAAAGATATATTTTATAATAGAGTTATTGAAATTTAGAAAACTTCAACATTTTTTTATGTTTCCAGTATTTTACCAAACCGTTCCGTATCAAACCATGTTTTTCAGGAACCGTTCTTTACCGTAGTTTACAGGTCTGGTTCGCCTGGTTTTGCAACGGAATAAAACCTTTATTTCACATCAACAAATGCATCAAAAGCGAACAAATCAATTTCAAATATTTCAATTTACAATTTATCACATCAACTCTCTACTGAATTGTATTTCATTAAACCAGTATTACAGTAATGATAATGAAGTTATCAAACAAAAACGAATACAATTTATAATTGTAAAAAATTGTTATTTATTACATCAGCAGGTTGCAATCAAAGCCTGAAGGCATAAATAAAGATACAAGGAAATCATTGATCATATTGATTTATTGTTTGTGATTAAATATAGCTTGTATATAAATACCAGTAAAGTGGATTTCTAGTTTTTTTCTCTGAAAAACCACTATGAAGAATCAAAGTATAAGCCATTAAAAGAAACTGAGACAACCACAAGATAAATAAAGCTGCGGTTTAAGAAATTATGTAAAAATTGTTTTCTTTTCATCGTGGGCAATATGTAAATAACTCGATAGCTTAGTCCAGTTTTTATTTTTCATTATTTAATAAGGTGGTAATTTTATGGTTCGTGTTTATAAGCTTATACAAAAATGTGTCTGGTAGGGTAAGCCCTAAAGTTAACCCACCAAAATTTGGTGTGTAACATGTAATTCTGCCATGCGTCCGGATTTACCCGAACATGTCCGGATTTTTAAACCCAGAATTGTCAGTGTCTGTCATTTTAACTGACAAGTAAATTGTATTTTCTGTCATTTTTGAATGTCACCTGTAGAAATCAGACAGACATTATCTCACGCTTATTTGGTATGCAAGGGGTGAATTAATTTGGAAGCATAGAGTTAAAAATTTTGGAAGTATCAGTATGTAACGTGGAATATTTAATTTTTACCAACAATATCAAGCATTTAATTGAAAATGTGCAGCAACTAATGAAATACTCAACGTTTTCTCTTTTTTTAAAAAAGATATCCCAATTCTGATATCATTTGTCACGTGTGCAGTACAAATGTACTGCATGCGTTATGGAAACCCCTTGTATGGAAAACCTTAAAGACAGGAATAAAAAAGATCGACAGAAAAACTGAAAGAGATTGAGACGAATGCTACAAACGATACTGTCATTAAAAAAAATAACCTGACCCGTATTAAAAGAAAATCCGCAAGGTCTCTACTGGACAGTTTTGCCTTGCGGAAAAATTGTACGTGTACGGTTAACTTTAGTGAATTTCGTTTGATTAAATCTATTTTACAATTTATTTGGCATTTTTGTCTGGCCGAAAACCACTGTTACTTATACATTTTCACTAAACACAACTTATATCTCTGTTAAACATCTATTAGAACATATATCTATAAATATTTCTATTTAATATGTATTAGACATGCAATATCCATACATTATATTATTAAAAATAAATCGTAAGTGATATATTAAGATTAATATTCGCTGCTAAACGCGCTAGTTGCACTTTCAATAATTTCATGCAAATGTATTTTACTACGCTGTAAACAAATAGATCAAAAAATCAGTTAACTGTTGTAATGATTTACTTGTATTATTGTAATTATTAAATTATTTAACAAATTGTAAAAAATACAGGGTGTGGGAAATAGCGTGGTCCAACGTGGTGAACGTTTTAATACTTTTTTCTTTAAATAATTGACACAGCACCACCTAAAAAGCAGCATCGTCCACCATAGGCGTAGGCGAAACTTTTATTAAGAATATAAATAAATAAACATTATTCATAACTAACTATATTTAATATAATTCGTAACTAAAATACTAAATTAAATTATTTATAACAAAGAGAAATTGTAGCACATTTTAAAAATATTAATTTCTATTTAATTCTAACATTTATTTGATTGTTCTTGATATTTAATTTTTTCAGAAATGTATTAGCCTGTTTTTTGATGGGATTTTGTATTTTTTTAATATTATTTAATTCAAATGTTTAATTATATTTAACAAAATACATTTATTTTTCTTTGTAATTTGATTTTCTTTAAACTGGAAAATTTTGACAGGCCTAAAAATTTTGTTGGTGCTCATTTTACCTATAGAATTATTATGTAGGTACCTGATTTTCTTTTTATATAAGATTCATTTTTCGATACCTAGGTACTTCATCTAGTTATAGGATCAAATTTCTCATTTTACCTCATGCCAAGACTTCAAGACACTCGCGTCATTTTTTATTTGACAAGAATTAGGTACTCGCTCAGAAAATTTCTCTGAGATGGTCATATTATTTTTCTTTTCAATTTAAATCCCACAGAAAAAAAAATTATATGACTAAACTAAACACAAAATGTCACATATTAAATACATCTTAAGAATAAATTAACGTACACAGTACACACCCCTAAACTTATTCACTTTCACTACTTCATTAAAATAATAACAATCCAAATACCTGTAGGCGCTATTTCACCGAAACAAGATTCTCTTTGATGACCGCTGATGATAGAAAATCCAATTTAAACCACTGCAAATCTAATTACGCTGTGACAACTGAAAAACTCCTTCCGGGAGTTCTTATTACACAAAATTATTACACTTTTCCGAGTTTCCGAGACGTGTGGAACGACTTTACGTACCGACAAGGAAGTGCGAACTCGAACTGAGAACGCGAGAACAGCACCTATTTGATCGCCCACGTGGTTTGGAGCGTTGTTGTCATATCAGTTTACTCGAAAATCCTTAAGAAAACCTGATTACTAACAGAAAAAATCCTGATGATTAAATTCAGTATATTACGTTCGTATTGTCATATCCTGTGCCGAGACTATCGCATATCTAGTCATAGGGTTTCTATACGTCCGGTTTTTGCTGGACATGTCAGATTTTTAAGGTTTTTCCCGGGTGGTTTCCCAGGAATTTGAAAAAATGTCGGGGAAATCTTACCGTAAAAACAACTTAACTTTGGTGGATATTTTAATCGTTACAATGTCACATATCTACTAAACTGACATTTTCCGAAAGTACCCATACCTCTCTGGCCAATGTTTTCGTTTTCGGTACATTAGTAAATGTGATTTGTAAATTCTTTTGTCTTTATTTTGAATATTACTACGTAGTTTTTATTTGATTATTTTTCATTATTGTTTATTATTTTTTGTTCCAGAAATTAAAGCAAATATTTTAACTGGTAGTATATTTCGGCCCCAGAAACACGCCTATGAGTTTTTTTTTGCGAAAAAAAATTGTCGAAAATTTTATATTGTTCTCGACATTTTTCGGGAAATTTTAAAAAACTTTTTAGTGCCACTTGTTTATTCACTTGAGGCGTCGAATAAGCCGAAAAACCTTGCGAAAACAGCGGTTCTCAAAATGTTTCCATTATTTTTTAAAATTTTTAAAGTTAAATAACTCGGTTATGTATTTTCAATTTATTTTAAAAATGGCAAAGAGAAAAGATGTTTCTTTTAACCAGATCTGTTTATTTTCTCTGATCTATATCTCTATTATTATTTTCTTCCAAGTGCTTTTAGAGATTCTAATGAAATTTGAGGGTAAAAGTTACTACAAGTGCGACATCTTTTAATGCTAAAATAGTGTCGACATACTCACCAGGGACGTGCATATGGGTTATCACTGGAATATTTTTCGAAATAGATATGTACGCCACTGACTTTTTTTCTCTTGTTAAGAAAACTGCGTAGACCGTTAAATGCTGATTAAAAGTTGTCTCTTGATATTTCGTCGATTTCGGTCTCATTGATGAAATAATAAAATTGATAAAAAAATAATGCATATTTTTAAGGTTACATTATATTAGAAATTTTTAAAATCGGCCTTTTTTAATTATCTTATATACCATTATTTTTTTTTTGAGAATTTGCTGTAGGTAGCACTACATCAGTGTTATAAATTCTAATAATTAAGTAATAAATTACATTAAACAAATAATTTATTAATTTTATGTTAATTTTAATTGTGATTAATAAAATTGTATTCATCTCATCGAGAAGATCGAAGAATAGACAAGATATCAAGATGCAACTTTTAATTGCATTAAATGACCTACACAATTTTGCTAATAAGAGGAAAAAAAGTCAGTGGCGTACATATTTTTTTTACTCGAAAAATATTCCTGTGATAACCCATATGCACGTCCCTGGTAAATATGTCGACATTTTGTCTTGGTCTTGCTTTTTGTGTGCACTAGCGTTTTAAAAAAAAAAGATTTTTTTACTTTTAGGTTGCTGTTTCAGTGCAGCAAAATATCCAGACTTTCTTTAAGAAATGACCCGTCATAAAGCTAACAAATTTAAAACATTAAAAAAATAGAAATTATTTATAACAAAATTGTTATAAACTTTTTGTCGACCTCTGTATAACATAATCGACGATGAATTTTGTATATTAAAGCATTTATAGGTTTTTCATTTAAAAGAACTTCCCAGTTTACAAGATTTTTTAACCCGAAATATAAACAATATTTGAAATTCCCCAAAACGGCTGCCGGAATCACCGACTTGGCAACGCCGTCTTCTCGATGCTAAAGCACCGTCTACGCGCGACACCGAGCGCATACACCGTCTCCTTGAGTAGGTCAAGAATGCCCGTGAAGATGACCTGCAGGTGCAAATTCTTCGGTAGATCACTGCTTCGGTTCAGGTACAGAACACCGAAAAAGGGTTTGTAGGTGGAGGAATTTCAGACACTATACAGTGGCGTACGACGACATTTTATCCATTAGTTATTACATATTATCGTGTAAAAGTGTTTCATTACTGTCGAGAGATTAACTATATCAGTCGAGACAATAATGAAACCTTTCCTCTGAGGTTACTACAGTATGTCTTCATTCTTAGATTATGTTTAACAGAGAAAAAACTTTTTTATTATTAAAATTTTGAAAAAAAAATCATTCTTATTAAAAAAAATTGTGTGCCCACTATGTACGCATATTTGAAATGATACTTCTTACTAGCTATTAAATGGGAGGATTGAAGAACATGTTTTAAAAAGTGACATATTATAATGCTTTTTTAATATAAATATTATTTTCAATTTATTTCTGTAATCTTGTACATTTTTTGTTTCCTCAATAGTACAAAATACACACTTTTTTTATTTTATACCCAAAATACACACATTTTTTTTACGATTTTATGGAAAGCACTGTTCATTAAAATGTTGTATCCTATGTTATAGGGCTTGTTTCTCTCTACAATTTCCTGTCTCACAATGTACCGTTTGTGTCCGGGAAGGGTTCATAGTTTCATAGTTGTCGATTTTCGAAAGAAATCAGTACATGTATATTATTTCGTATATTTTTCATTTTATTGATTTTATGGAAAGCACTGTTCATTAAAATGTTGTATCCTATGTTATAGGACTTGTTTCTCTCTACAATTTCCTGTCTCACAATGTACCGTTTGTGTCTGGGAAGGGTTCGTAGTTTCATAGTTGTCGATTTTCAAAAGAAATCAGTACATGTATATTATTTCGTATATTTTTCATTTTATTGATCGTATGGAAAGCACTGTTCATTAAAATGTTGTATCCTATGTTATAGGGCTTGTTTCTCTCTACAATTTCCTACTCTCACAATGTACCGTTTGTGTCCGGGAAGGGTTCATAGTTGCATAGTTGTCGATTTTCGAAAGAAATCAGTACGTAGTAGTATATTACGTACAGTATATTATTTCGTATATTTTTCATTTTATTGATTTTATGTAAAGCACTGTTCATTAAAATGTTGTATCCTATGTTATAGGGCTTGTTTCTCTCTACAATTTCCTGTCTCACAATGTACCGTTTGAGACCGGGAAGGGTTCATGGTTTCATAGTTGTCGATTTTCGAAAGAAATCAGTACACGTATATTATTTCGTATATTTTTCATTTTATTGATTTTATGGAAAGCATTGTTCATTAAAATGTTGTATCCTATGTTATAGGGCTTGTTTCTCTCTACAATTTCCTGTCTCACAATGTACCGTTTGTGTCCGGGAAGGGTTCATAATTTCATAGTTGTCGATTTTCGAAAGAAATCAGTACATGTATATTATTTCGTATATTTTTCATTTTATTGATTTTATGGAAAGCACTGTTCATTCAGTCAGTACGTACAGAAGCTACAAACTTATCAATGAAAATATGCATGAAAATTTACTTCCTAGCAAACAACCAGAAGATACTGGTATACCCAGATGCAGAATCAAGTTTATTATAATGCTTTTCTTAGCTTTAAATTAAATTCTTTTTGGTGTTTGCGCGATCCTTACCAATTTTTTTCTTGCTAGCTAGTTTTTCAAGGCATGGTCAAGGCCGTGGTCCGTCACGGCCTTGAACTTTTAGTCCCAATGCGCGTAAAAAAGTTTCACAAAGTTCGATATTTTTAAAAAAATCGAAAAATACAAAATTTCAATTTTTTTCCCTAAAAATATTTATACGTTACATATTGTAGTTGAAAATAATATTTATTACACTGACTGGCATACAAATCAAATTATTATTTTACGTTGCCAAAGGTACTTGAGTGACTTTTATTATCGGAAACATTAAAAAAAAATTGCACAAAGTATTCGCATTTTACTGCTCGAAAAACCGCAATGTCGTATATCAGACCAATGACTACAAAAGGTTTATTATTCATTAACTCGTATAAATAAATAGCATAGCGAGAAATATTAAACTTATAGGTTCAACAACCCAGGGAAGATCGATTTGTTATTTATTGATGTTTGAAGGTTTATGTGTCTCTTTAATTTATTACTCGGTTTGGATCTGCCCACCTACGTTCATGATCTTGCCAAACCAAATATTTAAACTTGGTTTTTTAATATTTCAAGAAGATTCTTGGAACAAAAATACGGAAAATTTGTGGATTTGTCGGTTGCTGACTTTATGGTCACTTAAATAAAACAGGAACTTAAGATTCAATAATAAAAATGGCTTATACAGCGTGAGACCTAAATAAGTGTAAATATTTTCAGAGATCGTAGATCTCGATAAAAGAAACATATTTTCTCTTTGCCGTTTTTCAAATAATAAGAAAATTAAAAAAAACTGATTTATTTTTAAAAAATTTTGAGAGCCACCGGATTCTTTCTGTATTTTACATCCATTTTAGTGCCGTAACCATGGTAGTATCAGAGATTTGAAAACCACTGGATCTTTTCTGGATTTTAATCTTTTCTTGTAAATTTAATCTACTACATACCTATGTTGCCATATTACCAACAAATTGTGTTTTTTAACCAAAAACTAAAAAAATTCCAAAAATTTTTTCAAAAAATTCCAAATTTTCAAAAATTTTGTTTTCGCGGAAAAAACCTAATAGAGGTGTTTCTGGGGTCAAATGCTACCCCTAAAAATATTTGCACTTATTTAAGACTCTGTATGTTATGAACAGGTGATTTTGTTAAATAAAAAGATTCCAACAAATAAAAAGTCGAAGAAAAAGGTACTGTTAGTACCGTAGGCAAAATAAAACACTAAACACACTAATTTAGTTTAAGTTCAACTTAGTTTTGAAATTAGAAATTTAGAAATGCGCGTCCAGTGTAAAAATAAAGTGTTTTGGTTTATTGTGGTGAATTAGTGTTTTATTTTACTATTTTTTTAACATCAAAGATTCCAACCGCCAATTGTAAACTGTACTTAACTTCAAAATCCCTTCTACACAGACGGATTAAAAACTAGTAGCAGTTTTGTGGATGCAATGGAGAAGCTTGAGGCATTCGAAAGATGGTGTTATCGGCGTATGCTGAGGATTGCATGGACTGACAAGGTTACAAATGTAGAACTGCGACGCAGAATTCAGAAGAGAGAGGACGAAGAGGTGATTAACACCCTTAAAAAGAGAAAACTTGAGTGCTTTGGACACATAATGAGAGGACCTAAATATGCCCTGCTGCAGAACATAATAGAAGGAAAGATAAAGGGCAGAAGGAGCCAAGGAAGAAGAAGAAGAACATCATGGCTCAAGAATTTGAGAGAATGGTTTGGAATGACTTCAAACCAGTTATTCAGAGCAGCCGTTAACAAAGTTAGAATTGCCATGATGATTTCCAACCTCCATTAAAAGATGGAACCCGAAGAAGAAGAAACAGTTGTGTCAATTATAGCATTGCGTTTAGCGAAATTAAAAAAAAACATGGAATTTCACTAGAAATTGTATTTATGAATTTACGGTTTAAATTTCATTTGTAAACAAGCAAAGCTAATCATGAAAATAGTGTCATTTGGTACTTTTGACCGAGTCGAGTTAAAAAACCCTGTAAACATGTGGCTACTAAAATTATACAACATATTATGATAACCTTGTATGGTATTATGATAAACATATATATTTTAAAATGGCGTGATTTGAAATTCAAAAAATACCTACCCGCTAATAAGCCACAAAAACGCAAGTACGATTAAAATAAATTAGAAAGTAGTTCGAACTAAATTTAATATATCGCACAGAGGGACTTTGGTTTATTTACTAATTGCTAGTGATTTTAATTACGAGCTAATTTAATTAAACACGGTTTTATTGGTGTGGTGTTAAAGTGTTTGAAAGTTTACACTATCTGTATCTGTATTCTGTGATCGAGCATTCGTTGCACATGACCAAACCATATGGGTTGTTTTATTCTTATGTCGTCCACAATTGTGTGTTCTGCTCCCATAATATCCCTTACTCTGTTGTTGGTTATTTGTTCCCTTTTCGATTTTCCAGCAGATCTCCTCCAGTAATCCATTTCGGTCGCTAATAGCATGTTCTCTGTTCTGCTTTTCAACTGCCATACTTTGCTTCCGTAAGTTATTATGCTTTTCACTACCGTATTATATATGTTCTTCTTATTAGCTTTAGAGATTCCTTGATCCCACAGTACACCATTCAACATAGATACTGCCCTTCTGCCTTGCATTATTCGATCTTTTATACCCTTTGTAATTTCCTTCTTCATTTGTGTAAAAATACTTAGCCAGTTTTACATAAAACGTTAAATGCCGAACGATAATTATTTTGCTACTTTTTCGAACTAGTGAAATGGACTCGTAAGTCATAATACAATCGTATCTAAAATCAAATATCTAAAAGTGTACGATATTTTACGTCAATATACGTCACCTGCTGAACTACTCCTAAATTGGATATTACGCCGTACGGCTCGAACCAGCAGCTATTTTAGGAAAATCCCCCGGCAATTTTCATTACGGTAATGAAACTGCTCTCGACGGCGACGTAGCCGATTTCCAGGTGAAGCCATTTTCTTTTTGCCTTTTTCACGGACTCTGCCTCCGTTTCGACGATGATTTGTCGACGTGACGAGCTATTAACATCCAGGAGAGGTTTGTATCGTTTTTAGAAAGTGGTACAGGCAATTACGGGTAATTCCTCAGGAGCATGCATTGGTATGCATATAGAAGTAGAAAAAAAAAACAGTGGATTACTTTTAAACACTACATATTGTTTTTCGAAGTATTCTCCACGAAGAGAAATTAATTTTTGTATCCGTTGAAACCAATTCAGAACGCAGTTGGTTCTTTCAAAATTGCGTTTTTGAAGACGCTGACTGCATCTTCTGGGGAGTGAAACCTTTGACTGCGCAGTTCATTCTTAATTTTTGGAAAAGTAAAAAAGTCGTTAGAACTTAGGTCGGGACTGTATGGAGGATGGTCCAAAAATTCGACGTAAATTGTTTTCGAACTGTGATGGAACTTGCATTGTCTTGCTGGAAGATCATTGAAGGTTTGTTTTTAGAAACTTAGCAATTACTTCCGACAAACAAATAGATATGTACCAATCAGCAGTAACAGTTCTTTGATCTTGCAGAGGAATTGTTGTTACATGACCTGCTTTTGAGACAAATGTTGCCTCTATCTTTTTGGAAACACTTCAAGAACGGATAACTTTCGTCGGTTTTGGATCATCTCGGAAGAACCAAATAACCGATTGACGTTTATTTTCAGCTACATAAGAGTAAATCCAAGATTCATCACCACTGACATTGCTTATATTTTTATTGTTTTTTTCTGCGTTATTACCGGTGTAGAGTTTTTTGGCACCAATTGACTCTAATTGCTTTCTGTTCTTCCGTCAACAGATGCGATATCCAACGGGAAACTAATTTTTTTACAGATAATTCTTCATGTATTTTTTTTTTGAATTGAGGTCTTTGAAATGCCCAATAATGCTTGAGTTTCACGATATGTGAGAGGTCGATCCTCTTGGATCAGCTTACGTACAGCATCGACGTTTTCCTGGGTGACTGCGTTGTAGGTGGACCTGTTGTTTGATCGTCGCTAAGTTCCAAGTTTAAATTCTCCATACCAATGAGAAATTATCGACTGATGTGGTGCTTCATTGCCAAAAATTGTGACAACTGTCTTCGAAAATTGTAAAAAAATTGGACAGTTGATACAAAAAAAATCATCAGTATGGTATAAAAAATAATTTGTTGGTCTAGTCGGTGTGTTTTACGAGATACAATATGAAATAAAAAAATATTTAGAATTCAGAAATATCATTGCAGAAAACTGGAATTCTTATACAGGGTGGTCCGAATCCGAACTGTATTCCGGAAACTTCGGCAGCATATTCTGCAGATAAAAATAAGTAAAAAAGTTTATATAGGGAAACCAATTTTTTTACACCATTTCAATGACACCCTGTATAAATATTTATCCACGCCTTTACTAATCTCAATTTTTTCCTATAGGACTACTCTAACTTATTTACTATGCCTCCCAAAGATATACAAGGTCTTCTCACTAATTTATGCCAAGCCGCACCCCCTTATCAATCTAACTAAAACCCCATCACAGCCTAATTGACCAATATACACATACATTATCTAACCTTTCCGCGATTTTCTTTGCTGTTGTTGTTAGCGTGATGACCTTCCTCTATTTATAAAAGCCGTTTCTGACCGACACCGGCCGCTAGTCTAGTTTCTCGAAAACAAGGCCACTTTGGTCGACTGACACACGTGTTATTTTTCTTTTTCGCATTTTCCAGCGTGTAAAGAAATGGGCGGAAAAAACAGACGCCGTGGCGTGTAATAGATATTTCTAGGTCGTTCAGAGTCCTTAGTTTTTTAAGGCCGATAGTACGTTAAAGGTGGAGATTTAAAATTAGATATTAATAAAAAAAATGGGCGCCGGGAGGCACATATGTTAATAAAAAGTTGGTAGGCAGTTCTTTTAGTTTCAAAGTAAAGGAATTTTTCCAATTTTTTTTATCTCAAAAACTGCGACTTTGACTGATTTTGATGTTATTATAAATTTTGTTGCAAATATTATTCCTAATCTTAAATTGAAAACCGCGTTTCGCTAGCTACTGTAATCTTGGAGTTACGATTTTTTTAAATTTTTAACCCCCTCCCATACCCCCTTACCAACCCCCCACCCCCACCAAAAACTAATGGCCAGATTCTCGGGTGCCACAGTATTTTTGTGCCAAATTTAGTTAAAATCGGTTTAGCGGTTTTTGAGTTATCGTGTTACAGACGGACAGACAGACAGACAGACAGACACCATGAAAATATTTTGTATTTAGGTCATTTATGACCCAAATAACTCATTTTGAAATTAAAAAAAACTTTTTTTTGCCGAAAAAATAAAACAAAAAGTCCCTAAGAACATATGCCATAAAATGCTTCCCGAAGAAATGACAACCCTCGAAAGGTTAAATAAAAATAATATATTTTGTTTATTTTTAGGACTTCTTTATATAAAAAAGATGCTCTTCGTTTAGTTCGAAACAGTGAACGGTTTTCAAGATATTTGCGTTTAAAGGTTCCGATGCATCGATTTTAGCATTAGCGATATCAGTAGATTAATTTATTTAAAATTTCATTACATTTTATCATTTCACCATCAAATACAACTGTATTAGCTTCCAATTAAGTTTGTATACCATCTTGTATATGGTACTAAAAACTGGAGTAGCGTTAAAATAACGACACCACACGATTGATGAATAATAATAGCTTTTAGTAGTGTAGAGAGATAAGTTCAGAAGAATTACTAGTTTAAAAAAATTAAGATTAAAAATAATACAGAGAGAGAGAGAGAGAGAATAGATTTTTGGTAAGATCTTACCAGCAAATCCTTAAAACGGCCGTTTAACAATACATATTATATTAAATTAATTAGAAATATTCTAAATTTGAATTTTTTATAGATTAATTTTTTAAAAACTGAAAACTTTCAAACACGATAAAAATGACAGGTCGATTATTTGTTCTTTTATTTAGTAAAAAAATATTATTTTTCATCTTGTTTCTTCTTTCATGTCATGTTTAAGGTACTATAAAATCCAGGATTCGGTCAAAGCCACAACGAAAAGAAAATAATGAAATCTATTTCCCTCAATTTCCCAAGGGTTTTCCTACAACAGTCGAACTGATGAAAAACAAGAAGGTCTGGTAAAGATATGTGTTTGAGAAATTCTAGATACAGGATTTCCCAAAATGAATTGCATGAAAATATCTAAACAAGGATGATTTCACTCAAGAGAGTGATCACAAGAGACACAGTGTAAATCCCGCTTTAGAGTTCCTCTATGTTTACTTAATTCTATGAAGATATAACGATGTATAAGTCCATTAAAAAGCTTTTATTTCTTATATTTAAAAAGATCCGAGGCCAAATCTGATTATATCAAAACGTAATTTGCCTTTTTTCCCCTAATGGAAATACAAAACCCGTTGAAAGACAAACAAAAGCAAACTAAAAATAGAGAGCAACAATGGAAAGTGCTTTTCGTCTTGGATGCCTATATGATAGAAGTATGATTTCTATGCTTGACTTTTTGTTTACACTGTAAATATGCAAGTTAACATGAGAGAGATAAGATTAACATTCCTTGAGAGCCACCATTATCCTTATATACATAGAGTTGTTTGTAGTTTTTAAACAAATAAATCTCGGTAGGTATATAAATAGTGTCTTCAGTGTCTGTTGTAAAAATACGTTTTTGTCTGTAATTAATATATTGACTTTCAGACCTAATACCATCTCAGACAAGTTTTCGTTCTTTAGATGCAGTTACCCAAAGTGGATAATAGTTGCAATCCAGAGTGCCCTGACTGTGTTAAAACCATTAATTTTTAATCAAGGAGCTTTGGAAAAAAAGTTTTTTCTCGTTATACTCTGTTTTTTTTTCTCAGGCAAGATTTCGACAGACGATGGCAGAAAAAAAACAGATGACATCCATACCAATCCATATATTTTACTAAAAAAAGTTTCTAATACTTTTTAAGTTAACTATGGATGGGTTTAAATATAAATCTGTCATGCGACGTCTCTTGTTGTTTTTAACCAGTTTTATTGGTTTATTTCAAAAATGACAGATCATATTTCAATATTATTGGTTTGATGCAACGATGAATAAATTAGGCAAAGAAAACAAAGTCCTCCTACACTGGGTGCCTGCTCACCAAGGGATAGAAGGCAATGAAAAAGCAAATAATCTAGCTAGGAAAGGAGCGAACACTCCACTAACTGGACCAGAACCGTTCTGCTTTCCAAGTGGTAACCAACTCAAGGCGGAACTCAAGAACTTGGAAGATTCCATCCGCAACCTGAATGGAAATCTTGCAATGGTCTAAGACACTCTCGAAGGTTTCTGAGGGCTTATGATCAAGAAAATCACAGATCTTCCTGTCTGGAGAAAGAACAATTCGGATACGGGTTTTTAACAGGACACTGTTCTGAACACCTCAGTAGATTGAAACTAAAGAAACGGCGAATGCAGATTCTGTGGGGAAGATGGTGAAACACCAGTACACCTCATCACTGAGTGCGCTGAGATGACAACCATTCATGCCATGAATTTTTGGTACGACTGATATTGAGATGGAGAACTACCCTCTATAAAACCGTCCCAGATACTGGCTTTTGTCAAAGCCCTGGGACTGTATGATGAGTTATGATTCAAGAAAGGGGGACACAATGGATCTGTAAGGTCGAAGTGATTAACCCCCTCCCACTCATTCTAAATTCTAAAAAAAAATCTAAAATGCAACGATGAAAGGCATGACGCCAATGTGTCAAACTCGACTTAAGATTTTTGAGAGTTGTCAAACTCTTGCCAAATTATAGGTTATAATTTTGTGTCAAATTATGTCAAATAAAAATGATAAATATATTGCATTTTGGACTGTGTTATTACGGGTGTTTCATGTTTTTTTTTAAATTAAGTGGAGGAAAACTCGAGGGAAAATTAAGTGTTGACCCAGACCATAGTTTACAGTTAATATTCGGAGCCCAGAGACCACCAGTGATACAGTTTGCTAGAGACTATAGCCAGAGAGTTATATTAGCCACAAATAAAGTTTGTAACCATCTTATATAATGGTATATGGTACCAAAAACTGGAGTATCTGTAAAATAACATCACACCATAGGTAAATAATAAATTTTAGTACTGCAGAAAGATAATGTCAAAGGGTACTGGTTTAAAAAAAATCAGATTAATCAGATTACTATGCGTTCCAATTATTGTACCAACTGATTTCTTTGTAAATTAAAATAAAAAAATACTTTGAAATTAAAATGACAGACATATATCTATCACTATCAAAGATTTTGTCGTTGGACAGACTATAGCTTAAGAAAGAAAATGGGAAAACACCAGATCACCTCATTACTGAGTGAGTCGAGACAACAACCATTCTTGCCATAAACTTTGGACTGATATCGGAGATGGAGAACCGTCTCAGATACTGGCTTTTGTCAAACCCCTGAGACTGTAAAATGAGTTATAACTCAAGAAAGAGAATGTGATTAGAAGAAGGTGATTAACTCCCTGCCTCTCATACAATCTATAATCTACAATGTCTATGGCTTTATTAGGAACATTTCGATTCCTTACTATACAACCTTTCCATTTATCCTGTATCATTAAAAAACTATTTTAAGAACTATAATACATCAAACAAGCATTATTCAAGATCCAATTATGTTTCTTACTCACACAAACCGAGAAAATTAAACCGGCTTCCCGAATATCTACTAATTTAATTTATCTAAAACAGCCATTACATCAGAGTTAATCTCGTTTGAGCGGGCTCTAAACTCTATTACGGCTTCTCTTTAATCTAAAACATCATAAAGATCGCTTATAATGTCTCGGAGCGCTTCTAAACTGACCTTTAAGACTATAAAACTTGCCAATGACGTTGTGGATAATTTAACTCTTTCAGTTTGACATAAAAGAAGCTCATTAACAACAACTATAAATAAAAAAAATAATAACCTAATAAAAGCTCTTTATAAAGGAGGATCCTTGTGGCCAAATTGATTTACGCGGTAGATAGAAACTTAGAAAACTACTTCTATTGGTTAGTATGAAATAAATCAACTAATCGCGAAGCATTTCGCACGCTTGCGTAGTTCAAAGCTGGTGAACGAAAAAGACCGACTTATGTGGATATGCTCCATTTCAAAAATTTGGCTTCAATATACTGTTATAATATATTAGCTTGTGGCTGTACTATTCTATAGCTAAACTTACCTAATATTTCCTTATTTTCTAGTTTGAGTTTCAGTTCTTCTATGGTGTTGTTCCTTATGAAAGGTTGTTCGACATTAGTCAAATCCTAGAACAAGACAAAAAATATATTTCAAAAAATAATGCTAAAAATAATAAATAAAAAGTAAAAATTTATTTTCCAAAGTTTCCAAACTTCCAAATAAGCAGAAAAAACAAAAGAAAAAATATATTCATTTATTCATACTACCACTTTACTACATCACAACTAAATTAACTTCGAAACATTCTATCTATTTTTTTTTATTTACAATAGCTTATAGGTGTAATTATAAAATTTAAATTAATGCTATAAAGATATAAAAATAGTAAGTGAAATAACTCTTTAGATAATTCTGTAACTAATACTATCAAAGAAAACGTCACTTGTGTAATACTTAGTTATACCGTATGATCGAAAAAAAACGGCGTCAAAGATGGCTGGGGAATGACAATCGATGATAATTTTAGCCAGATCAATCTCTTGTATTAAAATGACTTCTAGGGCTTGACCTAGCTAAAATTAACATCGATTTTCATTCCCCAGCCGTCTTTGACGCCGTTTTTTTTTATCGTATGATACTAAGATCTTTAAAAAAATATTTTTTCGATTAAAAACAAGTTTCTTCTTTATTTTGTTAATAATAAACAAATAAGATTATCTCTTTAATTATAACATAATGCAATATTATAAACATAATAATGTTTGGGTACAGTTTTTAATTAGTAACGTGTAAAGGTAATAGAAAAATATTGATTTTTGTATTAGTACAGATGTCCAATTGCCCCGATAAATCTTTATCAAAATAATAATTACATAAAAAAACAAGAAACAAATACTATTCATTATTTTTGTATTGATAAAAAAATTCATTCGTTTAAATGAAAATCACAGTAAAATTGTATCAAGAAAAAAGAACTGAATATTGTTTAGTAAAATGCTAAGAAAATTATCTACAGAATTTTAAATTCTTTTTCAACATTGATTAATATTTGGCCTTATTGTCTATAATTTTGTTTTACAGGACGTAAAGAAATATTAATAATGGGAATATACAGAGTGAGTCTTAAATAATTGCAAATATTTTCAGAGCTGGTAGATTTCGATAAAAGAAAAATATTTTCTCTACCGTTTTTCAAATAAATCCAAAATAACCGAGATATTTCACTTTGACAATTTCTAAAAAAAAATGATTTTTTTCTAACATTTTGAGAACTACTGGATTTTCTTTCTTGTAAATTTAACTTACTAGGTACCTATGTTGCCATATTATCAACAAGTTATGTTTCTTTCACTAAAAACTAAAAAAATTCCAGAATCCAAATTTTCAATTTGGTTAAAATATACTACCCCTAAAATATTTGCACTTATTTAAGACCCACCCTGTAATCGCTAGTGAAATAGCTAGAAATACACCTTGCATAATATTGTAGTGATATTTTAATGTAAACCGTTTTTCAAAAAAATCAATAATATTGTGAATTATTGCATTCAATCTATACAGGGTGTTTCAAAACACAAAAACTTAAAGGGGCGATTCTTTGGTGAAGATAAATGGTAGTTTGTTATACCATAAGACCGAAAAAAAAACGGCGTCAGAGATGGCTTGGAAATGAAGATCGTTGCAATTTTAAATACAAAATTACTATTACTTTTTTGGCTTCAAATTTCTCAGTCACATGCTCAGCAATATTATTCTCAATATTCTCTTCACCATTCTGAACTACAAAAGAGTCATCCTCACACCCCGATTCGAGCACTTCACTATTTTCCATTTTTGTTTTTATGAAAAAAACAGTCCAAAACAAATAGTCCCTCCTCAAGTACAAGAAAACTATTATTATTAAAGTCAATATATTCACGCAAAAACAGTTAGTAGACTTTGTCACCTTAACACAGTAAGTACCGTCAGTTACAAGTAGTATCAAACTAAAACACTAGCTCACTGACTTAGCGGACTGGTCCAACGAAAAATCATGCGTACAGAAATATACTGATAAGAATCAAATATAATATTGTAGCCGGTTTGGGGATTAGGGTGCGATTAGGATGATGGCAATAAATCAAAATTATCATGTTTTCATAGTAAATGAATGAAAAATTTGATGACATAACGTATGTAACGTATCCCTGTGTTTGTAAAGCTGTCGCCAGTCTCCGTAACTTGTCCTTCAAAAAATATTTTTCTTAAAAATATTTTGTGCCAATAATACCCTATGATCGAAAAAAAAACGCCGTCAAATATTGCTGGGGAATGACATTCGATGATAATTTTGGCGCGGTCGATCTCTAGACGTCACTTACTAAAAATTGACATAAAATTAAAAGATTCAAAATATTAATTTTTTTGAGTCATCATAAGTATGTCACAAAATACAAGCCTCTGCTCTGCTACAAAGTTTCATCCAGAGAATTTTAGTAAAATTAAAAAAATACAATATTTAGAACATTATAAATTTAAAACAATACTATAAATAAGGTATTGTGTTATTTTTTAAATAAGAATACACACAAATCTCGAGTGATTTCCTATAAAAAAAAATCTTCTGAACTTGATAAACATAAAATCAGATTAAAGGCTTTAACTTCGGGTTTAGTCTTTCCCATTTTCATACTATGATCGATGTGTTTTAAGTCAAACACACTGATTTTGTTAAATAAAACAAATAACAATAATAATCACAAGATGTTATTAATAAAGATTTCCGAAAAGCAATTGAATACTTCCTTTTTCAATAATCATCATCATCATTTTCAGCTTATTCAACCATTTCCAATTATGGTGTAGCCTACCTTACATATTTAGATACTCTCTTTGTAGTTGGGCCCATTGTTGCCTATTTTTGGCTATGCGAGCCCAAGTTATCCCTGCTAATCTTCTAATATCATGGTCCCATCTCAGGTTCGGTCTTCTTCTAGGTCTCTTAATTCATCGTGGGCAGGGCCGTATCTGGGGGGGGTGTTTTGGGGGTTCAAACCCCCCCCCCCCCCGAAATTATGGCCGAAATTTTTTAAAAAGTAATGATCATTGAGTAAGTAAGAACGAAACAAAAAAGAAGAAGAAGATGGATGAATATCTATGACTAAAGAATACAATGACATGTAACGCCCATATACGGGCTGCAGAGAATTTGTGACCTTAGACGCCAACTTTTTAGACATAACGAATGAATCATCAGCTAGTCATCAGCGACAATTTTAGCGATTTTTAATAGTTGGTTGTGTGTAATGAACTTTGTATAAACTTTATTACAATGGTAATTTGTTCAGCTGTCAAGTGTAAAAGGCTCAATGATAAGAAAGAGCCAGAAGTTACGTTTTAGAGGGAAATAAACAGTCCCCTACACCATTTTAGCGTTTTTTTTATTGAATTCCATACAGTACATATAATATTTCTGATATTATATGTACTTGATATGTACTATACGTCGATACTAGGTATGTGCCTTTTGTTAACATTTTAATACGTTTTTTTCGTAATTAATTAGTATGATACCACCCGATACGCCATAGGCGTAGTGAAAACATATAATATAAAAAATATAAATATCCCTTCAAGCGGCAATGTTAAGTAAAATATGTGCCACGACACTGTTTGGAAGAATGGTCACAGTTTGGTTTCGGGTGCTATTTGTCCTTGTATTCTTTAGTCATTGATGATTATACATTTTACATCCTAATCTCACTTTTCCATTTTGAATGCAAATGTCATTTTCAATTTTCGACTTTCAACATTCAAGTGTTTAAAACAGCAAAAGTTTGACAAGGACAGGATTTTGAATGTTGTGTGTTTTGCTGGTCATTAACGTGATTAACGTTTGTTATTGTTCTGCTATTAGACAAAGAATTCTTGGAGTATGACACTTTAGCGGCAGAACTAGACTTGTGGCGGCAAAAATGGAAGCAGCTACCTGCAGTCGACCGACCTAAAAACGCCATCGAAACGATAATCGGAGTGTAACCAGTGTATATTTCCAAATATATACATTTTATTAATGATCCTAGCAACTCTACCAGCGTCAACAGCTACACCAGAAAGGTCTTTTTCAACCCTAATGCCGCAACCGCACATGCGGTATTCGGCGATCTCCGATCGGGGCTTCGCCGATTTCCTATGTGTGTGGATGAAGAAGTCGGAGTTCGGCGACTCGATCGGCGACGAGAACGAGCGCTCATCTCTATGTTGTTGCTATCAGAGCCCGTATGTGTGGATGGACAGGCGAAGTCCGATCACGAGCGTTCGGTAGTTGACGAGCGTTCGGAGTTCGCTAAATGCCGCATGTGCGGTTGCGGCATAAGACGATTGAAGGACTTCCTACGTAACTCTACAGGTCAGGAGCGACTGACAGGACTTCCTCTATTAAGCGTACATAGAGAAATACATATCGATATCAAAGAGGTAGTCAATCGTTTTTCCAGGGAAAAGACCAGTTTATCCTTAAAGATTAATAATTTTTACCTGTTACTTTTTTAAAATTTTATTTTCAATTAAGATTTGAGTGTAGTCCAAATCGATTTTTTTATTATTCTTTTTCCTAGCAGCTTTGTACCCCCCCCTCTCCAAGCCAACCCCCCCGAAATGTTGGTCTAGATACGGCCCTGATCGTGGGTACCATGTTAATAAGTAATTGTTCCATCTGTTGTCCGTTTTTTTTGCCAGGTGTCCTGCCCATTGCCATTTGAGGGATTTGATTCTGTGGATGGCATCTATGACCTAGGTCTTTTGTCGTATCCACTCTATTCTTTTACGGTCTCTCTTGGTTATTCCCAGCATATTTCGTTCCATTGAGCGTTGTACAACCTGCAGTTTCCTTATGATGTACATTTTAAGTGTTTTAAGTGACCAGGTTTCGCATGCATAGGTCATGACTGGTAGTATACATTGGTAGAATGTTTTCTTCTTTAGATAGAGTGGAATTCTAGATGTAATTAATTTTCCAATAACATCAGTAAAAGTCTATTTATATTATTTTCATATTTTGATTGATATAACCCACTTATAATAAAACAAAAAACATAGGATAAATTAAAGGGGAGCTTTAAAACAAAACCTTAAATCAACATAGAACGATCAATTTAAATATAGAGACTTGGTTGTATAAAAAGATGATGAATGAATAGAAGGTCAGGTTTTGTCATGTAACAGTAATCAATACCAAATTTATTATTTTAAATGACATCCTGTATATTATTCAACGTTTAAACTTTGAACCGCTACCACAGAAAATGCATAGTATGCTAGGGCCACCCTTGGGAATCTATACTAATATATAAAATCCTTAAGTGACTGACTCACTGATTAATCACGATCCTGCTCAAACCACTCAACGTAAGAAGCTCAATTTTGGCATACAGGTTGATTCTAGGGTGTAGAGGTTCGATAAGAACGGATTTTTCGAAATTCCAGGTCCAAGGGGGTGAAACCACCCCTCAAATATTACAAAATTTGTTATCTAAAAACGGTAAAGTTTCCGAAAAAACGCTTAAACACGTATATTTCATTTTGTTTTTTACATATTTTAAGATTTTTTAAAAATGTATACAGGGTGTTTCGAAAAATCTGGTCATTGATTAATCACGATCCTGCTTAAAGCGCTTGACGTTTAGGGTGTAGAGATTCGATAAGAAGGGATTTTTCGAAACTCGAATTCTAAGGGGGTGAAACCACCCTTCAAATATTAGAATATTTTTTATTTAAAAACCGGTGAGTTTTTCGGAAAAACTCTTAAACACGTATATTTTATTTTGTTGTTTTATATATTTTAAGATTTTTTAAAAATTTATACAGGGTGTTTCATAAAATATGACCATTGAGTAATCACGATTCTGCTTAAACTACCTGACGTTTAAAGCTGATTTTTGGCAAACGGATTGACTGTGGGGTGCAGAGGTTCGGTAAGGAGGGGTTTCTCGAATCTCAAATTCCAAGAGGGTGAAAACGCCCCTTAAATATTACAATAGTTGTTATTTAAAAAAACGGTTAGTCTTTCGGGAAAACGCTTGGACACGCATAATTTATTTTGTTTTTTTACATATTTTGAAATTTTTAAAAAAATCATACAAGGTGTTCCAAAAAGTTGGGTAATTGATTAACCACGATGCTGCTTAAACTGCTTGACGTAAACAGCTTATTTTTGGCAAACGGATTTTTCGAAAGTCAAATTCCAACGAGATGAAACTACCCCTCAAATATTACCAAGTTATATAATAATATCGCCATATTGTTTTTTCTCATGCTGACATAAATGTGAGAAAATTTTATCCAGTTTGTATATTAATGGAAATTCTTGCTTTGCTTTATTATCACCATTACAAATGATTAATTCGGCGCGAACGAAGTCGCGGGTACACGCTAGTATATTATAATTCTATTCTATAAATATATATCTATCTGTTTAAGTTACTACAAATATAAAATTCCTAAGAAATCAACTGGTGCATTTACATTAGCTCTAGCAGCTATCACAACGGGTGTTTGCGACGACAGCATAACATTTGTGACAGTGTTTAATCACAACATTTGATGACAACGGCCATTATGGCAAATTGGATACATCGCCTCAATTATTCATGAACTATACAAAAATCACATGAATATTTTTTTTTCTATACGAATTTCCACAGAAAACATAAGAACAAGAGAAAAACTTGAAAGTACAATAAATAAATCCCAAAAATTCGAATGCCTGCTAATTTTAGAAGTATTACAAAACCTCGATATCTCGGTTGAACTAAAAGTTAAAATAAATAATGTTGAAATGAAAAATACCGCAGTTACATCTATAAATACGAATATGCGGATTGATTTAAGAGTTATCTCACTTCAGAGAAAAAAGATTTATGTTTTGCTATTTTTCTTTGTCTTTGTAATAAGAACAAGCGAAGAAAGAAGCATTTTTTTAAGTTTAGTGAATTTTTTCCATCTACTACAACAAAAATTCAGGATGCAACGTTGCCAGGTTTACCTTCGCCGTGTTTTTCCGGTGTTTTTTTCTTGTGCATTCAATCGATGCGTAGCCATCTTATCTACCATATGGCCCCATTTTGTTTACACGCAGCGTCGTTACAAGCTTAATTACTAATTATTTGCTTATTTTTCCTCCGTACAGTCTCTGATATCGTCATGTATATTCCTCCCCCCCCCCCTCTCTATTCGTATTTAGACCCCTCCATCACTGGTAGTACGCCTCTTATACAATCTATCTAACATTTATTGATAGTAGTACCGAATACAACCGAAAATTAATTTCAATGTGCGCGTATACATAATATACGATCTAATCGATGCATAATAAATAATAAAAGCTGCTATCTGATGCTTGTCGGTATTTAATTGTTCATATTTTGCCATAAATCATTCTATAATATGTATATTCGTTAAAAATTATTTTCTCCAGAAAATTTACACAAGATGATTGTAGATTGTATATGGGAGACCTTAAAGATCTATTGTGTCCCCGTTTCTTGAGTTATAACTCATCCTACAGTCTCATGGCTTTGACAAAAGCCAGTATCTGAGAGGGTTTTACAGAGGTTACTTCTCCATCTCCGATATCAGTCGTACCAAAGTTTATGGCATGAATGGCTGTCGTCTCGGCTCACTCAGTGATGAGGTGTTTATTATTTTCTTTTCCTATTTTTGTTTGTTAAAAATAGTTGCCATATTTGTACCTATAGGAGGCGAAATCATCTACTGATGATTACAGATAGATTTATTGTGAAATCGGGTAGTATGTAGTGGTTGTATCCCTGCCTAGATTAATTAGATTATAATATTAGTTTTAGGAAAGTTTTTATCTGTATTAAGTTACGCCGCTGTTAAAATTTGGTTGTGCATCTAAAAGAAGATCTATAACCAGTGTTTCCCACTATAAAGGGCTTCTAAAAACATTCATTACCCTTAAAAGCAATTAACCACCGGACCAGACTCTTAGTCATAAACGACTTTTCAATTATTATTAGTCGAAAGTCCCTAATGTAAAATAATATAGCTCATGTCCGTTTCTATACACAAATATTGTAACGTCTAGACTTTAGTTACCTTTTTCTTGAAGAATGGACACCTTAATGAACTTTACTCTAAGAATATTAAAAGTCTGAGACCGTATTTAAGGACTGAAGGAGAGTCCTCCACGCTAACTCTCACAGTCAAACACTCACTCTTTATTTTCAAAAGTCAACAGACACACACACTCATTACTCTATTCCAAGATGTAGCTCTTAACAACATACTCTCTTTATTTTCGATAGTCTCTTTTATTTTTGACACGCTCTTGACTTTAAGACAAGCTCTTTATTTTTACCTCTCTAAGTTGTTAAAGTTCTTCTTAAATTAAAATATTTTATTAAGAAGAATGCAGATTTATATTTAAATGCAGAAAATATTTAATAAAGAAGAATGCAGATTTTCGATAGCAGATTCCTTACTATTGATGGCAGAGGTCTACTATATACATTGGTGGCAGCGATTACAACATTTTGGTGACAACGGTGGTCCAACAAAGGATGAAATATCCAATTTCGTTGGCCTGACCGTTGAGTCAACCAAATTGGACGTGTGTAACGACTGTAGACATTAATTTCTTTCGCAATTTTGAATATCTTCGTCAATTATTGTAAACATCGTTTTGCATTACTCTCAATAATAAAACGGTATTTAAAAAAGGGAAAATTTTGTCAGGGTATTAATACCATTAAACTTTCTCTTGCGGACAATATAAAGTAAAAATAATAATAAAGTTTACACCAACACGTGTACAAGTACGCTTTGTTTCATATCAATTATATTTATTTAACAACAAGTGAATGAGTGGAGTAAGTAACGAAAAAGTAGATCACCACTAAGCACGAGCGCATTATTATAATAAACGAATTTAACTTTTTGTATTTACTAATGTCTGTTAGATAGTGATGAGCAAAATGTATGATTATGGCTCTTTTGGTCTTGATCTTGCAGTATAATAATTAATAGTCCTGGTCTTGCAGGGTCCAGTCCTGCTCTTGCTACAAGACTCTTGAAAGTCTTCGTCAGTTAAACCGCTGTGAATTTTTACTTTTATCTCACCCTGAAATATCATAGTGATTAGTTGTTTTGCCCATCTCTAGTCTCTGTATTTGTCATACCCGCATCTCCGCTGTACACTTTGATCCTTTTGACTGAAGATTATTGTAATCCCTCATAAGCGGGCATACATTGACAATAAAAAAAGATAATGGAACGTCTGGAGACGACTTGACAATTAACTGGAACCGTTTGAGATGGTACAGGCAAATTAGATGGGATCATAAAAGTTGAAAGTGTATTTTTTCAACGTATTTAAATGAATCTGGGGGCATTGACTCGGGAATAAAATGATAATTACCATTATTATTTATGCCGGGTTTTGCTTGAGAAAGAAAAAGCTTCATATTCTTAACTGTATAATGGTGTTATGTAGTAAATAATCTTTGATTTATATTGATACTGGCATCTGGCGGTTATGATTGGTAAGGAATGTGACAGGGATGTACAGGGTGAGCAGCAAACACTAAATTTAAGGTCAATTTTCTCCCGAACCCTCTGCTCGAATTGTTTTTTGATATTTGTTTTACCAATTGTAACTTGACTGCTGATTTTGTTTTTCGATATTTTTTACTAATTGTAGCTTGATTGCTGATTTTGTTTTTCGATATTTTTTGCCAATTGTAGCTTGATTGCTGATTTTGTTTTTCGATATTTTTTACTAATAATTGTAGCTTGATTGTTGATTTCGTTTTTCGATATTTTTTGCGAATTGTAGCTTGATTGCTGATTTTGTTTTTCGATATTTTTTATCAATTGTAGCTTGATTGCTGATTTTGTTTTTCGATATTTTTTACTAATAATTGTAGCTTGATTGTTGATTTTGTTTTTCGATATTTTTTGCGAATTGTAGCTTGATTGCTGATTTTGTTTTCCGATATTTTTTGCCCATTCTAGCTTGAATCTTCACGAATACATGGCGACTTATGGTCATTTTTAAATTCGTTTTTAGATTCGTTTTTATAACATATACAGAGATGCAAAAGAAGAAAATAATGTTATGTGTTTTGAAGTTGGTCAAAGAATGCATAAAAGCTGAACAAATGAGACAAAGAAAAAGTCCTCCTACTGTGGGTACCAGTCCACCAAGGGATAGAAGATAATGAAAAAGCAAACGATCTAGCTAGAAAAGGAGCAAACAATCCACTAACTGGGCCAGAACGGTTCTACTTTCCAAGTGGAAACCAACTTAAAGTAGAACTCAAGAACCTGGAATGGAAATCCTCCAACGGGCTAAGACACTCGAAGAAATTTCTCAGGACTTACGACCGAGAAAAATCAAAGATTTTCCTGGATTTAAGTAAGAACAATCTTCGAATTGTCACGGGGTTTTTAACAGGATACTGTCTCCTCCATCAACACTAGTGATGTAAAAATTCTAAGTAATCGTTACAAAGTAACAGTTACTTTACGAGGACTCGAAATAACGCTTACCATTTGAATTTAGGACTCGTTACTCGTTACTAAGCTAATTCGTTACTTTTGCGCCGGCATTAATCGTAATCCCTCGAAATGCACAAACCGATAGGACTCGAAACTCGATACTGAAATATTCCTTACTTCGACGTAGGTCTAGTTGCTATCAATATGTTTATGTTTAAAGTGTTGACGCCGGCCGGTGTTTTGGATGGCAAATGTGTGATATTTTTATTACAATTATTATGATTGGCTCATGCCCACCCGGCGGCGCGACGGTCTGTCCCTTTGCCGTTAGTTGTCGCTTTTTATTTAGAAAATTCCGCACGTTTTTTCAATTTTAGTTGAAATAAGTAATATAAGATATTATTTAGGGGTAGAGTGTGTTTTAATTTTTGATTTATAGTTGCTCGGTGGGCGAAGTAGAATTGTTTATTTAGATTAACATGTCTTAGATATTAATTAAAAATGGAGTCACGTTAGTCACAAAAAATGTTAACATCTGAAAAAGCAGAGCAAATATTTTTCCTCTTCAAAAAAGAATAGATACAAAATAAAAATAGTAATTTTTAGTAAACACTGCTGGGGGCGTTAATCCAAAGGACTTTTTTGATCCGCCACAGAGGAATATACATTTTTTAATATTTTTATATTTTAAAAAAAATATATACATTTTTTGTTAATTTTTACTCTTTAACGTTTGCATATTTATTAATGTAATACAAAGAGCGAGAGAGAGAGAGAGAAAATAAAAAAAAATACTTTATATTTATTATACACATATTTTCTTTGTTTGATTTGTTTTCTTTTATTTTTAATTTTATTAATAGTACATAGTTTTATTTAACATATCACTATAAAAATATTATATAGTCTGTCCAACGAGAAGATCCTTGACAGTGATAGATGTGTCTGTCATTTTAATTTCAAAGTAGTTTATTTTATTTTACAAAGAAATAAGTTGGTACAACTGAAACGCATAGCAGGAAATATTTAAAATTTGATTGACAAGATGACAAGTGATTACTTCAAAATATTGTGAAAAAAACTGTATAAAACTGAAAAAAATGTAATCGAGTTATTTTATTTAATAAAAACGGTATGTGTTAATACAAAACAAACAAGAACAAGACACTACATACCAAAAAAATATAAAAAAGAACTATTATTTACTTTCAAGCTTTATGAAACTACCCGCATTTATGATTATATTTATCAATAATAACTTATGTACAAATACAAATTTGTAATATTCCGCAGGAATAAATAAAACAACATAGGTAAATAAAACAAACTATTTTATTAATAACTCCTACCAAATTTTATACCTTAAAGGTTGATTAATTAACTTTAATCTTAATTTTTTTAAACCAGTACCTTTTGACATTATTTTTCTGCAGTACTAAAATCCATTATTTGCCTATCGTGTGATGTCGATATTTTAGAGCTACTCCAGTTTTTAGTATGTGTTTAGTTTGATCCTTCTACCTTATACGAGATTCACTTATCTACGACGAAATGGTATACAAACTTTATCGATGGCAACTTCATTGGTTTAAGACTTCCTGCCTGAGCAGCGAGTATTAACCATAAACTGTGCTCTGGGTCTACAGTTAATTTTCACTCGATTTTTCCTCCACTTGACTTCAAAAAGACACAAAACACACGTAATAATACGAATCAAAATGCATCATCTTCCAAAACGCAAGGTATTCAACAAAAAGTTGACACAAAATTATAACCTATAATTTGGCAAGACTTTGACAAGCGTCAAAAATTACAAAAATCTAAAGGCGAGTTCATACGCATCGGCGTCCGTTTGTCGTTCATCGTTCCGTCAAACCAATAAAATTGAAATACGATGTGTCATTTTTTAAATAAACCAATAAAACTGGTTAAAAACAACAAGACACGACGTATGACGGATTTATATTTAAACCCATCCATAGATAACTTAAAAATTATTAGAAACTTTTTTTAGTAAAATAAATAGATTGGTATGGGACGTCATCTGCTTTTCTTCTGTCATCGTCTGTCGAAATCTTACCTGAGAAAAAAAACAGAGTATACATATTATTCAGTACTTGAATACCGAGTATTGAAATTATCCTATTAAGCCCTTACACTAGAAAAAAGTAGACACCCCTTATAGCTTAAACCGAGCACGCAACGAAGATCGCCGCGCACAATAAGTAACGAAGTTCCACGTCAAGCCCAAGTCTTCCAACCTGTACACAAAACAACGATTATAAAGTAACGATACTAAGTACCAAAGTAACGAGTAACTAAAGTAACTAAAGTAACGAGTCCTATTACCAAAAGTAACTAGTAGTTACGAGTCCATAAAAGTAACTAAAGTTTACATCACTAATCAACAGCTCAGTAGACTGAAGCTAAGAAACAACGGCGAATATAGATTCTGTGGGGAAAATACTCATCACTGAAACTTTGGTACCACTGATATTGAAGATGGAGAACTAACCTCGTGGCTTGGAACACATATATAAGCGTGATTTTAATTCCCTTTTCACTGCACTTTCAAATAAGACTCTGCTTTTCTTGTTTCAGGTTTGTTGTACTGATCTAGGATTATCTGGAAATGATATTGCCAGACAAGAAAAAAACAGTGCAAAAGTAAAACAGAAATACCAGTTATACCCAATATCTCATTATCTAAATTATGTATCAATTTGAAATAACTCATAACACTATGGGTAGTCAAATATTAAAAACCTACTTCTGTGTGTGTGAAACCGATTTCTAATAATCAAATCATTTTTTTTAAATTTATATCGAATAATATATCGTTTTTGGTTAGATAATAGTTAAACGGTTACGAAACTATAAACTTAATTAATATTAATGAGAATTTCTACACCGATAATTTCCTTAATAAATTTAACGCCCGAGTTGAATGTTTATAAACACAGAAAAAAAATAGAACAATTTTATTATGATCTAGTGCATTTCAACTTCTATTTTGTTTGTTTTTCCTATGGATGTGGAGGATTTACGGTTAGTAGTCTTTTAGTTTACTTTTTTTTGTTATTATTTTGCTCTTCAATTATCTGATATTATCTCTATAGCACTTCGTATATGTACCGGATACATTAAAAAATTCATTAACAATTTTGTTTTTCACTTTTAGAGTTTTTTTGCTAATTATCACTGAAAGGTAATGAAAAAACAGTAGTTAATGTTATAATTTTAATATATGTAGTTTCTTTAATATTATTATATGAAGAAATTTGTTAAAGAAATTAAAATATATTTATTAATGTATAATGTATAACTGATATTTTTTACTAAACTACTTTCATTTCAATTTCTTTGCAAATTTTACTGGATGATTATCATCTTTTTTTTTCATTTCGGTATTTTAAATAAACTGTTAAATAAATTCAAATAGTTTTATAGTAAAAAGAAGAAAAAGCTCTACGTATTAGATCTAGTCACTTCATCCGTGGTCTGTATTTGAATGTATGCGACAGAGATAAAGATAAATGACCGGTTGACAGACAGAGAAACAAAATAACAAGCGGAATACAGTGTTGCCGCAATGTTGTAGAAAAAAATAAACTATTTTAAAAACTTTCATGTATACTGCTGAAATAAAGATAATATATCTAAGCTAAATATAATCTATTAGCTGTAGTAAAATGAGTAACTAATTATGAAAAATAAAGTTCCAACCCTAGATGCAACGTTTTTCGTAAACGCCTACTTGTGCGGTTTGAAATTTTGATGCAAAATCCGGCAATACCGCATAGAAGAAATGTATCAACATCAACCCAACTTTTATCTCTTTTTAATACATTTGATTTTCCATTAAGCTGTCGACATCACTGTCTTTACACGTTAAAATCCAGACCACGCAGTTTCGATGACCAGATCGGTATATCTGTTTTCTAGTTCTGGTTTAAATTTTTCACTTATACAGAGTGTCCCAGAAATAAGTGCAAGTATTTTAACTGGTAGTATATTAAAACCCCAGAAACACACCTATGAGGATTTTTTCGCGTAAAAAAAATGAAAATTCGACATTTTTTGGAAATTTTTTTAATTTTTAATTAAAAAACATTATTTCTTGATAATATGCCAACATAGGTATTAGATTAAATTTACAAGAAAAGAAAATCCAGAAAAGGTCTAGTGGTTCTCAAAATTTGAGCAAAAAATAATGTTTTTTGGAAATTTTCAAAGTAAAATAACTCCGTTATTTTGGACTTATTTGAAAAACGATAAAGAGAAAATATGTTTCTTTTATCGAGATCTACCACCCCTAAAAATACTTGCACTTATTTCTGGGACACCCTGTATAATAATATAAAAAAATCTTGCTATATTTCTTGTAGATCAGTGGATTTCCTATTAAATTTCTATTTCAAAAATAACAAAATGTCATATTCTATACCTAGTGGTTTTTGGAATAATATAACCATTTTTAGACTAAATTTTCTACATATTTAAAGCTGTCCCAAAATTATAAAAAACCAAGTTAATTTAATTTTTTAATTGGAAATATTTTATAGTAGTTTTTTTTTTCAAAAGTAGGTGTACTAAAATACACTGTACTGCGTGGAATATAATAATAATAGCTCCCGTATATAGCGTTTAACGCTTTGGGAGTAGCAAGGTACAGCTTGCCATACTAGAGCCGTTCGGTATACAAGGAAGGTAATGTGGCTAGCACTACGCTTCAACCGCCTATTATTACCTCAGGATTGTGAATCCCAAGTACTCGTTTATTTAAGGCTGAGTCGACATTTATTTAAGGCTGAGTCGAGGTACCCAAACTATTTTTATTTTAATAAAAATAGTCGACTGATGAAATGCCGGGTGTAGGATTCGAACCCACTACCTTAAGATTGGTACACGAGAGTCTGTACCTCTATGCCACCGGGCACCTTGGAACGTGGGATATACAGGGTAGGTAAATCAAAACTAGATGTTTTGATCTTTTTCTCGACTATTTCAAAGGAAACCTAAAGATGCTCTACACAGATTTATCCTATTCTTCTTACTTCCTGTAATACAGGGCAAATTTTAAACTGTTGCATTTTTCGACCCTCTTCGTATCTCATTTCTGAAAATAAATATAGAGTATATTATATTTTTAGAAAGCCAAAGTTTGGGTCTCGGTTTGGGTCGTATCTCAAGAATGTCGATGGTCGTATCTCAACAGCTCTCAGAGAAAAACTAGTTACGCCACTGAATTTTATGTGAAAAACTCTGTTATCCAGTTTTCACCTTTTCTATAAGTTATAAGATAACCGAGATACGGGGGAGACTCGAAAAATACAACAATTTTAAATTCAGCCTGTATTTCAGGAACTAAGAGGGCTAGGAGAAATCTGTGTGCAGGATCATTAATTTCATAAAAAATAGCATAATAATGTGGAAACCGCATCTTTGGAATACTCCTCATAAACGAAAAACCCTGTAAAACACGAAAATGGGATGCACTGCGTAAGTTAGTTAGACACATTCTATGTCGAAAATTAGTGGTAATGATCGGTATCATTTTATATGTAAAATTATATGGAGAATATCATATCAATTGACAGTCATTGCCAAGTGAACTGGACGCATTTTTTTTTCGATCTTACGGTACTTTACAGAACATAAAGTTTTATAAAAAATGTGCTCGTCATCATTAATAGATCCAGTTAAAATATATTTCTCATCTTCCAAATATAGGTTTAAAACATTTTTTTTGAGTTTAACTGTACTTTTATTATCTATGTATAACTATTAAAGTAAATATGTGATTATATTAAATATTTATTATGTGCTATTTTTATCACTAGGCCACAGAACCGAATATACTACCTATGAGATCATGCAAAACTTTCCCTATAAAACAATTTAGTATGTTTGGAGTCAAAAAAGCAATAAAATTAAATTATGTTTACTTGTCAACAACTAAAATGCACGCAATAATAAAGCTACCAGAGTAACGGAATGGTTGTTATTTTATGATTTGGTATAATTACAGTTTAATTTACACACACGGTACGCTTTGCGTTACATTAAGTGAAATTTACCTAATTGTGTCTTTATTTTTAAACACTTATGTTCATTATGCGTATAAACAATATCTATACAGGGTGGGTTTTAAATCAGTCGAAAATAAACGATTCAAGTTTAAAAATATAAAAAAACGTGCTGTAATCCCGTAACCATAAAGCCGTAACCATGGTTAACTTACACACGAAATTATTGCACAGGGTGTTTTAAAGTTAAGGTAAAAAATTGGCGCCGGGATTTTGATGTTATGTATTACAAATTTTGTTGCAAATATTATTCCTTATCTTAAATTGAAAACCGCGTTTCGCTAGCTACTGTAATTTTGGAGTTACAATTTTTTAAAATTTTTAACCCCCTACCATACCCCTTTACCAACCCCCCACCCCCACCAAAAAATAATGGCCAGATTCTCGGGTGCCACAGTATTTTTGTGCCAAATTTGGTTAAAATCGGTTTAGCGGTTTTTCAGTTACCGTGTTACAGGCGGACAGACGGACAGACAGACAGACAGACAGACACCATGAAAATATTTTCTATTTAGGTCATTTATGACCCAAATAACTCATTTTGAGTGAAATTAAAAAAACTTTTTTTTGCCGATCTTAAAAGCCTACCATACCTATTGGTATGGTCGGCTAAAAAATATAATATAGAAAACAAATGCATAAGCATTTTTATTTGTTTAAATATTAATAATAATTATAATTTCATTATCAAGTTTAAATTATTAAACAATAGGGGATATCAAGATCAGCTTTCTATAATTTATCTATTTAAAAAATAGAAAAGATAAATAAAATTAGAAATTTAATAATATCAACATATAATAATTGAGATTGTTTATATTCCTCAGGTAAGCTATTGTTAAGATTTTTTCCCAACTAGTAGATTGCTTGATAGTTGTGCATTTAATTAAATTTATACTATCTATTTAAATAAATAATAATATTGTTATATTTATATATTATGTCTCAACAGTAAAGAGTCTTGGCGTTTAAATTTTCGATTATTCTATGTCGAAAATGTTTATTTTTGTATGCAATCAAATGTAGTTTGTTTTTGACAACAGAACCTAATCGCGAAACTTACGTTGGGAAAAACAAAAAATTTTGTAAAATAAGGGCGGTATTTCTGTTTTTTTTAAGTATACCGCCGGCATATACCGGCGGTATAGTTTATATATTTACCAACAATCGCCGTACTTGAAAAACTTACCCCGTTGTTCGGCGGCATTAAACGTTTATAAAAATGTGAAACCGTCTAAGCGGTTTACTTATACCGCCGAAATATACTGGCGGTATACTTTATATATTTACCAAAAATCGCCGTATTTGAAATTTACCTCGTTGATCGGCGGTATTGAATGTTTATAAAAATGTAAAACCGTCTAAGCGGTTTACTTATACCGCCGAAATATACCGGCGGTATACTTTATATATTTACCAAAAATCGCCGTATTTGAAATTTACCTCGTTGTTCGGCGGTATTGAATGTTTATAAAAATGTAAAACCGTTTAACTGCGGTTTACTTATACCGCCGAAATATACCGGCGGTATACTTTATATATTTACCAAAAATCGCCGTATTTGAAATTTACCTCGTTGTTCGGCGGTATTGAATGTTTATAAAAATGTAAAACCGTCTAACTGCGGTTTACTTATACCGCCGGAAAATCGCCGTATTTAAAATTTACCTCGTTATTCGGCGGTATTGAATGTTTATAAAAATGTAAAACCGTTTAACTGCGGTTTACTTATACCGCCGGAATATACTGGCGGTATACTTTATATATTTAACAAAAATAGCCGTATTTGAAATTTACCTCCTTGTTCGGCGGTATTGAATGTTTATAAAAACGTAAAACCGTTTAACTGCGGTTTACTTATACCGCCGGAATATACTGGCGGTATACTTTATATATTTACCAAAAATCGCCGTATTTGAAATTTACCTCGTTGTTCGGCGGTATTGAATGTTTATAAAAATGTAAAACCGTCTAACTGCGGTTTACTTATACCGCCGGAATATACCGGCGGTATACTTTATATATTTATCAACAGTCGCCGTACTTGAAAAACGTACCTTGTTCGGCGGTATTGTGTTTATAAAAATAAAAAACCGTCTAACTGCGTTTTACTTATACCGCCCAAATATACCGGTGGTATACTTTATATATTTACCAACAATCGCCGTACTTGAAATTTACCTCTTTTTCGGCGGTAATGAATGTTTATAAAAAGCTTATAAAAAAATAAATATTCTTTCGTCAATTATTGTCTATACCGCCGGCGGTATTTTAGCTAGTTTAACAAAAAAAATATTCACTAATTACAATTTTCTACTTTAATACATTTTCTTGGTAATTATAGAACTATTTTAACACAAGAAAAAGGGTTTTATAAGATTTCTGATACAAACAAAAAACGATTTTATTAATTCTAAATTATCTATGTATATCTATTTCAAACATTCGCTGGCTAATTAAAAAAGTATTTAATTACAAGCATATAAAACGTTTTTAATAAATTTCTGAGATACATTTACCAGATAATTAATCTAAATAAAAAAATCGCAAAAGTATTTAGATCAAGAAAATGTCAATAGGACCTACTTCGATTGCTTTTTTTCACCTGATTCACGTATTGATTTCTATTGAATTGTACTGTATGTATGCAATTACCGCGTTATTATAAGTTGTTATAAGTCTCGACAACACGGGGCTTTTGTAATAAAATTACCATATATAAGTGGCCGTAAAAATTCTTCCTGTTCTATGTCAGATGAATATTTCATGAAATATTTTGAAATGTGGAAAAGCTGTTTAAGTTGGTAGATTAGACAACCGAAAACATAAAAATTGTAGCTTAGCATAGATTTTAAATATTAATTATTTGTTGTAATAATAATTATAAGGAAACATGTTATATATTATGAAAGCATATATTTGAATATTTTATTACCAACTGACGATAAAGATTTCGAAAGGCGTTGACAGAAAGAAGGCAGATGACGTTCATAGCAATGCATTTATTTGACTAAAAAATGTTTCTAATATTTTTTAAGTTACTATGGACGGGTTTATACAGGGTGGTCCGAACTGTATTCAAGAAACTTTACCAACATATTCTGCAGATAAAAATAAGTAAAAAAGTTTGTTTAAATATATGTCCTAAAACGCCTAGTTTCGGAGATGCAGGGTGTAGAAGTTTCATTTTTATTTCGATTTTTTCCAAACAATTTCTGAAGTAACGTCAATATTTGGATTAAAACTGGTGTCTGGGAGTTTTTTGACATGAGAAATTTGATTTTGATGTCAATATGACTCCTACTTGTAGAGAGCGCCACCTACATATTTTTTAACTGGTTTAAAGAGTAATAACTTTTTGTCCGTACCTGTATAAAACTACCGAGTACAAAAAATATAAATTTACCACGTATTTTAAGTAAAAAAGGTCTCTTGGTAAAAATCGCTACCAGTAATGGTTCTCGAGATATTTGGAATCGAAATTATCAATACCTGTCATCATTGACATAAATTAAACATCTTGACTATAGTAGTTATTAGACTGAAATCATAAATTTGAAATGTTTTTGTGTCAAAAGTTCAACAGAAACACTGTTTTATCATTATTTTTTAGAAGAAAAATTAATGATTAATTTTAAAAAATAAAAATTTATCATTTCAGTCAAATAACTATCTACTCAACAGGTTTATTTTTTTTGTCAATAACGATATGTATTGACTATTTCCATTCTAAATATCTTGAAAACGGTTACTTGTAGCGATTTTTATCAAGAGACATTTTTTACGTTTAAAATGTGTGTAAAATATCAACGTAACAATTGTAAAATTTCAAAAATTAAATGTGAATTTTACAGCAAATCCACTAAGCGAAATTCATATACAGTAACCAAGTTAGTGAAAAAATAAATTTTAATCTCTGACAAAAAAAAACTATATACCTAAAGCTTTTTCTGGATACTGGTCCACCCTGTATACACACCTGTCTGAGTAACAACATCGATAATTTTACTTTTTATAATCTCGTTTTCGCAAAACTGTCAAAATCAATTTATTTAGTCTACAAGATAAAATATTGTCAAACATGTTTTACAAAATTACTTGACTCATATTTGTGTTTCAAAATCTGATGTAAACCATGCTCTTCACTATACAAAATACATAAACAAACAGAACAAGGTTAATAAAATTTAAAATAAACAATTTAAAACATTATGTATACACACCTCGTCTCTTTTGTCACATTGAAGCGATTGTTCACAAAAAAACTCACTGTCAAAGTTAATTGAACAACACTAATTAAAATACACAATACACAATGTGTTTCAGAGGAACTCATGCATAAAATAGAGAAATAAAAAAAATACTGAGCACGTGTTTCTAATTAAGAAAAACCAAACAAAAAAATTAAATTTAATTTTGTCAATTTTCGTTATCTTTTTCTTTTCTACATTCACTGACATTAAAATCAATATTAATATTAATAATGCGATATTGATTCGGAATTAATAACAATTTGAACTGTGATAATCTGTATTAACAATTTTGCCTTATCTGGATCAGAAAATTATATTCCCATGTAATTTCTACAAGTATTTTCTATTTGTTTTGCCAAAATAAGCCGATTACCTAAGAGTGATAAGTGATCACAGATCCAAAATGCAAGTCAATATTAAATAATTTTAACTTATCATAAATAAATTTCCAATATCAAACATCATTTACTTCATTTAGTATTATTTTATATACAGGGTGTTCCTTAATGACACGTTAATATTTAAGGGCGTGATTCTTGGACTCATTCTAAGAGACAAACTTCATATGGATGTATGTCCTAAACAGCTTAATTTCTGAGATTTTTTTGAAAAACTTTTTTTCATAATATCTCTGACTTTATTACAGACTAGCGTGTAACCGCGACTTTGTTCGCGTCGAATTAATCATTAATTTGTAATGGTGATGATAAAGCAAAGCAAGAATTTCCATTAACATACAAACTGAATAAAATTTTCTCACATTTATGTCAGCATGAGAAGAAAACAATATGGCGATATTATTATATAACTTGGTAATATTTGAGGGGTAGTTTCATCTCGTTGGAATTTGACTTTCGAAAAATCCGTTTGCCAAAAATAAGCTTTTTACGTCAAGCAGTTTAAGCAGAATCGTGGTTAATCAATTACCCAACTTTTTAAAACACCCTGTATGATTTTTTAAAAAATTTCAAAATATGTAAAAAAAGAAAATAAATTATGCGTGTCCAAGCGTTTTCCCGAAAGACTAACCGTTTTTTAAATAATAAATATTGTAATATTTGAGGGGCGTTTTCACCCACTTGGAATTTGAGATTCGAGAAACCACTCCTTATCGAACCTCTACACCCCACAGTCAATCCGTTTGCCAAAAATCAGCTTTAAACGTCAAGCGGTTTAGGCAGAATCGTGATTACTCAATGGTCATATTTTATGAAACACCCTGTATAAATTTTTAAAAAATCTTAAAATATGTGAAACAACAAAATAAAATATACGTGTTTAAGAGTTTTTCCGAAAAACTCACCGGTTTTTAAATAAAATTTAATCTAATATTTGAGGGGTGGTTTCACCCCCTTGGAATTTCGAAAAATCCCTTCTTATCGAACCCTCTACACCCTAAAGTCAATCCGTTTTCCAAAAATCAGCTTTTTAAGTCAAGCGCTTTAAGCAGGATCGTGATTAATCAATGACCAGATTTTTCGAAACACCCTGTATACATTTTTTAAAAATCTTAAAATATGTAAAAAAACAAAATAAAATATACGTGTTTAAGCGTTTTTTCGGAAACTTGACCGTTTTTTCAATAAAAAATATTGTAATATTTGAGGGGTGGTTTCACCCCCTTGGAACTGGTATTTCGAAAAATCCCTTCTTATCGAACCTCTACACCCTAGAATCAACCTGTATGCCAAAATTGAGCTTCTTACGTTGAGTGGTTTGAGCGGGATCGTCATTAATCAGTGAGTCAGTCACTTAAGGAAAAATCTTTCACACTTCGTTTTTAAATCTTTCAAAGTAACTTATTTCAAAAATTCAAGTTTTTACCAAAACTTCGTATTTGAAGGCCTATTTTCTTGAACTATTAGAAAGAGACAGAGATTAGATTTTTACGTCGGGTCGGTTTGAAAATCTGACAACACCATCTTGTAGACCAAAAAATTACTGAGAGAGTACCAATGAGAAAGTAAAATTTATTTTGCCAAATATTCTTTTTTTTTCGCAAAATCTTCGGAAGTATTAAGAATTTTTAAACTCTTAAGGTGGTATTTTGAGCAGATTAAAATTGACCAACTTTAACTTAATTTAACTGAACTCGTATCTCTTTTTTAGTTTCCAAAATTCCAAAGAAGAGACTCTAATTTTTGGGACACCCTGTACAGTAACATTTCTAGGAAGGTCTATTTTTATATAATCTTCAATTATTAATAACAATTATTCTAACACAATATTATTTAAACATTATGAAACAACTTCAAGCCAGTAATTATATGTTAAAAATAATATATGTCTAATTAATATTTTTTATTTAATAATAATTAATACCCCCATATCAATATCCTTATATTTTATCATTATCTTCTATACTACTTCCTTCCTTGTAACATCCTCTATACACACTGATTTTACAATATACGTATACGTATTAAATCTTTTAAACAATAGTTGGTATAATTATTGTAGATGCAATTAATCTTATCTCAGTCGTTACTTATTTTTTTTTTATTTCATTCAATACATTGCCTTATATGGATTTAAAAATTGTACAGCAGTGATAAGATTGACTAATAATACTAATTTAAGTGTTTGGTAAATTTACTTTTCTGTGTGCAATACAAACGAAAGATTATCAGTAATTTTTTGCTGTATTTAATAGATAAATTTGTTGTTAGCAGATTGGTGAATATTGCAAATAAAAAAAAAGTTTTTAAATAATATAGAATGAATGTACAATCACAAATTACCTATAACAGATGCGAAAGAACACCGAATTACGCGTTCAGGTTTCTGTGACCTTCAGAAAGAGTTCATAGACAATCCGCATCAATGTATAGTTTGGGTGAAAATAATCTGCACCAATATGTTATCGAGGCATACAAAAAGGTCCACAGACTTCGAGACATACGAAAAATCAAGTCCATTTAGCGTGTGTCGCAATTTTCACACCTTAAAAAATTAGTTTTTTATAGCTATAGCAACTGCAGCGACTATGAAAAAAGCTGTGTGATTGTCATAGAAAATAAGGGCACCTGTAATTCATTTGAGAATGTTATAAATCGCTAAAAGAGGTTTCAAATCTCTTGGATTTCTATTCATATTAAATAAATTTTATTAAAAATTGAACTAAAATTGTTAGTATCATTAAAAACAATTCGAATTCAAATTGTATCAGTCAAATTCCCTCATTTAAGGTGAATATTAAAGTAAATATAAATACAGCTCATTCTAAGCTCTACTTATCTTTAAGAAAAATTTAAATCATTGTTGCAATTGGGCCTTAATGCCATTTCGAATGAACAATAGTATTAATAATGTACATTATAATAATAATAAATTTTATATCATAGTGTGTATTAAAACTACTAAAACACTTTTAAATTGGTATTATATTAACAACTTTTGTTTTTTAATCCAAAAAAAAGTTACCAATTTTCTCAATCAAAATATTTGTGGTCCTGAAAAGGACCTTCGTTTTCCCATGTTCGTCAAGGTAGGTAATGGGTAAACGGTAAAAAAACAGGATAATGAAATTTAAAAAATTACAAAAATTGTTCAAAAGTGCCTCCCTCTTGCATTAAACAATAACCCAAACGATCATAAAATCCCCTCCTCACATTGGATAACATATCAGGGGTGACAGTGTCAAAGGCATTAAATATTTTCTGCCTTAACTGCTCCAAGTTTTGAATTTCTTCATGGCCGTAAATTTTAGATTTTATGTACCCCCATAAAAAGAAATCATTCACCGAGAAGTCAGGTGAAATTAAACGTCAGTCTAAACAAAACTGTCATTTTTGAAAACTTGTCAAAATTTGGACACACGCTAAATGGACTTGATTTTCCTATGTCTCGAAGTCTGTGGACTTTTCTGTATAATCTCACAGTAATTTAATAGATTGCTCGTCATATTATATCAGCTCGTAGGAGATTAGGAAAAAAAAGATATTTATAGTATAAAAAATTAATTTATTTAACAAAATTTAATTAAAGATGTGACAAAATAGTTACATTTCTATTGGTTCTATCTGACTTTTTTCGACTATATAAATCTTTATCTTTTGTAAACTTTAATGCATAAAATATTTTCAATCTAATAAATAATTTAATGCTGTAAATAAGAGGAAATTTCTCACATGGGTGGTCAAATTCTATAGTTTTCATTATATCAAACAGCCTCTGAATGTTTTCTTCAGTGCAAAACTCATCAAAATTTAATATAAATAATTTTTCCAGCCTGTAAATAAAATGAACAAATCTTTCCATTTCCAACAAATTTTTACAAAATGGGTAAATAATTTCGAGTTATCCAGAGATTCGGATTCTTTTGCAAATTTTAGACAAATATCACATTGATGTATTTGAAGACCCTTTTTAATGATGTAGTCAAACATAATTAAAGGCATTTTGAGTTGAAAACATTTCTCAGAGGCTGTTTGATATAATGAAAACTATAAAATTTGACCACCCATGTGAGAAATTTCCTCTTATTTACATCATTAAATGATTTATTAGATTGAAAATATTTGATGTATTAAAGTTTACAAATAAAGATTTATATAGTCGAAAAATGTCCGATAGAACCAATAGAAAGGTAACTATTTTGTCGCATTTTTAATTAAATTTTGTTAAATAAATTAATTTTTTATACTATAAATATCTTTTTTTTCCTTATAAATAAACACATTTGCATCCCATTTTAAATAAGATATACAAATTACCAAAACTTAGAAATAACAGTTCAAAGTTCAACAAAAATCCTACACGCGTTTTTAAAAAGAAACATATAACCACGCACTATGTCATTCCAGCAAGCGAATACGACACAGCATAGGTTTCCGGACTAAACGACTGGTGTATTTACACCACTCAATAGGCGTGTCGGGTTTGCCAAGCGGTTTCCGATGCAGTCGCTTTCTTTCGCATCTGTTATAGGTAATTTGTGGTACAATGTACAGGGTGTCCCACTAAGAATAGCTCTCTACCGCGCTATCAAGATGTGGTTTTCGCTGTCTTTTTAAGCTTTAATTACTCTTTACTATCAGCTAAAATTACATATATTATCGCATTCAATTTTTTTGAAAAAACGCGCAATGTTTGTTAAATTTAAGACAGCGCCCCCTAGCGCCTATGTTCAAAAGCTTATTATTATAATTTTTATGGTATAATATAGAGTAAGGAACGCTCTTTTAAACGAGCCCTCGTTTGTTGGATTCGGATCATCCAGTCCGGAGTTATTAACATTTATATAAAGATATATCTAACCTTCCCCCACCACTTTATTTTAGCAGATACGGGAAAATGGTTCTAACAAAAAAGATCCAAAATTTATTGAAGATTATAAAGCTATTATTTATAGTACATCGCATCTAGGCAAAATATCTTAAAAATTCCATTTTGTTATTTTCCATAGCAGTTACGCCCTCTAGTGGCCGTCCTACAAACTTAAAAATAGTTTCCAGCAATTTCTCATGGTTTCTTTAGTTATACATATTTTTTTCCGCAAGCTCTACAGCTAATACTTTCCGAAATACAGCCGAGAGCTATTCTTAGTGGGACACCCTGTACAATGTATGAGAGGGGGGTTATTCACCGCGACCTTACAGATTTACTGCATGTGTCCTCCTTTCTGGGTTAAAACAGGTGTAGGTGGCGCCCTCTACAAGTAGGGGTCAAATTGACATCAAAATCAAATTTCTCATGTCAAAAAACTGCCAGACACCAATTTTCACCAAAATATTGACGTTACTTCAGAAATTATTTGGAAAAAATCGAAATAAAAATGAACATTCTACACCCTGTATCTCCGAAACTAAGCATGCCATTTTAGAACATTTACTTATTTTTATCTGCAGAATATGCTGCCGAAGTTTCCGGAATACAGTTCGGACCACCCTGTATATTGAATTTTCTTCGCTTTGTTATTGATTTGCTCCATAAGATTCCATTTAGATATCCGATTATTTTTTTCGCGTTTATAATTCTTTTCTCTATTTCTCTGCCATCATTTCCAGTGTTATCAAATGTAATTCCCAGGTATTCATACTCTTGACACTGAGTAATTTCTTGACCGTTGTCCAAGTTCAAATTTCCTTCTTGTGAACCTATACATAGATATTTTGTTTTGTCTATGTTAACTGTCAAGCCCCATTCTCCGTATTCTTCAATAAGTTTTCTTAGCATATATTGATATATTGCATATTATTTTTGTCATTGGCGACTATTATTTGATCGTCTGCGAAATGAAGTGTGAACAAACATTCATTGTCAATCTCTATGCCCATACCACGGTTTTTTAAAGCGACTGCAACGTATATATTAAAGAGAGTAGGGAAGATGCAACAACCTTGACGTAGGCCTTTATTGGTTATAAACGTTTCTGTAAGCTCTTTTTCTACCTATATTTTTGATTTTGCGTCCTTATATAGTTTCTTAAGAGCTGTTATATACGTATGGTTAATGGTAGATTGTTCCAGTACTCTCCATAGTCTGGATATTGGAACAGTGTCGTATGCGTTCCGTAAGTCAACAAATGTTATATGTGTGTCCAAGTTTCTTGCCGATCTTTTTTTATAACTTGTTTTAAACAGAACACGTTATCTGTACACGACCTTCCTGCTCTAAAACCATTCTGTTCTTCTTCCTCCTTTTCTCTATAATCCTCTTCTATGAGATCACGTAAAATTCTACCATATAACCTGCTCATTGTACTTGTCACTGATATACCACGATAGTTACTGCAGTCCAGCTTCAACATTCAATTCAACGTCCAATTCAACATTCATGCATTCACAATTTGATACCACTGATATAATAAATAGATCAATGCAGAACTAACAAGCCACTGGAATTACCATCTACGGAGACAAATTTCTTAGTGAACTTTACAACAGTGCATATTAAAAAAAATGCGCCAATGTGAGAACCTGCGGTATTATAAAAGCCGTGTAATAATTTACTATTATGCGCGCCATTTTTTTCATATCTATAGAATGTCCTACTTTTCAGCGACAACGCCCACAATAAATTATGCCGCTCCAAATAATTGCAAAGTATGGAATTCCTTTATCTTGGCGAGACGTTTGACATTTAAATACAATAAATAAATGTAATGATTTGTAATTAGTATACAGGGTGTGTCATTGACAGTGTTCCATCCAGCCATAAGCAAAATACATAGAAACATTTAGTTGGTTTCAACTATGGAAACAGAACGGTTCAATTAGTGGAGTTACTTCAGTTAGTGGTTGTTCACTTGTCTCTTTCTACGATTCCTAATAATCTCACTCAAAGTTCTGACAAAATGCCATTCCAGATTTAGACACCTGACATAAAAAATATGAAAAAATGCCAAAAAAACTACCCAAAAGAGGTTGCTATATTTGTTTAAAATCGGTACACCACAAGTAACAAAGGTAAAAAGATAAATATCATTATGAAGTACCTAGCAGCTAGGTAATAATTTTGTTTAATTTATAAACCACATTCTCAACTACCATACATAAAAATCGAAATAAGAATTCTCTTGACCTCCTTCATTACGCTCATTGGCGATCATACTAAATTACATGTTAGTTTTTAATTGTTCTTAAGCGTAAGAGACGGTAATGAGTCAATGCATTTATATAATTCTGTGCCGAGTGTCTTGGATAATCGTTTAGAAAGTGCAAGTTATTATAGTTTTCACATAGGAATCAAGAACAAACACCGACGACTGAAACTGTCATTCCACTGTTTTGTTGCAGTCATTACGTTAATAATAGAGAGATGTAGATATAATAGATACCTCCAGTAGTGTCATGCATGAGTTATTATTTACCTTATTTGTCAAAATATGTACGTTATTTCGACATCAGACAAATAATGTAAATAAACATAGTTTACTGCAAAACGAGGGGTACCCAAGATATTCAAAACAGATATATGAAGAAGAATGCTTGATTAAACACTTAGTTATTAAATTTTTTTATTAATATACAGGGTGCTCCAAACTGTTTTCCGAAAACATGGGCAGCATATTCTGCAGATAAAAACAAGTAAAAAAGTTTCTATAAATGTATGTCCTAAAATGCTTAGTTTCGGAGATACAGGGTCTAGAAGTTTCATTTTTATTTCATTTTCCAAAAAAAATCGAAATAAAAACTTTTTTACTTATTTTTATCTTCAGAATATGCTGCCGAAGTTTCCAGAATACAGTTCGGACCACCCTGTATATCCTCTCATTAAATTATAAAAATTTTTTTTGAAAGGATCATGTTATATACTGTCCAACCAGAAAATACATGACACCATGATAGTAACAGCTATCTGTCATTTTAATTCATAGGTAAATTGATATATCTGTCAATTTTTAGATGTTGTCTGTCAAAATGTTCCCTGACTTGTTGAACAAACTTTAGATAACATATAATCTATGAATGGTATATTTGGTATTATATATTCTGTTCTGTTTATTGTCAACTGTCAAAAATTAACGCACTACGTTAGTCGGTAACGATAAGAAATAATATCTCTCTAATATCGTTTATTTCTTTATTAACAACAACCAATCTTCTCTCATTGTTTCGCGTTTCTAACGTTGCCAATTATTTTGTTAACAATACACAATAATTTTTGCGCTAAATTAAAACAAAAATATATTTTTTTCTCCTTTTGTTTCGATTGTCTATCTGAATTTCTTCTTCGCAGTATATTAAATAACTTGTTTAGAAAGGCTGTAATAATTGTTCTTTGAATGTAAACAATGGAAAGTCACGCTGGTTATTAGTTTATAATCATAAATACATAATTAGAAAAACATTAGTAGAATTTCCCAAAAAAAATAAGAACTTAACGTAACCTTTCACAAGTTAGTATTTTGAACAGTAGCGCACAGTATCGCCTGGGCCATTCAAGAACACTTTAGTTTTTAGCAGATTATAAATCTAGTCTAGTATAAATTTAGACTTTTTTTCATGACTCGAACTCACTAAAAAGATATACCGTGCTGGCAACTGTTACTTTTGGGTCGGAACTTACATGTGTGGAAGTAAATCGCATAGGGATCTTACTAATCGGAGTGAGAGAAATGTGACGGTGTGCTGTTGCGGCGTTGTCGGTACGTTTTTCCCTATCAGGTAAAGTAAAATCACGATCGCAAACCGCTCATTTTTAAACGACTTTTTTCGAAAATATAACTAGATAAAATCATTAGATATGTTTCTGAGCATCTAAAATAGAATTATAAGGATATCGTTAGGGTAATCAATTATTTTTAATAGATTTTGAGATATCGATTCATTTTGAATTCATCGTTCTAATAGCGCGACCACTGTCGAATACCAACTCAATTCCACTTATTTTTACCAAAAATGCAAGTGTTTCTAACTTGCACTTAAAAAATTTTCAAGCTCTGGGGAAAATTACAACGACTCGTTAATAAAAAAATGAAGTATCGCGAGATGTAATTAAATCGTGAAGCTGAACGGATGACGTACACCTTTCCCTAGAACTTTAGGTACTGATGTGGTACTGATTGGGTCGACCGGTGGACTGCGACAAGGACGGTTAGGACGTTAATAAGATATTACGCATGTAGTGGGCAGAGCTTAACAGAAAATTACTATTCGGGTGACGTCATGCGCGCGGAGAACCGATTTGCCACCGCCAGGAATCTTCTGAGAGAAGATATTGCGCATGTAGTTGGCGGAGCTTAACAGAAAATTACTACCCGAGTGACGTCATGCGCGCGGAGAACAGATTTGCGACCGCCAAGGATCTTATTGTATCATAGACTGCGACAAATCTGCTTTATCCCCTTCCACGTCTCTTAGCAATGTGCGCAATTTCTCGTTTATTTCGTGCGTTTGGCAACGTGTTTACTGTTCTATCTTCGTTCAGTACATTATAAACGCGTTGTACTCTTCTTACATACGGAAATCTCGACACAAGACTAACCTTTGCCAGCCCTTAGTAAACACCGGTTATGCTACCTGCAGTTTTCTTACAATGTCCGTTTTATAGGCAAGAAATTTCTTGCTACGGAGCTTACAGAATCCCGCTGCAGGTTTCGAATGCATAGGTCATGACTGGTAGTACACAGTTACAGCTATAAATAATATATTCTTCTACTATTTCCAGTGTTGTGATATTTATTAGAATGTCTTTCCTGGCAACTAGTTCGTTGTACATTACTTTAGTCTTTGCTAAATTCCTACCTAACTTTATTGCTGGCTGTATTTGCTCGTTAATATGTGCTTGTAGTTCTTTAGGACTATGTCATCGGCGAATCTTAGATGGTAAAGATATTCTCCGCCTATTTTTAATCCTTTGTTAGTCCAGTCCAGTTGACGGAAGACTTCTACTGTTGCTGTAAACAGCTTTCTGGATATCGCGTCTCCCTGTCGTACTTCTAATAAGATACAAGTATGTAAATATAACTCCAGTTTGGGTCTTATGTAAGACTTTCCCAATTTTGTAACCAAGGTAATAAACGTTTGCATGTATTTAATGGCTCGTTATGAATATTGAATATTAATTTAAACAAATATTTTTTAAGAATTAAAAAATTTCGATTATTACGAAACCGATATGTAAATCTAACGCTACAGAAATAGAAAAGAAATAAAAAGTGTAAAAAGCCCGTTTAACCTGCACAACTGTCGTCAAATTTGTCGTTTTATAACCAGTAATGATGTATTAGGGACGTTTATATATGTCGATATATCAAAATATGAAATGAACAAAATTCTTACAGCTTTAATGTATATTAATAAATAAGATTTTCTTGCCTTTAGCTGTGTATTTTTTCTAATTTCGAAAAATCGAAAGTAGAGAAAAAAATAAAAAGTTAAAAGAAAATTGTTTTGCTTGTCGTAAAGGGGGGAACCAAGCTCCACTCCCACAACCGGTTTCTGGGCCTACCCTTCATCAGGTGGGCTGTCCAGGGGCTGGTTCTCACCGATACGGCAAGCAAAACTTTTTCAATATCAACAGACGATGTCGTTAAGTGTCGGTGAGATATTAGTGCATCTCCCGTCAAAATATGGTAAATAGCGTTTTTCGGCCCGCTCAAATATATATGAAATGAAAAAAATTCTTATATTAATATACATACACTAAAGCTGTAAGAATTTTGTTCATTTCATATATATTTGAGCGGGCCGAAAAACGCTATTTACCATATTTTGACGGGAGATGCACTAATATCTCACCGACACTTAACGACATCGTCTGTTGATATTGAAAAAGTTTTGCTTGCCGTATCGGTGAGAACCAGCCCCTGGATAGCCCACCTGATGGAGGATAGGCCCAGAAACCGGTTGTGGGAGTGGAGCTTGGTTCCCCCCTTTCCGATAAGCAAAACAATTTTCTTTTTACTTTTTATTTTTTTTTCTCTACTTTCGATTTTTCAAAATTAGAAAAAATACACAGCTAAAGACAAGAAAATATTATTTATTAATATATCAAAATATCGATACACTGTTGATATTTGGCAAATAATCGATAATGAATGTATTATGTTGCTAATGGTATATTTTTACTATTTTTTTAATTGAATTTTATTACTAATAATACCATATGATCGAAAAAAAAACGGCATCAAAGACGGTTGGGGAATGACAATCGTTAATAATTTTGGCGAGAAAAAAAAGAATACAGGCCAAGTAATCGACCGTCTAGGGCTTGACCTCGCCAAAATTATAATGGATTGTCAACCTCAGCCGTCTCTGACGCCGTTTTTTTTCGATAGTACTTGAATCGAAATGTAAATAAAAATATACAAAACAAATGACAACTGTCAAATCGTCGCAATCATTCCAGATCAATAGGTCAATCAGTCATCCGTACCACAAGATTGAAAAAAACACTCAGGGTCAGCTAGTATCTACATATGTATATGTGTAATATCGATACTCAAAATATCGATACTGTTTAAACATCCCTCCTCTGTCTAAAAACGAAAAAGCCGGTAAAAAGGATTAAAAAAGTTTACGTGGTTGTCTGTTATTCGTAAACATCGACAGGTGGTTGTGGCAGCCGCGGTACAGAGTGAAATTCGCAATTTTTCTAGCCTCGGGCAGGCACATTCATTTTAAACGACTCTGGCTCAGAATATTTAAAACAAAACAGTAAACTTGACATTGACTATAATAAATCTTGGAGAGATGATATCGTATGATACTAAGAAAAGAACCGTCAAACTATCCAGTTTCTAAGGCCTTTGAAAGTGTATAAAAATAGCCAAAAATTGTTACTTTTTCGGCTTTTTTGTCGCGAAAATTGGCGATTTTCTCCATGTCGCCGATTTTGTTAAAAGTTAAAACTGCTGTTATTTACTAATTAAAAGGCGTAGAATAAGAAAACATAGACTATTGTAGTCTTACGAGAACAGTAATGGATGTAAGAGACGTTTTAACCTTTATCAAAAATAGCTCAAAACGAGGGTTCAAAAATCAGCGAATCAGGACATTAATTTATTTAAAATTTCTTTACATTTTATCATTTAACTAATGCTAAAATCGATACATCGGAATCTGTTAAACTGGAATTATGGAGAAACGATACATTCTTTATATACCGTATGTCCGAAAAAAGAAGGCGTCAGCGATGGCTATGAAATAAAGATCGCTGTCAGTATGTATATGTAAATTTATATGGGAAATGTCATCGATCGTCATTTCCCAGCCAACTGGACGCCGTTTTTTTCCGATCATACGGTATAAGTTATTTATAAATAAGTTTGACGTGCAAATGTGTTCTAATGTTTTGATTAGGGAAATGCACGCATATTATAAGGCGTTTCAGCAGTGCAGAGCAAATAACTGCTGTTCGTAGAAGCAAACGTGCCAAGAATTACATGCATTATTATTCATGGTCGAATTTTATTGCCTTTAACTAGAAATATGCATTGATTTCTTTATTTGATATAATAACATTTATTTCCTATATACAAGTATAAAACACAATATTTATTTCATAGAAATATTATAAAAGATAGACAAATGATTTCATCCAACATAGACAAGCAAAATGTAGACAACCTGTTTGTTTGTTTACAGTTTGATTTGACCACAGGGTTAATAAATCCTTTTTTTTTCAGATTTGACAACGTTATTGGCGTAGTTTCAATTCTTAGCGTAGTCCAGTTCTATCTTGTCCGATAACTAAGCAGCATTAAAAGCGTTCAACCGGTTCAACTCAGTAACCATCAATTCGAAGTTGGTCAAAGAAAACCTAGAGAAACACAACAAATTAGGCAAAGAAAATAAAGTCCCCTTACTCTGGGTGCATGCTCACCAAGGGATAGAAGGCAATGAAAAAGCAAAGGATCTAGCTAGAAAAGGAGCAAACACTCTACTAAGTGGACCAGAACCGTTCTGCTTCCCCAGTGGAAACCAATTTAAAGCAAAACTCAAGAACTTGGAAGACTCCATCCGTAATCTGGAATGGGAAAATCCTCCAACGGTCTAAGACACTCGCAGACATTTCTCAGAACTTACGACCGAGAAAAATCAAAGATTTTTCTTGACTTAAGAACAATCTTCCAATTGTCAAGGGGTTTTTAAGAGGACACTGTCTCCTCAATGAACACCTCAGTAATTTGAAGCTAAGAAATTATTCTGTAAAATCTCCCTCTATAAAACCGTTTCAGATACTGGCCTTTGTCAAAGCCCAGACAGTATGCTGAATGATGAGTTTATAACTCAAGAAAGAAATATCTGCCTGTACTACCACAGATTATACACTTATGGCCTCTAAAATTGTGCACAGCGCCTGACGGGCGTTGTGACCGGCGCAGTTATTACGCTGTTTAAACGGAAGTTTATTTTTGCGCACAAGAAAATTTACTCGTTTGCTCATCGTCATAAAAAAAATTTTCGTACCACGAATTAGGGACAAGATTTTTATCTGTATACTGTATACTTATAGGATACCTAATCTGTGGTACTACACTGACAAAAAAGATAGACTTGAACTAATGTCGTCATCGTTCTTGAAAAAAATTAGTGGCAAGAGAATTTATTTTAGCGTAAAAGAAAATATTTTGCTTGAAGAAAAACTCTCTTAACTCAAGAAAACTGGTTCTCTTGAAAAATTCGAAAATTTCTCTTGAATCTATTTTCATTCAACCAAGTGCAAGTTACTTTGTTTTAAGATAATAAGAAAAACACGCTAGGAAGTAATTCATTCAAGAAACATGGCCATTTTTCCAATAGCTAAATACTCTTTTGATGAAAAATAATAACGCCACGCAAAGACGATGACGAAGGACGGTATATACAATCAGTCGGCAGTCCGATCAGTCGTATGTCGCATTTCATAGGTTTTTCATAGGCCGCACATCATAGTACGCACGGGTTTTGTTGCTTGGAATTTTCCACTTGGAATTTTGCATAATTTGCTTTTTAAGGGCATATCGTATAACAAATTAGTGATCGTTATTAACATGCATTTGTCATTTTTTATGGGCAAATTTTAGGATATATGGATTCTTTAAAAGAGTTTCTGAAAAAAATGGAAATTAGAGCATTTATTTGCTATATTTGAAGGTAAGAGACATTTACCTAATGCACCTGTTTAGATAATGCATGCGTGACTATAGATAGGAGAAATTAAAACAACTTTCGTTGCACGTCATCAATGACACCATGCGTCGTCTTATGGAGTTTGCTGGTGGTCGTATTATGATGTGCAACCAAAGTTATTTTAATTTCCCCATAGGTATCGATTTTTTTATGCAAATAATTACAAACATTTTAGAATATCAAGTCATCGTATTAAAAAATTCAAAATGTGACCAAAGCTTATAATTTTAATAATTTATTTGCTGTACTTTGATTAATCGTGATGTAATATTTTTTTTTTAATTTGTAGAGTGATGAACCACCCCAAAAAATACCAAGGAAGCAGAAATAACTACTATCGAGGAAAATAATATCACTTTACTTACTACAGACAAGGAAAACCTAAATTTATCAGAAAATAATATACCTCGTAATATGCCTGTATATGATGTATAGACTTCTCTTAAATCAAAATAAATTTTATTTGAGTCAGTAGTATTCGTTATTGGTTTAAGAAAAGTGTCTCTTTAATCAACAAATGGGGGTCCCTGTTCAATCAAGAATTTTTGCATGAATCAAAGAGACTATTGTTCTTGTAGTAAGAACTTCTTTGCATATTCATTTTGGGACAAGAGTGAAATACTTTGGACAGATGCTCTAGTAATTTTTTAAAGCTTATGAAAAGATAGTTAATGCTTTGGGCAAAGAAACGTCGTTCTTGGCCCTATTGAAAAGCGGCAATCTTTTGGGTCAAATTCATATTCATTTCGACTGAGAGATCCTTTTTTTCAGTGTACTGAAATTACACTGTATAAGAAACATTTGCAAAAAATTGAAATAGTGAGGGGAATATATAAAAAAACATTTGTTTACTGTTTCTTTGGAAAGACAAACAAACAATCCAGTTTCACATTATTCACAATAGATGTTAAAATCTATCTTTGGTTATATTATTGATCTAGATCCCAAAATACCAACGATCTACTGAATAACTTAAACATTTCCTCTAATTGGTTTGCGTTAACGTTTTGCTTTAACACATTCGAAGCAAGAAACGAAAAACAAACATCTCAAGCAGGAAAAAAGAATATTTCGCGGCATATGTTGAATATGATGATCGTAAAACACGCGTTTCGTTGGGCAAGAAAAACGAATTATTCGAAGCATCTGTTAGATGAGAGTCTATAACAATAAAACACGTAAGCGAAGATGTCTACGAACTGTTATGTCAAACTTATTTTGTAATCTCTATTAGGAAAAATGAAAACAACGTCACAGAAGGTGTAGAAATATCTATTTTCTTTTGATTTTGACTATTTTACTTATCGGTAAGTCGATATTGTAAAATGTAGAACAGCTCTATTGTATCTCCCTTTCTTGTCAGTCTCAGGGTTCTGACAAAAGCCAGTATCTGAGACGGTCTTACAGAGGTTAGTTCTCCATCTCCGATATCGGTCGTCTGTCTCCAGTTGTCGTATCTAGTGTTGCACAAGAGTCTTGAAAAAGTCTTGCAAGACCAAGACCCTTGCAAGAAATTCAAGACAAGACTTTAATATGCAAGAAATTTCAAGAGTCTTGCAAGATTTCTTGAAAGTTAGAAATGATATATTTTTTTAAGTGATACTGAGGAAGATGCATATATTTTATTTTTCGCCAGAAACTGTTCAATTTATTAGAATAAATATGTGTAAATGCAAAAAAAACTTTTTTCTTGAAAGCAGTACCACAATTTTATAAAACGGGCCATTAAAATACTATGGACAACGCAAACGACGCCTCGCGAATTGAAACGATATTCTATTGGTCTGACGTCACCCGCCGTTCTCGTCGACGCGCGATGGCCAGCAGCAGCCAGACGTGTTCCGTTTATGTACGTATTTAGGTGGCGTACTAAGACATTTTTGTTGCTTTTAGCGTTGATTGAAGGAGCTTTTTATGCTTTTTTGTGCAGTTATTATTTGTATGTGTTTTTGAATTTTTTAAGTAATGGCAGATTCCGGGTTTGTAAAAGCGCAATCAGATAACTTGCCAAAAGTCGATACTTTTATGTTGGCTGCTTTTATAAATACAAATTCCCAATCTATTGGTGCTGAATTACGAGGAAAAAAACAGAGAGGTATGTAACATTTATTCTTTGTAGTACTGAGGCATATTTAAGTATAAGTAGGTACCTATACTGTTACGAACTTTTATATAGTTATAAATATTAATGTTATAAACTTATTTTTCAGATCAGGTAGGGATGAAGATAAGGGATGAAGGATGAAGACGTATGAAGATAATGCTGTAGGTTATGTAGAAGTGAAAAGAGACAAAAATATTTGTTTAGTACGTGGAAAAGTAACTCCAGAGCATAGCGTGAAAAAGAAAGTTTTTTTTGTATATATTGACACCCCCTTACCTTTGTTATTTTTAAAGATTGTTTTTTTTAAGAAATTATAGGAAATAAATTGTTTATCAGTAATGAAAATATTATACAAGGTGTCCCATAAGCAAACGCCAAAATTAAGATACTTTTTTAAGCGAAACACCCTATATATTTTTGGATTCTTCGGAAGTTTCTAGATATTCTAGATATATTTCATGTATAATATCCTATACCAATCTTCAAATGTTTACGAAATATTGACAGTTGAAAAGCGAAAAATACCTACAATTTTCTGGACCACCTTTTTTGAGACACCCTGTATATCTAGAATTAATTTTAAAAGAGAGTATATGAAAAACCATGCAACTTTTTCATTTAATGTTTTCTTCTAAAACTTGCAGTTAAGGCTATATGTGGGTGCCAAAATATAATGAATAACCCTGTACATTCAAATTTCATATACCTATGTAAGGCAATATACATAAATATATGAACTTATATCAAAATGATCTTCACAACAATAAATCGTAAAAATAGAGGATAATTTAACGTTTTTCTTTTCATCTCTTCTCATGGCCTTGGGCCATTTTTTTCTGTTTTCGCTCATCCATTACTATTTATAAATATCACTAATTACTAATTATGTATTAATTAACCCAAATAACTAAAATTTTGACTCGGATTCAACAGCGTTTAAAAGCAAACTGTGTAAAATAAACACGCGTCTGGCTCCACTCAACCAGAAGAACGGCGGGTGACGTCACAGCGGCAAGGCGCGGTAGAGAGCGTTTGCCCGGCCATTTGAATTAACAATATTTAATTATTTTATATTAGAGGCATTTCTTAACCGATATCAACGATTTTTTTTTGTTCGATTTGTAATTATATGAACTATTTTTTAAAACCATTATTTAAAAAGATGCATTTTCCTCATTAGGTCTTTGCGCAAGTTATGCCGGGTTTATACAACATTTACATAGTCGTAATTACAATCATAGTCGTAATAATAAAAGTTAAACTATCCACTTCCTATAAACCTGTTGACATCTACCATGAACTTTGCCTTTAATTATGTTACCCAACTTCACTGATATAAAAATTATGATTATGAAAGTGTTCTATAAACGCACATTAAAATTGCGTTGTGATTATGACGATGATTGAGATTGTGATTTATAATTACGACTTATGCAAATGTTGTATAAACCCGGCATTAATATTGACCAGTGTTCTTTTTTTTTTCTATCATAGCCAGTGTTTTAGAGTTGAGAATGAAATAAAATAAAGTCGAGGCAACAAACCGTATATTAGTAATTGGTAATTGGTATTATACACAAAATTATATTGGTATAATGGTATTATAAAAAAAACTAATGGTAGTTGAAACTAATAATGGTGGGTTCGTGGAGCACAATATTTGCGCTATTTTGTACTACTTTTCATGGACAAAATTGCTCCGCGAACAAAAAGTAGTATCAAATAGCGCAAATAGTACACTCTAGCATGGCCTTTCCGTCCACCCTGTGTCCAAACTTTTCCAACCAATCCTCCATAATAAAAAAAATAAAATAAATACCATAAAAAATAAAAGTAACAAACGGATAACCAAAATAGAACATAATAAACTAACAAGAATTAACAACTAGGAATAGGATATATTTCCACCTATGATAGGAGAGTGGATAGTCCTTATACAGGTCGCAGTGTTTCCGGCAAAGGACGGGTCCTTATTATCGAGAAAAAAAGGTAAAAAGTGGTGTAAAAATTATGGTAAAGATAATAATTACTCTCGCATGCATTGAATCATTATTTATGCAACTACTTTTACATGCTATTCGAAAAATACTGTATATAAATGGCGATAATTAGCTTAATAATGTTAAAAAATAAAGGAGGAAAGAAAACACGCGAACAATAAGAATGAAACAATACCTGATGTATGACATAATGGTTTCAAGGCCCAAGACAGCGTATGTGAGAATTTTTTAAATACGTTCAGCTATTTTTATATTGTATAATATTACACACATAAATAATTAGTTATATTATTTGATTAAAATAAGATTGACTACATTTTTAATAAAATATTTGTATTCTAAATTAATTTGTATTAATAAACAGTAAAAATTAGCATAAATACTTTAGCATTTCGCTACTGAAATAATCAGAAAAGTAAGAATTAAAGAAAATAGTTATTACCCCAGTCAAAATAGACATTTCAATTAACAATAATTCGCATAGAGCTGAAAACTGGTACAGGTCTCAAATACACTATTATAAATGATATCTGAAAAATCCCCACCCCTCCCACGCCTGCTAAAAAAATTATTCAAGGTCAAAAGTCAAAAATATGTTTTTATGCTTTTTTCTCCTAAATGGTAAGCGCTATCGCAAAAGTACCTTGAACAAATGTTGTAGACCATTAAATTTTCTACAATAATGGTTCTTATACTTTTTTCTTACGAACCACCATTCCTGAGATATGGCGATTTCAAAAGTTAAAAAACTCGTATTTTTCATAATATGCACACATTTCCGCACCACCTGTGAGGCTTACTTGACGAGTTTTTTTAACGTGGTTTCCCCTGTAGGCATAGTTCACGATCTATTGTGGTTAAGTTTTATTACACATTATACTATTAATTTTGAAAAACGGTGCTCTTGATAATGATTATAGTCGAACGGATTATTGTTGATTTTGGAAGAATTTTAATCTGAGTGGTAATCTTCAAATGATACTTCAACAGTAATGTCTTCTTCGTTTTCTTCTTTGTCGCCTTCTTGCGGAATATCTAGAAATCCATCTATGACAGATGCATCAGTTGTCTCCTCATTAAAATCCTCATCTGTATTTAAGTCAATATTGGAGCAAGACTGACCCTTGACAATTAGTACATATTGGTGTACAAAACAATCGGACTCTTTTACAACCACAGTTTGCGCTACAACCCTTTTTGAAATTGCAAAAAATTGTGTTAAACAGTTTTTCTGGAGCAGGTGGATGTAAAGTTTTAATCGGCTCCAAAGTATTATCTATAAATTTCCAACCTCAGTTTTCTGGGTTCAGTTGATAACTTGATAGTATACACGATATAAGTGTTGACAGGCAGAAGCAGATGTTGGAGGAAGAGGAAGACAAGAAAGTTGTACAAAGAAACACACAAAATTACAAAAGAGTATTTCAATAATTTCCACTCATAGGGGACTAGCTCCCAGCCTATAATTTGTTATCAATGATTGTCATAATATAATCTTCAACACCATCATCATTCTCAACTTATTCAACCATTTCCAATATAGAAAATCTCTTTGTAGTTTAGTCCATTATTGTCTATTATTGACTATGCGAACCCAAGTTATCTCGCTAATTTCTTAATATCATGTTCCCATCTCAGGTTTGGCATTCCTCTAGGTTTGTTAATTCCTCGTGGGTACCATGCTGTAATTTTTGTGGTCCACTGTTGTCCGTCCTTCTTGCCAGGTGTCCCGCCCATTGCCACTTGAGGAATTTGATTCTGTGGATCACATCTATTACCTGGGTCTTTAATAATATAATGGCTGTAATACTATTTCGATTATTTTTATTTGCCATTATCGTATACAATCTTCTATCTCACCCAAGAAAAATCTAAGATGAGTGAAAGTTTTTTGTTTTATGTATCTCTAAGATAACATGTCGGTTACTTATTACGGTTTTCAGCTGTCTTTTTATGGCTTTATTAAGAAAGTAGAAGTGTACATACTTTATGTTGGTAGTTAGGAAATACTCGAGGTAAATTTATGGACGGAATGATGTTTTTCATTTGTGTTTTTTCGACGAATGTCTTTGCCCCAGAGCGCAACTTTCAGCCTGATGTATACAAAGAAGTGTCTGGGAGATAAATCCGGTAAATTCAGAGGGTGGTCTAGCAGTTAAAACTAGCGAAGTTTAGCCATGGCGGCAGAAGTTTGAAATAACGCATCGTCATGGTGAAACAAAATTTTCTTCTAAAAATATGGTTTGGCTGCGATTTCTGATGCTTAGTATTGTAATTTAATGGGGGTTTCCTTTCTGAAGATAATTGATTTGTAATATTTGTAAGTACTTCTCGAGGTAATTCCTCCTTTTTTTGTTAAGCTTTCGAACTAGCTATTTTGGGTACCTCTAGTTACTTTGTAGCACCTACTCTGCGTGCCAGTCCACCACGATATAGAAGGTAATGAAAAAGCAAACGATATAACTAGAAAAGGAGCAAACACTCCATTAGCTGGATCATGCAGAACCGTTCTACTTCCCAAATGAAAACCAACTTAAAGTAGAACTCAAGAACCTAGAACACCCCATCAACCTGGAATGGGAACCCCCAACGGTCTGTAACACTTGAAGAAATTTCTCGGAAATTACGGCCGAGAAAAATCAAAATATTTTCCTCCAAAATTAGTCTTCTCAATGAACACCTCAGTAGATTGAAGCTAAGAAACAACGACAAATACAGATTCAGTGGGAAAAATGTGGAAACACCAGAACACCTCATCACTGGGTACGCCGAGACGATTCGTTCCATAAACTTTGGTACGACTGATATCGGAGACGGAGAATTAACCTGTGTAAAACCGTCTCAGATACTGGCTTTTGTCAAAGCCCTGAGACTGTATGATGAGTTGTAATTCAAGAAAGAGGAATGGAATATCAACAATCTACAATCTAAGCTTTCCAAGAACCTCTTCATTGCGAATATGATCTCTCCAGGTTTACTAGAGATCCACATTTCAAAAGCTTCCAACCGTCTCAGTGTGTTCACTTTTAAGCATCCAGATTCGTCCAGGCTTCGTACATACTGGGTTCATTCATTTTGTCGTTTACTCCCACGTGGAGCATAGAGCTTCAATAAACGCTCTCTAGCGGGTTCGGTTGTTGGCAATTGATGATTGATATGACATCTCGCCATAATTGGTTTACTGCTTCGATCTCCTTTTTAATCGTCCTTTGCCATGTATGTTTTGGACGACCAGTCCTTCTACTGCCTTGTGGATTCCACTCACCTTAAAGTGTGACCAATCCACCTCCATTCTCTAAGTTTGATCTCTTTTGTATCTTTCTACACCTGCCTCTGGTTGGTCAAGCTCCATAAATCCTCATTTCTGATAGTATTTGGCCAACAATTTTTCGCAGACAGCGGTTTATGATAACTTCTTCTTCCTTCTTCATACTAGGCGAATCGCCTGTTTGGTCGTTTCTACCGGTCTGACTGACAAGTTGCCGCTCAATAGTTTTCGTGGTCGTCCTAAGCTTCTGCGACCTAGTGGTGATATGCCGCGTGCAACTCTCACTATCCTTCTGTCGTCCATTCTGCTGATATGCTCGTTCCATTCTTCCTTTCTGCTGAGTACCCACTCATCTACATTTTCCACCTTGTATGCTCTTCTTATACTTTCATTTCTCTCCCTGTCCAGAAGCGTCTTTCCAGCTATTCTGCGTAGTACTCTCATTTCGGTTGTCTCAAGTAGTTGTTTAGTTTTCGCTGTATCAGGTCGAATTTCTGAAGTGTATGTCATTATTGGTCATACAGTTTATGAAAATATTGGGTATAAACGGTTTAATAATTTACTTTACGCCAAATACAACGTATGTATATTTTGCCAAACAGTAATAAAACAGCCGTTCCTCGTTTATCGACCGACAGAACCGAAGTAGAAAGTCCAAACTGGCGCGGCGGTAGCCGAACCGCAGAATAATAAATAACTAAATAAGTCGCGTAAAAAGCGAAAATGTCTTTAAAGTAGCAGGACACGTGTTCGTGGAATGCGATACTTATTCTGCTCTATACGAGGTGTTCTGATTACATAATTGTTTTAATCGAAACGTGCGGTACCGTGGAACCAAACCACATTGATGATATTTTTATCTATTGCTTTATAGATTATTTTTAGCGATGGGAACTATCGAATGAATTAGACTATCGAATGGTTACTGAATGAATGATTTCAACTATCGAATGGTTTTATTCGAATAAAATCATTCATTCATTTGTATACTAAAGCATATGTGACAACCTTGCCGTGCGACTAAATGGTTATCGTTGAGCCACGACTATCGAATGCTATTCGTTTGATTTTTGTGTGCGTCAGTGCATTATTAGTTCTTCCAAATTTTTATAACTTCACCTTATAAATACTGTGCTATTTTTGCGTTTATTAAAATATTTAAAAAACTAAAATAGTAGTTTTTTTTAATTGACGATTGTGTGTGTGTGTGCAGATGTCAAAATTTTTCCGAAGAATTTTTTTTTTAGGAATAATATTTGCAACAAAATTTGTAATAACATCAAAATCAGTCAAAGTCGCAGTTTTTGAGATAAAAAAAATATCAAGTATGGACGGCTATACGTGCCTCCCGGTGCCAATTTTTCTTTCTTTCTTTTAATACGAATTTGATTGGTTTGGTTCAACATTCTTTGTCGTAAATTTTTTTGTGAAAAGTTTTTTACATTTACAATTCTTTATGTAATCCTTTTTTAGGTAATATAAAAAAGGAAAAGAACCAGAAAAAATGACGCTAAATAGCGGCAAGATTGCTTAACCTATGCCATCATATGTTTGTATCATCAGTTAAATTCCCCCGCGCCGTCAAATAGTACCATAATTTTATTTCCATCTTTTAAAATTTACTGGATATTCCGCAATTTTTTTTCCTTAAAATTACCTAATAAAACCGGTATTTTTGAGGAAACTTTTTTTTCTCTTAAAAATCCACTGTCCATAAAGTCTAACGGCCCCCTTGAATAAATAGATTGAATAAAATCTCTTTGAATCTCTCTCTGAAGTATAGTGACTCTTTGAATAAAAATATTAAGGAAGAAGCATATTAAAACACTTAGGTCGAGCGCGATGGGGAACAAAAATGGCCGACTTAAGGTACGCGCACACTGACCAGAGCCGCACGCGCCGCCTCGACCGAAGAAAAATATTGTTTGCGTTACTTTCAATGAAGGTGCGCACCATAGAATAACTAACTGAAAGAAATGAAAACTCCTATGTTAAAGCCTGGAAACACGCGCTCGACGCGATCCAAGCGGGCTACTGGCAGAACTAAAAGTTCGCGCCATATTTTTAAATGGACCTTTACTGCCAGTTCATAAGTTTTTTACTTATATTTGGTAATTTCAATCTAGATTATGAACTTATTTGTAACAAAACATTTTACAAAATAAAAATAATGTATTTTGATACAAATAAATTAATAATCTAGGTTGAAATTGTCCCTGAAATTAGAATAAAACACGAAAAATTTGTAACTTGATTATTTTATTATAACATTGTTAATAAAATTACATATAACACATTCAACACTATACAAGTATATATAAAAGTTATCAGAATTTATACAATCAGTTATAAGTAATTATAAAAAAGGTTATAAATTATAAATAAATAATTCATTATATAAAAGACATATAGTTACCGTGAATATAATTTGGTATAACTTTAATCTCAACTTTAATGACCTATTCAAATAGAAACATCTTACAATTCACATTATATAATACACAAAGCCAAGGGACAAAATTGTTATTAAATCTATTCTCGATGACTCGAAGCATTTTTTTTTCAAATAAAACAGGACATATAGGGCTTATAAATAATACAAGGGTATAGAAAATATATAAATAAGTAAATACAAATATATTTTCAACCTAATGATTAATGATTATACTCGTTTAAATAAATAAATGATCTTTTTAAAATTACTTGTTTGTCTTTGCAAATTTGTATATTTAATATTTATCTAAAAGCGTACACTTACATAAATTACTGCACAACCTTTAAAATTAAGCTTTTAATATGTTATACAAATTCTTGATTCGATATAAATACACTTAAATAAAACTTTAAAATTAATGATCTTCCAAATTTCTGAGACAGCCATTTTGTTGAAAGAATTTGTTTTGATTATGAGAAATTTCATAAAAATTATCACAGGGATTAATTAATCTTATATATTAAACTACTTGGCTTTTAAATTTCACAATCCTATCGTCCAAAATACTCTAAATTCGCAAAAATCCGTAAAATATTCCCATAAAAACAAATCACAATTCACTTCCACTTCACAGAAACTGACAGACATTGCCAAATATGGAATGACGTTTATTTTTCAATTTATTTTACTGATCTAACTGATCCGGGTCACTTAGAAATTAAATTTTTATTAAATTATTTAATTATAATTGTTTCTGGCGAAAGCAACTTCATATCAATGTTTATTCATAGGGTAACAAAGCACATCACTGTTAAATTATCAACATTTTATATAAATATTTATATTTTTCAACTACTCCAATTACTCCACAGAGAATCAAACGAATTGTTAATTAAACTATACTCTGTGGATGACTTGATAAAATCATGATGAAATTAAAGTCCCTAGATGAATATCTAGGGACTTTAGATGAAATTTCTACGTAGCGCCATCTATCCCTCTACTGGCAGAAACTCCGCCGTGTTTCCAAAATTCAAATGGCAGTTCAATCCGCCTGGTGCGCACACTAGCCAGAGCCGCACGAATCGCATCGACGAAAATGCGGCCAGCATTGTTGGGCCAGTCTTCTAACCTCTTTGGGCCAGAATGATTTTCGGTAAATGCGGCTAGTGCTGCTGACGTCACACGCAATTCCTGCCACTCTATGTAGCGTAGGTAGCCGAAGAGGAGATTAGAAATTCAATATGCTACGAAAGTTGGCAAATTTTTCATGGCTCATATTGAAATATTAATTTTTTTTAGTTCATCCTCAATTAAATATGGAAATAATGTGGATTTTTGCCAATATTGTGAACCTATAACTTTCGATTCTTTCTCGAGATTTCTTCTTCTTCTATTAGCAAGGAGCTCATAATTATTTCTTATTCGTTGTCATTTATTGTCGAGAAATATTAAAAAACACGCTTATCACCGCAGACAGAACTCCAGAAGCGACTGATGAGAAATTCGATTGGCAAATACGGGTGTAGTAGGGGCAAAAAGAAACAAAATAGCGAATAATGCGGCGAGTGCGGCTCTGGTCAATGTGCGCGTACCTTTAAATTCCGGTTTATCAGTGCCGTTCTAATTTTATTCAAAACGTGTAAAAATATGATGTAGGGTACACTCACAATAATTTGTTGTTTTATTCTACGTTGTCTGTAAACGTTGGTAGTTATTAAAATTGTCATAAAAATATATAATTCTAATAAAAATAGAGAAGTTATAATAATGATTTATTAACACAAACATCCGATACGCTACTGAAGCAGGTAAATCAAATTCACATTCATTTTTGACAAGTACTAAATAAAAGAAAAAATATATAATTATAATTAGTTAGTTTTAAGTGAATTTCATAAATGATCTGTTTACTACACCCGTATAGGTATGTATAATATAATATAGTCACTTGCTAGCGAAAAGTTATTCCATTATTTCCATCGATTTTTGACCGAGATCTACCGCACGCTACACAATCCAACTATCTTACAGTCTTTTTAGATAAATCGCATTAGTGTCACTAGTGTCACTGTTAATTTAAGTTCTGCCACAATTTCCTTCTAGATTCACTAGTCACTAGTCACTACCTTGTTGTTGTTAGTCAGTAGTAGAATAAATAATAAATAACATAAAATAAGCTCAAGAAAGACAGACAAACCCAGAAAATTTCAAATCAATTTCAAATGTGTCAACTGAATCGTCAGTCAGAACTGTCAAAGATCCCCACCCTATAGGGCCTTCTTACCGTCTACCATGCATGGATAGCATTATACTCCTTCCTTAATCTTTTTATTCAAAGCTATTTTTATTCTATCCCGATAACACGTAACCTATCCAACGTCACCTGTTGAATCCCCCACAACACAAAAATAAGCCAAGCCATTCACCTTCTTGTAGTTATTCCCGTAATCCGGACTCTCCCTTCCATCCTCCACGTTCCTAATCCTCTTCCTCCTGCGACAGCCGCAACAACAAAACAGGCACATCACTACTATTATTATTATTCTACCACGCGAATTTGTTATAAATAAATTCCGTAACGCGCTAAAAATAGACCGCGAATCTGCCGAAAAAAAAACGCGCGCGGATAGCGGTGAAGCGCCGGCAGATCGTTGGCGAAAACTGGCCGAAAATCTTTTTAAAATTGTTCGAAATTGCCGATCAGCTGATCGCAGAACAACGAATATTCACGGTCGTCGAACAGCGGTAGTATTATCATTGTTATGTGTGTTATTTGTTGTTATTTCTTACTAATAGGACTCGGAACAGTGTATAATACTGGACTGGTTTGTTTATCGCTTATTGTCGTATTGGCAAACAAACTAATTGACAGCAGATTGTTAAACGGGGAAAAAGAATATCGACAAATGGAAGATTATTTTTCAGGTTTATCGTTACTGTGAATTAGGGATGTACCATATTTTCAAAAAGGTCGATATTATCAAAATAAATAAATAAATACTACTTCATCACATTATACTCTTAGAAACATACAGGGTGGTCTGAACTGAATTCCGGAAACTTCGGCAGCATATTCTACTGATAAAAATTAGTAAAAAAGTTCGTATAAATGTATGTCCTAAAATGCTTAGTTTCGGAGATACAGGGTGTAGAAGTTTCATTTTTATTCCGATTTTTTCCAAATAATTTCTGAAGTAACGTCAATATTGGGTGAAAATTGGCGTCTGGGAGTTTTTTGACATGAGAAATTTGATATTGATGTCAATATAACTCCTACTTGTAGAGGGCGCCACCTGCATGTTTTTTAACTGATTTGAAGAGTAAAAAAATATACATTTACGACGTTTTTTACATAAAAAAGGTCTCTTGGTAAAAATCGCTACGAGTAACAATTCTCGAGATATTTGGAATCGAAATTATCAATACCTGTCATCATTGACATAAATTAAACATGTGGACTATAAGTAGTTATTAGACTGAAATCATAAATTTGAAATGTCTTTGTGTCAAAAGTTCATCATTTTTTTGCAGAAAAATTTATGATTAATTTGAAAAAAAAAATTTCACAAATTTATTATTTCAGTCAAATAACTATCTACTCAACGTGTTTATTTTTTGTCAATAATGACATGTATTGACTATTTCCATTTTAAATATCTTGAGAACGGTTGCCCGTAGCGATTTTGACCAAGAGACATTTTTTAAGTAAAAAATCACGGAAATGTATATTTTTTCACTCAGTAGTTTTATACAAGTACAGGCGAAAAGTTATTACTCCTCAAAACAGTTAAAACACATGTAGGTGGCGCTCCCTACAAATAGGAGTCATATTGACATCAAAATCAAATTTCTCATGTCAAAAAATTCCCAAACTGTCTGGAAATTCTCCCTTGTTATGGTTCCATGAGAAGAGTAATAAATCTATTGACAGACAGTGCTTATTTATGTCAAGTTACACTCGCCAAGTCGGTAGACAATTGACAACGATATGGCCGAGGACCGAGGTTCGGTTTCCGCGTAAACAAAACAGGCCACTTTCAGATTAGTTCAGTTACACACCACTTTGAACTTCTTTGAACTTTTTTAAAAGTATCGATACTTTGAAATACTATGTCATCCCTATACTTTGGATAGATTGTCGAAGCACATGCTTACACAAATGTTTTCAGTTTAATCGTCCTAGAATTGTGATAATACTCGTGAGTAAATAATGACAGTATCATAGGACTTTTGTTTTCAAAGTAATAAATACTATGGAAGGAAAAATAAAAAAGTGCATTCAGATATATTTGAAAATACATAATATTTAGTAGGTATACACAATATCCCATAAAAGAATGTATTGGATTCAAAGATAATAAAATTTGAGAAAATCTGCGCCTTGCTGAAGCTTATAACGTCATGTTTCGAAATTAAAAAAAATCCGAGTACCTCCGGAGATATTTGGGAAAACCGAATTTTCTCGATTTGATTTTTATTTTTTTCTGGCTCTATTTGAAAAAATATGACAATACAAATTTCACTTTCATAATAATTATGTCAAAATTAAATTAACAGTGACATTATTCCAAAAAAAAAAATGTAAAACCACGGGTATTTTCACTGGTAAGTACCATACGATCGAAAAAAAATGGCGTCAAAGACGGCTGCGGAATGACAATCCATAATAATTTTGGCGAGGTCAAGCCCTAGACTTCATTACTTGGCCCGTACTCTTCCCTTTTTTAACGGCGCTTACTGCCAGTTGGTCTTAAGAGGGTTGTAATTTATTATTATATTGAGTAAAAATTATTTTTAAATGTTTAAAATTCAAGCAAAAAATATTTGGAAATAAAATTGTGTCTGAAAACGTACTAACCTTTTTTTTATTCTTTCTATAATCAGTGTTAATTTTTGACAAGTTTTATGTCAACCGTTTTTTTCGATCATACGGTACAATTATTGTCTAATCTAACCCTCAAAAATTCTGGGTAAGCCACCAGTACTCCCATATTACATACCTTAAAGAAACTGCCAAATATATTCTTTGGATCTCCTAATATTCCAACAAACTGGAATTATACCACTTTTCCCGCCAAAATACTCTTGGAAATCGATTTATAGTTCGAAATTTACCCGCGCCAGAATCAATACCTACATCGATCGGCGCTCGCGTCGATGTTTAGCCTATCGCAGAATAGAACGCTTCTCGTTTGTCGATCGTCTGCGTCAGCGAACTGAACTGCACTGAACTCGAAAAGCGCGCGCAAATTGTTGACAAACAGAAAGAAGAAGACGACGAAGACGAATCGCACGTCGGCGGAGTGGTAGGCACAGCCGCAGACCAGAGATATTAGGAGCGATAGATAGAATTCTACAGTATGAGGAAAAAGCAGAACGTTCACTGGAGTAACAGACAGGGACACAGGAATAGCAAGGACTTCATCCAATGGATTGTCGCGGGGTTTTTAACAGAACACTGTCTCCTCATTGAAGTAGAGGTGGGCAAAGATTGAACGAGTCGTTCATTTGAACGAGTAGTAAAAATGAATCGTGAGATTCGATTCATTGCTTGCAATGCGGTTCCTTCAACTGAATCGTGGCCAGCACGGATCCATAAGATTTGAACGATGAGCCGTAAAAGAGTCGTGAGAATTAAACCGGATCACAATCCGATCGTTCGTTCAAAGAATCGTGAGAATTGATTCATTGCTTACAATACGGTTCATTCAATTGAATCGTGGCCAGAACGGATCCATAAGATTTGAACTATGAGCCGTAAAAGAGAGTCCTGAGAATTGAACCGGATCACAATCCGATCGTTCGTTCAAAGAGTCGTGAGAATTGATTCATTGCTTACAATACGGTTCATTCTACTGAATCGTGGCCAGCACGGATTCATAAAATTTAAACGATGAGCCGTAAAAAAGAGTCGTGAGAATTGAATCGGATCACAATGCGATCGTTCGTTTAAAGAGTCGTGAGAATTCATTCATTGCTTACAATACGGTTCATTCAATTCAATCGTAGCCAGCACGAATCCATAAAATTTAGATGAGCCGTAAAAAAGAGTCGTGAGAATTGAATCGGATCACAATGCGATCATTCATTGAAAGAGTCGTGAGAATTGATTCATTGCTTACAATACGGTTCATTCAATTGAATCGTAGCCAGCACGAATCCATAAAATTTAGATGAACCGTAAAAAAGAGTCGTGAAAATTGAATCGGATCACAATGCCATCGTTCGTTGAAAGAGTCGTGAGAATTGATTCATTGCTTACAATACGGTTCATTCAATTGAATCGTAGCCAGCACGAATCCATAAAATTTAGATGAGCCGTAAAAAAGAGTCGTGAAAATTGAATCGGATCACAATGCGATCGTTCGTTGAAAGTGTCGTGAGAATTGATTCATTGCTTACAATACGGTTCATTCAATTGAATTGTAGCCAGCACGAATCCATAAAATTTAGATGAGCCGTAAAAAAGAATCGTGAGAATTGAATCGGATCACAATGCGATCGATCGTTGAAAGAGTCGTGAGAATTGATTCACTGCTTACAATACGGTTCGTTCAATTGAATCGTAGCCAGCACGAATCCATAAAATTTAGATGAGCCGTAAAAAAGAGTCGTGAGAATTGAATCGGATCACAATGCGATCGTTCATTGAAAGAGTCGTGAGAATTGATTCATTGCTTACAATACGGTTCATTCAATTCAATCGTGGCCAGAACGGATCCATAAGATTTGAACTATGAGCCGTAAAAAAGAGTCGTGAGAATTGAACCGGATCACAATCCGATCGTTCGTTCAAAGAGTCGTGAGAATTGATTCATTGCTTACATACGGTTCATTCAATTGAATCGTGGCCAGCACGAATCCATAAAATTTAGATGAGCCGTAAAAAAGAGCCGTGAGAATTGAATCGGATCACAATGCGATCGTTCGTTGAAAGAGTCGTGAGAATTGATTCATTGCTTACAATACGGTTCATTCAATTGAATCGTAGCCAGCACGAATCCATAAAATTTAGATGAGCCGTAAAAAAGAGTCGTGAGAATTGAATCGGATCACAATGCGATCGTTCGTTGAAAGAGTCGTGAGAATTGATTCATTGCTTACAATACGGTTCATTCAATTGAATCGTAGCCAGCACGAATCCATAAAATTTAGATGAGCCGTAAAAAAGAGCCGTGAGAATTGAATCGGATCACAATGCGATCGTTCGTTGAAAGAGTCGTGAGAATTGATTCATTGCTTACAATATGGTTCATTCAATTGAATCGTAGCCAGCACGAATCCATAAAATTTAGATGAGCCGTAAAAAAGAGTCGTGAGAATTGAATCGGATCACAATGCGATCGTTCGTTGAAAGAGTCGTGAGAATTGATTCATTGCTTACAATACGGTTCATTCAATTGAATCGTAGCCAGCACAAATCCATAAAATTTAGATGAGCCGTAAAAAAGAGTCGTGAGAATTGAATCGGATCACAATGCGATCGTTCGTTTCTACGGCGCGGCGGTGATATAGGCATAGAGTCAGGAAACAATATTTAGACTTGAACAAAAGCCCTAAACAAACATCATTGGCATAAAATGCCAACGATAAGAAAGTTATTTACAAGAAAAAAAAACTTATTTATACTGTGTGCTTAGTACGGGATATGTGAATTACGTTTCAAGAAAACAGGAGAGTCTTTTTAAAAAATAAAGTTTTAATTTTATTTGATAAAGTACAAGATGTTTACTGTAAGAGCAAAGACAATGGAATGATTTTTAACAATGAGAAAAGAGTCTCCTCGGCTTGGTGAAGGCTTCGTGGAAACTGCAAGGACCGCATCTTCCCATCAGGATGGCCTGATCTTTTTAGCAGGTGTGCAGGAATCCGTGGGCGTAACTCCTCCTCCTTAAGACAAAAAGAAAATGGGGGCTTTCTTTTGGTTGGACCTCTTCGGGTTGATTTTCTTCATTCGTAGGGGCAGTTTTCTTCAGTCGAGCCAAAATAGGGTTGAAGATCTTTTTCTTGTATAAGACGAATACCAGGGTGAGGATAACCATGACAAACAAGATGATGGATATAATAGGGGTTGATTTCTCTGCTAAGCTTTCTTCCGATACTGGAATCAATTGATTAGCCATTTTTCGAAGTTGATAAATTTCCTCCATATTTATTCTTGAAATATTGATTGTTTCGTAATTATTTAATGTATTGATTTGTTCAAATTTGATCGATGGTAAAATAAGTGGTTTTCCTTCATCAATTTGAACATCATTGAAATACTTCTTGTTGTTTATTTCGATTTCACATTTCTCTGGTATTTTTATTAAGCTTGGCTTATCGATTTCTATGTATTGATCGATTTTACACTTGGAAAATATTCGATCTTTTCCATTTGGTAGTATTAGTACTTCGTTCTGTGTTATCTGCTGGACTACGGTTTCTTGGACATTGATATTGAGGGTGTCGCAATTTTCAATTGATTGACTTCGATTAGTTGAAGGGTACAGCGATCTTCAGGGTGGAAATCTTCGATACAGTAGAAAGTGTCTTCTAATTTCGGGCAAATACTTTCTTCGAATTGATTTCTGACTGCTCGTGCGAGTAGGGGTATTTAGGGATAAAAACTTTATGATTCTGGATGATAGGATATAAGTGATAAAAGGTAAATATATTCGATTGTACGATTGGGACATGTATTGCAAATATAAGCTTTGTATTTGAGAATGATATTTGTGTCCCAAAGAATTGGTAATAAGACAAGATATTTTTAAATTTTGGAATTTGATTTTCATTATAGATTGATTTTAAATAATTTAACATGTGTTCTAATTCAGAGCTAGGCAGAATCGAATTATGTAAAGTATTTAATTTTGCAAACATTATTGCATCTTCGATGTTGTCAAGAAAGGTGATAATGTTTTGACAATCTAGATTTATTTGTGTTAAAATTCCTTGAAGACTAATATAGTCGTGAAGATTACTGATTTGTTTATTCATTGCATTTTGAAATAGTCTTAATCCATAATTTAAGTTTTCTTGATTTTTACTAAGAATTGTGATAGTTTTATTATAATTGTTAATTAAATTTTTTGATAACGAAATTTGCATGTTTACTTCGTTTATAATGTTTTTGTGATCGTTTTTTAGTTTATTTATTATATTATTGTATCGTTCACCGTCGTCTGAGTCAAGAGTACCAAATAACCATTTATTTGCCTTTCCTACGATGTTTAATAAACCTCTTTTACTTCGTATATGTGGATGAAGATTTTTAATTTATTTAATGTTATTTGAGTTAATGTTTCGGTCCTTAAAAAGAATATTTTGGGATAACCCGTGATAAGAAATAGGGTTAGAACTATTTTCTTGATCTATAAAATTCTTAATAATTAAAAACTTACTTTCTATATCATTAAATTGATTAATAATAGTACCTAAGTCTATAAAATGTATAAATGTATGTTTACTATAAACTAGTTTAGATTCACCTAACTTAAGGGTAATAAGTAATTATTAAGGGTTGTTATTTGGGTGTCGTCCATGCTGTGAACTTGGACCAGCGCTGCAATTATCAGCAGGGTGATTTTGATCATTTTCAACCTGTAATGAAATATTTTGTTTAGGCTTTCTTGCGCTGTTTTTATGGTAAAACCCTTTATTTGTCTCAATTTTAATATCTGTTTCGTTTAAAACAGAGAGCTTTTTAAATTTTGGAAGATCTTTCCCACGATTTTTAGTTTTTATGTACGCCGTATCTGCGTTAAGGTATTTAGGTGGGTCTATTCTATCTTCGTTTCTTTTGTTTATAATTTGTTCTTTTTATTATGATTATTTTCCTGAATTTGATCGTAAAGTTTCTTAGTTGTTTCTTTATGATTTTGTACATAGTTTGATATAATTATATTGTCATTTAAATCGAAGGGGTTGTTAGTATTTATGTGTCCTTTGATTATTTCGAAGGGTGTGAATTTTGTGACACTGTGTATAGCGTTGTTATATCCCAAAACTGCACGTTTTATTAATTGATTTGGTGTAAAATTATTATTTTCTTCTTTTAAACATCTATAGTGTTCAATAAGGGTTGAATGAAACCTTTCTACGGGCGAGTTTGAGTTGCTATTCTTTGGAGTGGTATAATGTAGATCTATTTTATATAATTTACAGAAGTTTTCTAGTTCTTTATTTTTAAATTCTGTTCCACTATCCGTAGTGATTTTTAAGGGTAATCCGTGATGTGTAATAAAGTTAAATAATTGTTCGATTACTTCGATTCCTGAAAGAGTTTTCAAGTGATAGGCTTGTCCGTATCTTGAGAAGGTATCGATAATAGTTAAATAAATCTCGTTAGCTATTTTAAAAGTATCGACATGGATATGTTCGAAAGGTTTAGAACATGTGGGTGTTAGATTAAATTTTATTACAGGGGGACTTCTGTCGTATTTATTCTTTTGACACGTTTCACAGTTATTTATGAAATTTTCGATGTCGTTTAGCATTTTTGGCCAATAATATTTAGCTGACAATGCGTTTTTCATTTCTGTTATTCCACGGTGACAAGTTTTAGTGGTATGGTACATGTTTAACTTCTCTATCTGATCGTCTTGTTTTTCTATGTCTTGTAAAAATCTATTAGCTTGAACAAATTTAAAGGAAGAATTTTTAAATAGATTTTGAAGAGTTACAGTGAAGAATTTTGCGAAATTATCGTCTCTAAAATACAACGCGTATGTTTGTTTTGGATCGATAAATTCTTTTAATAATTTAATAATATATTTTTGGTGGTATTTTTAATAGATATGGTTACATAAAGTCGAGTATTTTGAAAATGTGTCATATCGACAATTAATATTTTCGATATCACCTGTTGTTAAAATAATTTGATGTTTAAATACATTTATTGATTTTTTTCAGATATTGGTAAATTAAAAATAGGATTTTCTAGAGATGTATGTATTGTCTCTAGGTCTGTCGATGTTTTACTAGATTTTTTACTAGGAGTTTTAAAAGGTGGTCGAATTTGTATATCAGATATTATATTGATTTTATTTTTGGGTTTCGTTAATTCTGGTCCCAAAATTTCTGATACTATCGAAGGGTCTAATTGTGAATACTGTTGTAAATCATTTAAGAAGGTATCTATGACATCATCTGCGTCTCCCGAATTGTTTGCAATTGATTGAGTTTCGAGTGCATTCAGATCTTGTATGGGGTTTCTTGACAAAGCGTCAGCTGCTTGATTTAACTTACCCTTTTTTGTACTGGATTTTGTAGTCAAATTCCTCGAGCTTTAATCTCCAACGTACAAGTCTTGAATTTGGTTCCTTGGAAAATAACCATTGTAAGGGTTTATGATCTGTGTTAATTACAAATTTTTGTCCAAATAAGTATGGTCGAAAATATTTGCAGCTCAAACAATCGCTAGCAGTTCTTTTTCGATCGTAGAATAATTAATTTCGGCTGAATTTAGGGTTCTTGATGCATAGCATATTGGATGGTTATTTTGTGATAAAATAGCACCAATAGCATAGTTAGAGGCGTCTGTAGTTAGTTCAAAGGTCTTCGTAAAATCTGGGTATGTTAGTACGGGCTCTGATGTTAAAACATTTTTTACATAAATTGATACTTTCGATGAATTCTTTGGTATGGACTATTTTTTGTGTTCTTCTTCAGACATTGGGTGAGAGGCTTTGTAATTTTAGCGAAGTTCTTTATAAATTTACGGTAATAACCAACTAGTCCAAGAAATGATTTTATTTCTCTTGGTGTCTTGGGTATAGGGAATTTTTTTATTGCTTCGATTTTGTTCTTGTTTGGTTTTATTCCTTCTGCCGTTATGATATGGCCTAAAAAATTCCACTTCCTTTCTCAAAAATTCCGACTTATCTAGTTGTATTATTTTTTAGTCTAGCTTCTCTCAGTTTTTGAATACTAATTTTAGGTTTCTTATATGTTCGTCTAGTCCTGTGCTGAAAATAATTATATCGTCCATATATACCATACAGATTTTATTCTGAATATCCTTCAAGATCTCGTCCATCACACGTTGAAATGTAGACGGCGCGTTCTTTAAGCCAAAGGGCATACGTGTGTACTCATAATGTCCTCTGTCTACAGAAAAAGCGGTCTTCTCAATGGAGTTCTTTTCCATTTCGATCTGATGGAAACCATTGGCAAGATCTAGTGTAGAAAAATAGTTACACCTACCTAACTTATCTAGGATGTCATTAATGTTTGGTATAGGGTATCTGTCGTCTATCGTTTTTTCGTTGATTTTTCGGTAATCTACAACTACTCTCCATTTTTGTTTCCCGGACGCATCCATCTTTTTTGGAACTATCCATATGGGCGACGACCAAGGGCTTGATGAAGGTCTTATTATACCCTTGTCTAACATTTCGTTAATCTGTTTTTTGATTTCATTCGTGTGTACATATGGGTATCTATATGACTTAGAATGTACGGGTATTTCATCTTCTGTCCTGATATTATGTTTTACTTTTGATGTGAATGTTAATCTATCTCCTGGCTTATAAAATATATCGGAGTATTCTTTGCACAATTTGGATATTTCTCTTCGTTCTTCGGTATTCATATGATTTGTCCTTATTAGTTCGTCTATTTCAGTGTTTGTCCTGTTTAGATGGTATTGTTCCATCTCTCTGGAGACATTTTCAAATGTGTATAGTTCACAAACATTTGACTCGAATTTATCTACAGGTATTGGATCTTGTAGTGTTATTGAAATGGTCCTATCCGTGTAATTTTGTATTTCTACAGGGGCAAAACCGTCCTTAGCGTAAGATAAAATTTGGGGAAAATAAAGTTCATTAATTTTACCTGGTTTAGTAAGAATTTCTCCCTCGAAAACACTGACGGGTAAATTTTTAATAAACTTTTCATAAGGATTTACACTAATTGAAAAATTTACTTCATAAGGCTGTCTAAATTTAAAAGGTATCTGAATATTATTTCCAATCAATTTTTGATCGACTAGGTTAATATTTAGATTCATTTGGCAAAGATCATTTAAACCAATCACTCCGTCAAAGTAATCGTGAAAGTCAAAAAGTATAAAATCAATATCATGATTGATACCGTAATCGAGAAGAATCGGTACAGTGGCTTGAAATTTCGTTTGTTTACTACCTAAAGCTGTTTTTATATTATTTGTTGTTTGATAAATACAATTTGGAAATTTTTCTTCTATAATCGAAGGTTTTATTATCGATTTTGTGCTTCCTGTATCTATTAATAGTTTCAAAGGCGGGTTGATAGTTTCTATATAAGGTAAGGCGTTATTCGATGAGATATTTATCTCAATCAGCTCTGTTGATTTGTTGGCCCGGTATCTTGAAAATTTTGTTCTTGGGTCATTTCTTCGGTACCTGGTTGAGTGTATTGATACTCATTATATTGATTATTGTCAATATATTGATTAGTATCTTCGTCTTGATTGTAATCTGTTGTATTCTGATCACAATAATTTTCTGTAGAATCCGTGTAGTTTTCTTCTGTACTACAATCATTATTGTACAATTCTTGGAAATTTAAATTCAGATTTCTATCGAACATTCTGTTCCGATTATAGGAGTTCTGCGAAAATCCTCTACTACTATTTAAAGTGGGTATCCTGGAGGTTGTTGACATTGGCTCCGGTTTTGGTAATTGTCCTGGTGGTATAGGCTTAGGTTTAAACACGTTTACAGGAGGTCCAAAACTTCTCGGTTTGTTGGAAACTTTTTGTGGTGGAACTTGTCTAGTTTGAATATTTATTGGCTGACAAGGCCATGCCGGTTTATTTTGGTGATTTTGGTGATTATAGTTAGTATTGTTAAAATTAGGTACATTATTTTGTCGATAATTACTAAAATTATTTTGGGGGTTTTGATTATTAAATGAATTATTCGGATTATTTTGATTATACGAATTAAAGTTTTTGGTTGCCAAAATTATTCGTATTATGTTTTGGATTTTGAAAATTATTTTTTGGTTTATCAAAAACGTTATTACACTGGCCATAAAGTCGCTCAAAATTCTCAAATTCGGTTACGTACGCAATTGCGTCTTCGAGACTTTTGGTGTTTTTATATGCATGTTATTTTTAAGCGTCCCTGTACAACCAGCTATGAAAGTGTTTAAGGCTGTTTTATCAAAGTAACTAATGTGACATAATTTTTGTTCCCTATTTAAATTTGTATCATTACTAACCCTTTGTATGACATTGCTTCTTAACAATTGTAATCTACTCCCGAAATTTAACAAGTGTTCGTTTTTAAAAGGCCTAGTTCTGGTCAGTTCTTGTACCAAACAATCGATATCGCGACGATCAGAAAAACATTGTATTAAAGCATTTTTAAACTAACCCAATCATTGAGTTCGGCGCGATTACCGACCATCACCTCAGCTCTACCTATTAATTTTTCTTGTATACATTCGAAAATATGTTTTTCCAAATCTGGACTATTCATAGAAGAATAACTATCAATAAAACTTTCACATCTCTTTATAAATTTGTTTAAAGTGTTACTATCTCCGTCAAAATTTCTTATATTGTCCAATTTAGATTTAAACAATTCCCAATTTATTTTTTAATTCGGTCATTTTGGTAGAAATAGTACTACTTTTCACTGGATTTTTGGAAAAGATAAATTGTCAAATTTACCTATAATATCGTCTAAATCGGTCATTAACTTATGATCTAAGAAAATAAAATATATTTAATTTTATATAGCAGTTAAATTGTTATAACTAAAATCAAATATTACGTTTTTATATTAAAAAGAAAATTACGTTCTTTTAGTATTATTATATGATAAAAAGTATTTTTATTTTAGATTTATTTAATATTGATTATTGATTGATTTTCCTAAAAACTATTCTTAAAATAAATTCTCACAATGAGTAGCGAAAGGGGTTGCGCAATGCAAAGCTTAAATTATCCCAACCGAACACCTTAACCAGAGGGCGGAATGGGGCGAAAAGGAAAAATGCACTTACAGTTTGATGCCGAAGTACGTCGTTTTTTTCTTTTCCTGATTCCCTGTCGTTGTTGTTGTGGACTCTGCTGCCGTTTTCTGGGGTTGTTCTTTCTCGATCCGTGCTTAAGGGTAGATACCACAAGTGGAAAACTAGTCCCGATATTCGCTCGATTTTCTAGGATCTCCACCGCACAGATCCTACCGACTGCGCCAATTACGTTTCAAGAAAACAGGAGAGTCTTTTTTAAAAAATAAAGTTTTAATTTTATTTGATAAAGTACAAGATGTTTACTGTAAGAGCAAAGACAATGGAATGATTTTTAACAATGAGAAAAGAGTCTCCTCGGCTTGGTGAAGGCTTCGTGGAAACTGCAAGGACCGCATCTTCCCATCAGGATGGCCTGATCTTTTTAGCAGGTGTGCAGGAATCCGTGGGCGTAACTTGTGTAAGGTATTTAATTTTCACGTTAATATTTTTGTTAAAATAATATTACCGACTATAAACCATTAAATGTCGGAATAAAAGACGAAATCGTGTTTTTATGCAACTCCAAATAAATATTGTTGGCCTCTGCTCAATATGATAAAAAAGACATCAGCGATGGTTAAAAAATGAAGATCGCTGTCATTTTATATGTAAAATTATATGGGGAATGTCATCGATGTTCATTTCCAAGCTAACTGGATGCCATTTTTTTCGATCATGCGGTATTATATACTATTTATTAGGATTACTAAATCGAAATTAAAATATGGCTCTAAAAATATTAAATTTGTATCAAGAAGTCTTTAATAAATAATAGTATGATCGAAAAAAAATGGCGTCCAGTTGGCTGGTAAATGACGATCGATGACATTTCCCATATAAATTTACATATAAAATCACAGCGATCTTCATTTCATAGCCATCGCTGACGCCGTTTTTTCTCGATCATACGGTATTATTGATAATCCAATTACGCCAGTGTCATGAAGTGTTGAAAAACAAATGAAAGAACTGTATATTTCTTTTTCTGGTTCCTTAAGTAATTGTCCTGCCAAATTATCGCCGGTAGTGCCAGTTACGATTCTTGTTTTTATGAAACGTAAATTGTGCATGTGGTTCGTTTAAATGAACGAATCGTAGGAGTCGATTCTATATGAGAAATTGAATCGTGTGATTCGATTCACTAAAAAGAATAGTAATGCCCATCACTACGTTGAAGACTTCAGTAGATTGAAGCTAAGAAACAACGGCGACTGCAGATTTTGTGGGTAAAATGGGGTACCATCAGAACAACTCATAACTCGCCAAGTCGATAACCATTCTTGCTATAAACTTTGATACGACTGATATTGGAGATAGAAAACTAACCTCTGTAAAACCGTCTCAGATACTGGTTTTTGTCAAAGCCCTGAGACTGTATGATGGGTTATAACTCCCCCCTTTCCCGTACAATCTACATTGGTAATTTGAAAAAAAGACATTTCCTAACAGTTCCCTACCTTCATGAAGTGGTACTTTACACGGAAGATTAATGAAACTCCTATGTGTAAAATTACTCTTTTTAAGGTCTATAAAGCGAAAACGTATGAACTTGGACGGATCAGATTTAAAAGCGAAATGGAAAGAGACGATTATGGTGGTTGGGACTGGTTTTTCGATGAAATTTGCCATTTAGTTCTTTTTGCTTTGGGTCTCGGGCTGAAAGTATTAAAGAAGGTACGACCCAGGAACAAACTGGCAGAGGTACTTTGATGCTTTAACGAGAAAGCTGACTGGATTTACACTTTTACTACTAGAAATATTAAAACTAATAGATAGAATAAAATGGATTGAATAACAGAGTCAAATCCCTCAAACGGCAATAGGCAGGACACCTGCTTGGTACCCACGAGGAATTTAGAGACCTAGAAGAAGACCGAATCTGAGATGGGACCATGATATTAGGAAATTAGCAGGGGTAACTTGACCCCCGCATACTGTGTTTCCCATCAGGACAAATTTAATAGAGGACCTGAGTTCGGACTACATGACAACAAATTACCTATAACAGATGCGAAAGAACACCGAATTACGCGTTCAGGTTTCTGTGACCTTCAGAAAGAGTTCATAGACAATCCGCATCAATGTATAGTTTGGGTTATTATTTGTTTGGGTGAAAATATTCTGCACCAATATGTTATCGAGGCATATAATCTCACAGTAATTTAATAGATTGCTCGTCATATTATATCAGTTCGTAGGAGATTAGGAAAAAAAGATATTTATAGTATAAAAAATTAATTTATTTAACAAAATTTAATTAAAGATGTGACAAAATAGTTACTTTTCTATCGGTTCTATCGGACTTTTTTCGACTATATAAATCTTAATTTTTGTAAACTTTAATGCATAAAATATTTTCAATCTAATAAATAATTTAATGATGTAAATAAGAGGAAATTTCTCACATGGGTGGTCAAATTCTATAGTTTTCATTATATCAAACAGCCTCTGAATGTTTTCTTCAGTGCAAAACTCATCAAAATTTAATATAAATAATTTTTCCAGCCTGTAAATAAAAGGAACAAATTTTTCCACTTTCATCATCAAAGGCTTTTAAATAGGTAAATAATTTCAAGTTATCCAGAGATTCGGATTCTTTTGCAAATTTTAGACAAATATCACATTGATGTATTTGAAGACCCTTTTAATTGATGTAGTCAAACATAATTAAAGGCATTTTGAGTTGAAAACATTTCTCAGAGGCTGTTTGATATAATCAAAACTATAGAATTTGACCACCCATGTGAGAAATTTCCTCTTATTTACATCATTAAATGATTTATTAGATTGAAAATATTTGATGTATTAAAGTTTACAAATAAAGATTTATATAGTCGAAAAAAGTCCGATAGAACCAATAGAAAGGTACTATTTTGTCACATTTTTAATTAAATTTTGTTAAATAAATTAATTTTTTATACTATAAATATCTTTTTTTCCTTATAAATAAACACATATGTATCCCATTTTAAATAAGATATACAAATTACCAAAACTTAGAAATAACAGTTCAAAAGTTCAACAAAAATCCTACACCCGTTTTTAAAAAGAAACATATAACCACGCACTATGTCATTCCAGCAAGCGAATACTACACAGCATAGGTTTCCGGACTAAACGACTGGTGTATTTACACCACTCGATAGGCGTGTGGGTTTCCGATGCAGTCGCTTTCTTTCGCATCTAGACAAGAAGAAATTTTTAGAAATTTTAGCTTTTAAGCCGCTTCAGCATCAAAGGCTATTTAGCGGCGTATCATCTGCTACTTTAGTTCGGTACAATATTTGACAAAAAATAAAAACTAAACAACACGTTTATAGACAGATTGTATATGTTAACAGTACAGACATTGATTTTGTAAAAATAAAGTAAATGGTACAGAACAACATAGAATAAAACAATAAAACGTAAAAATATGTACAATTTAATTAGTAATTGGTTGCTTTAAACCAAAATGTAGCTTTTTAGATACCTATATTTTAGATATATATCCCGATCTTTCCAGAAAATCAAAAAGATTTGGTTGCTCACTTGTAGAAAAAATAACTGACATGTCTGACGAAAGATTGCAGGCCTCTCTTAGGTTAATTAACTGACTACATTCCTTAAGGATATGTTTGACAGTTAAAGGATTACTACATTTATCACGTAGAGGCGGTGGTTGGCCCTTAAGCAAAAATTGATGAGAAAACCTACAATTAGACAAGAAGAGATGCAATGAGTATCTTATTATGGTGCGTTTAGACTTGAGCACGCACAAGCTGAGCGTCGAGCTCTCGGCTCCGTTCAAATTAAAAACTTATTTTTCGACGAATGAAGTGATCCATTTGTGTGCGCACAGCAGAGTTGTGTTGGCGAAAATAATGGACGACCAAGAAATAGTCGAGGCTGCAGTCATTGTTATGCACAGCTTAATTATTAAAAAGGAGAAAAATCGAAAACATCGTCGCTGGTGGCAAACCCAAATTTTTAGAAATCGATAAAATTTACTGCAACAACTTAGTGTCTGAGGAGGGCTATGATCAGTTCAAAAACTTTAGAAGAATGACCAGACCCGACTTTGAATATTTACAAAATTTAGTAACACCAAATATTACGAACAAAAGATACAAATTTTAGAGTAGCAATTTCATTAATATCGAGATATTCAATATTAATTTTATTTACAAGATCTTGCCATGCGTTTTTTTTTTTTGATTTTTTAATAATACAAAGAATGTTTAACATCCCATAATATAGGCAACTTTTCATATTCTTTAATTAATAATAACGAAGATTGATTGATCCACTCCATAATTTTAATAAAGAAAACGAAAAAATCACAGACAAGACACAAAACATTAGACGATAAAAAAAATTCCAAGGCTCCTTGATTAAGAATTAGTGTTTCTAACATAGCCATATGGCAGTCTAGATTGAATTTTAAAATACGATTTTTGACTAAGCGAGAATGTCAAAAGTTGACATATGATACGTCATTCTATTCAGAATGTCATTTTCTACCGAATAAAATAAAAAAAATACCGAGAGCGCCATTTAAAAATTAATAGTTCTAGTAATTTCCGGTGAAACAGGAAGTGATCAAAAACAATTGACTACGTCAATCAATCCTAATTTATGTCAAATACTAACATACTAAATCTCGTTTTTTTATCTGAAAAAATAAAAAAGTTATAGGGGTGAGCCACTTTTCAGACGCACCCGGTATAGGAATATTACAAGACAAGTAACAAGTAAATTTATTATGAAATACACATTTTTTAAAAAAATTCACAAAGAATATTGGTGAATATAAAGATATATTATAACATAATTTACATACATGCCACTAGGGATGGGTAAATTTCATTTTTCACTTTATGTTGAAATTTCATAATGAAATTTTCACTGAAAGACTGAAATTTTGGAAATTTCAGTAAAAATTTCAAATTTCAAATTTTCAGTGAAAATTTCATAAATTTCCTGAAATATTGACAATTAAATATTTCACCTTGGAACTTTCATTGAAATTTCATGAAAATTACAATTTTGTTTTAAAATTACAAAAATGTTTTTCTAAACGAATTGCATTTTTGTAATAAATTTCATTACAAAATATGCACTTCACTTTTTTGGTATTATTTTGAACATTAGAGAAATATTTCCAAATACTATTTTTGGGCTTAACCATTATTTCTTTAAAAATTGGAATCAACACAGGTCACAAGTAGGTTAACAGGTCACAGAATAAATTTTACGAAATGTGAAACACAAAAAATGCACAAAAATAACACATCTAATAATACATCAACATTTTCAACACAAATCATAACCTCTATCTATCTACATTTACTCCGGTTTTTCATTTGTCAATGTCAAGCGCCGGTCCTCTTCAGACGCGCAAGTACCTAAATCGAGAAAATCAACGATCGATACTTACGTCGATACGGTCGACATACGAACACGATAAAGGAGTTCGCGAGGTTTATGAAAATTTCACTTGAAATTTCACCTGTAAGTTGAAAATTCACGATACATTTCTGAAAATTTCACCTCTATGCTGAAAAATTCGAATTGAAACTTTCACTTGAAATTTCAATGAAATTTCACTTTTTTAAAATAAGAAAATTTCACATTGGAAAAGTTGCCGACATGAAAATTTCATTTGAAATTTTCAAGTGGCACAACCCTACATGCCACAAATTAGCCATACAGCGACTTTACAAAGGAGTTGTAAAATTAAAGGACGGATGGTAAATTTACTACAATAATCTGTGGCAAGAAATAACCCTTAATATTGTTACTAAATTCACAAATTATTTTTTTCAGTGACGCACGACTAACTCCGGTGTAAACTAAGCCATTCGATGCGGATGCGTCTGGTATACATGTGCGAAATAAGAGGAGAAAAATACGATCAGCGGTCCGCGGCAGCACAGCCGCATCTTCCCCAGAAGAAAGAGAGACGAAAAAGAAGAAGAGGAAGAGAATACGAAAGGTCGACCGAACATGTCGGCGTAAAAATAAAACGATAATCAGGAATTTCTACCTGCACAAGAAGCGGAGGCTGCTTCTTCTGCTGCCGAAGCCGCTAAAGACGGGACGAACAAGTCTCTGAGATGACGAGGAGCAGCCTGCGGAGGGCAGGTGCCGAACCGGTAGAGTCGCAGCGGCAGGTCAAAAAGGCCAAGGTCCCACATCGAGATATTAGTCACAATTATCCCTTGCTTCTTTTTTATTAAAATTACTAGCTGATACATGCCCACAGTGCCCACTTCGCTGTCCGCAAAACGTAATTTGGAACGATATTTTCTTTATATCTTTTGCTATTTTGGTAGGTATACAGTATCCGGCAACTATTGTCTGTAGCTCCTAGAATAAAAAATTGGCGCCGGGAGGCACGAATAGCCACCCATACTAAAATATGTTAATAAAAAGTTGGTAGGCAGTTCTATTAGTTTCAAAGTAAAGGAATTTTTCCAATTTTTTTTATTTCAAAAACTGCGACTTTGACTGATTTTGATGTTATTACAAATTTTGCTGCAAATATTATTCCTAATCTTAAATTGAAAACCGCGTTTCGCTAGCTACTGTAATTTTGGAGTTACGATTTTTTTAAATTTTTAACCCCCTCCCATACCCCCTTACCAACCCCCCACCCCCACCAAAAACTAATGGCCAGATTCTCGGGTGCCACAGAATTTTTGTACCAAATTTGGTTAAAATCGGTTTAGCGGTTTTTGAGTTACCTATCGTGTTACAGACGGACAGACAGACAGACATTTATGACCGAAATAACTCATTTTGAGTGAAATTAAAAAAACTTCTTTTTTGCTGATCTTTGCTAAAAATAAAAAAAAAATTTTGTATTTAACGTATTTCAAAATTTTTAATGGCTTTATGACGAAAAGGCGTATCTCGATTTTTGGCGATTTTGAGATATCAACGTCATGACATGCCCAATGGGCCATATTTTAACATAGCGAATTTGCGCATCTCAATATTGTACCTTTTTCATTTTATATTAGTTTAAAAATTTGCCCCATCTCGTTATGACGAAGAGACGTATGTTGAGTTAAGGCTCTTTGTTATATCAATTATTGTTATACCAATTGTTATACCACAAGAAAGATGGAATTTGAGATAGGTCCTTTTGTTTTAAGTTATGAAAATGCATGCTAGAAAATCACACCATTCTACCTAATTATTTTCTGACGGTTGCTTGGGACAAAATAAAACTTCTATCATGGCAGCAGCTCTCTTTTACAGTGTGATTTTAGAGTCTATTTTTTTGCCAAAAACCATTGTTAGAATGAGCTAGACTCTGCACATAGCTGTATCGGGTATGCAAAAGATTGTCCGAGAATAAATGGCCGCAAAGGAAAATTTTATCGAAAGCAAAACAACGAAACGAAAATTGCCCTATTGGAAAAAAAAATTCCCCAAATCATAATTTCTCTAAGAACATTTTAGCGAACCAAAAACTTGCCCGAAAAATACAATCATTTTCATCTCATTATCATTGTCAGGCCATTGGCATTGTCATCCCTACCAATTTTTGGAAAATTTTATTTATTTTGCCTATCATCATATGGAAAGTCGAATTTGTTATCATTGAACAGGGAAAACAGAAACTGTTACTCCACAGTTATTTGTATAAAAAAAAAACGAATGAAGAAACATGTTTTGTTTTTGTTTAGTTTGGTTTTTATTATATGGACCGTGAGTTTAAATGCCCTGTATTGATGCCCTCAATTAACTAAAAAATTACTAAAAATATATTAGTTAAAAAATGCATTTTTGTATAAAAAACAATATTATTAAAATAAGCTAGATAAGAGTATTTTAATTGATTATTGCCTTTGCTTCTGGCATGAAAATTGTCTTTGTTTTCAGTTGATCTAATCCAACGCGAATAAAAGTATTTAAAAATATTTGTTTCTGATTTTTTGGCGATTTTCAGATTTTTTTTTGTATGTATGTATTGTATTTTCTTGTAAGTATTCCATAATGTAAATATTGTATCATTTTTTTTCTTATTAAAAACACTTTACCGTCATTTTTAAATTTATTTTCCATGGGCGTATGTATACTATTCGTTCGGAAATAAATTTATTATTATTATAACAAAAAGGCCTATCTCTATTAAACAACTAGAAATAAATTATTTATTAGAATTTACGCTCAATTTATCTTCAGAACGTTTCCTCAATGTCTCCGTTTAAGTGTTAATACAAAAACTATTAAAAAATTAAAGACTTTACATTTATTGGCCAAATAAAGTAAGTGATTTTCTTTAAATTGCTCTCCTGAAAAATAGCAAAAATCGAGATACGCCTTTTCATCATAAAGCCGACGAATATGGCTATTTCAACGGTAAAATACGAGAGAAAAATCATTGGGTGGCTTTGATAAAAATTTGCTGTGAAAAATTAAATATGAAATATAAAACCGCGAATATCTGCGAAACCGTTAACAATTTTGAAATACTCTAAATACGAAAAATGCTAATTTTTTAACTCTCCATCAGTTCTAAATATCATTTAAAAAAAAATCATCTCCGTCATTTAAAAAAAAAAAACGAAGAAAAATATTTTGTATTTTAGAAAGTTTGGTGTAGAATTTTGAACATCCTGTATGATTTATGATTACCATATTTATAGCGAAGCAAGTACAGACCATCTAAAGTCAATATCTAATATAGTTTTGATTTCACGACAGCTCTTGTATTTTTAATAATTTTTTTAAGAAAGACTGAAAAATATATATTTTTTATTTTCTTATAAATATTTCTGAATCTATCGAAATACATTTACTCATAATATATTAAGATTATGTAAAGTGATCTGGGGGGGGAAAGAAAGCCAAAAATGCCATGATATACAGTGTATTCCATTTAAAAAAATCATCCCGATCCATTCACACTTTTTTCAGTTACCCTATAGAAGTTAAATTTTTTTCCTGAAATACATCCTCGTACATACTTTTTTATAATCCAATAAAATTGTCATTTGAAAAAAAAATACGGGCAAGCTGATTTTTTCAGAGTTTGTCAGCGGCTGTCTTCTGAGTGTAAAATATACAAAATCGGAAATTTTCCCCTTGCGGTTTATGAGCTATAGGGGTGTTTTTTTAAACTGTACTACAACAAAATAATTAGATGCAAATTGTACATAAGAACATTCTCTATAAGTTCGCCTAATGATTTTTTTTTATAAGTTTATTATTTCCGGACTTTCCCAACTTAACCTCATGATTTTTTTTGTAGCTTCATTATTTTTGGAGATAGCGTCCAGTTCATAGTTCTGCAAATTTACAAACTTAAAGGTGTTCATATTAAAATTACATGCAAACTCTTTTTACTAAAAAGAAAAATTTCTTGCAAATAAAACACGAATCCATTTTCCAACAGCACTTGTGAATTTCCTGAAAAAAAAAGACATTTAAATTTAAAGCTACCACCACTTGTTCATGATCTGGGCGCTATCTCCAAAAATAGTCAAGTTACAAAAATAGTTCATAAGGCAAAGGTATATGTACTCTTATTTTGAACGAGTTTCCTAGGGTGAATTTGCTGAAAAAAGAGTAAGTTGTTCATGAACTGGACGCTATCTCCAAAAATAATCAAGCTCCAAAATAAATTAATGAGGAAAAGTTGCTTGTCCATTTATTATGAACAACTTTCATACGGGTCAATTTGCTGTAACAAACTTTTTGAAAACCAACCCAAAGGGCTCATGAAACGGCCGCTAAGTCCGGAAATAATAAACTTATAGAAAAAATTCATTAGGGGAACTTATAGAGAATGTTCTTATGTACAAATTGCGTCTAATTATTTTGTTGTAGTACAGTTTTAAAAAAAAACACCCCTATTGCTCAGAAGACAGTCGCTGAGGAAAAAATCAGCTTGCCCGTAATTTTTTTTTCACTCTACACGGCGATACAATTTTACTGGATTATTAAGGTTTACACTTAAAAACAACATTCTCAGGTTTTTTATTCTAGGAGCTACAGATGCACGACGTACTATTGTTGGACCCTGTATAATTTTTACAAAAATAATTTTGAAAATAAGGACAATGAACCGGTCATAACGATGTTCAATATAGAATATTATGCATTTCTGATAAGGTACAAATTTCAACCAAAAACAAATAAATACAAAAATACCAGCGGATTACATTTTAATTGCAATTTCTCAATACCCTCTGATTATACTCATATTAATTTTTAAAAAAATTCCACATAACGAATATAAATAAACAAAGCTAATAATTTAATTTAATAAAATATTTCAGCATTGTTTGTAAATTTATATACAGAGTGACAATGTAAAAAGGGGGTAACAATGGGAAATAATATACAGTACTATGTCTTTACAAAAGGAAAAACTTTTTTATTATTGACATTTTGAGAAAAATACATTCTTAAAAATGTCTGCTTGTTCTAAAATGGTTAATCCCGTTTGAACTTTCTAAATTTCCATACCGTTTTAGAGAAAATTAAGAAAACCATGAAAATATAGTTGATTTTTTTCTTGGAGTTGATAGACAGAAATTATATCAGTCCCCATCATTGTAAAAGCCACGGTAACGCCGTTTTTTTTATCATGTAGTACACTCTGGTTTTAAACTTATATTTTTCACGCTCTGAGCTTTTAAAACAGGTAGAAAAATACCTTAAGTCTGGCCCGAATACAATAATTAATAACCATAATACTCATAGGTACTAAATTGCCATGAAATTTTAGTCTGACATACAATAAAATAACGTTAAAATATTAATGTCACATGTACAAACGTACATGCTGTATATAACCGTGAGTAGAATATTAAACAACCACAAAAACAGAACTAACAGTTATCAAATAACGTTACTTAGGTGTAGTCACAAAAATTGTCCCATCTATTTACTAAAAAAATAATTAAAATTCACGAGTTAATTGTAATAAGTTATTTAAAAAAAACACAAATTGTACCTGATAATAAGCATAAAAATTTCGAATTATTGTACACCAACTTGAATTTGTATTTCGATCGACTTGTTCAAGAGAAAGTGATAGTGAATAATGACAACAACTTTCAGCTTCACTAAGCCACACTAAGAAAAATTTTCTTTCTACCAATTTATATACGCAAATATTCACATTCTACACTGTTTATATCTTTTTAAAATCATCCTTTAACTCAAAATAGCAAAAATTCTGACCCGAGGTCAACGACCTTCGAAGATTTATATGTCAAAATTTGACATATATTCTTTTTTTTTCGAACATTATTAAGCAAATTTATAAAAAAAGCTTACCTTAATGTCTCGAACAACCTGAACCTCCTTCTCTGGAGAATCTGGCATTTTCACTCAGTTAAATAAATCGCGAAATGCTACCGAAAATGTCTGGCCCTTGGGGATAATTTCATCACCGCCCTTAAACACAGTCCTAACCCATGATACAAAGAATACATGGTATGATATTGCGCAGGTTGGTCACTACGTCACAGGTGATAAACGGTACCATTGGTCGGCAATCTCCGCGCGCCAATTTCAAATTGTCAAACAGATGACACAAAAAATGTGAAAATAATTTTTCAAATGTCAAGCTCCATGATTTGACATAACTTTTGGGGTTATGTCCTAATTCTTCCCTATTTTAGGTCTTTTTTTATTAGTGGCAATTGAACAATACGGATATTTTTTTGTATAGCGTATGACGTCACAGGTGGTATGCGCAAACTTAACGAAATTGGAGCCGCTATCGATCATACCTTGTTTTCTTTGTACCATGGTCCTAACCTCTTCATCTAACAAAACCGATCAATTTTGATAGTTAGAAACGATAAAGAACTGAATTTTAGTGAAAAAGGAATCACAGTACCTCAAAGCTATCCGAATATACACATAAATATCCAAAATTCTGCTTGTAATTTACAAAATAACGATTTTTTGTGCTTGTAAACAAAACAAAAACGAAACGGCAGAAAGACAGGTGATAAGATTACAACGCTGCCAGATTTGTAAAGGGTGAGTTTTTATATTGATTAAATTTATAATCAATTGTATTTTGCATCTACCACTAAACGATAACTTAAAATTAGTTTTTTACATGACTTTTTGTTAATTATTTTGACCGTTTGTGTTAAAATTCTATAGGATATTGAGAAAATTGTTATTCCTTTAGACTGCTAAACATGACAACCCTGCTAAGCCGTCTATTTTGATTTTATTTGAAATCTTAAAAATAAAAGCAATCATAAAATATCTTTAATATTACTACAATAACAGTATAGATTACGTTAATTAGTATTTCTATTGCCATAAACTATGAGCCTAAAATAAACGCTTGCTTCCCTATGTAGTTTAGCATTAAAATTACAGAGTTAAATAGGATATAATTTATTAGCACTGATTGAAAATATGCAGGCCCGCAGTGGAAAGCTTTTAAAATAAACCTTATTATAAATAAACCAGCTCTAATTGAAACATTTTATCAAACAATTATAACGCATACAATAATACTTGACCCATCAACAAAAGAAAAAGATACTGCAATAATCTTTAATATAAGAGTATATTTTATTAATTAAATGCACATTCACAGTTTGTATGGCAGTATAAGAACATACAGTACAAAATATACAACGTGTTGCGTATATATAGAGAGCTATGTGGAGATATTGGGACAGAAATTGTAAGTTAAATTAATGTTTTTATATTTTATTTTGTAATTAAAATACATTTCATTTATCATTTACATACCTACTATTTTCTGTGTTTAAATATTTATTTTATCTAAGTCTAGATAGATCAAAAATAGTTTAATTTTGAATAAAATTACGCAGAAACTAAAATCGTTTAAAATAAAAAGCATTTAAAAATCGATCCAGGCGCCATCTTTGGAAAGGTCTCTATACAAAACATTTCTTTTATAGTAATTTTCTTAAAGTAGTTCAGTGGCTTAACAAAAGATGGCGCTGAAAGCGAGCTATATTTTTATTTGTCTTTGGATTGTAGAAGAAATTTAAATTTGTCAAAAATCAGCTGATTTGAATGAATCAATTTTCAAATTTGTCGATATGATTTAAAATTCCTGTATTAATAAATCGCTAATACAATGTGTAAAGGTGTAGAGATATTACGCAATTCCAAGGTTTCGATACCTATTTGAAGTGATAATCTCGCAAAATCCGATTATTAAATGAAAGATAACGAAATTGAGATAATGTATGTTAAAATTCTTATTTGAAGTAGTCCAGATATAGTCGTAATAAAGAAGAAACAGAAAAAGGTACCGAAAAATGTTCAAATTGTCCCGAAATTTCCGATATATTGTACGAACACAAACCAGAAATGTGTCGACGACGAGCAACAAAAGAAGCGCCATGCATAATTTGCCATCACTGGTCTTCGGCAAATACTTACTTCACACAAATATCATAAGTTCGGGGGTACTTATGTGGCTGGGAGATATTTGCGAACAAGAAATTGAGTACCGCAGAGGAATATTAGCAAAAAGATATGACTATGGAAGAATGAGTAGGGTGTTTTAACATTTATACATTTTTTTATTTATAATTACACTATATTTTTGTTACTTTTTAGCTCGAATGTTCTTAGTTGGGTTAGGACTAGGTCCTATCCATCACTATTACTACCTCTACATAGCAAGAATATGGCCAAAGAGAGATTTCAGCACCATAACAAAGAAACTTGCTCTGGACCAGTTTCTTATGGGTCCTCTATGTATATGCACCTTTTTCTATACAATGGGGGCATTAGAAAGAAAGCCTGTTCAGCAAATGAATGATGAAATAACATCGAAATTTCTAGATGTATATCTTGTAAGGACTACCATAAAGATATATTTATCACTGTTATAATACATAATATTTTTATCTTATAGATTGATTGGTGTGTTTGGGTGCCTACCCAGTTTATAAACTTTTATTTTGTACCTGTAAAATACCAGGTGTTCTATATTAATGCAGTTACCATGTTCTACAATGTATTCCTGTCCTATATAAAGCACAAGGATGTGGAATATTTGAAAATGGGAGATACTACTTAAATGAATTGATTGAGAGAGTATCAAATATGGTTTGGGAAAGAAGTTAATCCACAGGAGCTAGTCAAAAAACGTTGAATATTAAATATTCTCTGAACTATTATTAATCTCTTGTTTCATTGTTGTTCTTGTTTCTATATGACGTATTATTATTTTATAATGAAATTAAAATATATTTCAATACTGATAACAGGTTGAATAAAGGAAAAACTCCAAATCAAAAACATCTTTATAAATTTTATTTAAAACCACAGTCAAATATAGAATATATAGGCAACCCAAGATACAACGATATGAATTAGCAGCAGTAAAATAGATTAGACAACACAAGATACAGCCAGGGATGAATTTTGATATTGACAGGTGTCAAATATTGTTTGCGGGTCTCTTGAAAGATGGCATCACAGACTACAACTCGCTGATCTTATGGGTCATATTCAAATTAACCGTTTAAAATGGGTTTCCAACGTTACTCTGGACTCCCGTCAGAGCGAATAAATCTTTCGCCTTTTACTAAAGATTTCCGTGGCGGGGGTCAACTCAAATGAGTCTATAAGGAATTTTTCTGTAGCTCTGCTCAAGCAGGGCCTTTAAACTAATTGAAAATAAAAATGATCATTGATCAGACTGAAGACTAGTTGAGAGTTGATTTGCTATATCGTAGGGAATTGCGCTCGTTGTCTCTATCTCTATCGTGATATTTATATTACAAGTATTACATAAGAAACAATTGTGTTGATTCATTTGATTGTTGATGTTAAATGTGGATTGATCATAGAATCATGTGTTTCTGTGTCTGTATTGTTCTTGTCGCATGCTTGTTTCATTTGAGATACTTTCATCTCTCATTCATAATATCATTATCATGTGGTCATTAGTGAACAAGTTATTCCCTTGTTATTCCGTATTGATCATATCACAGATCATATATTGATTGTTGATTGTATCATGACTTCCGTATTGTTCCTGTTCGCATGCTTTTCATTTGAGAGATACCGTATGATTGAGAAAAAACGGCGTCAAAGGCGGCTGGGGAATGACTATCGATGCTATTTTTGACGAGGCCGAACTCTGCTCAAAGTTAATTAATATTTTAAACTATTTTTTTCTGGTTTTCCTATATAAGGTATTAATTTTTGACAAATTTTATGTCAGTTCTCAGTAACTGACGTCTAGAGTTCTAACTCGTCAAAAATAGCATCGATAGTCATTCCCCAGCCGCCTTTGACGCCGTTTTTTCTCGATCATACGGTACTTTCATTCGTATTATCATTATCATATGATCATTAGTGATATATCATATCTTCATCTTCACTCTCCATACCACGCTTCATACAAAAATAAATGGACATGACGGAAATGAAAGAGGAATGCTAGTTGTCCACGAATCTGATTTTTGTTTTTATTTAGATTTTAGATTGATATCTTTGAATTATGAATGATCATATTTAGGATGATATGAATAATAATGCTATTTTGATATGAAATAAAAGGATGTAAAGGTTCTTAAAAAAAGGTTTTTTATTTACGTTCAAAAGTTAGCCCTCATAAGACAATTTTTCTTTATTTTTTTTTTTAATAAAAAATAATCTTAAAATATGCTAAGATGAAAATTCCATATTTCAACTTTTTTTATGAATATATCGATACTTTTAATATATCGATATACTGTTTCCATCCCTAGTTGAAGCCTTTTAAATTTTAAATAGGGTTTTAAAATTATTTAAAAAATGACTTGATTTGATCATTTGATTAGTGATAATAAAAAGAAATCAAAATTCAACAAAATGCAGTACTTTGGTAGTACCCATGTACTTAATTACTATGTAATATTACAACTTACAACAATTAATTGCATCATAGTATTTGAATCGCTGTATCGATTTTCAACTATGTAAACTTGTACAGGTTAAGATCGCTTAATCTCAAAGTTCAAAGATGTGAATTTCGTAATTTATAACAGAAATACATCGTCAAATTTCATTTCAAAATGCACTGAACATAAAACTACACATTCTTTCTACCAGATATGTGATTAATCGCGTTATGAAACCAATATACAATATCAAAATTTTTCGTGTTTTTGCCGTAGTGTTTTTGTTATTGTCGGTACTTTTCTGTTATTTGTATTTCTTTCAGCACTCCTCTCACACACATATACACCGAAAAATTGAAAAACATGGAAGGAAGCTGAAAACTAAATTATATAATCCTCGAGAAACCACTGTTATTATCAAGGAAAGAATCGTGCATTTGGATCTAAAAGGAGCCCCACCAAAAATATCCTATTATTCAAAATTATTTCCTTTGCTGGTTAAAATGGGAGCTACAGGTGTTCTAATAGAATACGAAGATATGTTTCCTTATAATGGCCCTCTTTTAAAAAATGTAACTGCCTTTAATTCGTACACTTTAGAAGAAATCAAAACAATCAATCATTTAGCTAAAGAAAACAATTTAAAAGTTATTCCTTTGGTGCAGACTTTTGGTCATTTAGAATTTTTACTGAAACTAGAAGAATTTAAAGATTATAGGGAAGTTTGGAACTATCCCTCAGCTATTTGTCCGAGTTATACAAATACTTTAGAAGTTATTAAAGAAATGTTACACCAAGTAATTGAAGCACATCCAGAAAGTGGTATTATACACATTGGATCTGATGAAGTCTTTCATTTAGGTAAATATGTTACTTTTTTGTATTTCTTTATATCACTCTATTTTTTTCCCTAGCCACTTGTCAAAGATGTAGGGACAAAATGCTTACGGATAATTTAACCAAAAACAAACTATATTTGAACCATATTACATCTGTAATAAACGCAATAAGACAAAAGAACCCAAACTTGAAAATACTAGCCTGGGATGATCACTTTCGACTCCTAAACCACACAGACATCCAGAAAAGTCGTTTGGGTGTGAATTTCGAGCCAGTCGTTTGGCAGTATCAGAAAGATGTTTATGATGAACTGGGCCCCAGTTTGTGGAACATGTACTCCAAAGCTTTTTCTAGTCTGTGGGCAGCTAGTGCCTTTAAAGGCGCTATCGGCAGCAATAAGTATATATCTGACGTGAATCACTATGTACAAAATCACAAAAGTTGGTTGGCAGTGATCAAAGAGTACGGGAGGAAAATTCACTTTGAAGGAATTATATTAACAGGTAGTTTTTACCTATAATTTGGGAGAACTGAGTATTAAAAATTAAAAATATATAGGTTGGCAACGATATGATCACTTTGCAGTTCTCTGTGAACTACTGCCTGTAGGACTACCCGCTCTAGCAATGAGTTTGAGATTGTTACTGGGTAATAAATTTAATTTTTATAAGCCAACCATTTTTTTTTAATTATAACTTATATAATAGGATACAAAGATTCCTTGATTGGGCCTCCTACAGAAGTAGCTAAATTATTACAATGCTCTCAACCATATGGTCTAATAGGTTCAGCTTTTGGAACACCAAAATGTAAATTTCCAGGTATAAAAATGCGATTTTAATTATACAGGGTGACCTAGTGTACTTTTCATAAACAAGAAATGGAACACCCTGTACACTAGTTAACATAAAGTGTTTGTTATACAGGTGGGGATATATTAGAGTACATAATTCATTTGCATCAACTAAAGCAAGAATATGAAGAAATAATCGAAGATTCACGGGTAAAGGGTTGGCTAAATGAATACAATATAAAATATTTGTTTTCTAACCCACATTACGTAAAATCTGTGCTGTTACCTTTGGATAAAATTAAAGATGAACTGGAATATGTTAAGGATAATATTTCAAGAGCATTAAGGGAGGTTTATGACAAATATACTGTTAGTGAATGGCTTGAAACGTTTGTAAAACCCTTTGAAACTGAGGTAAATTATTCAAAGATAGTAAGATAGTTTGTTTTATGAATTTATTTGTCAGGTTCTTAAGCTGTGGAGGGCCAAACATGAATTATTAAAGAAAGAATCTTGGCCTAGAAGACCTTTAGATTTTAAACACGAATTGTAATATAGTTATGAACCAATTTCTTATACACTGTGATTTTGTTTTGTTATAAAAATAAAAAACTTTTTAAAATAACCGGTATTTTTATGCACCAAAATAAACCCTACCTTACCTTGAATATTTTCAAAATTAGCTGGCATTCTTACATAATCAAATTCCGCGCCACCACGTCATCAGAAAAATGTAAGAAATTACGTGGCGCCCCCTATATTAATTATGTAGAAGTTAGGTACACAACATTCCAGCAAAGTTTCGAAGTTTTTACCGATTCTATCGAAAATACAAATCGTTGCGACATGGAATCCGTTCAGTTTGTGCTAAAAACGATACGTCAAGATATTACGGAAAACCACTTGCAGTTGAAAGCCAATATTCAGGTAAAAAATACACAAAAATAGAAATAGTTCAACAACCCGTTTTTCATAATTTTTTCTACACGTCATCTAGTCTCTTCTTCTTTTCAATATTATAGGCGTTAGCTACCATTTAGCCTCGATTAATTTTCCTACACGTCAGAAATTTCTTCTTTTTTAATTAGTCGGCGTTTGTAAAAACGATCTTCTTTTTCAAAATCAGGATATTAACGCATGTACAGGACCGCTCTCAGAGCTGCACGGCTTGAACAGTGCCGGACGGTCGAAAATTTCAACTTTGCGAAAATTAATAGATAAATTCGGAGACATAGCTAAAGAACATAGGGATGGAGAATTATTAAAGGAGGTTGTTTTACAAAGGGAACAACTTGCAAGGTAATCTGCTTGTGTAATGTTTGAATTTTTATGATTTAAGTAATTTTTAGTACTATGGATGCTTTTAAAAAGGCGAATCTCAAATCTATGTTGGCTATAGAAAAAGGTATGAAGGAGGAACTCTTGAAACCTGATAAAGAGACAGAAGTCAGACAAAGACAAAAAAGGGATAATGAAACGATGGTTAAAATGAGCTCAAATGTTACAGACCAATTGCTAAACATAAGTAGACAATTAGCTGAAACAACTAAACAAGTAATATATTTTCTGCATTAATAAATCTTGATTTATTTTATATCAAACTTGCTTCCAGAGCGCCCAAACGTTAGACACGCTGGTGACGTCATCTGATACGGTTTTCGGAACGCAGGAAGAACTGAAAATGACGTCAGGCGCGATCAACCAATCAGGGAAGCTTTTAGACAAGTACGGAAGGCGCGAAATAACTGACAAAGTTCTAATGTTTTTTGCTTTTTCGTTTTTTGTTGCCTGCGTGGTGTATATTGTCCAAAAACGCATCTTTTAAGTCATATTTATAGTCCTCAAAAATGTATTAATCTTATTTGATAAATAAGGTTTTATTTAAAAAGTTCTAAACTATTTTTTTTTGGAATTTACCTTGTTTTACTTGTACACAGACTTTTTTTTATAGAAAAGAAGTAGTAAATATGTTATACTTAATTTTTTATATAAGGAAACAAATACACATATATTTATTTAAAGCATGTTTATTACAAATTGTCATTGGACTCTATTTTTTATGATAATGTATTTTTGTAAAACTGTTTATAACTTGGCTGTGTATATAATAGATTAGTTTCTCCTGTTAAGTTCTCTCTTCCCTATTTATAAGAATATGAGAAATAAAACAAATCAATAAACTTATATTTGTTTTATTTGGAAAATACAAAAGTAAAAGGATCAAAGATTAGTGACTAGTATAACAATGTTGAGACATTTTTATAAATATCTTACTATTTTTTATAATAAAAAGTATTTTCTTATGTGTATATTAAAATTAAGGGCAAATTGGTCTACCAACGTTGCCAGGGAATGCCAATGTATCTACAGCGTGAACTCTACAGATTGATCTATACCTGTCTGCTCCAGTCTCAGCATGTTCATAATTTCTGCCATACGACCTAGAATTTTACAAAATAATATATAGATGATATACCGTATGATCGAAAACGGTGTCCAGTTGGCTTGGAAATGAACATCGATGACATTCCCCATTTAATTTTGCATATAAAATGACAGCGATCTTCATTTCACAGCTATCGCTGACGCCGTTTTTTTTTTGATCATGCGGTACTTCATTAGTAAGGTAGAACACTTAGAGAAATATTTCTTTTGAACAGCACACTACTAGTTTATATAGTTTCTAAGTTTTCTAGTTTATTAACTTTTGTACACAAAAGACAAAACAGTGGGATATTTTGTTCTTTTGTACCACTTTTTACTGAGTAATTTTCTAAAAAATATATTGTGGTTCTCCATTTTTTTCTTGAACATGGTTTGTGTATGAAAAGTGTCCTAAAGATAACTTTTACGCTTAACGACTGCCAAATGCACAAAATTCTATTGTCAAAATGCATACATGTTTGGTATAGTCTGTCCCTAGCTGACAGTGACAGTTGTGTCTGTCGTTTTAATTTACAGGCAAATTGTACCTACTTTTGTCATTTTTGGACGTAGTCTGTCGAAATCTTCCCTGCCTCTGTCTGCCTTCTCTACCTTACTATGTACAGGGTCGATTTTATGTATGGAAACGGTCGATTATTAGGTAAAATATACAAGTTACCGCAAAAAGTTAAATACAAAAATTATAGGGTTATTAAATGTCTATTGGCGGTTGATTTGAGGTACATTGTGTGTATTTCGATTTTTGCGTAGAATTGAAGGAAGAATGGAAATATGCAGTAATATACAGGGGATTCTATTTAAAAAATGAAACTTTTATGTGCCACGAATTTATGACCGACCCGGTATACTTAAAATAGATATTTAAAAATCGTATAACTTTTGTATTTAACTTTTTGAGGTACCTTGTATATTTTACCTAATAATCGACCTTTTCCATACATAACAGCAACCCTCTATATTATGTATTAATATGAATTTACGTTATTTTCGTATATTACATTCAAAAATTCAAAAAAAATTCAAAAATGATAAAAATAATCACCAATACTTTCTTGATTTTTTTTTTGTTATCAATTACTTTTAGTTCAAAAGGGAAAGTAGGTACTGTCATAATAATGGAATTTAAATTACTAAAAATAACATTCACTACTGTACCTACACAACAATCGCTCTTGATTGTTGTTAAAGTTACGCAGTAATATTTCTTATTAACAGTGTGTTAGATAATAAAATAAATGAACTTTGTTTGCCTAAATAGTACTAAATACTCCAGTGCATTTCCTTGGTTTGCAACCCTATACAAATAAAATACTAAAAAGTATAAGCAGTTAGGACTATGATATTTTTTAAAATGTTTTCAAAAACTATATCTTCATCTATTATATTTATTTGCCTAGAGAAATATATAGTTCTATTCAGCGAGAGAATTTATACGATTTCGACATCCAAAAAATGACATAAAACATCCACTTTTGCATTGAAATGTTTCCCAGGACATATCATGCAAATCCAGACTATATCGGGCAAAAAATCTTGTTAGTAGTTCATTTGTCCTGTATTCTAAAAACACTTTATTGAATTATCTACGCTAATATTAATCCTAAAAATTCTTATTTATCTATTAAAATAAGCAAAATTAAATCATATTGGCCAATTTTCATAAAAGTATATTATATACAGGGTGTTTCAAAACAAATGCGAAAAACTTCAGGGGGTGATTCCTTGTTCAAAATAAAGGGTAGTTTGCTTCATAAACGTTGGGTCAAAAGTCAACCATTAGGGAGATATTGCGGTACAAAGATGGCGGAAAAATAATGTTTTTATTTTTTATCTTGAAAACGAAAAGAGATAGACTAATAAAATTTTATGGAAGCATTACTGTTATGAAAACACACTTTCTGGTAATTTTTCACTTTTTTAAAATGAGTGGAAGGGGTTGAAATAAACTACCCCTATCATTCTTGTTAACGAAATTTAAAGAAAAATCTTATCAAATACATGCAAAAAATTAATTTGGATAGTTTAGTTTGTTTAGAAAGTTTTTTATCTCTTGTATTTTTTGATAAAACTCACCGATTTGAAATTAAAAAATAAAATGTAAAGCATTACATGTCAGGACAAAAACATTTTCTGATAAAGAATCTAGTGGGCTGCTGTAATTTTTTTAGAAAAAATCTAGTCGGCTGCTGTTACTTTTTAGGATGTTCCTAATATTATTTTATTTGACATTACTCTACTGCAATACGTTATTATCTAGATGATTATTATTATCGTTATTATCACTAGATTCTTAATCTAAAAATGTTTTTTGTCCTGACATGTAATGCTTTACATTTTATTTTTTAATTTCCAATCGGTGAGTTTTATCAAAAAAACACAAGAGGTAAAAAAGTTTCTAAACAAACTAAACTATCCAAATTAAAGCATTTGCATGTATTTGATAAGATTTTTCTTTAAATTTCGTTAACAAGAATGATAGGGGTAGTTTATTTCAACCCATTCCACTCATTTTAAAAAAGTAAAAAAATTACCTGAAAGTGTGTTTTCATAACAGTAATGCTTCCATAAAATTTCATTAGTCTATCTCTTTTCGTTTTCAAGATAAAAAATAAAAACATTATTTCTCCGCCATCTTTGTACCGCGATATCTCCCTAATGGTTGACTTTTGACCCAACGTTTATAAAGCAAACTACCCTTTATTTTGAACAAGGAATCACCCCCTAAAGTTTTTCGCACTTGTTTTGAAACACCCTGTATATATGTATTTTGTTTTAATTCCATTTTATTTTATCAAAGTATAAGAGGTTTTCTATATAATTTTATGTGACTTATACCCATAATTGTTTTTTTTTTGTAATTTTATATTCTGGTTTAAAAAAATACTATTAATTAAACAACAAAAAATCTTTTCAAAATTATATAATATATACCTACCTAGGTCTTGAAGGATAAGGATAGTATCCATTGCTGTTGCTATATCCATCACTACTGCCTAAATTAAAAAGTTTATCAAAAAACGGATTTGGATCTGCTTCAGTTGACAAACATATAACGAAAATAACAAGTAACATCAACATAAAGGATACCTTCATTTTTCAAAAAAGGTTTTTTTGTTGTATTTTATAGGTATATAAAATATATGGGACTACACTCACAAAGAGGTCTCCCTACAAAATGACTAATGGTCATTATACTTATTTTATTTATACCATAGCAAATTTGTTATTTTTCTTAAGTAACCGAAACATACTGCGTCACTCAAAATTAATCACATATACTTGCTTGGGTATTTTGTTTATTTCAAGCTCATTAATATTTTTTCTTCTCCGTTTAATAGATAATTTTTCTTCTGCTTATCTCTTTAAAATTCTCTCGTGGGTTAAGGAAATGTTAAGGTCATTATCACTGTGTACATGACACGAATTTTAATTACCTTGGGCTTTTGTTGGTGTTTTTATTATAAATATAACGTAGCATGTATATATATATAAACGTTTAGGAAAAAGTTAAGTCCCTTTTAAATTAGTATTCTGTATCAGAGATACGATTCTGGCTGCTTTAATAACTTTAATATAAAAAACGACGTCAAGTTACCTTAGAAATGACGAGCGACTACATTCACCACATAATTTTAGATATAAATGTCGCCAATTGTAATTTCTAAGACAAATCACATATTTAGGTTTCATAAAATTGATAATTATTGAATAAATATTGGTTATGGACATAGAAAGTGATTATTGAAACATAAAGTAAGATAAAAACAGTGTTGAATTATGTTATAAGGTATTCCATTAAAATATTTTAGAGAAAAATATTATTTATATAGTTTTGACTCATCCTGTGTATATAACAATAATAAAAAAATATTATATTTTAGTATGATTAATTTTATTTTAGAGTACCTGAGCTAAAAAGCTTTGCAATAATAAAAATTTAAAGCGCTTTAGAGTTTGATTAACAGATTAATTTCGCGGTACAAATGAACTACTTCAGTTTTTTATAGATAAATATACTTACTAAGTAGTAACGTACCTTTTTTCTTTATTTAAAATGTAAATTTAACAAGAATAAACGTAGGATATTGTCGGATTTCTACAAAAACATTATTCTGATCAGGTTGTTTGTAACTATACGAAAATATAAAGGTTTATAAATATGTTTTAACGATCTGGTGTAATAAAAGGTATGTTTATTACTTTGTCATTATTACTGTAAAGCAATCGTAAACTAGAGACACCTTTTTGATATGTCTAACAGTTTTTAAAGTGTTTTAAACAAGAGAAAAGCAGTATGGTACAAATGAACTACTCAATATTTTATATCCCTTCGGTATACGTATGTTTTATAAATGTGGTAAAGACAATGATTCAATAATCAAACCAAATTTTTGTAATATTTTTTAAATATCTTTATCAAGTTTATTTTTTATGTCAAGTTTATATTGATAAATCAGTTGAAGCATATAACAAATGATTAATAAGTAAAAAAAGGAAAATAATAACTAAATCTTCTCTTAATAAATAATAATTATAATAAAATAAATAAATAACTTGAAGGCTTCAGTCATTTTATTACCTAATAATAATATCACAATAACTATTTACAATATCATTTATAAAAGTTTGTTCTCCTAACTATACAAAGTATGTCTAGAATAATTTCATGCTTAATTTATTTATATGGTAGAGGAATATAAAAAATAAAAATATTGAATAAAAAAATACATGCCTAGGTTTAATCAATAAAACTGATTAAATGAAATGAAAATGAATTAAAACTAAAAAATAAATTTGTATATTTTGAAAAACGCTAATTATATCCTAAATATACTTATATAATATGATTAAATACTTCAAATTATTATTATATCTGTTCAATAAACGCCCGCGTCCAATGATACATTTGAACTACTTTAAAAAAATATCTATTTTCGATTTTATTCTTACATCCATAAAAAAAAAGGTATGTTCTCTTAGATATATTTAATTCCGGAATTATTATTGCATTTTATATTTTAATGCCGAAATGGTTGATAAATACTCATATCGAAAAAAAAGACGTCAGAGTTGGCTTAGAAATGAATATCATTGTCATTCTATATGTAAAATTATATCTATCTTTCCAAGCCAATTTGACGCTGTTTTTTCGATCTTACGGTACTTATTTCAAAGTTAGCAAGTATTTTTTACGTATTGACCTTCAAAACCAGTAATATATAAAGAACTAGCTAAAATGTTATTAGAAAGAGATGATAACGAAGATTATTTTAACACTGGTACAACATCAAAACTTTAAAGCTGCAAAAAAGCAGAAAAAAGACAATTGAGTAGAAGACGAGTGAGGTAAATGGAAGAGTAGAGCAGTAGATAATGACACTTTCAAAATTTTTAAGTCAGTAATGTCAACATTCATACTTGTATGTGGTTGTAAATAAAAATATTTTTTATAGTAGCTGGTTTTAAATATATCTACCTTTTAACCTGAACATCTTTTTTTTTGAAGTAACTTTTTAACAGTAACTTTTATTTTGGAACAGATTTGGCTAAGATGCAGAGATTTATCAAAAATTTCAAGATGTTTAAATATGTTTTCATATTTGTGTCCAAACTTCTTGAGCACACTGTAGACGTAACTCTTTTAATATTGTAATAATAAAACGCCTTACATTTTAAGCTATTATACATGCTCAAAAAACTTGATCAAACGCATCATGTCTAGCGGTACATTTAAACTACTGGCAAAATATTTACTTTTTCGTTGTTATTCTTATTTCCAAACTTTTATGACCCCATCCCGTGACGACGTAATGACAAAGCACTGACTGGCTTTGCACATAGTTATGTCTGAAATACAGTCTCTGTGGCCCGCTGAAGGGGGTTCAGGTCCGGCTCTTGGAACCTCTTCGGTTTTGTCTTTTGGTCTTGTGTTAGAGGCTTCTTCGTAAATCACATCAGTCCCATCAATAAGCCTACAAAAACCGGATATTTTGTTTAAATGGAACATAAAAAAGTGACTAAATAGTGTATAATTTAGTAAACGATTATTTTTTTTGCTAGAGCAACGACTATAATATACTGACCTGCTACGGTAGGTCAAGGTAGTTCCAGGAGCATCAATGGCTGCGGGAATAGCCAAATAACTTTCGGTTGGACTCTCTAGATTCCAGAATCTCAATCTTTGATCTGTGCCACCAGAAAGCAGGAAAGGTGATCTGTCAATACATCCTCCCAGCATTGCGCAGACGCTATGAGTAGTCTGTTGGGTTCCCTTTAAAAGAAATATGATTTTTAGAATTTTACGCATTATGTTCAGACACATTGACATAGAGAGATTGAGTGTCATCTATCTTCTTCAAATAAAGGGTATAGTTTAAAAAACTTCTACAAAGGGTATAGTTTAAAAAACATAATAAACACTACTAGACATGACATAGTTAGCAAAGCACGCGTCCAGAGTATAGTAGTATTTTGGTGTTTTGCGGCGAACAAATATCTCATTCCACAATAAATAAGTGAATATTTTGAATTGTAGATTAACCTAGTTTTTACAAAGGAGATCACTAAAAATGGGTTTCTTTTATGTTTAATTATTTAATCAAATAAACTAAAACCTTGTATAAATAACATTTTAAGAGGCATTTTAATCTTTGTAATTCATATGCATCTGCATCCAAATTTATAATTAAGAAAATAGTCACAATACCTGACCTTTCCTATTATAAACAAAGAATTTACAAGATACATTCAGGTTTTGAATAATGCAGTACAAGCCTGAATATGAATTGATTAATCTTAACAAATGCATCAGTCTATTGTAACTGCATACAAATATAAGCAACTTAAAAGAATGCTACATATTTCAGCAATATTCTAAAGGTATTAAAAAAAAATTGACAATTTTTTATTTTTTAACAAATATTGGTTGGAAAAAAATGGCGCCGGAAGACACGTATAGCCGCCCATACTAAAATATGTCAATAAAAAGTTGGTAGGCAGTTCTTTTAGTTTCAAAGTAAAGGAATTATTCCAATTTTTTTTTATCTCAAAAACTGCGACTTTGACTGATTTTGATGTTATTACAAATTTTGTTGCAAATATTATTTCTAATCTTAAATTGAAAACCGCGTTTCGCTAGCTATTGTAATTTTGGAGTTACGATTTTTTAAAATTTTTAACCCCCTCCCCTTTGAATAAGAAGACTAAGGAAGGAGCATATCAAAAATCTTAGGTACACCGCGATGGGCCTCAAATATGGCCGACTTAAATTCCGGTTTATCAGTGTCGTTCTAATTTTATTTAAAAAATGTAAAACTATGATGTAGGGTAGACGTGGGGTAGACTCAATAATTTGTTGTTTTATTTTACGTTGTGAATAAATGTTGGTAGTTATTAAAATTGTTATAAAAATCTATAATTCTAATAAAAATAGATAAGTTATAATAAGTATTTATTAACACAAACATCCGATACGCTACTGAAGCAGGTAAGTCAAATTAACGTATCTAAATTCTTTGACATCTAATCTTTGATAAGTAATAAATAAAAGTTAAAATGCAAGAAAAATATATAATTTAGTTAATTTAAGTGAATTTCATAAATGATCGGTTTACTACACGTATGTATATTATATAGTCACTTACTAGCGAAAAGTTGTTCCATTATTTCACTCAATTTTTGCCGAGATCTACCGCACGCTACACAACCAACTATTTTAGAGTCTTTTTCGATAAATCGCGATAGTGTCACTGTTAATTTAAGTTCTGCCACAATTTCCATCTAGATTTACTACCTTTATACAACTACCAGTAGTAGAATAAATAATAAATAACATAAAAAAGCTCTGTAAAGACTGACAAATCCACAAAATTTCAAATCAAATTCAAATGTGTCAAATGAATCGTCAAACAGAACAGTCAAGGATCCCCATCCTAGAGTGCTTTTATGGTGCTTTTTCCGCCCACCATGCATGAATACATGGATAGCATTATGTTCCTTCCTTAGTCTTCTTATTCAAAGCCCCTCCCATACCCCTTACCAACCCCCCACAACCCCCAAAAACTAATGGAATGAACTGAATCTGAATAGAGTGACATATCATATGTCAACTTTTGACATTTTCGCATATAGTTTATTTGAAATTATAACTTGCGGTTCGTAACGAAAATTTGAATTGAAATACCAAGTGTGTGGTATAAAATTATTCGTAAAAAAATGCTTTTTCCAAATATCCTAATGAGCCACCCTCGTTCCATTTGAAAAAATTGAGATAATATTAAAAATAGGATTTGATCATTTTCTAACTGGCCAGGACAAGACACTAAATACATTAGACGATCAAATCTATTTTTCCAAGGCTCCTTGATTAACAATTAGTTGTTGGTGTTTTTAACATACACATGGCACTCTAGATTGAATTTTAAAAAACAATTTTTTATTAAGCGAGAATGTCAAATGTTGACATATGATATGTTATTCTATTCAGAATGTCATTTTATATCGAATAAAGTAAAAAAATACCGAGGGTGCCATTTAAAAATCAAAAGTTGTAGTCGTTTCCGGTGAAACAGGAAGTGAACAAAAACAATTGAAGACACCAATGAATCCTAATTTATGTCATATACTAACATACGAAATATCGTTTTTTTATCTGAAAAAATAAAAAAGTTATAGGGGTGTGCCACTTTTGAGACGCACCCGGTATACCATTATTTATTAAAAATTTACATAAAAAATAGTAAAAAATAATTATAGAAAATAGTAAGAAAATTCTAGACAAAAAGCTACATTCAAAAATTAGTTTTTACATGTGAATGATTGGTATTGTATGGTCATTCTTTATTTTCTTCACTTGAAGATAATAGATAATTTTGACAAATTTTTATGTTAACTTATAACAAATGACCGACAGGAATTATCATGATTGTTATTTCATAGGCCACCGTGACGTCGTTTTCTTTTCGATTGTATGGGACTAGGCATAATTTAAAACAGCTACTTTCGTTTTTAAATGCTTCATTTAGTGACAGCATTACAAAAAAATGTTGTACCAAACCCTTACAAAAATACGGATAATACATACGTGCTGTAATTTTGATAATGGAGGAGTGGTACTACCCCATAGAACTTTCTGCCTTGAGCCGGTTTCAAGGTTCCACATCGATATTTCGTTGTTACCTTGAACGCTAGACATCAACCACGAATGCTCAGTCGGATGCGGGATTACTTTTCTTATTCTAGCACCTTGCCCACCTTAAAAGAATAATCCATATTTAATTTTTTGTGTCATTTTAATAAAAAAAAACACTTCATAAGTATAAATATTACTTTTATATTTATTAATTAACTTCACACTTACTGGCAGGTAGGTTTATAGTTGTGATAGGTAATCTGAACCTCAGATCCCAAGCAGTGTGCACCCCATCGCTAGTACCCAGCGCCAGCCAACTCTGATGAGCGTCAATACAAAACGTCGTTATAACACCTTGTCTGAGACCGTTCTCCAGACGCCAAGCTACCCCTGGTTGCCTAAGATCCCAAGCCACTGAAAAAATATTTATAAGTTTCCAAATAATATTATAAGAACCATTCGTGTGACCATATTGAAGATGCAATCATAAATATACCTAGTCCTAGTAAAATCCTATCAGAAACTGCTGTTTCACTCGTTTCACAAACAAATAATAAGAGGAAATCATTAGGAGTCAGTGTAATATTAATAATTACATACTGTATCCACTAACAAGATATACTAGAAGTTTGTTTTTTACCTAAATCTCCATAAAGCGTTGCGTACACTACAACACTGTGATTGCCTTGATCCAAGCACTGCATTTCAACAGCAAAACCTTCTTCATAGGAATCTAACTGTCTGGATTGAACCAGATTCATTCTGTAAGGAAAGAGAGAATTTTTGAGATTTTAACTTCAGGCGGAACTAGTGTCATACGTTGATTTAAAGAAATTTATCTTTGACTCTATAGCTTGTTTAACTCAATGTTAGAATTCTAACAGTAACAGTTATCACAGATTAGGTATACTATATGTATACAGATAAAAATCTTATTCCTAATTCGTGGTACGCAAATTGTTTTTTATGACGATGTGCAAACGAGTAAAATTTCCTGTGCGCAAAAATAAACTCCCGTAAAATAACAATAAACAGCGTAATAGAGAGATATCGCTAAACCGAATAGCGCGCATGGACGTTAATAAGGCCAGGTGTTATTTCCTTTACGTGAGGTAGTATTAACTCTCTTCATTTATAGTTACCGGATCGGAAAGAATTCTGTTCGTGTCGCGTCCGCTATTTAAACTTAACCTAACTTTGAATTTAAAACTTTGAAATTGCTTTGTTTACTAGGTATTTTAAAACTAAAGGGCTAAAGTGCTTTATTGTTCAACGTCTACCAGTAGGTTTAGGGCAACAAGTAACAAATTCTCTTAGAAGGGCTAAGTCATCTGCTGTAAACCTAAGCCTCTTTATAGGTTCTTTAATATTGGAAGAGGTGGAATCCATATTTTGGCTTTAATCCCGGCTACTTAAATATCAAATTACTAAAAAACTAAAGTAATAATTCAAAACAATTCAAACATAACCTAAAATAAAAGATCTCACCGGCCGGCACCGGTTGTCAAATACCCGCACATGCCCATTTAAGCAATTTTTATACGTTATTTAGAAATAGCGCTTAGTGTAATTGATCCGCAAATTACGTCAGGCGGTAACGTTATTAGCGGGTGTTGCGTTAAAAATTGACTCGCGCATATCCTAACCATGATAAGGTACGCGTAAATACTGTATGACGCTATTCGGTTTTCCGATATTTCTCTAATAACTGTGCCGGTGCACAATTTTAGAGGCCATAAGTGGGCGAGCTACATGCGCAAACTAGTAACCTAACTAGTGCCCGATTCCGAAAATTGGAACCACGAAAAACAATAAAGAAAAAACAAAGTTTATAATTTGTATAATCTGTGCAGTTATTGTCTGTCATTTAAATTCAAAGGTAAAAGACCAATTGGATATTTTAGATTTCGAAACATGAAGTTGTTAGTGTTATGAGTTCAACAAGGCGCAAATTTTCTCTGATTGAATCATCACTGTATCTCTTTTGGTTTAAGATATTCGTGTAGTGTGAACTCTTGTATTGTAATTACGTTCATGCATAATAAACGAAGTTTTTTTAAAAAATATCGTCAAATCGGTAGGCCATTGACAATGATAAGGCCGAGGTGCGCGGTTCAGATTACCTCTAAACAGAGTAGGCCTGATCCAGCCTATGCAGCATAAAGGAGGCGTTAACTCAACGTTAAACTTAAGAAACATTTCTTACTGATGCTAAATATATGGTATAAAAGAGAATATACAGGATAGACAAAATAACAAGAGCAAAAAGGAACATCCAGAGTAAAAAAAATATTACAAATCATACTTGGTACTAGCGGGATCAACTCTGAGAACTCCAATCCAGCCACTTTGACAGCTAGTTGTCAAAGACTGACCTCCATCGCACACAGCTATACTCGTGACGCAGGAACTATTCGGTAATCTAAACTGCTGTTTTGACCTGTTTGCTATGTTTTTGCCTTCAAACTTTGAACAATCCCACAATCTATAAACATTAAATGAATTTAATATTTTATTAACAAAAAACAATAGAATATATTATATACCTGACAGTGCCATCACTAGAACAACTGGCAAAAAATGGAGAATCTGGAAATTTGCATAACTTATTAACAGCTTCTTTGTGTTCGTGTAAATGAGCGACTAGGACACCCCTAGGATGCCATCCAGGGGGTGGTAGTTGAGGTTTCCAAGCTGCCTGTTCGGCCCATTCTTTGCTTCTAAAAATATATTAGTTCATATTACACTTAGCTAATATACAGAGCTGTAGATCGCGACGATTTTCTATTTTTCAAATAAAGTCAAAGTTGCAGCGTTATATACATATACTAGCGTGTACCCGCGACTTCGTTCGCGTCGAATTAATAATTTGTAATGGTGATGATAAAGCAAAGCAAGAATTTCCACTAACATACAAACTGGATAAAATTTTCTCACATTTATGTCAGCATGAGAAAAAACAATATGGCGATATTATTATATAACTTGGTAATATTTGAGGGGTAGTTTCATCTCGTTGGAATTTGACTTTCGAAAAATCCGTTTGCCAAAAATAAGCTTTTACGCCAAGCAGTTTAAGAACCACAGAATCGTGGTTAATCAATTACCCAACTTTTTGGAACACTCTGTACAACTTTTTAAAAAATTTCAAAATATGTAAAAAAAACGAGATAAATTATGCGTGTTCAAACGTTTTCCCGAAAGATTAACCGTTTTTAAATAACAAATATTGTAATATTTGGGGGGCGTTTTCACCCTCTTGGAATTTGAGATTCGAGAAACCCCTCCTTATCGAACCTCTACACCCCACAGTCAATCCGTTTGCCAAAAACCAGCTTTAAACGTCAAGCAGTTTAAGCAGAATCGTGATTACTCAATGGTCATATTTTATGAAACACCCTGTATAAATTTTTAAAAAATCTTAAAATATGTAAAAAACAAAATAAAATATACGTGTTTAAGCGTTTTTTCGGAAACTTGACCGTTTTTTAAATAAAAAATATTGTAATATTTGAGGGGTGGTTTCACCCCCTTGGAACTGGAATTTCGAAAAATCCCTTCTTATAGAACCTCTACACCCTAGAATCAACCTGTATGCCAAAATTGAGCTTCTTACGTTGAGTGGGTTGAGCAGGATCGTGATTAATCAGTGAGTCAGTCACTTAAGGATTTTATATATTAGTATAGATATAGATTAAAAAGGAATCATCAATGGTACTTTCAGTCAGCCATATTAAAGTACCATCGCGGTCGCACTAATTTTGCTGATATGGTTCGTATGTAAATATAACCAGCCAAATTGTTTGGTTCATTTGAACTACCAACTTAACTGCTATAACCTTACCTCAGAGCTTCGTAATAATGATCTTGCTGTATATTCTTCAGTTTGTTCAACTCAACATAACACGTTGACTGTCGATCTATAAACACAAAATGCATTAAAAAACAAAATATAAATATATTTAACGAACACTAACATTGAATGTAACTCTTCTCATGTAAGCTGGAAGCGTCAGTGGTAGTGCTGATGAACTGCGTGACGTGAAGATCAGGCGGAGGGGATGTAGGCCTGCTATTGGTTGAGTGTGACGATGGAGCTCCGCTATTGGTTGATTCTGACTGTCTGTTCAATACTTCGGCACTGTAGTTCCAATCGGAATTCACGTTGGTGTCGATGGATCCTAGAGTGTTGGTTCTATGCAGGCCTCTGATAAAATACGGAAAAATGTATTAAGAAAGATCAGAGAAATAAGTAAATATGCCCTCAACTTTAAATAACATTGGTTTCTTTGAATGTGGTAGACAATGATTCAGTATTAAAACTAGGATACAACATTTTAATGAACAGTGCCTTCCAGAAAATCAATAAAATGAAAAATATACGAAACAATATACATGTACTGATTTCTGTCGAAAATCGACAACTCTGAAACTATGATCCCTTCCCCGTCACAAACGGTACATTGTGAGACAGGAAATTGTAGAAAGAAACAAGCCCTATAACACAGGATACAACATTTTAATGAACAGTGCTTTCCATAAAATCAATAGAATGAAAAATATACGAAATAATATACATGTACTGATTTCTTTCGAAAATCGACAACTATGAAACTATGATCCCTTCCCGGACACAAAGGTACATTGTGAGACAGGAAATTGTAGAGAGAAACAAGCCCTATAACACAGGATACAACATTTTAATGAACAGTGCTTTCCATAAAATCAATAAAATGAAAAATATACGAAATAATATACATGTTCTGATTTCTGTCGAAAATCGACAACTATGAAACTATGATCCCTTCCCGGACACAAAGGTACATTGTGAGACAGGAAATTGTAGAGAGAAACAAGCCCTATAACACAGGATACAACATTTTAATGAACAGTGCTTTCCATAAAATCAATAGAATGAAAAATATACGAAATAATATACATGTACTGATTTCTTTCGAAAATCGACAACTGTGAAACTATGATCCCTTCCCGGACACAAAGGTACATTGTGAGACAGGAAATTGTAGAGAGAAACAAGCCCTATAACACAGGATACAACATTTTAATGAACAGTGCTTTCCATAAAATCAATAAAATGAAAAATATACGAAATAATATACATGTTCTGATTTCTGTCGAAAATCGACAACTATGAAACTATGATCCCTTCCCCGTCACAAACGGTACATTGTGTGACAGGAAATTGTAGAAAGAAACAAGCCCGATAACATAGGATACAACATTTTATTGAACAGTGGTTTCCATAAAATGAATAAAATGAAAAATATACGAAATAATATAGATGTACTGATTTCTTTCGAAAATCGACAACTATGAAACTATGATCCCTTCCCCGTCACAAACGGTACATTGTGAGACAGAAATTGTAGAGAGAAACAAGCCCTATAACATAGGATACAACATTTTAATGAACAGTGCTTTCCATAAAATGAATAAAATGAAAAATATACGAAATAATATAGATGTACTGATTTCTTTCGAAAATCGACAACTATGAAACTATGATCCCTTCCCCGTCACAAACGGTACATTGTGAGACAGGAAATTGTAGAGAGAAACAAGCCCTATAACATAGGATACAACATTTTAATGAACAGTGCTTTCGATAAAATGAATAAAATGAAAAATATACGAAATAATATAGATGTACTGATTTCTTTCGAAAATCGACAACTATGAAACTATGATCCCTTCCCGGACACAAACGGTACATTGTGAGACAGGAAATTGTAGAGAGAAACAAGTCCTATAATATAGGATACAACATTTTAATGAACAGTGCTTTCCATAAAATGAAAAATATACGAAATAATATACATTTACTGATTTCTTTCGAAAATCGACAACTATGAAACTATGATCCCTTCCCCGTCACAAAAGGTACATTGTGAGACAGGAAATTGTAGAGAGAAACAAGCCCTATAACATAGGATACAGCATACCATACATATTCGTTATCCTAAAATATTTTTGAACTCCTCATGGTTTGTTTATCACCTGTTATCGCTATTAATTTGAAGTATAAATACCGCATGACCGAAAAAAAACAGCGTCCAGTTGGCTTTGAAACAATGATCTAATTTTATATATAAAATGTGATTTTCATTCCCAAGCCATCTTTGACGCCGTTTTTTTTTCGATCGTATGGTACCTTATGATAATATATGTTAAAATCTATAATATATTTTTTTTTCTATATACTAACCTTAAATATTCACTCTTATGGGGATTATTAAAATGAAACACCCTGTTTCTAATGCCGGTATTCAGGATACTGAGCTCATTTCTTCCATCAAACACTTTGGCACTTGCATCAGAATTAATTTTTTGCATATGGATTTTCTTTAATTCTGGCGCCATATTTAATAAATATTCTTCGATGCTTTCCGTCATGCCATTCGCTTCAAGTCTTCTAAATAACTAGAAAAACAGAAACAATAAGAACAGAAAGAATAATAAAGATTTATGCAACAAAATATGATAAAAAAAAACGAATTAAAATTAGAAAAAAAATGAAAGTTTGAGGCGTTTTGGTTTTACCTCATTAAGGCTGTATTCCGTTGCAAAACCAGGCGAACCATACCGGTAAACTACGGTAAAGAGCGGTTCCTGAAAAACATCGGTTTGATACGGGACGATTTCGTAAAATACTGGAAACGTCAAATGTTGACGTTTTTTAAATTTCAATACCTCTCTTATAAAATTTATCTTTTATGCATTTTTAATGTACCTATTCTCCGCTTTTACGTTTGCTTCTTCTTTTCAATGGACTTTAATATTGAAAAGTACTTTATTAATAAACTGTTAAACTCGTTAAACAGCTCAAGTGAAGATTTGCAGGTCCAATATTAAAACAGTTTAATAATAAATAAACAAATCTAATCAATATTTATATTTTTATAGCTTACAAAACATTCACGATTACTTGTTGTCTTGTTTTTCATGTTTTCTTTAAAATGTTCCTGTCTTTAAGAAACAATGGCTTCATGATATGTTTAAATGGTCCTAAAAAGTCATTCTATTTAGGTAATGAAATTTATTTACCTTTACTGCCTACCTCCATTACTTTTGGATGTAAATACAAAATATTATTACAAATTTTAGAAATTAAATGAGAATTTCACTCGAACTTCCAATATTTGCTTGATTTCTGTCACATAAATGGCATTGAGTGACAAACAAAACCAGAAAAACCAGTCTTCTCGCGTTGGTTAGTTTGGTGACAGTTACAACCGAATTTTTCAGGAACCGCGTTCCTTATTAAAAAAACTTTCAGAAAACCGATAGGAACGGAGAATAAAACTATAACCAAGGTAAGCAACGGAATACACCCTAAGTAATTGTTAATTTTGAAGTTCAACTTGATATAACGTCATTTTAACAGAATGTCAACGGTTTTTATAGACGTATCTTTTGAAGAAAAACTAAAGTGTTCTTGAATAGTTGTATTTAGATATTTTAAATAGTTATTTTATTGTTCTTTGTGTTTTTTCCAGGTAATTTGACCAATCAGTCATACAATACACTTGCGTGCATAGAAATCGGCCCAAGGCAAACTTTTGAAGTTAACTATATATTTTTTAGAATCTATTTGTCAGATTAAGAAAAAATATATGCTGTTTGAAAGACAATTTCATATTCTTTGAAAAGAGTTTAGAGATATTAATTTGTATTTTGGTTTCTTTGGATTAAAATTATTAAATTAATGTACGAAACAAATTAACGTTTTTTATTACTATAAGGTATGTTATTATTTATTTATTTATTTATGGACAATTAACTAAATTAAAATTTCAATAATGGGTATGACCCCCCCTTGCTCTAACAACATCTCTCATACGATTTGGCGTAGATTCGATCAAATTTGATATTGTTTCTTGCGGGATGTTAAACCACTCTTCCTCTACTGCAACAATGAGCTCTGGGATAGAAGTTGGGGGCTCTTCGTCTAGCACGAATTCTTCGTTTTAGCTCATCCAATAAATGTTCTATCAGGTTTAAGTCTGGACTGCATGCTGGCCATTCCATAACCCGAAATCCGACTTCTGAAATGCAATCGTGTACGATTCTTAATGTGTGTGCCCTCGCATTGTCATGCATAAAAGTGAACGCGTTTCCAATGTAGTCGACGTAAGGTACTACATGAACTGCTAAAATCTCCTCAATATACCTAGCACCAGTTAAACTTCCTCTTCCGTGCCGACGGTCGCCCCAACAGATGAAAACTGGGTCGGTTCGCGCAGTCATAGAAATTGCACCCCAGATCATGCAGGAACCACCTCCATAAGTAATCCGCTCCTCAATGCAGCATTCTGCGAATCGCCCACCTGGCCGCCGGTACACTTTTCTTCTTTGGTCGCTACCATAGAGGCATATCCGGGTCTCATCTGAGAATAAAACAGATTCCCATTGTTCTAGTGTTCAATTCAGATGTTCCCGTGCAAAACGCAGGCGTGCTTGACGATGAGTTGGGGTAAGTTTTGGACCAATTACGGGTGTTTTGGGGGTTTTACTTTCCTTCAAACTTCGTCTTACTACCCACTGACTAATAGTCACTCCTAGTGTTTCACGGAGCTGTTGTTGCACCTGAATAGCATTAAGACGCCGATTTCTTAACATTGTTAACACAATAAAGCGGTCATCACGATCCGTTGTATTTCTCTTTCTACCAGTTCCAGGTCGCCTACGAAAGGATCGAGTATCCTCATATCGTTCACACATTCTTCGAACCGTTCCGCGTGTCATTTGTAGTTGCCGAGCTACAGCTCTCTGTTTAAGTCCATTTTCGATAAAAGCGATTTCTTGGGCGGCTTTTTTGAGTGATGTGTGCATTAAATTGAAACACTAATCAAACAATGAAACACAACTAATCAAAGAATAAAAAAACAATGTGAAAATTTCGATTACAAAGGTAGTAATTGCAATATTTGACAAGTTTGTTATTCTTATTGTCAGCACAACACCTTTCATTTGTTTACCTATTGCTACGCATATAAACGATAAGTACTCTGGATAAATTTATACTCATATTAAAGCATGTTAAATTGTCTTTGAAACAGCTCATATTTTTTACTTGCTCTGATAAATAGATTCTAAAAGACACAGTTAAAACCAAAAGTTCACAGTGGGCCGATTTCTATGCACGTAAGTTTATAATAAATGATAACTTACGTTTTTCAGACTAGAACTTAAGTCTCTGTAGTATTCATAGTTAGGTATTTTCCCTGCTTTCAAAGCATCCCTTATACGTTTTCTTTCACTTAGTATCTCAGTTAACTGCGATATATCGGGATAGTTAACTACATTATCAAACACACTTCTTGGGATAGGCGGTACAAGCGATTCTAACAAAAGTTCAGGCCTAAAAAATATAACTTCATAATTTCTATTTCTTTTAATGCATAATTTTTCATACTTTTCAATTTGTATGAGACTATACTTCATGTAGCCCGCCAAATAAGGCATCACCTTACATTGAACATCTAAAACCGACAGTTTTTCGGATGCTTTTGCTATAAATCCACACACTGCTTCTCTAATCCATAAATTTGGATGAACCAGGAAATGAGAACACTCAGCAACCAGTTCGCATAGAGATTGTTTGCTGACTAGGTTATATTCAGTCAAAGATGTCATGGCTATTATTGCTTTTCTTGTGACAAACTCGGAATTATCTGTTAAACCCTGTACAGAAAAAATATGTTTTATTAAGTAATATTATACAGGGTGGTCCGAACTGAGTTCCGGAAACTTCGGCAACATATTCTGCAGATAAAAATAAGTAAAAAAGTTTCTATAAATGTATGTCCTAAAATGTTTAGTTTCGGAGATACAGGGTGTAGAAGTTTCATTTTTATTTAGATTTTTTCCAAATAATTTCTGAAGTACGTCAATATTTGGATGAAAATTGTTGTCTGGAAGTTTTCTGACATGAGAAATTTGATATAGATGTCAATATGACTCCTACTTGTAGAGGGCGCCACCTACATATTTTTAACTGGTTTGAAGAGTAATAACTTTTCGTACGTACCTGTATAAAACTATCGGGTAAAAAATATACATTTACGAGATTTTTTACGTAAAAAAGGTAAAAATCGCTACGAGTAACGGTTCTGGAGATATTTGGAACCGAAATTATCAATATCTGTAATCATTGACATAAATTAAACATGTTGACTAAATAGTTATTAGACTGAAATCATAAATTTAAAATATTTTTGTGCCAAAAGTTCAACAGAAACTGTTTTATCATCATTTTAATTATTTTTTGATTAATTAAAAAAAATAAATAAAAAGATCCCAAATTTATCATTTCAGTCAAATAACTATCTGCTCAACATGTTCATTTTTCGTCAATAATGACATATATTGACTATTTCCATTCTAAATAACTTGAGAACGGTTGCTCGTAGCGATTTTTACCAAGAGACATTTTTTAAGTAAAAAATCACGAAAATATATATTTTTTACTCAATAGTTTTATACAGGTACGGACGAAAAGTTATTACTTTTCAAAACAGTTAAAACACATGTAGGTTGCGCCCTCTACAAATAGGAGTCATATTGACATCAAAATCAAATTTCTCATGTCAAAAAACTTCCAGACACCAATTTTTATTTAAATATTGACGTTATTTTAGAAATTATTTGAAAAAAATGGAAATAAAAATGAAACTTCTACACCCTGTATCTCCGAAACTAAGCATTTTAGGAAATACATTTGTACAAACTTATTTACTTATTTTTACCTACAGAATATGCTGCCGATGTTTCCGGAACACAGTTCGGACCACCCTGTATAGCGAAAATCAATGACTAAAGAATAAAAGGACGTGTAACGCGCATATACAATCTGGAGCAAAATCTGTAACGTTAAATTATAAGACGCCATTTTTTTAGTGCCAAACACGAGTACTGGCCACATAATATTGGTGTCAACTGGTAGCAATTTGGTCTAGAGTGTTATTGGTCCTTGTATTCTTTAGTCATTGATTGAAAATACTATACCTGAAGCAATAAAGGTTTTAAAATGTCTGAACAATGCCATCCAATATACGAAGCGACCCCTACAATGTTGTCAAAGAACGACTTTCTCAACTGGACCTCTTTGTCATTTAGAAATGTTATCATATGTGACAAAATAACGTCGTTAGCTGTAAAAAATGGGGATGGTACAAATGAACTACTACAAAAATTAAGTATTTTACCTTTGGCCTTTCCGAAAAATACACACAATTTATGGATTCCACTGTTTATTAACGCTTGCTTGACGATATTGTTCATGTCGGCAAGCAAGGCACTGACAGTTTGTTGTACCATTTCGTGCAATGCTTGTAGTTCAAGCTCATAGTTAAATGTGTGCTCGTCATCAGGTTTTTCTGTATTGTCGTCGCCATACCAGATGTTCTGAATTTGATCTAAGTAGCTAAAATATAGAGAATGAATTAGTCTTTTGCTATAGATTTATTCCAACCCGCTGCAGAACCGTCACCGAACGATCACGCTCGTGCGCAGTAATTCAAATGTGTTCCAACCGACATTTGACGGTTATCGGACGATCCTATTTGCGTACCAACCTAACTTGAGATCGTTTAGTTGCGATTTCAGAACGGTAATTTCGGTACATAATTCAAATTGAGAACTGTTCGGGTTGACTTGCGCATTAAAGTATATTGGCAGGGATTGTCGATTTTTAACAGCTGATTCTGGTCCGGCGCCGGCGTCCGGCTGATGCTTCTGTGTTGGTTATTTTTTACGAATTCGAATACGTGTGCGTTATATTTTTGCTTATGAGTTTGTGTGGAGTAAATCAATTAATGTTAATTAATTTTTTATTTATAAAATAATGTTCAAAGATTCTACCAATGCAATGAAATAACAGGAAACTACGCATAACAGGATCATAAAAGAGAGAATAGATAAGTGAGTTAGTGAGTACATATACAGTTGAAACAACACTTACCAACAATTACTGGATTCTGATTTCCCATTTCAAGAATAATTATTATTATTATTGCAAATTGCAAACAAAAATAATAGGTTTATGTTATGAAATTCTAAACAATGTAACGTGCCAAAATTTCACTAAACTATTTTATTATTTTTTATTCAATAATTTAACGTTAGTAAATATTATTATTATTATTACAGTTGAGGGTTGGAACCTTTGGTGTTTATAAACTCAGTTTATAATCATCTGCTGATGATGTAAATCAGAAAAAAATTATTTGGCTGCAGGGTTGGTATGTTTTAAATATGCTGTTTAAAAAAAAGTGTGTTCAGTATGTGCGTGCATTTGAAATGAAACTTCTTACTAACAGCTATTAAATTGGGGAATTTGAAGGACATTTTTGAAAAAGTGACATATAATGCTGGTTTAATATAAATATTATTTTCAATTTATTTCTGTAATCTAAACCGTGGCTAACGTCATATTCAAGGCCTGACTGTTTTGACAGTTCTACCGAAGTGGTCGAGAATTAGTAGTCGTAAACAAACCAATTGTTTTCATTAGTTTCGCAACAAATCTGTGTTTTTTACGCGTTTCTATGCTAATAAAATTATACTAAATAATTTTGAGTGAATAGTGGACTATCTAGATCCGATTCATAATATTGTTAATATTGAACCGACGAAAAACGTAACAATATCGTACCCGCGAAAAAAACCATACTTTCGGTAAAAATTATAGTAACACCGGCGATGCCGGCTGTGTGTCCTGGCTAAGGAAAAGTTGGGGAATTTATATAAAAACATAATTAATAGCGTTAGTGTTTAGTGTTAAACCAACGTAAGTGAGTGTATTTTTAGGTAGAACAGTTGTCGTTTCTTTATTTTTACTTTGTGAAATAAAAAATGCCGCGACATTGTTCTGTGCGTGTGCCTTGTAGCAGCAATTATAATAAGTACTCAGGATCTGTCTACATTCTCTTTCCCAACAATATTAACTGTAACTAAGTCACGTCCAAAACCTACAGAAGATGCTGTGCCTACAATTTTTCCAAATCAACCCTCTTATATGACTGTGCATGTTCCCATAAAGAGAAAACATCCCGATGAAAGAAAACAAGATTTGGAAATTTAGGATGAAATAAATATTGAAAATTATTATTATTATTATGAAATGGCAATATATTTTAAAGAAATTAAATGAATTGTACTTTATTTCAGTATTTTATATAAAAAAAATATCTTTATCTTTTTATTTACGATTTATGGAAATGGTTACTTGAACATCGAACTACAAATTACTTAATGATAATAGTTAATTCTACCTGATATCCACATTTTTTAAATATGTTAGGCAAATTTTTACAATTGTTTTTAATTAAACTTTAAAATATATTCTGCCCTTATCATATACAATACATTTTCTTAACTTGTCGATAAAGTATAGTATTCAAATTTTTTAATATTTGGAAACTTTATCACAAGGTATATTATTACTAGCTGCTAAATACTCGCTAACGCAATTTTAGGACATGCTTTCTATTATCTGGATTTTATTCTGTTCATCTTATGCTGTTGTATTAATATATATTATATAATAATACATATTAATATTCGTTTTTTAGATCTAAATTTTAATGCTATTCAATTACTGTAACGCGATAAAAAGTTAATGTTATTTTTTAATACCTTTGTGTGTAATATTTTTCATATTTATATCTGGCAAAACTATCAATAAATACTATTATTTATGCAAAAACTATATTATATGCAGTACCATATGGCACAATTCAAAAGCCCGACTATTGCGGTGACGTCACAAATCGATGTCTCTGGCCTGTATCTCATGTTGGTTATGTCTAAACATTTTCTGTTTCCGCAATAGCCTGCAAATTTTGTGGAATACCACCCAAAATACACACTTTTATGTAAATGCCTAATAATGTTAACGCCTAAATTTATTTAAGAAGAGAAACAATTTGGAACCTAACCAACAATTCGTATTTATACAGTAATTTTGTTAATTTATATGAATATTCTCGTTGATTGTTGGTTTGAAATAAACATGACAATGTCCTCCAATGAAAATGCGAGTTGCTTAACTCTAATAATTCTAATTCTGAGCTATTTTTACTCCCATCGCGCGTAAAGAAGTTTCACTTCAACAAGTGTCTTAAACTTATGTTCTTAAATCTTACCGTAAGGCTATTTCTGCCAGACTGTTAATATTTTTAGCATAAGCTGCCCTCACACAAACATTAGGATCGGTAGCCAACTGCGCCAACTCAGGTAAAATATACTCAGGAAATATATTAGCATCTGATCTAGGTAGTTTCTGAACTAAATCCAGACATTTAGTGATAGTATTCACAGCCGATATTTTTACTCTGGAATTGTTATCATGGGCCAGATACATCTAAAAACAATTAAATACTTAGAAAAAATACCATAGAATCGAAAAAAAAACGGCGTCAAAGACGGCTGGTGAATGACATTCAATGATAATTTTAAAAATTACTAAAATAGGTTACTTTTTAGGGTTCGTACCCAAAGGGTAAAAACGGGAACCCTATTACTAAGACTTCGCTGTCCGTCCGTCCGTTCGTCCGTCTGTCACAAAGGTCTATCTTATGAACCGTTATAGCTAGACAGTTTTACAGATAATGTATCTATGTTGCCGCTATAAGAACAAATACTAAAAACAGAATTAAATAAATGTTTATAAATAAAAAAGTACTTTCACTAAGCAACTTAAGTAAGAATTTTACATAGAATCTTTCAAGTCCTCGGTTAAAGGCGTTAGGACTTTACGCTGCTATGACGTTGGAGCCGTAGTAAGGCAGGTTCGAATCCCAGTCAAGGCGACTTTTTTTAATCGTTTTTTTTTATTTTTACATATTTATTTTTACTTTTTACATATTTATTATTGATTAATACAATTTTTAGTAATGTGTTTCTTCATTTTTTTTAAATTACTTATACGCGCATTCAAAATTTCAGCTAAATCGGAAAAAGAGTTTATAATAATATAGTGACTAATGTTGTATAGATAATGAATGGTACGGAACCCTTCGTGCGCGAGTCCGACTCGCACTCGACCAATTTTTTAAAATGATAAACTTACTATGTAGGGTAAAATTCTATCCAAAACCGTTTCGTCACTGGCATGATGTGCTAGTTCAAGCAAAATCTCAAGACTGTAAAGTTTTGAAGAGCACTCATAGAGTCCTCGAATGCAAGAACTAACCAGAGAGATTATAAGAACTAGACCCTCACATTCGCCTCTCTCTTGGTATTTTTCTGTGTCCTTTTTTTCTTCACACTCTAACTCTTGTTCTTCATCTTCGTTTGAGGTTATTGTAACAGGCCCTAAAAACTAAAAACAAGCAAATAAAAAAATAGTTTTTTCTTTATTGTTTTTTTTGCATTTCAGGACGAGGGATATATACGCACTGAAAGGTTGGTTGGCCCGTTATTTTATGTGTTTATTTAAAAAAAATGTTTTTTATTTTCCAAAAATCAAAAATTATTTAATATACAGGGTGTCCCAATATTCAGAGGACATAGTACCAAAATAAGCTCATTGGGCACAATTTACCTCTCTACAAAAGTGCCTCCTTTGTCCCTTAGAGGGCATTAAACTTTAAAAAAATAATTACATTTTTTCAGATATTTTAAGAAACCTTATTCCGATTTAAATGAGATTTTGGGTGTCTATATTTTGCTAAGTGCTCTAACATTTAACTTTACAAAAAAATCAAGAAAAAGTACGGGAAGAGTAAAAACTACCCCCACCCCTACATAAATTTTAGCATAAATATTTTCCAACTCAACCGACAACCGATTTTATTTTTGTAAAATGATACTTATAGTATTTACTACATTTTTTGTCTCTTGTAAAAAAACGCCACCGCGCATACTTTTTGAGGAAAAAAATTATTTTTCCGAATCTGACTTTCAAAAAATGTTTTTTTATCACACCAAGCTATGGAGACGCATAAAATCTATTAGATTCTAGTTGGCGAAAATATAAGTATAATTCTATGTCCACGGAATATTGGGGCACCCTGTATATCAATTTTGGTGTATGAAGTACTTAAAAGTCGGAAAAACGCAAATTATTGCATTATGGTATAAAATATAGGGTGTTCTACATGAAATAGCATAGAAAAACATTATTTTTGTTCTGATCCACTCAGTATACCGGGTGCGTCTCAAAACTGGCTCACCCCTATAACTTTTTTATTTTTTCAGGTAAAACAACGATATTTGGTATGTTAGTATGTGACATAAATTGGGATTGATTGACGTATTCAATTGTTTTCGGTCACTTCCGGTTTCACCGGAAATGACTACAACTTTTGATTTTTAAATGGCACCCTCGGTATTTTTTTACTTTATTCGATAGAAAATGACACTCTGAATCGACTGACATATCATATGTCAACTTTTGACATTTTGGCATATGGTAATATGGAAATTGTAATATGCGGTTCATAACGACAATTTGACTCAAAATAGTGTGTGGTATCAAATTATTCGTAAAAAAATGCTTTTTCCAGATATGCTAATGAGCCACCTTTAAACGGCCTGGACAAGGCACTAAAAACATTAAACGATCAAATCTATTTTTCCAAGGCTCCATGATTAAAAATTAGTGTTTTTAACACAGCCATGGCACTCTAGATTGAAATTTAAAATAGAATTTGTTTTTGAGTGACTATGTCAAAAATACCTCCCCTTGTTCCATTTGAAACAGCACAGAAAAACATTATATTTCGTTTTGATCCACCCTGTATATACCAAACAATTTAGCCTGTTTTAATATGATTAGTTGTAAAGAAGACATAATAATGCATAATGCATATTATAGATTTCTGTTCGACTGATATTCCTGTGAAATCTGGCAATAATGCAAGACAACTCCCCTCTAGGTTAACTTATTTCTCTGAAACTTAACTTAAGGCGGATTCTCACGACTGGCGTACTTGACAAACATTTGTTATTGGAATATACTTGCCATGTCGTGAGAACGGGTTCCTTGGTCACTTGTCGCGTCCCCACTCTCTGCCGGTAAATATAGCCCGAGTCAAACGATTAATCGTACACTTGCCAAGTATACTTGGCCAGCCTTGTTTACACTTTGCCGAGGCGCAAAGAAACGACTGCGCAAATAATGTTACTGTTATAGCGTATGTCCGATTTATTTCCGGATCGTAGTGTTTTTCGAGTTAATTGCGGATAATTTAAAACGTTAAAACAATAATAGATTATGTAATATCAAATTTACATTAATAACTTCAATATTGGCGACATACCTAAATCGTTTTCACAGCAATAAATGGAGTGGACAAATGAGGACTACACGGGAAAAAACAGATATAGACAAATGTTAACGTCATTCGAAAAAAGAAAGCAACAATACGCTTAGTCCCAGAGATATTACAGCTTGGTTATTTTGCCGTACAAAGGAAAAGCTAGAGTAGTCCACGCGTAAATGGCAAAAACCAGAGATGTATTTACGCATGGGCGACAATCTTGCAATTAGTATTATATTATTAAAACAAGGGATATTACAGAAAATAAACGTCGAAAATCAAAAACACAAACAAATTTATTCCGCTTGAAACTTGCCGAAGCTTACAATAAACAACAATAATCTCCACTGACCGAAAAACATAGATGAATCAACAAATCTTTCAAAAACATCATCTGACACGATCGATAGAAAACTATTATCCTTATGTAACAATCTTAAAGGTACACACATACGTAATTAATTTATGTACGTATATACAGAATATTTTTTTCGTTATCAATATGGTTATAAATTTATGTATTGTAATAAAAACCTACTTAAATATAAATTTTCAACAAAAAAATAATAGTTTAGATTTAGGTTTTATACAACCTTTATTTAATTGAACATCTCTGGTTTTCCCCTGTATTGTTTTGCATTTTGACTATTTTTTTAGATTATCTATTTAGATTTTTATTTCAATATTTCAGAATATGGCGATAATTCGCAATATTAATAATTCAGAATTGGTAGTAATATAAATATTTTTCTAATTATTCAACCGAAAAAAACATATTTCTTTAAAAACACTAAATTGCATTTTTCTCGGCTCAAATTAAAATGGACAAAACTGGGTTTTCCCGTGTAGTCTTCAAATGATGTTTTGGAATTTAGGGATTTATACGAAAATGAGCCCTTCATATGGATGGCCAAATATAAAGAACATAGAAATCGTATTGCAGTGTAGAGTAAAAGAAATTAAAAAGAAAAAAGAATCACTAGCAACGACAATTTCGGGACGACCAGTATCCATCGATGCGACTATACTGTTTACTTGAAAAGGATTGTACGGGTACTTGGCAAATACGCAAATATTGGCGTACTTGCCAAGTACACTTGCCAATGTAGTACAAAGTGGGGACTGGTGGGGATACTTGCCAAGTACGCAAATATTGGCGTACTTGTCAAGTACGCCAGTCGTGAGAATCCGCCTTTACTTTAAAAATGTTTGCTATATCTCCTTTAAGCCTGGCAATTTTCTCGTCCGGTGACAGAATGGGATTGGTGGAGAATATCAGCATATAAGACTGTAAAAACGAATAGAAATATTCTGGAAATAGTTTTCCCCTGTGCTGATCCAGGTAATCTTCGGCAGAAAGCCTTTTTAATGGATCCTGAAATGTTAATAAAATTAAAACAGTTTACAACATTTAAAATAGAAAAAAAAAACCTTTTCAATCATACTAGAAATTAGATCACGTAAATTTGGATCTTCTAATTTATCGAGATGCTTTTGAGGAGAGTATTTGCCTGCACGGTAAGCAAGTAATTGGGAATAGTCAAAAGGAAAATGGAGTTCGTTCCATAACTCCAAGAGAGCACATCTAAAAAAGTATAAATGTAGCTATATCCCGGCAATGATTGTCATTTATGAAATGGTACTATACCCTGCTGAAAAAATATCCATTGCCGGTGTTAAATCACCCGAATCACAAGTACTTTCTGCAATAAGAGCACTACTTTCATTCAAAGATAAATTTGTAGCACTTGAAAATCTTTCTGGAGCTATGTAACATGTTCTTCTTCTTGATGTGTCAAAAAAATATGAATAATCACCTAAAAAAATTATTTTTAGTAAAAGAAATAATGGTATTAAGGTAAATCTTTACCAGGATTATCGATAGGCAAAAATGTTGGCTTAAAAGAAGCAAAATCAACTAACATTACCCAGTTCCATGATGTAACTGTGATGTTTTCTAGCTTTATATCGCCATGACATACCCCAACCTTATGGCACTGGTGTAAAGCATACAAAATTTGAAAAGTTATCCATCTAAAATTATGATGTTTTAAAAAAAATATTTTATAACAAAATGCACAAATACTTTTTTTCTATAACAGTCAAAAATGGTCTGGTACTAATTCTATCATATAAACTGTATTTAACATATTCTCTCATAATTAATCCAGCTTTTTCTGTTAATATAAACTTCTGATAAGGGGTACAATTAACAGCACTTGATAACTTTTTTCGTATCTCGTCTAGATGATCTTTATAACTTTGAAGCGGTAATGATGGGTCATGTATTGCAAATACTTTTACTACTACCGGACCTTCTTGAGATTCTGCACGAGCAACCTTAAGAAATCTTGTGCTTCCCAAGCTTAAAAAGGTATTTGTAGAAAAGGTTTCAAATATTTTATTAGACTTAGCATTACCTGGCGTCGAATTTCAATTCTGGATGGTCCTTGAGGTACCACTCGACTGGAAATATTTGCGAGGGGGCTATTCCTACCAGCTGATTTCCCATTTTCACTATAATAACACTGAATAATTAAAAATAAATGGAACTGTTTATTTTGGAGAAGTTTTTGATATTGAACAGCTGATAAATAGCGTTCGATTTGAGTGAAGTTAGGAACTTATTATTTAAATGTCAACTTAGTGATTTTTGTTTAGGTTGAAAAATGTCAACAAAATTTAAGTTGGTATTCCGGCGACGATCCGAAAAAGAAATGTCGTCACCGAACTACACATGTGTAAATTTTTCCGATTAAATAATGGTTTTAATGAAAAAAACGTTTTAAAACCTAGATTTTAATTAGATTTACAGTTAACAAAGTGTTTAGTGCGGTGCCGTAATTTTCCGTAGCGCGCGAACCTAAACACCGAGTCGTTTTCGAAAAGTTAACACCCTTCAGTGAAGAAAAAAGGTGTCCATCGATTTTGTTGAATCATTCTATGCAAAAATGTTCGAGAGACATGAGACCCCGCGTAAAATAGCCTTAAATGAGCCTTAGTAAACCTCGGTAAGTAATAAGGTGGTTTTCTGGCGCACGGCCAAAGTTTAAAGAGGTCTTTACTAGACACCTGTGTACGCTATCGAATTTATTTGTTTATAAAAGAAAGTAGCTTTGTTTTTGCATGGGATAATCCGTTTACTAATTGACACTAACTTATTTAATTAAATAACTATATTTTCTTGTCGGGTTTGCAAGCATTTTCAATGTTATTCAAGTATTTTTACTGTAAAGTTTTGTTTGAAATGTATTTCCTCAATTAACCAATGTTATTTACATGGTTAAAACTATTATTTACTTATGCAACAAACTACTTGTATAGGCTACAGATATTTTAAGAAAAAATAAGGGTAACTGGTTCTTAATTGGCTTTAAACTAGTAGAATTATATCATTATTTGAAATACCTTGCCATGAAACTACTTACTTACATTCTTGGTTCTTTTTTCTTAATTGTATCTTGACTTAAAATAGAATCAGTCTATTTTTGTTTCTCGAAAGCGGCGTATTTTTAATTCGAATACCTTTCTAACTATTTTAAGCCTTAATACATTTTTTTCTAGAATGATTTAATATAAAAATCTGATAGTTTTGTCATACAGTAAAATCATAGTCATCTTAAGAACAATGTATCATCTTTCATCAGTGTACCACCTACGAAGATTTTATTTTTACATATTTCTGATTACGAAAATGGTTTTCAGATTTGATGTAAACAGGTTACTAAATTAATCTCTCTTTCATTCCTGTCATAATAACTTGAACATAGAACCAGCAGTGGTGTGTTTTTTATGAATATATTTAGATACATAATTTTAATGTAGACATTTCTCATACATAGCTGGTTTTTATGTGTAATGCATGTATTAATGTGTATTTACATCATCACAGTATGATTCAATTAAATTTATTGTACAGGGTGTCCCATTTTCGTATGTTTTACAGGCTTTCTCGCTTATTAGTAGAGGTACAAAGATGGAATTTTTTAAAATAAATGAAAATGCATTTTTCAAATTCGCTCTGTATTTCAGGAACTGTAAAACGCACGATATGTTGGGTGTTGGGACACCCTGTACAGGGTGGGCCAAATTGGACGCTTTGAAAGGGAAACATCCTTTTTTAGAGGAGCTAGATGAAAACTAATATTGGTGTTTGGAGCTCAATTTTTATCAACAACATGATGGTGAAAACCGCCCATCGATATCTGTTACCGTTTCGGAGTTACGGGGTGTTTTTCAAAAATGTGCATTTTTATCATTTATCAAACCGCTGTAACTTTTTTGCTATAGAAAATGTTGTATTTTAATAAAACAATTTCCAAAGCACCTTTCTACATAGAATTTAATGGTTTAAGTATATTTTTGTTTTAGAATTATTATTTTAAGAATTATGAACAGAAAATTTGATTTTTTATATGCAACACCTCGTATATTTTTAATTCATTGAAAAGAATTTAAAATTACCTTTTCAAAAATATAGAATACTTAATATTTTACTCGATTCCTCTTGGAGCTGGAGAGTTTCTAAAAATTCGCCCACTTGGAATAAGTAGGCTTTGAAAGGCGCCGGCTGTAATGCCAAAAAAATTCTAGCTGTGAGCAGCAATTAAAACGAAAATAATATTTGCAATGAGAGATGCAGAATTTTATAACAATTTAAACTATATTTAACAACACATTTAAACTTCAATAACAATAAAAATAAATAGCAAACCAAAACATGAAATTTTGCTATAGGTGTTCGACATATCGACCGTCTTCTGTTATGGACAGACGGGACCTTTTTTGAACATTTCTCGCGGAATTCATTAACTCAGTGGAATAAGAACCTTTATTCTTCCGTAAAGATAAAAAATCCATAGGCACCAAGTCCGGCGGCCTCGACGGTCAACGGCTGGAACCTTGGTTAGCTATTCAATAATTATTATCGAAATTGGCTGCAAAAATTTGCTGATAACTTCAGTGTTTTGAGACGGTGCCTCGTCTTGCTGGAAAAATATGTATATGAGTTCCATTAGGGACAGATCATCAATAAGGGGTCCAAAGCCTACTAGTTAAAAAGTGGCGAACTTTTAAAAATTCTGTATTTCGAAGGGGACTATAATAAAATATCAAGTGTGCTATACAGGGTTGTTCACCACATACGACACGGAGTATTGTAGCTAAATGATGAGATTTTTACAAATTGTAAGTTTTGGGTTCGATGAAGGACTATTAGAGGTACAATTTAAAAATAATTTTACAAGATACAGAGTGTCCCAAATAAGTAAAAAATATCAAGTTGTATTTTTTTAAATGGAACACCCTGTATATTATTACATTTTTAGTTTCTACGATTAAAATAAAGGTAAATTTGATTAAGGTATATTAACCTTACCGTTTTTGAAATATTTTCAATTTTGTGAAATTGCAGTAAAAAATTTAAGGCTTCATTTCTCCAAGGGCATCAAAGTTTTTAATACTAAATATTTACTGAAGTTTATTTACTGATCAGTTATTTTGTTGCAATAATAAAAATAATACTACCTTATACAGAGTGTCTAAAAATTTATTTTAAATAATTATTAGCTTCAAACGGCAATAACTTGTTTAATTTAAATGGAACACCCTGTATATTTTACGAGAATCAGATGCACAATTTAATTGTCTATCAAATTATATTATACCATTTTTTGCCTATCTCTTTAAGTTTCCGTAGAAAATGCATTTTCTTGTAATTTAGAACTTATTTATCAATATACCCATGGACTATTGACATTTTAGATTATTTTTAAAGATGTACCAAATTTTTAAAGAGTACAAATACTAATATTGTCGATATAATTCGTTTATTTCATTAAAAAATAAAAAAAAAACTGTTTAAATATTTGTTAATTGCTCCAAATACTAAAAAACTGAATTTTGTATGGGCATTAGACCGTGTGATAAAAAGTAACACCTTAAAAATGATATTTCATTTTTTAATAAATGCTTATTTATAACAACAGAGACTTTAATTTGATAACCTATTATTATATTGATTTCTGACTCAAATCCACATTTATTTATAATAATTTATTAACGAACACAATTAAGTATGTAATTAATTAGTATATGGGCGGAAATAATGGTGTTATATTTAATTAATGGTATACTCTTTTATAAAGATTTAAATAGTTTTCTTTTTGGATACAAATGGGCTAGTAATATTATCGTTTTGCTAAAAACGATAATATTACTAGTCTGTACATTTTGTACATTTGTTGCTTTAAAAACAATCTAAAATGTCAATATTCCATGGATATATTGATAAATGAGGTCTAAATTATAAGAAAATGCATTTTCTACGAAAACTTGAAGGGATAGGTAAAAAATGGTATAATACAATTTGATAGACAATTTAATTGTGCATCTGATTCTCCTAAAATATACAGGGCATTCCATTTAAATTAAAGAAGTTATTGCCGTTTGAAGCTAATAATTATTTAAAAAAATTTGAGACACTCTGTATAAGGTAGTATTATTTGTATTATTGCAACACAATAACTGATCAATAAATAAACTTCATTAAATATTTAGTATTAAAAACATTGATACCCTTGGAGAAATGAAGCTTTAAAATTTTTACTGCAATTTCACAAAATTGAAAATATTTCAAAAACGGTAAGGTTTAAGTATAATAAACCTTAATCAAATTTACCTTTATTTTAATCGTAGAAACTAAAAATGTAATAATATACAGGGTGTTCCATTTAAAAAAATACAACTTTGATATTTTTTATTTATTTGGGACACTCTGTATCTTGTAAAAATATTTTTAAATTGTAGCTCTAATAGTCCAACGAACCCCAAACTTACAATATGTAAAAATCTCATCGTTTAGCTACAATACTCCGTGTCGTATGTGGTGAACAACCCTGTATTTTTGGAAATGTAATTAGTTCTTTTCAGTTAATTAAAAATATACAGGGTGTCCCAAATGAAAAATCAATTTTTCTGTTGGTAACTCTTAAATTATTAATTTTTAAAAAATTATACTTAAACCATTAAATTCTATGTAAAAAGGTGCTTTGGAAATGTTTTCATAAAAATACAAAATTTTTCATAGCAAAAAAGTTACAGCGATTTTTTAAAAATGAAAATTTTTGAAAACCACCCCGTAACTCCGAAACGGTAACATATATCGATGTGCGGTTTTTACCGTCATATTGTTGATGAAAATTGAGCTCCAGACACCGATATTAGTTTTCGTCAATCTCCTATAGAAAAGGGTGTTTCCCTTTATAAGCGTCCGATTTGACTCACCCTGTACATAATGGTTCATTAATCACATTACGTAAGAAGAAAACATTTGGGGAAAATTACATCTTGTTTTTCTTGGACACATTATTAATTTTAGCGGTTATTTTTAAAAGTAATTATAATCAGATTACTTTAAAATGCACAGCTTTGTTAATTTTCAACTCACATCCAACACAAACGTTTTCGCACCTATTTGGAATTTATTTAAATAAAATTATGTAAGTAGCAAACCGTTGAATTTAAAATTCAAATTGATTCAAATAGAAAATTTGAATTTCTTGGTCTGTTATAGGACAATGTGAGTGACCGCCTAGTAGTTTATTTACTAATTTGTTAATGAGCTTTAAATAACAAATTGATTTTGCTGTTTTATTTGTAAATTTTATCTATTTGTGTTTGTTTATTGTTGCAAAACAGAAAGCGTTAAGCTATCAAAATATTTATTTTATGTAAAATGTTAATGGGTTTAGAGTCTACAGATACAAACTTCTCCAGTAGTAGCTTTTTAAACTAGCTTCTACATCCTACTAGTCAACTCGCATACCCAACAATGTTGCCGTTTGTTGTCCCTTAATTTCGCAGTTCTGCACGCGCATATACGATAAAGGTACGCGCACATTGACCAGAGCTAGGGATGGGTAAATTTCATTTTTCACTTTATGTTGAAATTTCATAATGAAATTTTCACTGAAAGACTGAAATTTTGGAAATTTCAGTAAAAATTTCAAAATTTCAAATTTTCAGTGAAAATTTCATAAATTTCCTGAAATATTGGCAATTAAATATTTCACCTTGGAAATTTCATTGAAATTTCATGAAAATTACAATTTTGTTTTAAAATTACAGAAATGTTTTTCTAAACGAATTGCATTTTTGTAATAAATTTCATTACAAAATATGCACTTTACTTTTTTGGTATTATTTTGAACATTAGAGAAATATTTCCAAATACTATTTTTGGGCTTAACCATTATTTCTTTAAAAATTGGAATCAACACAGGTCACAAGTAGGTAAACAGGTCACAGAATAAACTTTATGAAATGTGAAACACAAAAAATGCACAAAAATAACAAATCTAATAATACATCAACATTTTCAACACAAATCATAACCTCTATCTATCTACATTTACTGCGGTTTTTCATTTGTCAATGTCAAGCGCCGGTCCTCTTCAGACGCGCAAGTACCTAATCGAGAAAATCAACGATCGATACTTACGTCGATACGGTCGACATACGAACACGATAAAGGAGTTCGCGAGGTTTATGAAAATTTCACTTGAAATTTCACCTCTATGCTGAAAAATTCGAATTGAAACTTTCACTTGAAATTTCAATGAAATTTCACTTTTTTAAAATAAGAAAATTTCACATTGGAAAAGTTGCCGACATGAAAATTTCATTTGAAATTTTCAAGTGGCACAACCCTAACCAGCTGCACGCGCCGCACGAGTCGCACTTTTTTTTCTTGTTGCGCACACTAAGCCGTACCGAACGCGTCGCACGCGCCGTACTATTCGCTATTTTGTTTCTTTTTCCCCCTACTACACCCGTATTTGCCAATCGAATTCCTCATCAGTCGCTTCCGGAGTCCTGTCTGCGGTGATAAGCGTGTTTTTTTTAATATTTCTCGGCAATACATGACAACGAACAAGAAATAATTATGAGCCCCTTGCTAATAGAAGAAGAAGAAATCACGAGAAAGAATCGAAAGTTATAGGTTCACAATATTTGCAAAAATCCACGTTATTTCCATATTTAATTGAGGATGAACTAAACATTTTTCAATATTTCAATATGAGCCATGAAAAATTGAAAATTGCATTGGAAATTAAAAATGATAAATATTCGTCAGATCAGTCAGGTGCAAGTTTGTTGTCATCAGCATTAATTTCTTTTAATAAACTGCAAAAATGTTTATATTCGTCAACTAAAGAAGGTTTAACATCCGCTTGGTACAATATCCGTAGATTCATAAGACATTTTAAATTGTCATCATTGATGTCCATATCCAATAAACAATTAAATTTTTGGCATATATTAAGGAAGTCTTCAAACCGATTCTCTAGAGTACCAGTTAAAATGTCTAAAGTACCATAAAACACTGATATCTTGAAATTATCTTCAGAATTTTGATGTAGGTAATCATTCTGGATTTCATCATGAATTTTTTTTATTCTTCTTTGTCTTTTTGTGGAAAATGATGACGTAGGTATTGCATTTATTTGCCAAAATAGTAGCCTGTTTTTTAAAATTTTCAAAATATTTTTCACTTCGTAATGATTTGAGATCTAGTTACCGTAGTAATCATATGAGCAGCTGTACATAAGTAATATATACGTCATTTTTTTTTATCTTGAAGAGCTAAGGGCACGGTAGGGCACCGTTTGTTTTTGCGTTAAATTTAGTTTTTTTAATTTTCTCCAAAGGGCACCAGAGGCGCTAAGCGCATAGAGGCGGAGGGGGCGTTCGCCCCCCCTGGCCCCCTATACGACACGCCACTGGCAAACAATTTTTTTTTCGGTCGATGCGGCGCGTGCGGCTCTGGTCAGTGTGCGCGTACCTTAATCGGTCGGATATTTCGCATGCAACCTAAACAAAAAAAAACTTACCCCAGAGATCAACAAAGGCAATCAAAACACGCCTACGGCGTGATATTGTTTAGAGCCTTAAATCCTAACGTTTAAAACTAAATACTGTTATCATTATTAAAATTTATAAAGTGTTTAAAAAGAATCTATTACTATTAAGTAGGGATATCTCAAGCAGATTTCACAATAATAAATACATTAACTTTATTATTTCACATATCGCTTCGGCGCCATAAACATTTGAGATTGTTTACATAACAACAATTATTGTGCATTAAATCTGCAGCATTCCGTTTCTGTTTATTTGTTTTTGCTTTTTGCACCGTTCTTAATGGTTTGATTTCTCTTTTGAAAATGTTTATTTTGGATTTCGGCCTTTACATATTCGCAATCATAATATTTAGATCTGACTTTTGTGTGCGGTATACGTACTTTCATGTCCAAACCTTTGTGTTTTAATTGCATATTTTACTTGTTCTTATAAATGGCAATTCGTTATTCTATTCTTTTACACACTTTAAATTTACATGTTTTTCAAAATTCAATATATTTTGTTCTAGCGGACCAATTTTGATGATTTTTTAAGCAGTTTGTAGCTAAATTCTTTGACTTGTCTCTTTACAAATTAAAAATTAAAATTTTCATTTGTCTATTATACGAGGGAAACTCTGTACATATATACCCGGTATATCGTATGTATCTAACGGTATCTTTTAACCGGCCATAAAAAGACACGAAATAAATTAGACGATCAAATCTATTTTTCCAAGGCTCCTTGGTTAAATACAAGAACAGTTAACCTAATAGGACTGCTCATTCAGCCGAAAGTGTCTACCAGATGCATGCGAAAACTCTTCGCTTTGTGACGTCATTGTAGTCCTTGTCATGATAGTGTGTGTATTATTGGTTGCCGTAGGCAAAACATTCATTATTTAGTTTATTTATTTAAACACCTTATATGAATTCAGTCTAGAAAATTAATTATATAAATCGTATTAAATATCGCATCACCTTTTGCAGCCATTCTTTCTAGAGTACTTCCATATTTTGCTTTAAATTAATTAATAAACAATATCGTAGGCACTTAGTAACAATCCACAACACAAAATGAACGTATTTATAATCTCCATAGCTCTAAGAACTTTAAAAACACCTTTTTCACATTTAAAATCGACAAAATAATTAACTCAAAGTTTCTTAGCTGTTATTTTTATTAGCTTACCATAGGCAACCAATAATACACACTATCATGACAAGGACTACAATGCCGTCACAACTGTCAGCTGAAGCGCGGGAAGAGGCGAACGTACGTCTTAAGCTTGTTTCATATAGACGCGAATCGCGAATTGCGATTTTGCGAAACTGCTCTCATTGGTCCAATTTTAATGATCATGCAGCGCTGTCAGAAATTTTAAGATTTTGGCGATTCGCAAGATTTAAAATTTGGGGGGCGGGAAAGTTAAAGTGTTTTCAACTTTTTGCGAATATTCGCGCGATTTTAAGGTTCGCGTTTGCGCAGAATGGTGTTGTGATCCGGTTATCGATTATTGTGACGACGCTGCCACAAAGTACCAAAGTACAAAGCTGGTACAAAGTAACTGAAAGCATTTCTCCAGGTGAAATGGGTTCTCGTGTATGTTTTTGATATATGGTGACAATTTTTCAACCAAGTTATCAAACTCCTGTACAGACAATCTGTGAAAATTCTGAAAAAATTTGTCCTCATTTCTTGAATTAAATTGCGATAAGCACCTTGTTGCTTATGAAATTTAAATATTTCACATGTCCCAAATGACCTATAAACCCGTTCTATTCTACGTTTTAACAATGAGTAAATGGCAATTTTGCACCTTCTGTTCCAATCCCACAATCGTAATCAATATTCATAATCATTAAACAAATTTAAACTCATATTGTATGCTATAAAATATAAAATAAAGATCGTAAACACGAATAAATATGTATAAAACAAATTAACTTATCTCAGGTTATGATTTTTTTTTGGTAACTTTCAGTGGAGCAAAAATGAAATGTCCCTAAAAATTCGCGACTGTATGAAATAGGTCCAAATTTTGCGAATATTTTTTGGCGAATCGCTTTTCGCAATTCGCGATTCGCGTCTATATGAAACAAGCTAAAAGCGAGAGAGATAACTTAATTTGTTTTTATTCGTGTTTACGATCTTTATTTTATATTTTATAGCATACAATATGAGTTTAAATTTGTTTAATAATTATGAATATCGATTATGATTATGGGATTGGAATAGAATAAGGTGTAAAATTGCCATTTACTTATTGTTAAAACGTAGAAGAGAATGGGTTTATCACAAAACACATACACGGGTTTATAGCACAGGTTTATAGGTCATTTATGGGCCATTTGGGACATGTGAAATATTTAAATTTCGTAAGCAACAAGGTGCTTGTCGCAGTTTAATTCAAAAAATAAGGAAGAAAAATGAGAAAAAATTTAGGAATTTTCACAGATTGTCTGTATAGGAGTTTGATAACTTGGTTGAAGTTGAAAAATTGTCGCCATATATATCAAAAACATATTATGTACGAGAACCCATTTCAACTGGAGAAATGCTTTCAGTTACTTTGCGGCAGCGTCGTCAAAATAATCGATAACCGGATCACAACACCATTCTGCGCAAACGCGTACCTTAAAATCGCGCGAATATTCGCAAAAAGTTGAAAACACTTTAACTTTCCCGCCCCCCAAATTTTAAATCTTGCGAATCGCCAAAATCTTAAAATTTCTGACAGCGCCGCCATGATCAGTAAAATTGGACCAATGAGAGCAGTTTCGCAAAATCGCAATTCGCGATTCGCGTCTATATGAAACAAGCTTTATGAGAACGAGCAATCCTATTAGCACAGAATATCTAGCTACGCAACAGAAAAATACTCGAAATGAAAGAGCTAAAATTGCACAAATAGAATACTAGATGGCGCGACAATATCATAATCAGAATATAATTGGAAATTTTCAACTTTCGGTTTTGGATCGACGTAGATCGACGGCACGTCGACGGCCTTGAAGCTCGGCTAAAAATGCACAGTTGCCAGATTCAAACAGACTTTAACTGGCATCCCATTCTTTTTCTGGTGTATAATAATTCCTTTCTATTCTTCGTTTCTTGTCAGATACACTTATATTAATTATTCGTTTGGCTTTTAAAATAGTTTTAATTTTAAGTATATTATTAGAAAACATATGCTCTCAAAATACATTTTTAATATATCTACACTACTTTATTATGTTAACTAAGAAAATAACTTTAACTACCTTTAAAATTAATAATATACAGGGCGATTGATAGTGATATTTATTAATGCTGAAACGTTAGTAATGAAATATACGTTTAATAATAATGGAAACGATTTATTAAAATGCAGTACAAAAAATGTTAATTGACTAAAAAATACTATAATAACAATTTTTTTCTGTTTGCCACGTTATTTATATAGACCTAGGTAGATTTTAAAAAGTGACACAGGTACAATTAATAATATATTACTTAAGCATAAAAGTTGCTGTCACCGACATCGTACAATAAATTAAAATTCATAAAATAAATTAAAATTATTAATTAAACAAATCTTTATAAAGAAACGCAAGTATATCAAATTTGGGCCCAATCGAACGCCAGGAAATGGTATCGTAATATGGTACTACATTATGGTACCCCTTGATATGCTTCATGCTTCCATAATATTGCAATGTCATCAAAAATACGCAAGTATAATCAAATATAAGCCCAATCGAACGTCAGGAAGTGGTATCGTAATGTGGTACTATATTAAGGTACCACTTTATATATGCATCATAGTAGATGCATCATAGTACCATCATATTACAATGTCACCGAAGATACTTACTATACCAAGTTAAGCCCAGTCGAACGCCAGGAAATGGTATCGTATATGGTACTATTATGGTACCTCTTGAGTTGCTTCATGGTACCATAATATTGCAATGTCATCAAAAATATGTAAGTATATATCAAATATGAGCCCAAATGAACGTCAGGAAGTGGTATCATAATGTCAAGAAAAATGGCGCATCCGCCAGAAATTAAAAATGTATTACTGGTTGCTTGCACAACCGCAACGTATCCGCCAGAAATTAAAAGACTTTTTCAGGCGCCATCTTTTAGTCAAGTCGAGAAGTAAGGGAATCAGACAATAGAATTGTCTGGTATGAAGAAGTACGCTTTCCGAGAATTGGGGAAATTTCGAGAAGCAGTCAATAGAGTATATAAGCCGGAGCCATCGACAACTGAGAAAGTTTTTGAAATTTGAATATACCGCGTGGAAATTGAAAATCGGACAATTTGGTGAAGGAATCTTATAAATAGTTAGTTTGTTGTGTGTTATAAGTTAGTAATTGTGTATAAAGTGAGAAAAATAAATTCGTTAAGTATTTTATTGTGAGTTTAAATTAGTGGACCCACGGAATCCGTAACAATTGGTGTCGGAAGTGCGATTCAAGAGGATTTTAAGAAGAAATTAAGTGGATTGGAAGATTTTTAGACCCAATTAGAGTATTTTTATGGTTGGTACAAGAGAACAAGCGAAGAAAATGGAAGAAGTAAGCAAATTATTGGGCGATTTTATGGAGAATATGAGAAGAGAGAAGGCAGAAGAACAAGAGAGGCTGAGAAAAGAAAAAGCAGAAGAGCAAGAAAGACTCCGTAAAGAACGAGAAGAAGAGCGAGCCCGACTAGAAAAAGAGAAAGAAGAGGAACAAGACCATCTACAGAAAATACTTATGGAAAATCAAGAGAAAATGTTAGAAGGTTTAGAAGCCCGTCAAAAGAAAGAGAAACAGGAAGAACAGGACCGGCTTGAAAAAATTTTCCAAGATTTGAAAATTCAACGACAACAAGACAAAGAAGAAGAACAGGACCGGCTTGAGAAAATTTTAGGCAATTTAGAAATTCGTCAGAAGAATGAATGGAGGGAAATTTTAGAAGATATAGAAACGCGCCGCCAGAAAGAAAGACAAGAAGATCAGGACCGTCTTAAGAAAACTTTAGAAAATCAAGAAATTCGACTTCAGAAAAGCTTGGGGGAACAGCAACAAGCAATGTTGGAAGTACGTTGCCAGGAACAGCAGAACCACTTCCAAGAAGCCGTAGAAGATCTGGAGGAGCGCCTTCAGCAGAAGATAGAAAAGTTGGAGATGGACCTACGGAAGACCAAGGTACAAGTAAGGACACCTGGCGTTCCGGGAACTGCGAACCTTAAGGCCCCGACCTACGATGGACAAACCACCTGGACGATGTACCACCGCCAGTTTGAAGCAGCGGCTGCTGCCAACGGATGGACCGACCAGGAGAAAGCAGCGGCACTTGTCATCGCGCTGCGTGGCCCTGCCCTGGAACTGCTGCAAACTATTCCTGCAGCCCAACAGCAGGAATACCAAACTTTGGTTGCTGCACTGGACAGAAGATATGGCGACCAACATCGACGCCAACTTTACCAGGCCCAGATCAAGACACGCCTGCAGAGGTCCGGAGAGAGTCTGCAGGAATTTGAAGCAGACTTACGTCGGCTGGTACACCTAGCGTATCCTGAAGCACCGGAAGGATTTAGGGGAACTCGCTGCTCAGTGCTTTATCAGCGGACTGAGGGACAATGAATTACAGAGGGCGCTGCAAATATCGCGATTTTCTACCAGCAGCGAAGTACTCGTCAGGGCGCTGGAAATAGAAGCTGCATTTAGCGCCATTCCTAAACAGAAGATAGGCTCGGTAACGGTTGAGGAACAGCCAAAGAGTTCTCACATACGTTTGGAGGAGATGTTTAATAAACTATGTGAATTACTAGTGAACAAAAGAGTCAACAACACCCAGACAGAGAACCAAAGAAAATTCCAGGATATGAGGTGCTATGGATGCGGCAGGAATGGCCACATCAAACGAGATTGTCGCATCCAAATGCGATTCCATTCACCATCCAGAGAACATCGGCACATCGGAAGATCCCAAGACATAAGTTGCTATGGATGCGGCAGGAATGGCCACATCAAACGAGATTGTCGCATCCAAATGCGATTCCATTCACCATCCAGAGAACATCGGCACATCGGAAGATCCCAGGACATAAGTTGCTATAGATGTGGCAGGAATGGCCACATCAAACGGGATTGTCGCATCCAAATGCGATTCCATTCACCATCGAGAGAACATAGGCACCAGGAAATCAACACTAATGAGCGAGTATTGGCTGAAGAAAACAGAGCCCCTAGGATGTTTTCCGTTAGGAGTCTAGGAAAAACCGCTGACAGTTTGGTGATCAACGGGAAGGTCAATGGTAGAAGAATTCGAATGACTGTGGACACAGGCGCTATGGTATCGTTGGTGCGGACTAACTCGGTGCAAGGATTGAAGATGATGCCTCTTAGAAGAAGAGTGTATTTACGTACAGTTACGGGGGAAATGGCCGTTGTACGGGGAGAGGCTTTCATGGAATTGGAGTTGGGGAATTTGAAGTTTCGGCATAGCGTTTTAGTGGCAGACATTGAAGATGATTTTATCATGGGTATGGATGTGATCAGTCAACATGGTTTTTCGTTTGATCACCATAGAAACATCCTGAAAATCGGAAATGAGTAATTTTCTGTATCTAAAGAGAAGAGACCAGGAAATATGGAAGAAAGATCATCGAAAATTGTGATGATACCTGGTGATACCAAGAAGACTGTGTTCGGGAAACTAGAGAAAACCGTTGGGTGCCGTGTAGGACGGGTACAAATTATCGACAACGAACCGGATCGACGACGAGCTACCTTGGGCAAGAAAATGCAACATCGCGAAAGCACTATCAGAATAAGGAGTTTTAAGCTTGGAGCTGATGAACAGTGGACGACGGCACAGTTGAGGAAAGATCAAATGGAAGATCCAGACATCGGAGCAATACTACGGCTCAAGGAAGGTAACGACGAGAGACCACCGTGGCAGGATATTGCGGACAGAGGGCTCGTTTTCAAAGCTCTCTGGGCTCAGTGGAATTCACTGGTTATTGAGAATGGATTGTTAAAGCGCACGTGGGAAAGTGCGGATGGCAGGACAGTAACAACTCAGTTACTGGTACCAAGGAAGAAAGTTACCCAGGTATTGGAAGAAATTCATGGTGGTAGAACTGGAGCCCATCTTGGGGTAAACAAGACCTTGAGCAAGCTGAGAGACCGTTTTTACTGGGTGGATTATTGTGAAGATGTTAAGAAATGGTGTCAACGTTGTAAGATTTGCGCAGCTAGACAAGGACCAAGTACTCGATCTGGAGGAAAAATGGAACAAGATAACGTTGGACTGTCGTTCGAAAGAATCGTTAGGAAGGAAAGATTATTGGGAATTCATAAGGCCGTGAGAAGTAAGATTACGCTAGCCAGTGACCGGATGAAAGCTCGTTACGACCTCAGAGCTAATTCTACGGGATTTCAACAGGACGATCTGGTATGGTTATATAACCCACAGCGCAAGAAAGGGAGGTCCCCAAAGTTAACTCCAGCATGGGAAGGTCCTTATACAGTCATCAAGAGGATAAATGATGTTGTGTACCGGATTCAACGCAGCCCTAGAAGTAAGATGAAAGTTGTTCATCTGGATCGATTGAAGAGATACCAGACAGGAAACCTTGATCGGGACGATCAAATTTGAGAAGGGGGCAATGTCAAGAAAAATGGCGCATCCGCCAGAAATTAAAAATGTATTACTGGTTGCTTGCACAACCGCAACGTATCCGCCAGAAATTAAAAGACTTTTTCAGGCGCCATCTTTTAGTCAAGTCGAGAAGTAAGGGAATCAGACAATAGAATTGTCTGGTATGAAGAAGTACGCTTTCCGAGAATTGGGGAAATTTCGAGAAGCAGTCAATAGAGTATATAAGCCGGAGCCATCGACAACTGAGACAGTTTTTGAAATTTGAATATACCGCGTGGAAATTGAAAATCGGACAATTTGGTGAAGGAATCGTATAAATAGTTAGTTTGTTGTGTGTTATAAGTTAGTAGTTGTGTATAAAGTGAGAAAAATAAATTCGTTAAGTATTTTATCGTGAGTTTAAATTAGTGGACCCACGGAATCCGTAACAATAATATGGTACTATAGAAGGTACCAATTTATATGCTCCATGGTGCCATCATATTACGATGTTACCGAAAATACGTAGTATACAAAGTTTAAGCTCAATCGAACGTCAGGAAATGGTAGCGTAATATGGCACTACATTATGGTACCCCTTGATATGCTTCATGGTACCATAATATTGTAATGTCATCAAAAATACGCAAGTATAATCAAATATGAGCCCAATCGATCGTCAGGAAGTGGTATCGTAATATGGTACTATATTAAGGTACCACTTTATATGCATCATACTACCATCATATTACAATGTCACCGAAGATACTTACTATACCAAGTATAAGTCCAATCGCACGCCAGGAAATGGTACCGTATATGGTACCTCTATCGTATATGGTACCTCTATGTACTATTATGGTACCTCTTGATATGCTTCATGGTACCATAATATTACAATGTCACTGAAGATACGTAATATACCAAGGTTAAGCCCAATCGAACGCCATGTATCGTAATATGGTACTATATTACGGTATCACTTGATATGCTTCATGGTACCATAATATTGCAATGTCATGAAAAATACGCAGTATATATCAAATACCGTATGATACCGAAAAAACGGCGTCCAGTTGGCTGGGAAAAGACGATCGATGACATTTCCCATATAAATTTACACATAAAATGACAGCGATTTTCATTTCATAGCCATTGCTAACGCCGTTTTTTCCCGATCATACGGTAGGCGAACTAATCGAACGTCAGGAAGTGGTGTCATAATAGTAGAACAATACTTATTATATTGTCGCCGAATTACAATCAAAATTCAGGATTCAGTTAGAATCAAACGTCAGGAAGTGATTTTAATTCAGCTCGTAAGATTTAACTCCAACTAACATGGCAAGTTAAATACTTAAACGTTTGAAAAAAGAGCTCTTAATATGTTTAAATGATGTAGCAAATTTGAAGCTAGGCTTTATCAGGAAATATTACAATATAAATTACACAATGGCAACACTGCATAAAATTGTTTTCTTTTAAATTTATCGCCCTCTGTTATGTAGTAGTGAAACTACCGCATCAAAATATCTGATTTGGAGACAGACTTTTAAAGCCTGTCTCCTTTTGAGACCTACGATTTTATACATGTAACGAGGCTTCTGTTGCGTAGCTAGATATTCTGTGCTATTAGTTTACCGTTCTTGGGTTAAATATTAGTGTTTTTAACACAGCCATGGCACTCTAGATTGAAATTGAAAATACTACTTGTTTTTAAGCGAAAATGTCAAAAGTTGACATATGATATATCATTCTATTCAGTCATTTTCTATCGAATAAAGTAAAAATATAACACGGGAGCCATTTAAAAAGTTGTAGTCATTTCCGGTGAACCAAGAAGTGACCAAAAACAACTGAATACGTCAATCAATTCTAATTTATGTCATATACTAACATACCAAATTTTTGTATGTGATAAAATAAAAAAGTTATGGGGGTGAGCTACTTTTGACTTTTTGAGACGCACCCGGTATACTACCATACGATCGAAAAAAAACGGCGTCAGAGATGGCTTGGAAATGAAGATCGCTGCCATTTTCTATGTAAAAATATATGGGAAATATCATCGATCGTTATTTCCAAGAAAACTAAACGCCGTACTACGATCATACTGAATATTAGTCTAATTAATATTGTTTGATATTTCTAAGATTATTTCTTAAAGTTGACAAATAGACAAATTATAATCACTAATGCTTTTTGACCTCAGGTTTTACAACCTAACATTAGGATTTCTAACACTACTAATTATAATTTTATAGCAATCTAACAAATTAAATTAACTTACAGAAAGATAAATTTAGGTTAATTACATTTCATATGCATGCTTAGGTACGGGCAAAGGTATTTTTCTGGTTTCAAATCATTTTCGTTATGTATTTTCGTATGTTTTATGTGTCGTTTTTGGTATGTCGGTGCCGTCATAAACGTACTGTTTCTTGTCCTTGTAGGCTATGGACGGTGTGGGTGGGGGGAGGAGGCGCGTGGTTGCCAAATCGTCGGCTGAAGACCAAGCCTTGGATCAGATAGCCAAAGAGGTAAGTCTATTATTATTATTATCTATTATTGTTGTTGTTGTTCGTTACGTTTATTGTTATTTAGACGTTTTGGTCGGTAGATGGATAGATATAACTTTGTCTTTGTTAAATGCACCTATTTTTAATCTTTTGTGTATAGTGGAGATGAATTCTTCACGCAGATTGAGTCATCTTCGATTTGATATTTGACATCGTGCATTGTAACGCTGATGTTTAAAAAATCATACGGTATCTCCGATATTCGTGAAGATAGAAGATGCGGTTTGCACAAACCTGTGCCACTTTTTTGTCAAACGAAAGATGCCGTAAACAAAATTTTCATAGCTCTCTTCATTTCTGAGCTACAGGGTCTTTTTGAAAATTTTGCAATTTGGGACACCCCCTCTATCTCTGTTATTGTTAAAGGTATCGAGAAAGTGAAAACGGTTTATTCTAGAACTTTTTACGTAGAATACAGTGGCGTAGTCTGTTATTCTACGAAAATAATATTTTTAAAGATATGAATTAAAGTTATGTTTTCTTAAATGGAACACCCTGAATATATATAAATTATATGATCTGGCTTGCCGTAAGTTTCTCAAAAATATATATCACTCTATATTTATTTTCACTATTTACTGCAATATTTAAAAAAAATATATTAAAATATCATATTTATTAGTAGGCCATGATTGATAATAAAAGAAACTAAGGAATTATTAAAAGTATATACTGCTATCTGTCTCTTGTTTTATTTTGAGAGCCACTAATAAATTCTTTATATATTAGGAAAACTTAACTCTCTACCGCTATTTGTAAATCTTGGAAGCTATCGTATCAGAACTTTTAAATATTCCTTTAGCTAATTTACGTGAAATATACTTTCAGCAGATGGCGCTCCCCCTCATAAGTTATAACGACAATATTCGAATTTTGTTAAATTATAATTTCTCAAATCAATGAATTGGAACCAATGGACCCATATGATGGCCTCCCTGAGTCCTGGATTTGTCCTGTTTTGATTTCTGATTTTGGGGATTTTTGAAATATGAAATATATCGTGGCAACTCACACATTGTCGAACACCCGGAAAATGCTTCAATAATGCAAGCTTTGAGATATTTGCAAACCAATCCCGTTATAATAAATTCCTTTATGAAAAAAAATATAATCAAAGATTGAGTGGTAACATCAGTTCAAAAGTAAAATATATCAATTCCAAACAAAATTTTAATAAGTGTATGACTATTTTAATAAATACCATTTTGATTTTTTGTTATTTATCACGGCCTACTAATAAGAAAATTATATATTTTAAATATTGCCGTAAATTATGAAAATAAATATAGAGTGATATATATTTTTGAGAAGCTCACAGCAAGGCGGATCATATGATTTATGAATATACAGTTTTTTCAAATACATTTGAAAAAACATAACTTTAGTTCATATTTTCAAAAGTATATTTTTTGTAGAAAAACAGGCTACGCCACTGTAATCTACGTAAAAAGTTCTACAAGAATCAATTTTCACCTTCTCGATATCGTCCATAATAACGGAGATACGGGGGCTGTCCCAAATTGAAAATTTTTCGAAAAGACCCTGTAGCTCAGAAACGGAGAGAGCTATGAAAGGTTTGTTTACAGCATCTTCCGTTTGACGAAAAAGTGACACAGGTTTGTGCAAAGCGCATCCTCCTATCTTTACTAATAACGGAGATACCGTATATCAACTAATATAGGACACCCTGTATACTTTGTCTCATTTTCGTCTATTTTTCAGGGTTTCTCGTTTATGAGTACAGATAGAAAGTTGCGTTTTTCACATCACAGTGCTAGTTTTTTATGAAACTAAAAATGTTACACACAGATTTGTTCTAGGTTTCTGAAATACAGGGCGAATTAGCAAATGTTGCAGCCTTCTTATCGAAAAGGCGAAAACTGAGTCCCGTATATTTTATTCTGTAAACTTTGGTCCCGTAGAGTATTTTACGTAGAAACCAGTGGCGTAACTAGTTTCTCGCCGGGAGCTGTAATTTTCGAAATACGACTCAAACTTATGTTTTTTTTAAATGGGCCATTCTGTATATTATTTTTTTATTTTATTTGCCTTGGTATGAGCTTTAGAAAAATATAATATACTCTACTGGGTGCGGACTCAAAAGTGGCTCACCCCTATAACTTTTTTACTTTTTCAGATTAAAAAAACGAGATTTGGTATGTTAGTTTAGTACATGGCATAAATTAGGATTAATTGACGTATTCAATAATTGTTTTTGGCACTTCCTGTTTTACCGGAAATGACTACAACTTTTGATTTTTAAATGGTACCCGCTGCATATTTCTGCTTTATTTGATAGACACACTGATTAGAATGACATATGTCAACTTTTAACATTTTCGCATATGGTTTATTTGAAATTCTAAGATGATTAAAAATATAATTTGGGCATCTTTTAACCTTTTTTCCAAGGCTCCTTGAAGAAATTGGAGTTTTTAACACATCCGTGGCACTCTAGATTGAAATTTAAAATTTTGTTAAGCGAAAACGTCAAAAGTTGACATATAATATATCATTCTACTCAGAGTGTAATTTTCTATCGAATAAAGTAAAAATATATCGAGGGTGCCATTTAAAAATCAAAAGTTGTAATGAAGTGACCAAAAACAAATGAATACGTCAATACCAAGTCTCGTTTTTTTTATCTGAAAAAGTAAAAAAGTTATAGGGTGAGCCACTTTTGAGACGCACCCGGTATAACTTTTTAACATAAATAAACATAGTTTAAAAGAGTATTATTTTATTTAATTTAACCAGATAATTTTGCTTTCCATCATGTTATCTTAATAAACTGCACTAACAAAATGAACTTGTGCAGTTTTTAGGCAACTCGTTGTCGTGAAAACCGTATCTTTGTATCCCTACTCATAAACGAGAAGGCCCAAAAAACACACGAAAATGGGACACACTGTATTCTACAGATTTTACGAAATTTTCTGTTAAGACTATTAGAAAAATCTTCGCAATTTCTGAATGTTATTACTTTGAAGAAGTCGGTCAGTTCAAGCATCGCAAAAACGTATAGTAATGTAGGTCGCGAAATGAATCAACTCCCGAAATATTCACCGTGTACCGTGACAATAATTATGTAGACTGTGGCGGAAATCGCTTAAAAATAGGCCGAAAGATAGGGACACCCGAAATATCGCACTGACCAGGAAACTGGAACTCGGAGAATATATTTAAAGCGCTCCGAACAGTGCCAGAATTCTCAAAACTCGGTATTCAGTACGGTAAAGAAGTTTTGTTAACTAGGGTAGCCTCAAAACTCAAAACTGCCGTTTTTATTTGAGTTTAGGTCTATCTTAAATATTATTCATATCCAGAAAGATTTTCACGAAAACTTTATCTACGCTTGGTAGTTGATGCATATTTTAATCAATATATAGAGGGTGTACCAAAGTCGAGCCCCATCTGTGGGACTTGGGTCACTAGAAGAGATACGCGGTCAGTTAGAATTAGAATTAGAATAAGTGGGAGGGGGGTTAATCTCTGCGACCTTAGAGATCTATTGTGTCCCCCTTTCTTGAGTTATAACTCATCATACAGTCCCAGGACTTCCTACGGAGACCCGTGTCCCTCACAGTCGAGGAGCTACGACCCAGGCCGGGTAGACGAAACGGTAGCTTGTGTCGCCTGTTGGGTTTAGAGTAGGAGGTAGGCTCCCGACCCTTGGAGGAGGTGGTAGCTTGTATGCCACTTGCGGAGGATGGTTTCACGCAAGTGTCAGCCACCTCTCCTGTAGTTCTCTTTGGGTTTGGCCCCTTGGAACTTTCATTGTTACTGTGCCCAGTGTCGCTAGGGGGTTTCCCCACAGCTTCACCGGTGATGTTTTTATTACTATTATTATCAGATCAAATAGTGTTCCTATGAGTCGCTAGGGACAGTCGGTCCACTTCTACAGAGCCCCGCATGTAGAAGTAAGGGGTAAAATACAATGGGGTGACCCCCGGTGCCCCAAGGTTGAGGCTGTCCGTAGCCCCGCCCGGTATCGTTATATGTCTTGGTGCAATTCCCTGGCCACGACACTACAGTCAGGGACAAGACGATGAGTGAGATGCTTCTTAGACCAAGCCAAGTGCTAGAGGGGATTCCCCCCAGCACCTGACCAGGAGCTTCCCCACCAACAACAAGGTCATGCATCTCCTAGGGGAAGACGCGGTCAGTTAAATGGAGGCAAACTTGGAAGCACTTGCACAATTTATTGCTGTTTTTGAGCATTTTGATGCCCACCCAACTTTTTTGTGTTATCAGATTTTCAAACCGACTTTTCATCTTTATATTTCATCATATCATTCAGAAAAAAATCCTTCCCATTCAATGTCTTTAATTTCCAGACAACAATGTCTGGAAATGTTTTGTCTTCTCAGTCGACGACCCCCTAAATGGGAGGAAGGAAGCTTTGGCTCAACGCGTCTTTCTTTCCTAGGTGATTAACACGTGGAAAACAGAGGCGTACGAAACTTTTTTGTATTACACTTTTAGAGCTCTTGTAGTTTTGTATTGGTGAATGATATTTTATTAAATGAACGTATACACATAAAGTGTCAGATTGGTGATTACTATAGTCTGTCCAATGAAATGAGATATATGACAGTGACAGTTATTGTCTGTCATATGGGAAGTGTTAAAATGGTGTTAAAATTTGAGAGTATTTAGCGATGTCAGTGAAATTTGTTTGGGGTACTTTAAATGAAACACTATAAATACAGTGATAGCCAAAAGTATGGAAACTTTTTTAATTTGTCATTTATGCTGAGAAATTAAAATATGAAATAAAACGACTTATATAATCGTGACCTACAAATAATTTCCTACAAAACCTAATACATTTAAATAAAAAATTACAGCTATCAAAAAATATATAAAAAATTATGAATATTTTCTGGGTCAAAAGTATGGAAACTTAAGAAGAATGTTTATTAAAATTCAAGATAATATAAAGATTACTAATATTTAGTGGAATATCCCTTTGAATTAATTACTTCTCTACATCTTCGTGGCATCGAATTGATCAATCTCGTACAATCTTTACTGGAAATGGCCGCCCATTCAGTTTTTAGCACTTCCCATAGTTCATTTTTATTTGAAATAGAATGGCTTCGAATTTTGCTATCCAAATGGTCCCATAAATTTTCTATGGGGTTAAGATCCGGAGACTGTGAGGGCCAATCCATTAGTGGAACATTATGTTCATTTAACCAATTTTGAACAAACCGAGATTTGTGCTTGGGATCATTGTCTTGCTGGAACAACCATCTGAGTGGCATTTCTTCATTAGCATGAGGCAGCATATTATTCTCCAATATGTCTTTGTACAAAAAACGGTCCACTATCCCATCAATTTTAACAAGAGGACCAACACCTGAGCGAGAAAAATACCCCCATACCATTATACTCCCACCCCATTTTTTACTGTGGGCATCTGGTAGTTATGGCTGTACCGTGTACCTTTTGGTCTTCGGACATAACGTCTCCCGTCACTACCAAACAGTTGAAACTTGCTTTCGTCGCTAAACAGTATAGTATTCCATTTCTGATAAGACCAGGTGAGATGATCTTGAGCAAATTTAAAGCGGGCCATCCTATTTTTCTTTGATATTAGTGGTTTCTTCACCGCAACTCTTCCAAAAAGTCCCATGTCATCCAACCTTCTTCTCACCGTGCGTGTAGACACCGATATTCCCCTTTCACCCATTTCTCGAGAAACGTCGTTTTTCTTGGATCTCCCATTGATATTCTCTTCATTACTTTCATTGTCCTGTTGCACAACTTTCTTGGTCTTCCTGACTTAAAAGCTGTTGAAACGTTCCCTGTTTTATTAAATTTACGAATTATTTTCGAAACGGTGCCTTTTAAAATGTTTAAATTTTTACTTATTTGAATTTGTTTATAACCGCTCTTGTATAATTCAACTATTTTATTTTTTAAATCCGTAGAGAAATATTTAGACTTGGGCATGATGTTTATATTTATCTGAAGCAAATCGTACCGTTTATCAGCTTAAACTGAATAATTTTAATGTATTTATTTATGGTTTCCATACTTTTGGCCACAAGAAATCTATTGTTCTCCTACAAAAACTGCTAAACAGATTTTTTTCGCTGTGTAATTTTTGGAATACTTTTATTTGCTGATAAGCTGTTCATTTATATTCTTGAGAGTTTAAGCATAGCAATATTTTCTGTGATATTTTAAAAAGTAAAAAATTTCCATACTTTTGGCCACCACTGTATATTATTGAAATTTTTAAATTCTCTCCCTCTAATGCTTGCTAGATGACCAACCCATTGCTGTTTGACCATCTAAATAAACAAAAAAAGTCAAGTTATACTCAGATTAGTAATTAATAAAAATATTGACGAGATTTTTAATTTAGACGCTGCCACTGTAACGGATCGCATATTTCTTACCTTGTCGAAAAAACGTTTCGATAGCTTTCAATCTCTTTCAAGGTAAAAATAGGCCTCCCCTGAAGATAAAGACTAAATAAATGCGCACCTTTTAAAGCTTTTATATTTAGCAGCCAAAAAAATAAAAGTTGTCTTATCTATAGAAGTCCTCCCCTTTCAGGAAGTTTCAGGAAGAATGAAAATACAATGTCTGTCCGACAAGAGAATTTGTTTTCTGATTTACATGTATATTTACAATATTTTGGATAGATACTCGTTATTATCAGGTAACATTTAAAGCAAAAAAAGTCCACTTATTTCGCGACTTTTTCTTCTAGGATTATAATGGACGTCTCTGTTAAAAAAAGAGAGATGTTTTAGATGGTTTCTTCTTTTTTTTTGCTTCCAACGAGGGGTGGGGGAGACATATTTTTGTTGGTAAATACATTCCTAGAAATGAAGGAAAGGCTACTACATTTTTCGCCTAATTTTTTGATTTTGTCCGTCTGGATCCTAGTGTTTTTTTTGGTTTTATAAAGTGAGAAATTTTAATGATCTACTTCCGAAATAACTTAAAATCCGTTTTTCAACGAAGCAAGGCTTTTGTTTTTTTGGAAAATAGGAATCTGCCACACGCCGACGACTTCCATAGAGTTTGTAGATTTAGAGATACACCACAAATAGATTCAGTTCACAAAACTCAGATAAATAAGTAAATTTAAGATGACCGGCCGGACCGAATAAGTTGTGCCTTTACTTACGAGTACCTTAACATATTTTTTTTTTTTAAAATCGATGAAAAAGATGTAAAATTTCTTAGAAAAAATTATTCCTTAAAAAGACATATCGCAAATCTTGTACACAGAGGTAAATATGTCAGTGATTTACAGTTAAAGATAAAGTCTTGTCTACAGATAACGTTTTACCTGTCAATCTTATCTGTTCACTCAAAACGTATGTATTAAAATCTCGTGTGTACAGGGTGGACCATTTTGGTTGTTTCTATAGGGTATCTAAGAAACCGTGAGAAATATTCAAATTTTGATACTACAGTCCCGGGTTTAGTTACAATTAGGTATTTTGAACTTCTAGTCCAGAAATATTTTAGTACTAGGCAGAATAGCTTTTAGGCATATTAGACTAAAATAAAAACATGGGGCCCCTCTGAAATCCTACCTATGGCAAAGCATATCTTTATACTTTGGTAGATCATGAGCTCGGCGTTCGCTGGTGAAGCCGCCACGGCTGGTTATTGATTGCCAAAATCTCCAGTTACGATTATAGTAAGTCGATGCAATCCACACTTAGTATAGAAGAAAGTATTACAGCAATAGTTAATGGGCCCCACGTTTTTATTTTTGTCTAATATGCCTAAAAGCTATTCTGCCTAGTACTAAAATATTTCTGAACTAGAAGTTCAAAATACCTAATTGTTATTATTATTTTCTAGTTTTCAGTGCACATAAGATAAAACCGTTTAACTTAAAAGTTTTTTACCGATTTTTTTTAACTGAAAAGACGGAAGACCGTCTAAAGAACTAAGAGGATTATTCAAGAGTTTTGTAACAAAACTGTCGTTTTGCCAACACTGAAAAAGTTAGGGAAGTAAAAGGGAATCCTCCAGGGTGTAAGACACTCGATGAAATTTCACGAGTAACAATCTTCGGATTGTCACAGGGTTTTTAACAAGACCATGTCTGCTAAATGAATACCTCAGAAGATTGAAGCTAAGAAACAAGGGCGAATACAGATTCTGTGTGGAAAATGGGGAAACACCAGAACACTTAATCATTGAGTGCGCCGAGACGACAACCATTCGTGCCATAAATGTTGGTACGACCGATATCGGAGATGAAGAACTAACCTCTGTAAAACCTTCTCAGATGCTGGCTTTTGTCAACGTCCTGAGACTGTATGATGAGTTATTCAAGAAAGGGGGACACAATAGACGGCAGTTTTTGTGTTGAATATCCAATGTCATGTTCCTCTTTCAAGAATTTCTGGTTGCACTATACCAAAATTCGTCTATTCTCACATCCTCCGACGCGACGCCTGATCCCTTGGGCGCCGCATTTTCCGTCTCCTCGGGGAACTCCTTTCCCCGATTAGTCCAGTCTGGTCTGGATCTCTTCGCTTAGGTTAGTGCACTCTGGAAGCTCGGGCCAGACTTATCGATTCCGTCTGGAAAAGAAACAGCGGACGCGTCTTCGAGTCGTCGCCAGTGAACGGTGTACTCTCGTTTTTCGAGAAAGGGTTTGAGTGATAGTTCTGTTATTGGTAAAAGATTTATAGTGTTTTTTTTCGTTCTTTTAATGCTGTAGAAAGAGGTGGAAGTTGTTCGGAAAAAATGTGGAAATTTTGAGTTTTTCATTTTTTTTGATAGAGAGGGGTTTGCAAAATTGTTTTTTTAGCGTTTCACAGACTTATGAATTTTTTTGTATGCAGTATGCCCCCGGATTGTCTTTACAAGAGGAAAAACTTTTTTATTATTGACACTTTGAGAAAAATGCATTCTTCATAAAAAATTTTGCTTGTTCTAAAATGACTAATCCCATTTATACTTTTACAAATTTCCATGCCGTTTTAGAGAAAATTGAAAAAAAACATGAAAATATAGTTGAATTTTTTCCTGTCCTAAAAATCAAAATGTGTTTCTATGGTAATACAATTTCATTTTCATGCTATGATAGATTGTTATTGGTAGAATTTTTATTAACTTCATATTTTTTGCTGTTTTAAAATGTTAAAGAAGCACTAAATTTATTTAGTTGAATGCTACGGAAAGGGTGATATAATAACCATCAATCTATCAAAGAATGAAATCGAAATTATATTTCCATGGAAACAAGTGTTGGGAAAATTCGAATTAAATAATACGACTAATTCGATAGTAAATTAAAACTAACTAATTCGAATTATCTTTTTCGATATAATCGAGATAAAAATTAGTAGTATTTTATATTATATCTGTGGTAACCGAATTACAAAGGAACATAAAACATAACCTCTTATGGACGAATACGAATATTAGTAATTAGTATAGTACTATTAGTAGTATTCTTTCGTTCTGAACGAACTGAAAATTTTCACTTAAACTGATTTATAAAGGGAATCGACAAAGAAAGGAACGATCCGATATAGAAAAATCCAGAAATCATTATTTCCTATACCACGTAGGAATGAATAAGTTTAAGTGAAAATTTTCATTTCGTTCAGAACGAAAGAATTCTACTATTATTTGGTTCATTTCATTTCCATCTCACCCAAATTTCACCGAACACCTGCCGAACACTAAAATTAATTTTCTTCTTTTATCTAAATAATTATTGATTGCAACTGATAAAATAAAAAGAAATACGAACCGCACGTAAACAAGGACATACTTATATCGTTTTAGAAGAAGCTTTTATTTCAGATATGAGCTTTTCAATAGGAACTGAAACAATCATAAACTCGGCACTTTTAAATTTAAAACTTTAAATTATGGTTTAATTTATTAAACGGCTTCGGCACAGTTAATAGAATACATTGAATAAAGAATATTTTTTTTTATTTTTTATTCAGTGATAGAATATAGGTATGGCAATGGTTCAGAATTTGTTTAAAATAGCCCCTAGACGAGCACTAGCTGGGACGAATTTATTTTTAGGTTAAATTTATAATACTACAAGATACTACTAAATAATTCGAATTATTAATTCGATTGTGAAATATGAATTATTACTAATTATTCGATGGTGAAAATTATTCGATTATTCCCATCACTAATAGAAACGCCTTTTGATTTTTAGGAAAAAATCAACCATATTTTTATTTTTTTTTGTAATTTTCTCTAAAACGGTATGGGAATTTGAAAAAGTGTATAAACATTAACCATTTTAGAACAAGTAACAATTTTTATGAAGAAAGCATTTGTCTGAAATTGCCAATAATAAAAAAGTTTTTCCTCTTGTAAAGACAATTCGGGGACATACTCTAGTATTGTTCTAAATATACCGGGTGTTTCAATACTCTAACTCACCACTAACTTAGAGGTTGCAGTTTTCAGGGTAACAATAACAATATATCCATGATGAGTCTTAAATAAGTGCAAATATTTTCAGGGCTAGTAGATCTCGATAAAATAAACATATTTTCTTTTTATCGTTTTTCAAATAAGTCTAAAATAACTTATAGTTATCTTACTACTACCTATGTTGCCATATTATCAAGATATTATATTTTTTAAATGAAAATTTAAAAAAAATCATTTTTTTTGAATAATTTAAATTTTTTTTTATCTAAACCGCCAGAAAATGAAATAAAAACAATCAAAAAGCGATCAGAGAGTTAAGAAAAATGTATAACTTCACTTTTTTTTAATGGAACACCCTGTATATTTTCGTTTTTTCTTCTTCCGATTTGAAATATACAGGGTGAGCCTGAAATAAGTGCAAATATTTTTAGGGGTAGCATATTTCGACCCCAGAAACACGTCTATGATTTTTTTCCGTGAAACTTTTTTTTGAAAATTTAAAGAATTTTTTTGAAATATTTTTAATATTATTTGGAATTTTTTTTAATTTGTAGTTAACAAATATAATATTTTCATAATATGGCAACATAGGTAGTAGATTAAATTTACAAGAAAGAAAAACCAGAAAAGATCCAGCGGTTCTCAAAATTTAAGCGAAAAATATTGCAAAAATAACTTATTTTTTGCACTAGTGCAAAAAACACCTTCACACATGTAAATTAATAAGTTAAAAAATAAATTGGCTTTGCCCAGCAATCGAATCCTCGCGCTTTGAATTGGTTATCATCTGTTATCATACTTGCCTATGAATGTCGTCTGACAGCGAAAATTGCCATCATTTTCAAGTTGTCAGTTGAATTAGCTGCTCAAATCTTGGAAGGTAAACCAAGTACTAGTATTGGACACCTCGCAGCAACATTCCTCAAAAGACTACTGGAAATGAAGTTTGTCCATCAATTACCTTAGTGAATTGATCAAACTGCGACATTAAAATTAAAATGAACTCAAAAAAAAGTTATTAAAAAATATTTGTTATTGTGTAATATTTGTTAGTGGTAATATTATTCTGTGAATTGCTGTAAAAACTTTTTAATAAACAATTAAATAAGAATTTCAATTCGATCGTAGAAAAAATGTTGTGTGCAACATGTGCAAAAAACATATTTGTTGCACTCAGCAAAACTCATATGCTGAGTGCCATTGCAATAAAAGTAATTTTAGGATAAATAATAAATATCATAAAAGAAGCTCAGAAAAGTACAACAAATCGGCAAAATTTCAAATCTTTTATATTTAAATATGCCAATTGAAACGTCAAACGCAACTGTTAAAAAATGAGGATTTATGATGTCTAGTGCATGAATACATGGATAGCATTATCATTGCTTGGAAACTTATATGGTGAAATTTTGATAAAATAATTTAGTACACACTAAAAACACGGTATGTCGCTAGTGGTAGGAAAAATAATTTTTAGAGGTTGCTAGTTTATTTGGTTGCCTATGATATGCATATACAGGGTGTTTCCTAATTAATCTAAAAAATATAAAATCGTTAGAAAACGAATTAAGGTGGGCTCTTAATAAGTATATTTATTTTTTTCTCGACAACCGTTTGATGAACAAGAAAAACTCAAAAGATCAATTTTGTTGAAAAAGGATGGCCAGTCAAGAAAAAAATATATTTTCTTTAAAAAAGCAGTGGTGTACCATTTATGCTAAGCAAAAAATCGATTTTTTTAATTTTTAACACCCTGTAGATCAGAAAGGAAGTACTTTTTATATAAAAATTGTTTTAAGAGCACATGAGGAATCACACCATAATTTTTTTAGACTAATTCGAAAACACCCTGTATACTGACAACTTGACAATGACTGCTGATAAATCAAAAAATACCTTTTCAGTGAAAAAAGCCTGATTTTCGCAGGAAAAATTTTGTTTTTTATTGAATTTGGGCCTGCGTTTGCAAATACTGGTTTGTTTTTTAATTTTCTATCTATCTAAATTTTAAATATCATAGTCAGAAATAGTTTTATTATTTATTAACTGTAAAAATGGTGTTTTCTTGTTGTGTTGCATCTTGCAAAGAAACTAAAAAAACTGCAAAAATGTACGTGTTTCCAAAAGACGATAAGGTATGTATCTTAGATAAAAGAAAAATATATGGTATGCATTCGTTGTTTGATTTTTTTTCGTTCGCTTTAAAATCTATAAATCTTGGTCTATTCATTAGACAGCCAATCGACTTACGATCATTTACACGAAACTCTGTAAAATAAATAAAAAAATAAATTGTAAAATATATATATTCTTATGTTTTATTAAAGTTACTCTGATATACTAATATATCAGTGTAACTTTAAAAATAAATCCTTTAAATTCAAATATAAACATAAAAAATATTTACAGCAGAAAAGGCGAAGGCGCTGGGTTAAACGTAGTCTCCACTAAAAACACGGAGGGGCGCTTTGACCCAAAATTTTACTATTAAGTTTCATATCTATCTTAATAGTAGATTATTTTCTTTTATCTATGGTATTGTTCTTGTCGCATGCTTGTTTCATTTGAGATACTTTCATCTTTCATTCATAATATCATTATCATTAAGATAGATATCTTAATAGTAGATTCTTTTCTTTTATCTATGAGCATTATACTCCTTCCAATGTTTTTTATTCAAAATTGTGAATATAGAAAATACTGGTATTTTTCGATGTAATTAATGGTTTTAACCTTTGGCACCAATAGATGTAATAATATGCACGTTACTGAATAACTCAAACTAGTAGTCTTTAGATGTGTTTCACCTGTGAATATCTTTACTTAAATTTCATATCGTATTTTAGTCGGGTTTTAGTGAAGGAATTTGATATTTGTTTAATTTATTGTGGGTTTGTAATGATGACTGTAGTGGAAATTAAGTTTCATATGAATCTAAAGCCATTTTTATTAAATTAAAATATCAAATAGTTAAAATCAGATAAGGACAATAATCATAAACATCCTAGTTTAATTTTCAGCAAACTTTAACATCAAATCACATACTCTTATCTATGCGTAAAAAAAACAGAGATAAATATACTTCCACCGTGATATTTCTATACGATTTCCACCTATTATACCGAACACCCATCTCTTTCTAGCCTGCTAATTTCATAACGAAATACAAACAAAGTTAGAAACCATACAAAACGACGATCAGTATGATAATCTTGGGTGTGAATTTTTGCGGTGGCAGTGTAAGCAGTGCGACGGACAGTGTGATCAAATTCGGTGAAAAAACGGCCGATTTTTCGTTGTCTTCTGACAGTATAAGTGACAGTTTTTCGGGGTGGAGTATTATGGTGAGGAGGAGTCCTTCACTAACTGATTGTTTGGAGGGGGAGGATGACTTGGACGGGAGAGATGACGTATTGCTGGTCACCGGGCTTTCCAACATGAAGAAAAACGTAAGATTTAGAGAGAGGTTAATGCTATGTTTTATTTTATTCATTTGGAGAATACAAAGGTATAATTCTACAGGGTGGTTCGAATTGTAATCTAGAAAACATATTCTGCCGATAAAAATATGTAAAAAGTTCGTATAAATATGTATGTCCTAAAATGCTTCGTTTCGGAAATACAGGGTGTAGAAGTTTTATTTTTATTTCGATGTTTTTAAAAAAACTATTCAACTACAGCCGATATTTGGACGCAAATTGGTGTGTGGGTGTTTTTTAACATGGGAAATTTGATTTTAATATCAAAATGACTCCTATTTGTAGGGGGCACCACCTACTTGTTTTTGAACTCTTTTGAAGAAAATAGCTTTTTTCCTGTGCCTGTATTAAACTACTGAATAAAAAAATATATATTTCCGCCATTTTTTACGTAAAAAAGGTCTCTTAGTAAAAATCGCTACAAGCAACCGCTCTCAAGATATTTGGAATCATTGACAAAAAATAAACATGTTGACTGGATAGTTATTATTTCTTTACCAAAGGACCTCCTTTGCCTAAAAAATGGCCAGAAATATATATCGATATTTAAAAAACATCGATATTAAACAATACCGATATTTTGAAAAGTCGATATATTTGTACATCCCTCGATTTTTTAGTCAATTTAATAAAGGTTGTCCAACGAGTCAAAAATGATAGAAAATTCAATTTATCTGTGAATAATTAAAATGGCCAGCATACCCAGTCCGGAGTTATTAATATTTAAATAAAAACAGATCTAACTTTCCCTCACCACTTTATTTTTGTAGATAGGACAGAATGGTTTTTTGCTTAAAGAGACCCTAAGAACAACTGTTAAAAAAGTCTTGACAAATAAGATATTATTAGTGAAAATAGGAATAAGTTTGTAAAAATTTGAAAATTTTTGGACCAAGGAATTGCCCGGTTTTTTTATTATCATAAAATATGACAAAATTCAAACAAGTTCCAAAATGTGATAGCTGTTGATTCTACCTTTTAAATGAACTTTGATTCATCAAAAAATATTAAATTTTAACTAAGTTGTTAAACAATTTGTCCTATCAATCAATGATATGCTTATGAAATTTATCTTCGGAGCCGTTAAGATTTGGAGAGAAAATTCAGGGATCTTTGAAGCGGAATATCTCGAGAACTACTAATTCTATGAAAAAATGGTAAGGACCATACCATTTTTAAACGGTTTTATTTAGCTCGACCCGTACGGTATTTATTTATTTGGGTCAAAATTAGAAATTGAAATTTAAGTACCTTCCTGTTGTCAGATTGATCTGAAATTTGGTACACACCTTTAGTTCCGATGACAATACAATATAGTAATATCAATAACATTGTAAATCTAAGATGGCCGCCGGTACAAAATGGCGGATTTCATATTGTTCCACAACCCCCTCAATATGGGTATCAAATGAAAGGGTTACACTAGTAGAATACTGTGATTATGACAAAATTTAAAATCCAAGATGGACGTCGTTACAAAATGGCGTATTAGGTGAAGGCATGAGTAGTCAGTACTGTAGAACAGTTGTGTCCAAGATTGTGTGACGTTAGAAGGACAGATAAAAAAAATAGGTGATTAGATGTACCTACGTAGTTAGCGGTAGCTTTACCACCCAAGTTAAGGTAATAGGTTAAAACGTGCTGAGGACTGTATGGCATTAGGGTGGCTAAAAATGTAATGTCGCAAGCATTTTCCCCTCAAGATTGGGCGCCTCTTGTTGTATATTATAGCCTTGCCCCTCTACTGGACCTCTGGGGGGTCGACCGTTAAAATGTCCATTACTCGTGGGAACAACATGGAAACAATAAATAAAAATACTAAAAACTAGAAAATAAAAAATCGGTAAAAAAACTTTTAAGTTAAACGGTTTTATCTTATGTGCACTGAAAACTAGAAAATAATAATAACAATTAGGTATTTTGAACTTCTAGTTCAGAAATATTTTAGTACTAGGCAGAATAGCTTTTAGGCATATTAGACTAAAATAAAAACGTGGGGCCCATTAACTATTGCTGTAATACTTTCTTCTATACTAAGGATTGCATCGACTTACTATATTCTAACTGGAGATTTTGACAATCAATAACCAGCCGTGGCGGCTTCACCAGCGAACGCCGAGCTCATGATCTACCAAAGTATAAAGATATGCTTTGCCATAGGTAGGATTTCAGAGGGGCCCCACGTTTTTATTTTAGTCTAATATGCCTAAAAGCTATTCTGCCTAGTACTAAAATATTTCTGAACTAGAAGTTCAAAATACCTAATTGTTATTATTATTTTCTAGTTTTCAGTGTACCTAAGATAAAACCGTTTAACTTAAAAGTTTTTTACCGATTTTTTATTGTAGGTAATTTCAATTTAAAGCTTCATTTTTTATCCCAAGAAAAAATTTGTAAATTGCATATTTTGCTAGATATTTGCAAAAAACTTATTTTTCTACCATTTAGGTTCATTTTTTCGGGCAAAGCTGGCCGAGCACGGTGTTACAATTTTTTTACGCCGAGACTTGTGTCTTTTCGTGTCCTTATTTACTGGACTACATGGCTTATATAATTTTTTAATAAGCAAACACTTTTTTTCATCTGGTACAAATTTTTCGAGCTCTATTCCTTTATTATTTTATATGATTTATCTATCTAATGCATATTGAATTTGCTGTGGCATTAGTTTGAAGCTTAAGCTTTATCTTTTGAAGGGTAGAGCACGTGTGCTTTAAAATTACTTCTTAAAATAGCGTCATGAATGAGATTTAAGGACGTTGAATCTCTCTCTCTCTCTCTCTCTGGTTTCCTTCCGTTTAGATTTTCACCATTTTCACTTGTCAGTGATTGTCGGAAATTGCTTGACATTTCCTTTTCCAGTCAGGAAGTATAGGGATTTCTGGATTTTCTTTTAATGACAACTATTTTAAGACTTTTGTACATATTTTTTGAAAAAAATATGTACAAACATTTTAAGGACTGGATATATCGTAACTTCTTGTCTTCTAGAGCAAATAAAGACAATAAAATAATTGTAACTGGTATTCTTAACAGTATAAGAAAATATGAGCATAAACTTTCCTCCATGTGACTTCAAATTAAATTAGTAAAATATGCAAGGAGTAAATAAATATTGCTGGAAGACATGACGCAGAAAATGATGTCATTCGCAAATATATACGGATGTCTTAAAATTATTAATCATCGGTCGTTTAAACCTTAAGTTTAGAAAATATATTTTTTAAATATAACAATAATTCTTAAAAACTTTATTATTTGCGGAAATTTCCTTGGTTTATGGATTATTTTAGTGTAAACTTTCTTTTGGCGTAAACTTTCTTATGGGTAAAGAACATGAATGCTGTTTGTTATTACTTTTTAGAAAAAAAATATGAATGGGAAAATAATAATAACAATTTATTACAATAACGTTAAGATTTTTTCTTTAAAATAATAGTTTTATAAACATTTTATCATTTAATACAAATAATTCTTTTCGTAGATTTTATCGATATTTTGTTATATCGATTTGGTATATCGATATCGAAATTTTAAAACTATCGATATTAAACATTATCTATATTTAAAAAAAAGTCGATACATTTGTACATCCCTGTCGACAAAAATTTAATTTATCTGTGAATAATTAAAATGGCAGACAACTGTCACTCTCTTTGGACAGACTATATACGATCTTGAGTATTAATAATTGATTTAGCATTTGTAACTAATCAGTTAAATACATATTATGTGATATGAAGCGTGATGGAAAGAGAGTTAACGGTTAAATAAAGTGTGGGTTTTATGAAATAGAGTATTTAGAAAATCGATAGTTTTGGTATCGATAATTTGATATATCGATACATTCAAACATCCCTGTCGCAAATTTGTTATTAAATTAACCTATTAATAATTGATAACGTTTATTACTTATTAGCTAGTGATTATTTAGAATATTTTAATTATTTACAGTTTGCATTGATGAAAATAAAATATGTATTGTAAATACCGTTGTTTTGTAACGCTACGTGCAGATGTGGTTTTTTACAATCAATCCGAATGTGGTGGGTTTCGAGATAAAGCCATAGATAAGGTATTTTTAGTGGCTGACTTAACGGTTGTAATTCGGTTGTGATGACGATAAATGTCTTATTTCGGCCTTCGGCTTTAGAGACTTGCTTGAGCTATATATTTTATGAGATATTTAACAAGAAAATATCGATATTTTGAAAAATTGATATATTTGTACATCTTTATCCAAAAATTAAAAAAGCTAAAATTACTTGGCTAGTATTATTAACATATTATGAATATTTGTATTTAAAAAATTGATATTTTTGGTATCGATATTTTAGTGTATCGATATTTTTATATCGATATATTTATACATCCCTAGCATAATTCTATTATTTATTAGCCAATTCAATATAGATATGTCATATTAATAATTGGTAACGTTAGTGATTATTTCGAATATGTAGTTTAATTATTATTATTGGCATTTCACATTGATGAAAATAAAATATTGCAATAAAAAATTCTGCTGTTTTATACCGATGTTTGGTGTCGATACGTGTACAAATGCGGTTTTTTACAATCAATCCGAATGGGTTGATTGTAACCCGTTGTCGATTCGTTGTCGAAAAAATCTTATTTTTGGGATTTCGGTTTTAGAGTCTTTTGCATGAGGTATTTAATTTATGAGATATTTATAATTAAAAAAAATATCGATATATTTGAACATCCCTATCGAAAATTATCAGCTGTTATTATTAGCAAATTTTGAGTATTTGTATTAAAAAAATCGATAGTTTTAGTATCGATATTTTAAAATATCGATATTGTTGTATATCGATATTTTAATATATCGATATTTTTATACATCCCTATTGCATTTTTTTATTTGTTAGCAAATTCAATATAGATATGGAATATTAATAATTGATAACATTTATTACTTATTAGCTAGTGATTATTTAGAATATTTTAATTATTTACCGCTCACACATTGATGAAAATAAAATATTGCAATAAAAATTTCTGATGTTTTATACCGATATTCTGCTGTTTTATACGTGTACAAATGTGGTTTTTTACAATCAATCCGAATGTGGTGGGTTTCGAGATAAAGCCATAGATAGGTATTTTTAGTGGCTGACTTCACGGTTGTCATTCGGTTGTGATGACGATAAAATGCTAAATGCCTGATTTCGGCCTTCGGGTTTAGTAGTGTTTGTCGGTCGCTCGCGGTTTCTTAATATAATAAAACGTGGTCGAATCTTCATCGTTGTCGTTGAAAAACCGGTAAAATTATTAACGGGATTGTTTTTTGAAATCTTACAAGTTGTTTGTGTTTTTCGCAGTGAAATGAGTGAGAAATCGAGGTGTTAATTAGTTTTTTTAACTATGGAATTATTTGGAGTAATGAAAATATAAAAAAAATCCAGTGATTTTGTACAGGGTGTACCATTTTCGTGTGTTTTATGGTGTTTCTCGTTTATGAGTAGAGATACAAAGATGCGGTTTTCACATCACTATCCTACTTTTTGATGAAACTAAAGATACTACACACAGATTTTTGTCTTAACCCTTAAATACAGGGCGAATTTGAAAATGTTGCGTTTTTCAACCCTCTTCGTATCTCGATTAACTTCTAACTTATCGAAAAGGCGAAATATGTGTTCTGAACAACGAAAAAAAACAGAGAAAATCCAGCGTTTCTGAAAATTTAAGCAAAAAATATGTTTGAAAATTATTTAATGACAAAATTATTATTGTTTTTTGGATACAAAAATATGTTTTTTATCGAGATGTACCAGCACTGAAAATATTTGCACTTATTTAAGACCCACCCTGTATTTTTGAAAAGATTGGAAAAATAGACTAATTAATTTTTTGACTAATATACAGGGTGTCCCATTTAAAAGTCCATTTCACTAGTCCGAAAAAGTAGCAAAATAAGCGTTCGGCATTTTTAACGATTTATGTAAAACTGGCTTTAAGGTATTTTTACCACAAATGAAGAAGGAAATTAAAGATAAAGGATTATACTAAATCCGTATTGTAGCACATTTTTAGACAACTTCTTTATTTTTAAGATTTTGATGGTCAAACATCAATAAAATATTCCTTATGTTTGGACTAATTTTTCTCGAAAACAAAGACTTAATTTAGAATTCCGTTACAATACGGAAATAGATTGAAGTTTTGTGATTACAGTGATATATAATTTATATGGTTTTGTAACAAATTGCTCGCTATTTTATGGGAAATGCTGAAGCTCTGGAAACCTTAATCAAGCCTTAATCAAATATATTTCCTTCGGCCACACACCCGCTTTACCCGACCCCTGAGAGCGATCCGAAAGTACAGCGTAATAGACTCTTCAAAAAAATTAAACAATAGTCAATATCTCAAAAATAGAAACGTTAAGAAAAAAGTAACTACTTACGCCACTGGATTCCGCGTAAAAAATTCTATAAGTATCAGACTTTATCTTTTTGATGAGTTGATAGATCACTGAAATACGAGGGGTGCATGAAATTGCAACATTTTCAAAGTCACCCTGTATCAGAGAAACTTATTAGGTCATGACAAACAAAACAAGTAATAATACAAAATAAATATATTAAGAGAAAAATAAAGCAAAACTAAAAAAAATCAACCAACAAAACACTGATTTTCTACTATCTAGAGAAAATTTCTACAGAACATATTTCTGTTTTTATAGTTAACATAAATCATGCACAGTATGCAATAAATTCATTCTGTGTTGTCACTGATAAACAAAACGTAATAATTTGATTGTTTAACATTAATTACATTCTTTAAAAGTGTAAATCATGACGAAATATCAACATATTTTAAAATAACTACTTATACCTTTGCTTATACAGAGTGATCAAGTTTTTCTTGACGATTTTCTCCAAAAATAATATTGGGTAAAAATCAATCATTGTTTATGCAACGTCGGTTATAACTAAAGCCCCTTCTACACATAACGTTTAAAACGAAAATATCGAAAGACTATCCAAAGAATAAAATAACCACCCATATCCAAAGAATAAAAAAGCCACTCTCGTTCCATTTGAAAAAATTGAGATATGATTTAAAATACGAGTTGGGCATCTTTTAACTGGCCAGGAGGAGACACAAATAACATTAGACGTCAATCATTCTTAATTTATGTCATATACTAACATACCAAATCTCGTTTTTTATCAGAAAAAATAAAAAAGTTATAGGGGTGAACCACTCTTGAGAAACACCCGGTATATTATGATCGTGGCCCTAGAAAAATAATACCTTCTCGATAAATAAATAATATCAGAAAGAAAATGCAGTTTATTATAAAATGCTTCAACAGACCACAAAATTACATTCGCAACAATATCGTAAATCGCCACCGCCAATCCACCACCCCCTCCATACAAGGCCATTCAACCTTTTCCAATATGGCGGAGATAGAAGTGCTTGATTTGGCGCGTATTTTAAACCGTTTTATTTCCAAATAGACATTTTTCACACAAATGTCGGGTTAGATTACGTAATATTTCACTAATTTTTTTAATATACAGGGAGTCTAAAGTTCTCCACAGAAGTATGGAATTTTTTGTATTATTACTTTTATGAAAACATCAGTTAGTTACTTTTTATAAAAAGGTCTGCTTTCTCAGAAAATAGATAGTGTTAAAATATTCGATATAACTTGGGAGGTAGGATATATAGGGTGTTCAAAATCATCGGAAAAAGAAATTACCAGAAATATATGACAGAAATAGCAATATAAACTAAATATTCAATTGCAAACACCTACCATAGTTTAGAATTTACTGAACGTTTGATAAATATATACTACCGTATGATCGAAAAAAAACGGCGTCCAGTTGGCTTGGAAATGAACATCGATAATATTTCCCATATAATTTTACATATAAAATGACAGCGATCTTCATTTCATAGCCATCGCTGACGCCCTTTTTATTCGATCATACGGTATTATGGACAGTTTAGGGTTCAGGGAGAGACAAAATTAGGGTGCTGTAGAAATGCCTATTTTGTAAATCAATATGCTTTTATAAGGTGGTATTATGGAGAATATAATACATTTGCACATACCTTTTTTAGCCTCGGTACCTCCAAAGGTACATCTAATACTTCACATGTTATGTCATAAAATTTTGTACTCCTTTCAATTTCTTCATCGCGAAAATGTAATTCACATACCTATATTTAATCATAATTTAAGTTTGATGGCCTTTTTGAGGCATATTTAATGCACTTCTTACCCGAGAACTACTAGTAGGAGTGAAATTATCTCTTTTAATAGCTGTCAACCATTCTTTTACGAAGCTCTATAGTTCTATAGGCATATAATAGTTCTACAGGCTCTATAGTTCTATAGGCTCTATAGCTCTATAGGCATATAAAAGCAAAAACTTTGGGACCCCTTCTATAATTCCCGTGACAATTTGGAACAGAGCATGTAAAAGGCATGCTACAATAAAATGTTAACCCTTTAATACCTATCTTTTGATTATTGTAAGTAACCATTATAAAGTACTATGCAGACTGGCTGTGAAGGCTTTTTACTCATTTAGGTGTAATATCTTGATAAATACTTCTAGTTCTTACCTTAAAATAATTAATAATACAGGAGTACGACAAGCACATAAGTTTGAAGTTCCCTATGTGGAATGTCTGGTTTGGATTTTTATTATAACAATTTTCTGATCACACCATGCACTGAACACTAAGAACTAAACAAACGTGTTGCAGAAGCACAACAAACTAGAGATAATTAGTTATTTCTGGTATGCAATCGGAACGAGAAACCACTACCGGCTTTTCAGGTTAAAGATAAACAATTTAAAAATGCGCTGCCTTCGCCGCCATATTTGCGTTGCACATATCATGTTGATTGGCCTTGAGTGGAGGGGGTGATGGCCAATCGCAGGTTTCGATTGTGACTTAAAAATCGCTGCGATTGAATCACAGATCGCGATTTTTTGCTCATCTCTACCTGAGAGTCAGGCCCTTTAAAACATAAGGTAAAACGTTATGTGTAAACGAGGCTTAATACACTAACAGAACGCCACTCGTACATGTGACATTCCTTATCATATCTCCTTATTTTTTCCTTTTTATTGTATTAACTAGAAATATCTATCTTATCAGATCCGAGATCTTACTCACACAAATAATATCGTCAAATTTGTAACATAATGCTTCAGAATCTATTTATCCAGTTATAATATTTTTGGACTTGTGGGTGCGGTGTGATGCAAAATATAAAATATAAAGAAAAAACGGTGTAGAGTGAGTGTTAAAAACGATGACAGAAACTAGTTTAGATGAACGGAACAATAACGTGTTGAAGATGGAGGGTGTGACGGAAGACGAAACGTCGGATTTTTCGGGAGTTTTCGAGAGGACTTCGAGTATAGAGAGTGCTGGCGATGACAGTGATATTATTAATAGTTTTATGCAGACATCTTGCGAAGAAGTAAGTCGAACAATTTAAGAAAACATGTAAATTAATAATTTTTTTTCGATAAAACTTTGAAGACTGACAAAATCAAAGGCAAAAAACAATTTTCATAAAATCTTTATTGTAGAAGACTATTTTGTACGTATAATAATAATTATAAAATATACCGGCTAAGAGATACAGGGTGGTTATTTTTTGCAAGTTTATTTTGACAATAATTAGAAAGAAATCTATAGACATTTTCAAAGAAACTTTTTTATAGTCTGTCCAACGAGAGGTTTCCTGACAGTGACTGTCTTTGTCTGTCATTTTAGTTCACAGACAAATTATGTTTTCTGTCATTTTTTGGATGTCATATGTCAAAATATTCCCTGACTCGCTGGACAGTCTTATCTTTTGTTGTTCACTATAGATGTATTTCATATCTTCCTTTGTTTTATTGCTATTTCAACAAGTGCATCAGAAAAGAAACAATGTAATATATGGTATTAATCAATTTTTGGTTGAATTAAAAATGTTTTTAATTATTATATTTAATGCTATAGTTCCTTCGGAATCCAATTAATTTTTTATCAGTAATTTATTTTTTTATTTTTGAAATACTTCCATAGAATACTTCATAGTTTTCAAAATGTTTAATGTTGCTATGGCAACGTATTACATTTAGGTATGTGATAAAAAAAAACATATTTTTGTTCAAACGTCACAAAAGTATTAATTTTTGTGATGCGATTGACAATATAAAAAGTCATTTTAACGCCTAGGCATAAAAGTAAAGCACTTTTACGCCTAAACATAAAAGTACGAAAATATATTATTAAACTGACACAAAGTGTCAAATTCAACGAGCGTAACCATAGTTTCTCGATATAGTATGTATCATTACATACAAGGTATGACTATTAAATCTTTTTATATTATTTGGAACGTTTCATATTGTTTAAAAACTTATTTGTGGCGTTTGAAAAAAAATGGAACGTTCTATTCGGAGTAAAAATGACTTTTTGTGCCTCAGCTGTATGCCAAAGCAAACGTACAGCCTCACCTCAAAAAGGGTCATTTTTACTTCTAATAAAACCATATACTATTTTTGCAAAGAAATAAAAGCAAATTTTGTAATTATTTTATCAAAGTATAATTTCTAAATAGGTGTAAGATATTTCTAAAATCTATATCAAGATAATTGATAAAAGTTGTTTATTTCTTTATACCACAAATACCCATTTAAAAATATGCGCAAATAACGTTTTCAACATATAAAATAATATATCATATTTTTACGTGAGGAATCTACCCACGAGAGATGGCACTTGTTCTTTGAAACATCCTGTATAAATATAAACTACTAATTTATCTTAAAGTATAAATATTCAGTAACATATGTTAAATTTCGAAACTATAGGAAAATTCTTGTGATCTCTACTATAAAAAAGCAATACAGAGACAATCTTACTGAATGCGGTATTGCCAAGAGAGAGAGAGAGAAGGGAAAATATTCTTAAGGAACTCTAGATTATACTGAACTATAGAATGTTCACCCATGGTTCAACGTCACGTCATATAGTGTCGAAGTCTCTCAGTTACTTGCCAACCAGATAAAAGAGGTTGATGACGTCATTACGGCATTTTGTAAATTATAGTCTGTCCAACAACAAGATCCTTGACAGTGATAGATGTCTGTCATTTTAATTTCAAAGTAGTTTATTTTATTTTACAAAGAAATAAGTTGGTACAACTGGAACGCATGGAAATTAATATATTTAAAATTTGACTGATAAGTGATTACTTCAAAATATTCAGAAAAAAAAACTGTATAAAACTGAAAAAATGTAATCGAGTTATTTTATTTAAAAAAAAAAAAACAGTTTTTTGACATTATTTTTCTGCAGTACTAAAATCCATTATTTACCTATCGTGTGATGTCGATATTTTATAGCTACTCCAGTAGTATATGTTTAGTACAAACTTTATTGATGGTAACCTTATTGGTGTATAAGACTTTCTGCCTGGGCAGCGAGTATTAACTATAAACTGTGCTCTGGGTCTACAGTTAATTTTCCCTCGATTTTTCCTCCACTTGACTTCAAAAGACACAAAACACACGTAATAACACGAATCAAAATGCATCATCTTCCAAAACGAAGGGTATTTGACATAAGTTGACACAAGATTATAACCTATAATTTGACAAGCCTCAAAAATCTATAGGCTAGTTCATACGCATCGGCGTCCGTTTGTCGTTCATCGTTCCGTCAAACCAATAAAATTGAAATATCATCTGTCATTTTTGAAATAAACCAATAAAACTGGTTAATAACAACAAGAGACGACGTATAACGGATTTATATTTAAACCCATCCATAGTTAACTTAAAAAATATTAGAAACTTTTTTTAGTAAAATAATTAGATTGGTATGGGACGTCATCTGCTTTTCTTCTGTCATCGTCTGTCCAAATCTTACCCATATCTTACCTGAGAAAAAAAACAGAGTATAAAACTATAAAAACTCGCAGTTTCTATTAAAAATAAGTTTGAATGCGGGTGTTTGAAGAAGGAGAAATATTCTTTAAGGGATGTTTTTAACATTAGTTTATGTTTGGTTAGTTTATTTTATTGTTTTAATTTGCTCATCTTATTCTAATAATTGTTCTTCTTCTCCTCTATTCCAGGCCGAAGCCAGACTATGGGCCAAACGCCAGGCCAGGGCCGAGGCGCGCGAGATCAGGATGCGCGAGCTGGAGCGCATCCAGCGCGAGCAGGAGGAGAACGCGGACCGCCAGTTCGACATGCTGGCGGCGGCCACCACCGAACCGCCCCCTCTGCGTGGGAGACCTTCTGCGGGTGCGGGGAGCGGTAGACACAGGCCTGCCTCGCGGAGGAGCTCGGAGGATTCGCTGGAGGACGGCGGCGGGGGAGGCGGAGGCAGTTTGAGGGAGCTGAGGGTGAGCAAACGAGGTTTAAGCTATTGGTTGCTTAAAGGAATTTTTTTTTTCCATAGCAACTGTTAAAATTGCCTTATATCTATCAAAAATAGTAGATAAAATAGTACTTTAACCGCAAGGGTAGATTAAATGATACTTTAACAGCGAGGATAGGTTAAAAACTTTATTTTTTTCTTCTGGCACGTTTTTTAATTGCTTCCATTTTTGAAAATTTTTGTATTCAGTTTCATAAGTTATTCGGGATTTAAATGGAAGTAGTTTGGATATGGCGTTTGTCGCCTCAGCCAGAATATCTGTTGGTAATTTACTTATTTCGTTTTGAGCCATTTCTGGCTCCAATTCAATCAGCAATCGACACGAAAGAGAATTAAAAAATATTGACTCAAAACTAACTAAAGAGACAGCTTTATTTATTTGTCAAATTACATAGAAACCAATGCCAACCCAGCACAATATTTTTTCTACTCTTAATAAATTCCTTGAAATAATAATTTCTGAATATTTTTTAAAACGTAACTCTCTATGGAAAAAATATTGTTTTATACACGACGATAAAATTGCGTTATGGTCTCCCGAAATTAATTCACTCGCGATTTCATCGCTCGTGAATTAACGACGATAAAATACCATTTTATCGTCTTGTATAAAAAATAACTATTAATTTATTTGAGATTAACGTTTTTTTGTATGGGGTAAGTTTTTAACCCTTTAGAGATTTTTTATCCAGTTCCAAGCTATAGTAGATTACTGTTAAGGTGCGTCCAGACCGCCCGCGCCAAGCTGCGCTGTGCGTTTGTCAAGGCGCAGCAACATCTGCGAACATAGTTCGGTCATTGCACGAGATACGTCCAAATAGACTGCTCCCAAAGCTGCTCTGTTCTGTAATATACATCCACTCGTCAGTGTTCCGTTCAGTTTGGTTATTAAAACCTCGTTAACTTTCAAGAATGGCTTCTTACTATTCTAATAGAATACGGCATTTAAGAAAACTTTGTGCAAAATTTTACAATTTCAGGGCATATAGTATGAAATTTTCACACACATATTCACCTCTAATATCATTCCCGAGGAGATGAATTTGTAAAAATCGCCTCTTATACTGCTCTAGTCACTAAAACGTATAACTTCATACTTCTAGACCATATGTACCGGGTGCGTCTCAAAAGTGGTTCACCCCCTATAACTTTTTATTTTTTTAGATGAAAAAACGAGATTTGGTATATGACATAAATTAGGATTGATTGACGTATTCAATTGTTTTTTATCACTTCCTGTTTAACTGGAAATGACTACAAGTTTTGATTTTTAAATGGCATCGTCGGTATATTTTTACTTTATTCGATAGAAAATTACATTATGAATAGAATGACATATCATATGTCAAAACACTTTTGACATTTTCGCTTAAAAAAATCGTATTTTAAATTTCAATCTAGAGTGCCATGGCTGTGTTAAAACACTAATTTGTAATCAAGGAGTCTGGGAAAAATAGAATTCATCGTCTAATGTTTTTCGTGTCTTGTCCTGGCCAGTTAAAAGATGCCCAAATCGTATTTTTAATCATATCTCAGTTTTTTCAAATTGGACAAGGGTGGCTCGTTAGCATATTTGGAAAAAAAAATTTCGAATAATTTGGTACCACACACTTGGTATTTCGAGTAAAATTGTCGTTATGTACCGCATGTTACAATTTCAAATAAACCATATGTGAAAATGTCAAAAGTTGTATATATGATACGTCATTCTATTCAGAGTGTCATTTTCTATCGCATAAAGAAAAAATACCGAGGGCGTCAGCTAAAAATCAAAACTTGTAGTCATTTCCGGTAAAACAGGAAGTGACCAAAAACAACTGAATACGTTAGTCTATCCTAATTTATGTCGTATACTAACATACCAAATCTCGTTTTTTTATTTGAAAATATAAATAAGATATAGAGGTGAGCCACTTTTGAGACGCACCCGGTATATGTATTTAAACACAATCTTATTTTATTTTTAATTACTTATTTTATTTTTAATCAATCACACTGGGTAGGTACCGGTCAAGATTTTGTCACACTTCCAACAAACACTACGACCACAAATTTATCATTAATCAACGCGAAAAAAACTCTCGTATACGATACTGTACATTTTTAATTAATAACTTTAAATTTTTGTTAAGAACTATGCAAGGTAACATTATATTAACTCATCTCGTGTTTCAGCATGAACTGAAAGAAGTAGAAGAAAAATTCCGGAAAGCTATGATAGCGAATGCCCAGCTGGACAACGACAAGACCTCTCAAACGTACCAATTAGAACTCCTCAAAGATAAGTAAGTAACGACAGTGATATAAGATATTTTACATAGAAACCATCATTGGTATTTGACTTATATAAGTGTTTAAAGTTAGTAATGGAGGGATTTTTCATAAATTTTTTGATTTGGTGTTTTCTTTAAAGGTTAGAAGAACTTGAAGAGGAACATTCCCAATTGAAAAGGGAGCACAGAGATAAATGTAGGGAACACGACCAACTCAAGAGGCTCTGCGCGCAGCTCAAAGACGACGTTTGCGCGTTGAAGTACGAACTGGACGAACGGGATAGGCTAATAGCAGAGAAAGGGCTAGTGTTGATAATCGGCGAACCCGGAGAAGACGGGGAACCACCCAAAAAAGCTTTGGTTCAAGCGGACAACGCTAAGTTGTTGGAGGAAGCAGGTGACGGTAGTTTAGGTAAGTGTGGTTGATATAAAGCTTGATTTTCATGTATCCGTTGTCCGACGATACGATATTAATTTTATTGGTTGAATTTAAAAACTTCGATTGGTTAGAAAATTACGCAGTTTTTAAATTTATTTCATTTTCATGCCTCCGTTCATTCGATATACGATTGGCGTCATTTTATATTTTCATTTCCATAACTATTTCGCTATTTTACTTATAGTTTAAGAGCTAGCAACGTTTTCGAGAGGGATTTTAAGAAAACTGGTTCTTTAATGTATCTTTTGCTATGCTATCCTGAAAAAAGTGCGGACTGTCTGGCTACCGGTAGACGTTGCGTTTACTACTGCGTATTATATCCATAGATTTAGTAAGAACAGATATCACATTAGACATTTTAACCCGATCAAACAATCGGAGGTTGACTACGTACTGTAAAAATCAACTGAGATAGAGAAGGCGACATTGCCGCATCTCAAATTTGCGCCTATTAAATATATTTCAATTATATTCAAACTGAGGAGAGTTTGATTTGCAGAAAAGGTGACTTTAAAACCTTCACCGGATATCAATAAACCTCAATTTCTTAATTAAATTAATAGTTTATTTTTAAAGAAGCATGCGTAATAATATGTTATTAACCAGAAGATATATGCGTTACTATTAAAGGACATGTTTACTGTTTAATGTGCTGAAACGTCTAGAACTATTGGCAACGTCGCTGCTAGTCTTCCAGAATGAAATGAGCCGTCCGTCCCACCTCCCCTCGCGACGGCCCTTGGTCCGTTATAGCGTACTACGTTTAGCTTGCGGTGTGTTTGAAGTCGGAATCAAGACGAAAGTGAACTTTCAGTGTTTTTCGGTGGTTTTTGTTTTTGTTTAACATACTTTTGAATCTGCGAATTCAGTATGGTACGACAGTGTCAAGTGTGTGGAAAAATAAGCTCAAATTACTCCAATTTGTCTTTTCACAGGTGGGTATTGTTTTCGTCATTGTACATAGTTGCCGGGGTCGGAAATTTTAGACTTCTCTGTCTCTTCTGCCCTTGTTTGATACATTGGAATGTTTGATACACTACCAACGAGTATTTATGAATGAGATGTTCGGTCTATCTTTATAATGTCTTTGATTATATCTGTATTCAACATCTGTTTACTACTGCGCATCACAAATTCGCCCTGTATTTCTGGAACTAAGGAGGCTAGGACAAACCTATGTGTAGCATATTTAGTTTCATAAAAAAGTAATGTGAAAATCGCATCATTATTGTATCTTACTCATAAACGAGGAATCCCATAAAACACGCGAAAATACCTTGCACAGATGTGATGCGCAGTAGTGAACCGCAGTAGTCTACCGACAGCCAGACGGCCCGCACTTTAGTCAGGAAAGCATAGCAAAAGATACATTAAAGAACCAGATTACTTAAAATTCTCGTTTTTCCGACGTTGCTAGCTCTTGTACTATTATATTTTTATTAAGATTAGATTAAACTTGTCAAAAAAGTGTCAAAACGTCCGTTACCGTACGATCTTTCTCCGTTGACGGGCTAGAGTAAAAAAAAATTATTGATGAAAAGTGGCTCGAAAACGCCATGACCATGGACGCATGGAAATCAAGCTTACTCCCAGACGGTGGTTGGTGGCCACTGTTCATAAATATTAATATTAATATAATTTTGCTTTTATTTCAGATGTACGATTAGCCAAATTCGCGAAAGAAAAGATAGATCTGCAAGATCAAATTAGTAGTTTAAAATTAAAAATAGAAGAGGAAAGAAATAGACGGCGGAAGTCCAGTTCTAGCGGATTATTAAATGGACCTTCATCGGACTATGATCTGGACGACCTACAGAGTAAGTAAAGTAACCTTATTAGAAGAGTTATAGTTCTAACAACTGCAATATAGCCTCCATACGCCCATGTTTATAATATTGTTACGGATTCCGTGGGTCTACTAATTTAAACTCACGATAAAATACTTAACGAATTTATTTTTTTTTTCTCACTCTGTACACACAACTTACACTATTTACAACACAATTTATGCAACTACTATTACTCTAACAGTACTGGCACCTTCCCCAATTAATTCACAAGTTAAAGCGCGGTATTATCAAACTTCAGACTGCCAACTGCCAAAGCGCGGGCCTTTATATACCCCCTGGCGAGTGTTTCTGGAACGTTCTAAAGAATTCTGTAATTTTATTTTACTTTCTGGCGAATTCGCCAGGTTCCTCAATGCACGTTGCGGTTATGTAGCAGTAATGCAGTTATGCAACCAGTAATACAGTTTAGCGCTACATACCCTTGACAATATTACCCTTATTATTTTCAAATAACTATTTTTGAAGCTTTTTTCTAAAATTCACAATAATTTCACTGAAATTCAAGTCCCGGCACAATGTATTTCCAGATGTATACAGTTTGCATAAAACCAGTTTTAAAAGAAACAAGGAATAATGTAAAATACACGTGAAATAGTATACCAGAGTCGCAAAAATTCAAATTTCACGACTTACAGCTTAACGTTTGAATACCGGGTGCGCCTCAAAAGTGGCTCGCGCCTATAACTTTTTTATTTTCTCAGATAAAAACGAGATTTGGTATGTTAGTAATGACAGATAGATTGACGTATTCAATTGTTTTGGGTCACTTCCTGTTTCACCGGAAACGATTACAACTTTTGATTTTTAAATGACATACTGGATATTTTTTTACTTTATTCAATAGAAAATGACACTCTAAATAGAATGTCATATCATATGTCAACTTTTCACATTTTTGCATATTTGAAATTGTAACATGCGGATTATAACGACAATTTGACTCGAAATACCAAGAGTGTGCTTTTTGTGTGAAAAAAATGCTTTTTCCAAATATGCTAATGAGCCCTTGTTCCATTTAAAAAAATTGAGATATGATTAAAAATACGATTTGGGCATCTTTTAACCAGTCAGGACAAGACACGAAAAACTTAGACAATCAAATCTATTTTTCCAAGGATCCTTGATTAAAAATTAGTGTTTTTAACAGATCCATGGCACTCTAGATTGAAATTTAAAATACGATTATTTTTAAGCGAAAATGTCAAAAGTTGATATATGATATGTCATTTTATTCAGAGTGTCATTTTCTATTGAATAAAGTAAAAATACATATACCGAGGGTGCCATTTAAAAATCAAAAGTTGTAGTCATTTCCGGTGAAACAGGAAGTGATCAAAAACAATTGAATACGTCAATCAATCCTAATTTATGTCCTTTACTAACATACCAAATCTCGTTTATTTATCTGACAAAATATAAAAGTTATAGGGGTGAGCCACTTTTGAGACGCCCCGGTATACAACAATATTAAGCATTCGTTTTCTTTAAATTTCAGGAGAAGCCAGTAAACAATTGGCCGACTATAAATTTAGGGCGCAGAAAGCGGAACAAGACGTGGCAACGTTGCAAGCCACCGTTGCCAGGTTGGAGAGTCAGGTGATCAGGTACAAAACGGCTGCCGAAGTGTCGGAACAGTCGGAGGAGGCGTTGAAATCTGAAAAAAGAAAGTTGCAACGAGAGGTAAGTCGTATTCTTCTTTTTCTATCTTTGTCCATGTAAATGTAGAATCATAGTTTATATTTTAAGTGTTGCCATACTTACATAATATTTTTTGTTTAAATAATTATTGGTACATAGTTTTGCTTTTACTAACAAGTAGTTACCTTTTCTTTCAGGCTTATTTTTTACGCTTTTTATTTCTTTTTTTTGCACATTTTTTCTTTTCTTTTGCAGGATAGTGAATAATTTTTAGTCTGCTCTATTCACAGATGTTTTTTAATTTTTCGATTTTTAACGGTAAATATTATTAAAAAAATATTTACTTTATGTGCTTTGTGCTTTTTTATTTGTTGATTTAATAAAAATAAACTATTTCAGAAATTTATGTTGTTTAGTCAGGTTATGTTTTACCAGTTTTTTAAATAACTTTATTTTGAAATAATTTGAAAAAATGGGAATAGTTTTGTATATGTTTTAAATTTAAGGTAATATTTTATACAATCTAACAATGCAAATATTATTCTTAAGAAACCTTCTGAAGAACTCGTCCCTATTCCATAATACACTTCCAAACATATCTTCGAAAAAAAAAACGGCGTCAGAGTAGGCTTGGAAAATTGTATTTGTCATTTCCAAAGCCAATTTGACGGCGTTTTTTTTTCAATCATACAGTACTTGTAATGATGTATGTAGGTCAGCAACTTGTCTCAAAAAATAATGCTGTTAGAAGCTTCGACCACTGCTCTGAAACAGCAACAGAAACGATTGTACCAACGAACCACTACGGGTTCGGTATTTTAGTAAACCTGCAGACGTCCTTAGTCACACTTAGCTGTTGTGTAACGTACTTATTTTCTATCTACGTGTTTCTAATCGTATTTTAACAACGTAACTTCATGTTTAATATTTTCTTTTTTAACTTTTATTATTGTTAATAATACGCTTTATGAATTTCAACCAAAATGGCAGCAAGCTAACAAATTTATACTTATTTTTTGACAAGTTAACTGTCACTAAACGATTAACACAGTTAATTTTGCTATAAATGAAGATTCTTTTTTTACAAATGATTAGACTCATAAGAGTCTAATCATTTGTATTTCTACATTTTAAATCAAATTAGATGTTATTTTTTAGAACTAAACATTTTTTTCAAATTTTACCAAATTACATGTTATTTTTGTTGCTTAATCTTATCACTTGTTTTATAAATGTTATTTTACAACGTGTTCTTGCAAATCCTAATATGTATGTTCCATCAAACAACAAACACCCTACATACCTTTTAGTTCAGTCATTGGGGATCAAAAAAGGGGCCTGCTTGGAAAAAAGTCGGGAAGTTTTGAAACTTTGCAGATTTATAAGTTTTGGGGTCCCTAACTAAAATCCATAAAATGCACATTTCCAGACTTGCCGCCGGCGCCGCCATCTTGCCAAGATGGCGCTCAAAATCGGTATTTTGTAAATATCTCGAAAACTATGCGTTTTTCGCAAATATTTAAAGAGAGCAAAATTAAAGAGAATAAAATTTTCTATAAAAAAGGTTATATGAAAATTTTCGCTAAAGTCAACCGTTTAGGCACAAAATCCCTGGAATTTTTACAATTTTGCGTAAAGTATGATATACAAAATATAGTCGATTTTCCGAAATCAAATGTCGATTAGTGTTCACTAAAACTAGTTTTAGTTTAGTTTCTTCAATTTTGTCATGAAACAGTGGCGTATCATTAATTCGCTCATTAATTTATGAATAATTAATTGTCGTGCTGGACAGCATTCATTGCGAACTTACCACCAGGTTCAGCATTGGTCTGGTTGTACCAAAGATGCCGAAGAATGAGGTTAGAAGAAAGCAATAACAGGCATTACTCCAGTCACAACGTTGAAAGATCCAGCTCCAAAATTCCTATTGGCATTTTTATCCTGTAAATGCAAAACCAACAACTATGGTAAAGCCCGCGGATGCAAAAAAGCAGGATTAAAATGTTCAATGATAAGTGCATACTGCAATGGGAAATCCTGTGACAACGTCACTGAAGTGTCATTTGACGAATCCGATGAAGAGGAGTTGGGCTTCCCTGTAGATATCCCTCTGGCGGCTGAAGATGAAGAGTTGGACGTATTGAGAGACCACCCTGATGAGCCCAGCACAGCAGACACGATTGACTTTGACATCAAAGAGCCAGATCCGTCGGGCTTGTGCAAATAAGTTAAAGTTTTAAATTTATCTAGTGGAGAAGGCCTCCGGGGAGACCACGTTAAAATAAACGCGCCATATACTTTACCTCTTGGGTGGTGTGGAAACAAGTACACATTTTCAATAATTAAAATTAATTATTCATAAATTAATGAGCGAATTAATGATACGCCACTGTTTTATGACAAAATTGAAGAAACTAAACTAAAACTAGTTTTGGTGATCCCTAATCGACATTCGATTTCGGAAATTCGACTATACATAATATATTTTACGCGAAATTGTAAAATTTCTCTAGGGATTTTGTGCCTAAACGGTTGACTTGGGCGAAAATTTTTATAAAACCTTTTTTATCGGAAATTTTATTTTCTTTTATTTTGCTCTCCTCAAATTTTCGCGAAAAACGCATAGTTTTAGAGATATTCACAAAATACCGATTTTGAGCGCCATCTTGGCAATGTGGCGGCGCCGGCGGCAAGTCTGGAAATGTGCATTTTATGGATTTTAGTTAGGGACCCCAAAACCTATAAACCTGCAAAGTTGCAAAACTTCCGGACTTTTTTCGAAGCAAAAATCCCCAATGACTGAACTATTTCCCAAATCCATTTTTTGTGCTTTAAAATCTGTTTTATTTTACAATTACTTATATTTTTATTTATTTCCTATTTTTTTTAGGCTAGAGAAGCTCAAAACAGGGCAGAAGAACTAGAAACGTCCAACACTCACTTGCTGAAACGACTGGACAAGTTAAAAAATGCCAAATCGGCACTTTTGAAAGAACTTTGACAGCCGTTGAAGCGCTGAGATCGACATTTATTTAAAAATATTCCGTTAGATTCCGCAAAATATCGTGACAAGAATGTATAATTTGTACTTTAATTTTTTTTATATTTTTCATCGAAAAAATAAACTTACTCAGAAGAAAAAACGTCTTCGCGAACAGAAGATTATTTTTATTGATATAATTATTATTATTACAGGGAAGACTTCAATGTGTGTTGTAATAGAAAGTTACTATTAGAATTTTTTTAATTGAGATTTGTATATAAAAAACGTTTTTTTTTTTCAAAGTCACAAAACTGAATAAAGAAAGAAGAGCAAGTATTTTTCCAAGCGCATTGAAATGTAACGTCAAATTAAGTTGTTATGTAATAAATACTTTATTAATTACGAATTTTTGCTCTCCTAGACTCCTAGACATATAAACACTGACAAGGTTTCGCTTGCCAGTGCGGTATATCTTTTTGAATCGCCCTGTGTAATGATTACTGCAATGCAAAGAAGTCTTCTCTGTATTTTTGTTACCTATTAGTCAGTACTTTAACCCTAACTAAAATCTTTCCTTTTCTTTATTTATTTATATTCAAAGACAACCAAATAAAGGGAGACAAAACTATTTACGTTTTACAGCGGTCAAACATCGTTTTCAACAAAAAGCGATAATGCCAAATTTCTGCGGATTGCGTTAGATTTACGATTTGTGTTTGAAAACAAAGTATGTTATTATTTTTATTAATGGATGTTTGGGTATCTATAGAAAGTTTCTTCAAGTAGAAACGGCGTACTAAATACCGTATGATCGAAAAAAAACCGCGTCAGCGATGGCTGTTGAAATGAAGATTTCATATGTGATCATTTTATATGTAAATTTATATTGGAAATGTCCTAGATCGTCATTTCCCAGCCAACTGGACGCCGTTGTTTTTTCGATCATATGGTATATGTCTAGGTAAATCATTTTAGTTAAAATACATGGATTGTACCTTTGAAATTATTTATAGGAAAGTGTAACTGTGACAACGCTGCTCCAGGAATACTGTTATTACGGCAGCGTTGCCATATTTATATACCCATCTCTTTTTAACTCACATAAAAGTGTTAAAGTGTGTATGATCGTGAACAAAAATTGAGTTTAACGAATGGAGTGTATTGTCTCCCCTTTATTTAGATGTCTTTGTTTTTATCTGTGAATAGAATAAATTTTAACCAATTTTTCTTAACCAATACAATTTTTTTTCGATGCTTTATATACAATATTGCCATAATCAAAATGATAGAATAATCCTCGTTAGTACGAATACGCGTCTAATTTATTTCTTTAGGTTTGTAGGACTCCAAACTTCTCGTCCTGTATTTTTTCTCGTTTTTTTTGTAAATATTTTGTAAACTATTAATATTTAATTTTATTAAATTAGGGATTTTGATAGAAAACGTCCTCAGGATTTTTTCTCTAAACTTAAAATGCGTGTAATCGAATAAAAAAGGCGTCGCGGTAGGCGAAGGAGTCACATTTAAGTTTGAACTTTTGTTATATCCATCTTTGAAGAGTGATAGTTGATGGTGAGAGTTGAATTTGAATTTTTTGTTTGTTGAATAAAAAATTAAGCAACTTGACGTGACTTGTAACTTGACTTCCGGTTAGGCAGTGGCGTTCGACTTTTCAACATGTTAAAATGTTAAAAAATATACTTTAATAATGGTTTTTAAAACAAAATTAATTTTTGATTTAAGAAAGTTGTGTTAGTGGTTCAAACGCAGAAATAATAAAATCACAAATTTTATCACAGTTAAGAATTTTAGCGATATATACAGTAAACTTGGAACTAAAATATTATTTCTACGTCTACTCTGACGATGTTTTTATTCGATTACACGCTACTAGTTTGTTTATAAATAATATATAAATATAAAAGTGCTTTGAGACTTTTTATAACACGAAAATTAACATGCTATTAATAACTGATGTTAGGAAAAAGGTAGTTTTTTGGCTCAAAAATAAACAAAGTTGTGATTCGGCTCAAAAAGCGTAACACTTAGAAAAGTCAGGGATACATTTTTTAGATCTTTTTACATACATAGTTCGATATAACGTGCCACACTATTTAGTTTTTTTTTGCCTGACGTGAGTACAGTGCTTGATTGTTAGATTTCTTCATTTATTTATTTATATTAAATTTACAGGGTGTTAATAAAAAATAAAGTCAGTTAACTACTAACTAAATATGTATATACTACACCGAAAAAAATAAACTTTTATTTTGTTTACAAATAAATATATTCCATTGGAGCAGCGGAATTAGACACCCTGTATATGTTTGAAGAAATCTAACGATTTTTTTCTTGTGTAAAGCCAATTGGCTCCAGCCTTTTTACAAAATAAAAATAGAAAATAAAACGCTTCTGTTTAAAATTAATTTTCAGCTGAACAAGTAAGTGCCACTTGTTGCGGTACGACCCTGTAGTTTTGTATATATATGAAATATGTGATTTTTCTGTATACTTTACGATAATTGTTTTTTTTTTTGGTAAAAGGTACTTGAACAAAAATAAATATTAACTACTTTTTAAAATTGTGTGTTTTAATAGTTTACCTTACCGTATTTTATTAAGTGCATTGGCTATGTTTCTGATATGCTACCTTACCCATAATTTTAAATTATTAGACTTCGTAGTTTTGAAAAAAAATGCAAATTTAGTTATTAATAAATATATATTTGAAGACGTTTATAGTTAGTTTAGTTTAAATCGCTAAGTTTTTATCTAACAAATTTGTTGGAAAAACGGCAAGAAAAACACTAGTTACTAGTTAATAAAACTGATTTCTGGTTGAGTGACTTATCATGTTATTACACAATTTACAATCAGCCCTTCAATTATTCTTTAGAGATGTTGGCAGTATAATAAATATATTTACAAGCCAATATATAAGAATATTACTACTGTTATATAAATGCTTTTCTACCATAGACCGCAAACAACAGGAAAAACACAGCGAGCTCCTATACAGGGGGTTCCTTAATGAGATAAAATAAAACTTTATATGAATGTACCGGGTGTTACATCGTCGAGCGGGACATAGGAAATCCCATGTAAATTTTAATGGGGTCAATTATTGGCTTCCCTAATTATTTTAGAGAATAATTCTATTTAGGTTTATTACTAAAACCCACATTCAAAAGAATAACTTTAGATATTTTTGATTAGTCCGTTTACGGGTTATCGCCGATTTCTTTTTAAATATTTCTCCTTTCTTATGGCCCTGTATTTACTAATGAGCACCAGTCAAGGTAAAAGATAACTGTCAAATGAAGTTGTCATTTCAGAAATTTATCTATTTAGTGCTTTATTATTATTATTAAAAACTCATACCTATATCGAAAATATTAGCCATGAATTACACTACCGAAGAAAAAGTATTGATGATTAAATGGTATTATCAAGGAGATAGTTATCAAAAGGTGTCGGACATGTTTTTTGTATCCGAATAGACCGATACCTGGAAAATCTACAATGGCAAGGAATATCCAGAGATTTGAGACCAAAGGTACCCTAATAAATAACTGCAGATGTGAAGCAAGGCAGGAACAAAGAGAAGACGCAAGAAATGATACCGACTTGGAAGTTTTATTGTGCGTGGAAGAGAAATGGGCTGAAGTTGGCTGGGAAATGACGATCAATGACATTTTCCATATAAATTTACATATAAAATGACAGCGATCTTCATTTCATAGCCATCGTTGACGCCGTTTTTTCTCGATCATACGGTACTATTCCTTCAAATATGAAAAGCACCAAGAGCTACGAAATGGGGACGAAATACGGCGGCAGGCGTTTTGTTTTGATATGATGGAAAGAGCAAACACGGATAGGGAATTTTTAAAAAACATATGTTTCACTGACGAATGCACGTTTACCTTAAATAATGAACCCAATGTTCAAAATTATCGATATTGGAACAAAGAAAACCAACACAGGTTTGTCGAAACAGGGATGCAATATCCACAGAAAGTAAATGTTTGGGCAGGGATATTCAGACACAATATTATCGGGCCATTATTTCTTGCGCGAAATTTAAATGCAGAATATTATGAAATTAACTACTCGAAAATCATATTTTACCTGGTTTACATGATGCCGCTAGGGAAAATCAGGAAGTTTGGTACTAAATGGATGGCTGCCCGGCACATAATACCCTGGCTGTTCGGGAATATTTAGACAATAGTTTTAACGGAAACGTTATTGGCCTAAATCATACAGTAAATTGGCCAGCAAGGTCTCCTGATATTTCGCCAAATGATTTCATTCTCTGGTGCCATTTAAAAAACAGGATATACAAGGATAAAAAATACCCAAATCTAGACGAGATAAAAAATGCTATTTCTGCCGAATACAATAGAATTTCAGTTTACCAACTAACGAATGTAAGAAGAGAATTTTATGATCGCCTGGGTTATTGTCTGGTTATTGTCTAGCAGTCGATGGAGGAATATTTGAACATCTTAAATCCTAAAGTTCTAACAATTTAATAGTACCTAAATTAATAAGTTATTGAATATTGTAATAATACTATAATTAACCTTGTAATTGATTACTTTATTTTACTTTAATTCATATTAATTTGTATTTCTTTAAGATTTCCGATGTAGGAATGAGTTTTCAATAATAATAAAGCACTAAATAGGTAAATTTCTGAAATGACAACTTCATTTGACAGTTATCTTTTAGCTTGACTGGTGCTCATAAGTAAATACAGGGCCATAAGAAAGGAAAAATATTTAAAAAGAAATCGGGCGATTGATCGGCGATAACTCGTAAACGAGCTAATCAAAAATATCTAAAGTTATTCTTTTGAATGTGGGTTTTAGTGCTCTTCAATAAACCTAAATAGAATTATTCTCTAAAATAATTAGGGATGCCAATAATTGACCCCATTAAAATTTACACGGGATTTCCCATGTCCCGTCCGACGATGCAACACCCGCGGTATGTCCTACACATCTTAACTTTTTAGAAACAGGGTGGTAAAATTTTCTATTTTTTTTTCGAAATATCTCTGATGGTATATTTGATACAAGTCTTCCATGCATCAAAATGCTTATTTTGATATACAAAAAATAGTTTCATTTCTTAATTTCACACAACAGTCACCGCATCATATTTTCAGCTATTTGACCCTGAAATAAACGGACTTTAATTTTTTAAGCAGAAACTATGACAATGTTTAGAAATGTATGGAGATTTTGAAAAATATTTTTATTTTATTTTAAGAGAAGTCAGTGGTGTACCACTTTTTTCTCCAAAAATATTCAATGTAAAACCCGTATGAACGGCACTGGTTGAAATAAATAAAAGTCTTATTTGTACACCAAAAAAGGTATTTTAATGCATAGAAGACGTATGTATCAAGTTTCATAAAGATATCTATAATAAAATCAGAGTTATTATGAAAAAAAGTTTCCTTAGAATATGTTCAAGAATCACGCCCTTAAATATTAGCATGGCATTAAGGAACACCCTGTATGGTTTAAAATTGACTGTTGTTGACTTTGACGTTTTCAGTGACAAGGAGAACGAATTTAAAAATTTGTCGTAACTGTGGTCGTAACGAAAATGGTTCTTAAGAAAAACCGAGAAATATTCTTAAAAGAAATCAATGAGAAGGAGATAAAATATATTAAAGTATACGACGCCTATAGGAGAAACTATAACAGTAGATAATTAAATAATGTTTTGCCTAGGATAATACATAATTTCTAGTATATTTTAGAAACTACACAAACACCAAAGTTTTACTCTAAATATGAGGGCGAAGAAGCGGATATTGTCGACCCTGAGATTTTGAAAAACATCATGTTCATCAAAGATTCGGGTCCAAAGGACAAACTCGAGTGGCCAGAAACGGAAAATCAAAAGTAACAAAAATGCCAACAACTTCAACTAATTCAAATAATAAAGGCATTTTGAAAAAGCAATTAAAAGATAAAAACGCTACTAAGACTATCAAAATGTTGATCTAATAACAATTTGACGTTTATACTATTATGTCAAAAGCAACTATTTTCCAAAGCCTACATGACTTCACTGAGGCATCGTTTCTTGTTCACTCTTATTAATATCTTAATTATTAGATATTAATGCATCTGGTATTATGGTATCCTGGTGTATCGTCGATTTTAAAATAAACTAACTGTTTTTTATCTTTTGTTAGAATGGGTATAATCAAGAGGGCTACTGATACCGTGTTGTAAAAATAAGGTAATTAAGGGCTTATGTTTTGGTATCTATTATAATTTTGCTAATATCTTCGGTTTGAAAGGAGATATCAAGATGCGGTTTTCGCTGACTTTTTTCTTTCTCCAAATTTTCCAATGTTATTTGCCGAGAGTTAAAATAAATAACAACAATGGAGGAAGTTCGAAATTCTTTTAGTAAGCAATAAATCACTGAGACAGTCAAACAATGCACTGAGTCGATTCTTTCAGAACGTTGATGAGAAGACTACATTCTCCAAAAGTCTTCAAACAATGATAACACAATAGAATTCTCAGACGGTCACCCGTTCAAACAATCACCTCGTCCAAAGTCGCTTGATTTGAATTATTTAGAAGAAAAAAATAGTAATACACTCAGATGCAAAAAAAACGCAACGGAGAAAATTTTAGTCAAATTTAAAGCGTTATATTTTTGTTAATTTAAGCTCTATTTTCATGAATTTTTTAACAAGCTGTATATAATTATACCAACTTTATTTGGTAATCTCAGTTTTTTATAAACTTTAGTATTTGGCATATTATACAGGGTTAATCGAGGGGTTGGTTTTTTACCCAAACTTTGACACACCCTGTGCAATAATTTCGTTTGTAAATTTTCCTAAAATATAACTTTACGGTCAGAACCATGTCTCCAGAGCATTTTGTTTTTTGGATCATGACAATACATGCCTTGGTTAATTTTTAAGAGCGAAATGAACTTGCCACCAACAATTTCTAATTTTTTCAAATAAATTTCTTTTTAATGTTTTTTTCAATATGACACAGCAGCTTTCGTAATTATTGTGAACTATATACTACCTGTGATCTGTGATACTACTATGAACTGCCCATCATGTTCGACGTTTGGGAAATGCTTGGCAGGAGGGTTAGAAGTCGCGAAGCGTTACCAGCTTCAATAAGCTTCGTTGGTTCTTAAAGAAGAATCGAAAAACTTAACGCAATATGATATACGCAGCCTCAATGACAAGTATGAATGGACGTATACAGACAGTTATAGCAGCCAGGGGAGGCAATGCAAAGTATTAGGGTAATTTTTACAATTTTTTTTCTGTTTGTATACTTCAGTATTCAGATGTTTTCCTTAATATCGTTAGTTCTGTTATCGTTATTAATGTTTATTAAAACAAGAACTGTATATCGTTCGTCTTTAACGTTTTTTTTATTTAGTATAGAGTATCCGATGCAGCGTAATATGACGTTACGACAATAGTCACCAAAACTATCTCGTCATATAAAAAAATTACATCAAAAGTAATGATAATTGAAAAAATTGCAAATTGATCGTGATCAGTTCATTTCGCTCTCAAAAATTAACAAAAGCATGTATTGACATGATCCAAAAAATAAAATGCTCAGGAGCAGGGGCGGATACAGAAATTTATTTTAGGGGAAGGGGGCCAAAATAAAAAGCAATAGGGCTCCATTTTTAACCCAAAAGCCTAATATTTTACACAATTTACAGATTTAGGGGGGTGGGGGGGTGGCGGGCCCCATGGGATTCATGAAGATTCATGAAAATAGGGCTAAAAATAACAAAAATATAACTTTTAATTTGACCAAAAATTTCTCCGTTGCGTTTTTTTTGCATCTGCGTGTAGTTAAGTATTTTATCATATTTTAGATACGGTTGGTTCATTACGCCGTTGGTGGAAGTAGTCAAGTCCGATCCTAGGTTCTATTTTCCCAGAGTTGTCAATGAGATTACTAAGCATGGCCTGAAAATGTTACAGTGCAAGGCTGCCAACATAAGATAGCGATCTCTAAAAAATTGAAAAGTAATTTTTTGCTTTAAATCGCCCTATTTTGTAAATAATAATTCACGATTTATATTAAAAAATATATTTCCTAAAGTTGTTATTATTTAAATGATATAAAAATAGTCTAGGGGCTATAGCCTGTCCAACAGAAGGATCACAACCTGACACTGACAATAATTGTCTGTCAGTTCAAAAATAAAATGAAAATGATAGGTACTGAATATGTCGTATTATCGAAAAAAGTCGTCTAGTTGGCTTAGAAATGACGATTATTGACATTTACCATAATATTTTGCACATGAGATAACAGCGATCTTCATTTCCAAGCCAACTCTCGAGCTAAACTCAGAGACTAAAGAATCCAAAGACAAATAACACCCGAGAGCAAATTGTGCCGATGTCACCAAACAGTGCCGTGGCACATATTTTACTTAACCTAGCTGTTTGAAGCAATATTTATGTTTTTTGATAATTGTTTTGACTACGCCTATGGTGTATCATCCTAATTATTTACGAAAAAAACGTATTAAAATGTCAACAAAAGGTACAAAACTAGTATTGACGTATAGCGCATATCAAGTACATATAGATGTTAATTGAAATTGAAGAATAATTATCGGAATTCAATAAGAAAACGCTAAAAAGTTAGAGTGGACTGTTTATTTACCTATGAAACGTAACTCCTGGCTCTTTCTTATCGCTGCTGCTTTTACAACTGAAAGCTGAATAACTAATCACCATTTTAATAAAGTTTATACAAAGTTGTACAACCTGTTGTATACAAGTTGTATACTCATTGTTTGCCATCAAAAGAATGGCCGCTAAGGTCACAAATTCTGCTGCAGCCCGTATATGGGCGTTACATGTCCTTATATTCTTTAGTGATTGGCTAAACTAAATCTCCAGCTACATCTCTTACAGGTTTTGTGCCACGAAATTGCCCATAAGGTTGCGCATCTTCTTATTTCTTCAATCTCAATCAACATAATAACGTAATATGAAATAATAATAAAACAAACATCTTTTCTAATTATATATTTTCCTTCATAAAAAATACTTTTTTTTGTTCAGCATAAAACATTTTTTTTTCTAAAGTTATTATTTAACACGTATAAAAAAGGCACTTAAGATAGTTTACTGTAGTAAAACACAATAAATAAAACGTTTCTACTCTCATCATACACTCATCAACATTCTCTATTGCATCAGTTAAAAACAAAATAAAAAATTGCACAAATGAATTAATTGTCGTTATTTAAAATAGTCTTATAATTTGTTAGTATCTCCGTTTCTACGATGTTTCTTCTTGTTGTTTCTACCACAGTTAAACGCGAAAGCTAAACAAATCAACACGAAAAACACTAAATAGAACACTAGCATGGCAATAGGTACGTTCCCGTAGTCGAAAGTTTGGTTTTGTGACGTAAGATAGCCGTAGTTGAAGAGTACTTGGGTACCATTAGGTGGGGGACATGGTAGTTGGACAATTATGTCTTGATGTTGAACCTGAAACAAATTGTATATTAAAAAAATTATATGAAAATGCGATAAATTTTACATTGGTGAAACATCTAGACCCTTAAATGTTAGAATTAAAGAACAAGGAAGATTTTCACAAATCTAAGATTTGTCAGCATTCATGGAACACAGGGCACAGAATAAATTTTAATAACGCCAAAATTATAATGAAAGAAGCGATAGCCTCTAAAAGAAAAATAAAAGAGGCTTTTTTAATACAATCTAATAAAAATAAATGGTTTGCTCATGCATCTGTAGATGTTAGTAATGTATGGCAATCGCTTCTTTGATTTTAAAGAACATAGCATACGTAAAATTTAAAAATAATCATACAGAAAGTTTGGGCTTTTTGGTTTTACCTTATTAAGTAATTGTTATCAGGTAGTAATTGTTAATTTTGAAGTTTAACTTGATATAATGTCATTTTAACAGAACGTCAACGGTTTCTTGTAGAGGTATCTGTTTTAAAAAACTAAAGTGTTCTCGAATAGTTGAATTTAAATATTTTAAATAGTTTTTTCTTTATTCTTTGTATTTTTTTGCTTCTGACGACGGAAAGAGATAAACTTTCCGAAACGTTAAGCATTTTTTTCTTTGTTAGGCAAATTTGTATAACTGTAAACATAACTTCTGACAAGTAGTTTCCGTTTGGGTTTAACGCAGAAGTGTTTACAAAAAATAACTATTTTATTTTGTAGATTTTCTTGCAGTGCAGTGGCAAAATACCCATATAGGATTTTTTGGAGAAATTGTATATTACAAAACCTTGATACACCCAAAGAGATATGAAGTAAGGAGTACAATAACATAACAGTAATAAAAAAATCTTTGTTGCCCAAGCGAACAGAATGCAAGACAGAACTATATCTCAGGAATCCATTTTCACTGATAAAAATGTGCAGAAATTATTAGTGGGAACGTAGATTTAATAGGAGGGAAGAAGTTATGTCACCATTACACACTATGTGGTTGTAAATAAAGGTTAATTCGAATTTGTAATACAAATATATTATTCACCTGTTTATTTCGACATACTGGTGTCATCGAACTGCTTTCCAAAGCTTCTGGACTTAGTTCTCTGTTCAAGACGTACGGTAACAACCAAGATGTTGGACTTATGTATCGTATCCAGGAAATATAAGGTGCCATATCCCTAAAAATCAAAAATTAAGTAGTTATTAATATCTGTTTTTCTTTAAATTATTTTTAAACTGATTTTTTTATTTAATTTGTAATAGTTCTTTACCAGTTCTTACCTAAAATGTAACACATATCCTCCAACTAAAAAGAACGCTGTACATATAAATGAAGCTATAACTGCAGCTGTATTTGACACAGGAAGCAAGTAGACCATTGCTAAATGCACCGCCTGAAGGCAGCTCAAATATAGCAACATGACACCTAAAAAAATAATGAATAGGTATACATTTTTATGCAGGCTTGTCAAATCATTGCTTAAAATATTTTTGATAATGGGGGCTAGTCAACATATGAGTGGAAGTATTGATATGCTTTTGTACCTTTTTAGGAGTTTATCACATTAAAAATTTTAGTACTTATGAAATAGACGACTTTTTTGGCCCCACGTTGGGCGCCAAAAAAAACTAAATATTTCTTTTTACTGGGTTGTTAGAAGACTTAACTTGTCGGGCAAAGTTACTACGGTTTATCAAATAGTATTATCAACAATTCCTGATAAACTCAGGTCAAAAGCTACCGAATCGATTCACAAACGACAAAAATGTTGATTTGGTCTCTATTGACATTGAGCTGATTTTTTAGGATTTGTTGATTAAAGGATTAAAAAAAACATGGCAACTTTGTCCGAAAAAAAAATTTCCAATTTTCCAGTAGGACGAATCATTGTTTTTTTTGGCGCCCAACGTGAGGCCAAAAAAAGTCATCGATTTTATGATTACAGATGTAAAAAAGTGACTAAACCGTATCGAGAATAATCGTAGAGGTAAATTTTATAGATTCCTCATAATTAAATAACAAAAAAGTTACAAAAGTATTTCAATAATTCCATTTACCTATATTATGGATTAGCCCCCAGACCAATAAATATTTGAGTAATTTAGAATTAATCAAAAATGTAACAAATTACAAGCAATTAGAAATTTACATAAGATCATTAAAATCGGTAAATGTAAAGACAGTATGAACATAAATAATGGTCCTAAACCTATATGTTCTCTGAAGGTTTTTCTGTTGTGTATTGTGATTGACTTCTACACAATTTTCCTTACCTATATAGATATAAAATCCATCGTAGTTGTTTAAACTTTGCATATACAATCCACACATGGAATAACTAGGTATAACAAATATCAGCCATATGAATAGAGACGGAAATATATTTATAACAGTCTGGAAAAGAAAAATTAAATACGTAAAGTAAGGAAGATAACTTATTAAACAAATTAAAACATTGATTAAAGAGACTAAGGAAGGAGTATATTAAGTCTTAATTAATCATTTTTTTAAGACTTCTCAACAATCTGGCCAAAATTCAAGTTTCGACACAATATTTTTCCAGATTTATACACTTTGCATAAAACCAATTATGAAATTAACGAGAAATAATATAAAATAATCTAAGAAAAGTACAACTAACTAATGAAAATTAAAATTTATCAAAAGAAAATTAAAAAACTGATAAAAATGTGTTTTAAAATCGTTACGATTATACATCCCTTCTGTCCATTCATTGTATGAAGATAAGAGTCTTTTTTTAGTCAATTTTATTCAATGCATTCATTCAACAAACCTTTGTAAAAATATAGGTTATCCTCCCATATAGCCCATCCTTAATATCCCTTTCCACAGTTTTTCTGCTTTTCCTAACTTCGTTCAAGGTAAGGTAGAGCAGTAGAGGCCACGGAGTGAGGCACATAACGCTATAGTGATAACCTAGTCTATCGTTTAAAATTAATTGAGGATCTGTATTGGGCACGTCCCAAAATATAGCTCCCAGTATCAGAGACAGGGACGCGGAGATAATGATTAGAGTCAGCCAACTGATGAATGTGTTGGGTTGAGTGTAAATCATCGCTTTCCTAGAAAAAGAAAATCAAAATAAAATATTTACTGTCATGTCGATTTTTTTCTCTATTTTTGAAGTGACACTTCTTTACGCGCGCTGGGAGTAAAAATTCAAGGCCGTGACACACGATCTAGCGTAACGGTTTAAAAATACGTAGTGACGCGACGTGCATTTTTGAGCAGTCCACGTGTTTATCAAAAATATTGATACTTTACACGCAAAAAACTGTATTTATTAATTTTTTATTTTACGCGTATAAAACTATTTTTTACGCGTATAAAACTATTTTTTACACGTATTAAATAATTTGAAACCAGTAAAAGCTAAAGAGATCAAAGCGTTTTTGAAAATTTTCGTGGAGCAAAAAAATGATATACTCGTCATAACTAAGGAACACAGAATATTACAATAAGATTTCAATAATTTCTCTCATAATATATGGGCTATCAGCATACAGGGTGGCCCATTGAAAACGTTCCGCAAGGCATAACGGCAAGGGTAATTTTTTTTTTCAGAAAATTCAAAAACACGTCAATTTTGTTTGTGAGGGGTACAACTTTTGCCCCAAAAATGATTGCAAAATCTTCAACCGTCTGAGCGGGGGTACCATCCCCCAATTTTTTTCAAATGGGAAGGGGGGTCAAGTGGTACCTCAATAAAAAGGGCTTTCTATTATCTATACTTTCCCGCTTCGTTTCTGAAAATCGGTCGAGTCATTGAGAAAATATGAAGGATTGAAATTTATTTAAACATTTATCAGAGTAAATGATGAGGATAAATTCCTTCGACCAATTTGCTGTTTTTTGTTATTATTTCGAGATGTTTTCGCATTTTTTCACTTGCCCCAAGGTTGAACGATGGCGCGGTAGTTGCTAGATGGCTGTTCTGTGACTTGTGCGTTGAAGTTCTTCTCAATACCGTTAAACTTTTTAACAATTATGGTGTACCCACTTGCAGAAAAAGTAGAAATAATCGAACTTTATTTTAAAAATAATAAATGTGGCAATCGGGTTGCGCAGATATTCAATGAACGCCATCCTAACAAACACCTTTATGGCAAAATTGTTCGCGAGTTAGTAGCAAAATTTCGCGAAACTGGTTCCGTTATGAATAAAAAGAGGCAGAAGGAAAATCCTGTAGTAAATAAAGCTATGGAGGTATTTGTATTAGGCCAAGTTGCCAAGTACGCTGAGTACAAGAAAATTAGCCAATGAGACCGGCGTGAATCGTACAAGCGTCTAAAGGATATTAAAAAAAGTTCCACCCGTACAAAATTCAGTTGGTACAAGAACTCAACGAAGACGTTTTAAAATAAAGTAAAATAAAATTTATTTTTAAAATAAATTTCGATTATTTCCACTTTTTCTGCAAGTGAGTACACCATAGTTGTTAAAAATTTAACGATATTGAGAAAAACTTCAACGCACAAGTCACAGAACAGCTATCTCGCAACTACTGCACCTGATCGTTCAATCTTGTGGCAAGTGAAGAAATGCGAAAACATCTAGAAATAATAAGAAAAAACAGCAAATTGGTCGAAGGAATTTATCTTTATCATTTACTGTGATAAATTTTTAAATAAACTTTTCAAATTTCAATCCTTCATATTTTCTCAATGACTCGACCGATTTTCAAAAACGAAGCGGGAAAGTATAGATAATAGAAAGCCCTTTCCATTGCGGTACTACTTGACCCCCATTCCCATTTGAAAAAAATTGGGATGATACCCCCGCTCAGAGGGTTGAAGATTTTGCAATCATTTTTGAGGCAAAAGTTGTCCCCCTCACAAACAAAATTGACGTGTTTTTGGATTTTTTGAAAAAAAAAATACTCTGGCCGTTATGCCTTGCGGAACGTTTTCTATGGGCCACCCCGTATAATAACTTATTATAATTAAATAAACTTTATACTTACGTAAATAATACGAAGGCTTGTACTAAAACATTTGGACTCCTCACACTCATTGGTAAAGGAGATGGAGGTCCGGGATCACTCATCGGAGGTTGTTTTTGTCTAAAAATTTCACCTAATTGTTCTATCCTCTGAGAGGATTCTAGCATGGCTTCGGCTGACAGATCATCTAACGTAACCAAGTCCACTAAAAGAGAATCAACATTATTAAGACACTTCCTCACTGGTAAAAATTTGTCGAATAAACAGTTCGTTGCAAATATTTGGAAGTTTGAAGTACATTTTATTAATATGGATGTAAGCATTTCTGACACATATAAAACCGCGTTAATATTGAGCAAATGCAAGACCATGACACTCTTGGTCTTGCTTCTGTATTCCGGAAACTTCGGCAGTATATTCTGCAGATAAAAATAAGTAAAAAAGTTCGTATAAATGTATGTCCTAAAATGCTTACCCATACAGCACATCAAATCACATTTACGATGTGTTTACATTATTAGATGTAGACACAGGGTGACACCATTCCCCCGATGTAAATATGCTACGTTTACACATTGTAGTTCAACAAGTATGCACAAAGGTTAAATGTCCGCCTCACAATGTAGCCACAGTATAGCATTTACGTATACACAAAGTAAGGGATACACAGTGTGCCGTAGGATACACAGTACTTGTGTATTACGTTTAAACTATGTTTACACATTGCAGTTGTGACTACCGCGTGTATACGTATGTATTTTGCTTCGTATCTATTATTATCTTGTGCTAGATAAAACTACTTCTTATGAACGAATTTAGGAAATAATACAAGTTTTGATGCCTAACTTTTCGTTCTTTTTAAGAAATATTTATTCAATGATACCAATTATATCTTTTTAGAACGAAAATTAGGAAGAAAAAGTTCAAGAGAAGTAGCCTTAAAATTGTTCCATTTTTGTTTTGTATTAAATGTACCATTTTTCTTCCATAAAATGGATTAAGTGGTTAGAAAATAAAATTCTTATATTTCTTTATATCATGGAACGCAATAGCGCAAATAACACAATAATAATAATTATTTACACTGCAGAAACCAGAAGTAAGAAAACACTGTAAAAGAATAGAATTTGTATCAAAATGTATTAAAAATATAAGTACCTAGTATAACAACATACTAAAATGGTAAACACTAGTATATCGCCACAATTTGGTGGACCTCGTTTAGTCATTTTTTTCTCCTCTTTTCCCTCCAAGCAGTTGGTTATTAGCATACTCATTCATCGAGCACTCTGTTGGACTTGGACATCGAGCACTCTGTTGTATTTTACGTCACATTTTTACAAGGTGTGTACTATAGGCACAACTATAATACGAAGTATCACACATACATATGACTTATACATTGTATGTCTCATATACCGACGTCAGATTTCATCATTTTAATAATTATTTGTTACGTTACAAAAAACTCTTTAGAATCTTGAGTGCATACGGTATACAACTAGTAAACACTGTATCACACAATTCTATCAATATAAACCTGCGTGTATCTCATATGTATATGTTAGAACTAGATGAACACTTAGGTTCACTTTAACATAATGTTGTTTCTCATGTGTCTTCCTTGTAGAAACGTAATTTCATTTGGACGTGCTATATGGGTAGTTTCGGAGATACCTACAGGGTGTAGAAGTTTCATTTTTATTTCTATTTTTTCAAATAATTTCTGAAGTAAAGTCAATATTTGAATGAAAATTGATGTCTGGGAGTTTTTTAACATGAGAAATTTGATTTTGATGTCAATATGGCTCCTACTAGTAGAGGGCGCCACCTACATATTTTTTAACCGGTTTGACGAGTAATAACCTTTCGTCCGCAGCTGTATAAAACTACCGAGAAATATACATTTACGACGTTTTTTACGTAAAAAAGGTCTCTTGGTAAAAATCGCTACGAGTAATGGTTTTCGAGATATTTGGAATCAAAATTATTAATACCTGTCATCATTGACATTAATTAAACATGTTGACTAAATAGTTATTAAACTGAAATCATAAATTTGAAATATTTTTGTGCCAAAAGTTCAACAGAAACTGTTTTATCATCATTTTTTGCAGAAAAATTTATGATTAATTTAAAAAAAAATAAAAATTTTCAAATTTATTATTTCAGTGAAATAACTATCTACATTTATGGTGGGTTCATACAGCCAAATAAAATAAAATAAGAATAAAATAAAATAAAATAAGAAAGTTGGTTATATGGGATACCGTACATGCGTTCATACAGCCAAATAAAATAAGAAGTCTTTATCTTTTAACTTCTTGTTTTATGTGAAAACGGCTTTGCGCACGTTTAATTCTAACCTACAAATATTTTCAGTTTGGATTTAATTTATTTTATAATTTCACATAAGTAAAATGTATAATATAGTAGGCAACGAATAAATAAATATACTATAAATAGTAAAATTACTATAAACAATCGTAAAAGTTAACTTTTATCCAGCGTCATCGTACTGCGCATGACCAAATATATATTTCTTATTTTATTTTATTTGACTGTATGAACGCACACAAATAAGAATTCCTTATTTCTTATTTTATTTTATTCTTATTTTATTTTATTTGGCTGTATGAACTCACCTTTACTCAACGTGTTTATTTTTCGTCAATAATGACATGTATTGACTATTTCCATTCTAAATATCTTAAGAACGGTTGCTCGTAGCGATTTTTACAAAGAGATATTTTTTACGTAAAAAGTCACAGAGATTATATTTTTTCGCTTGGTAGTTTTATACAGGTACGGACAAAAAGTTATTACGCTTCAAAACAGTTAAAACACATGTAGGTGGTGCCCTCTACTAGTAGGAGTCATATTGACATCAAAATCAAATTTCTCATGTCAAAAAACTCCCAGACACCAATTTTCATCCAAATATTGACGCTACTTCAGAAATTATTTAGAATAAAACGAAATAAAAATGAAATTTCTACACCCTGTATCTCTGAAACTAAGTATTTTAAGACCTACATTTATACGAACTTTTTTATTTATTTTTATCTGGAGAATATGCTGCCGAAGTTTCCGGAATACAATTCGGACCACCCTCTATACAGGGTGAGTTTCCTACGATGTTCTCTATGGGTATCTCGGAAACTACTGGAGATAGAGAGTCGGTTAAATGGGGAAAGAATTGCAGTTTTGTGGGGTCATAAATATGCGCCTTTCAGATTTTTGAAAAAGTTCATGGCTTACTAGATATTTAGAAAAAAACAAATTTCGGCTATTTTAAAAATTGTCCCTAATTCCATTATAAGCTATTTTAGACAAAAAGTTTTCAGATAAAAGTTGTAGATAATCACATCCTTAATGAGATTGTGTCCTCCGTTTTTTCTAAAGCCTGTCATTTTTGACATTTGACACAAACATATGTTTTTTTTAAATGGAAACCATAGTTGGCCATGACTTTATAAAAAGTGCCATTTTTTAGTCTGTTCAGCGATATAAGCTATAATATGTTTTTTTTTCGAAAAATTATCGAGTTATAGCCAATACTTATCATTTTTAAATAATTTCATTTAGTTAGCCATGGAAACAATCGTCTCTTATAAATGTGAAGCTGCCACATCCAAACTTTGTAAATTAAAATAAACAAAATTGTAAATATGAATTTTTCAAATGAAGATAAGCGTGTAAGATTATTGGTTCAACTTTTCTTGACCATACATTTTCGAGGATACGTTGACCGGTGAATGTTATTTTTTTTAGAGAACGATTTTCAAGACTTGTTAGAAATGTTAAATTTAGTTATAGCCAATTCTTATCTTTCTTGACTAATTTCACTTAGATTGCATGGCATTCTTATTCTTTTGTGATTTATAACTTATAAAAAGTCAGAATATATTACTAAACGGTTCTTTAGAATTTACATTACACAAACTAAAACTTAATATCGCTGCAGTCACTGCATACACTTTAAGTTATTTTAGAAAATGTTCAAAATATCCGCCATTGTTTTGAGTTACATCTTTTTAAAACTGAATTATTACCTACTCTCACAAAAGGACCGGTTGACTTAATTAAACTTCTCTCGTACCGCCACTTCGAGTGCCTCTCTTAATTCATAAGTTCTTTTGTAAACCTTATTTTTAACCATACCGCATAAAAACATCTAAAATGGATAGGTCAGGTAATCGAGGAGGCCCATGCAATTAGTCCATCTCTTCCTATCCCTGAGTTTATATTATTATGATATCAATAATTTTTAGCATTTCTTTCATCATGCGGGGGGGGGGGCATAATGAAAGTCATTTTGGAAACACTCTATTGATGCGCGAGTATCTACACGCTTTTCTTCATTTGAGAAATTCATATTTACAATTTTTGTTTATTTTAATTTACAAAGTTTGAATGTGACAGTTTCACATTTCTGAAAGTAACGGCGATTGAACTTGTTTCCATGGTTAACTAAGTGAAATTGTTTAAAAATGATAAGAATTGGCTATAACTCAGTAATTTTTCGAAGAAAACATATTATAGCTTATATCGCTAAAAAGCTTAAAAAATGCCGCTTTTTATGAAGTCATGGCCAACTATGGTTTCCATTAAAAAAAACATATGTTTGTGTGATATGTCAAAAATGACAGGCTTTAGAAAAAAACAAAGGACACGATCTCATTAAGGATGTGATTATCTACAACTTTTATCTGAAAACTTTTTGTCTAAAATAGCTTATAATGGAATTAGGGACAATTTTTAAAATAGCCGAAATTTGTTTTTTTCAAAATATCTAGTAAGCCATGAACTTTTTCATAAATCTGAAAGGCGCATATTTATGACCCCACAAAACTGCAATTCTTTCCCCATTTAACCAACTCTCTATCTCCCGTAGTTTCCAAGATACCCATAGAGAACATCGTAGGAAACTCACCCTGTATAATAATAACATGGTTCAAATTCATTCAAAAATAAGAAATAATTAGACGATTTTTTAATTACCCTCAAATTTTCATTCAAATCGCTAAAAGCACTTTGAAGAAGATTATTATAAATCGAAAAAAAATAAGATTTTAACCCCCTGTAGCTATGAAACAAAGCAGAATCGGACCTAAGTTAATATAAAAAATAATCTTATTTTTACATGAGGAATCTCCCCACGGGAGATGGCACATGTTTTTTGAAACACCCTGTATAATAAATAACAATTAGATTGTATAACAACTTACGGTAATAATCCGAAGGATTTTTGTAATTCGGACACGGGTAATCGACTAAAGCAAAATATGGCAACATGTCTCTTCTGCGTCCGCTGAACATGGTCCTGCCCGCAGAAATCAGCAGTATTCTCGACAGCATCGTGAATATTTCGTAGGTAGGAGGATGCAAGGTTAGGAGTACTATCCTGCCCATCGAATTACCACCTACACCACCATTAGCCCACTGTCGCAAGTACCTTTAAATATTTATCAGAAATTTAATTACATAGAAACTTAATTATTAAAAAAAAGAGTAATATCACAGCTTATTCATCACCAGCCGGTCGATTTTTGAATAGAAATCTTATATTATACCAGTGGCGCATCCAGAGATGAGTCCGGGAAGGGTAGTGGCAATATTTAAATAAAATAATAGATTTAAATCAAATTTTCGCTCAAAGGTATTGTGACTATATGGAAAAAAATAAACTTAGATTTTTTTAGATTTCTATTTTGATTGACATTATTAATTCATTTTGTGACAATTTTATTTTATACCAGATTTTCTTATTTATACATTTCTTCTTGGGAGGGGTAATTACCCCCATTACCCCTCTCGTATATGCGCCTTTGATATATACTGGGTGTTTTTCAAAAAAAAAGTGGCTCACTCTTATAACTTTTTTATTTTTTCAGATAAAAAAACGAGATTTTGTACTTTAGTATAAGACATAAATCAGGATTGATTGACGTATTCAATTACTTTCGGTCATTTCCTGCTTTACCGGAATTGACTACAACTTTTGGATTTTAAATGGTACCCTCGGTATTTTTTTGCTTTATTCGATAGAAAATGACACTTTGAATAGAATGGCATATCATATGTCAACTTTTGACATTTATGCTTAAAAAATCGTATTTTAAATTTCAATCTAGAGTGTTAAAAACACTAATTTTTAATCAAGGAGCCTTGAAAAAATAGATTTGATCGTCTAATGTTTTTCGTGTCTTGTCCTGGCCGGTTAAAAAATGCCCAACTCGTATTTTTAATCATATCTCAATTTTTTAAAACAGAACGACGGTGGCTCATTAGCATATTTGAAAAAAGCATTTTTTATGAATAATTTGGTACCACACACTTGGTATTTCGAGTCAAATTTTCGTTATGAACCGCATATTACAGTTTCAAATAAACCATATGCAAAAATGTCAAAAGTTGACATATGATATTTCTTCATTCTTCTGTTGTCATTTTCTATCGAATAAAGTAAAAAAATACCGAGTAAACCCGATATATTTGCCGTCAGAAATAATTCAGATTGTTTACTTTAAAAAAAATGGAGACCGCCGACAGATATACTGTCTAATTCCTATTTGTATACTATCACAACTTACTCTACTAGGAAGAATGTATCAAAAATATCCATCCCTCTTGTAGGTTGGTCTAAAACTACCACGTCAGTGTCTTGTAACAAATGACAAGCTACATTCAACCTTCGTCTTTCCGAAATGGTCATAGACGACACTCTGGTATTCCTAACTTGTTCTAAACCCAATTCTTCTATCAAAAGGTTGATCTAGAATAAACCAAACTATTACTAATATCACCCTTGGGGTTATTACAATGATTTCATGTTTATTATGTATTTATACCTTTTTTGAATTTTTATTTGAAGCAAATGATATAAAAAATAGAAATAACTTACTCTATCAGTAGAATCTATCTTAAGATATCCTAGTTTTTCGGTTGGTTTTTTCAAATCATAATGGAACCTCATAATTTGAACTGCTGTCATATCTTTGCACAAGTTTGGATCACTTTGGGCATATGCCACTCTTTTTCTCAGCGATTCTTTTTGAACCCTTTGTCCGTTCAACAAAATCTAAAAAGTAACAAACATATTTAGTAAATTGTGACGATAATAATGATCTTTATCAGGAAGCTAAGAACATTTTAAGAAAAAATAATTACTTCTCCTTGAGCAGGTCTTCTTCTGCCGGCTACCATATCCAAAATGGCCGTACCTTCCTGCTCTGACGTAGCCATCACTGCCAATACGTCACCTCCTCTAGCTTCAAAAGAGACCTCACTGAGCAGGAGGTGGTTCCTCGATGCAAAACATGACGAGGAAGATGAAGGCCATAGGCTTGCTTGGTTAACCTAAATAAAATAATGTTTATTTTTTGTAACTACTGAGAAATAAGAAAATAAAAGACTAGAGTTCACTACTATAGGCTTGGTGCATTCTCCGCCGGTGCTGCCACCATCGGAGAATATCGTAAACAACTGGTATACAGGGTGTGCCAGTAGTCTAAGAGCTGGCTACATAAAAAAACCTTATTATCGTTACATGGCTAATTTTTTGTGTGAAGTATCCTTTTGTGTAGCCATTATGAAATAGTCATGTCTGCCAGCGCGATCCCGGGGCTTAAAGCGTGGGCGGCCAATCGAAAGAGGCATGAAATTTTAAAAATTATTAAAAAATTAAATTTGAAAAATGAAAAAATGATGGCATAATTGCATGCCGATTGGTGAAATGTCATATTTATTTATTTTAAAAGCCGTATGCAAAAGGGCAGACAAAAAGATCGTGACTCAATCAGCTGCAGACAGTTATACAGTACGTTTGTCCGTTCTGTAGCTACGGGGTATCCGTGAGAGGGGAAACGATATTCTCTTGATGTTTTTTTCTCTCTTTCTGCCGCAGAGAGCGCTGCGGTCTGAATTTTTTGAAATCAACTGGAAATGCACCAAACCTACACCCCAAAATACTTACTTGTAAGTGAGGGTATATGAACCCTGGACCACTGTCATCCTCTTGAGCAATATAGTCTGTCCTAATGATTGAAGGACCCTTTCTTGAAGCTGGCATGGAAAACTGGCTTTCTGCTTTGGACATTGGCCGGCTCATATGACTAATGACACTGAAATGTTAAATTTTGTGTAACCAACAAATTGAGTAACCATACAGAGGCAGTGTTTAGGCAACCTCATAGAAAATAGAGATACAATTTAGGCGCCAGTACTTATTATTTATAGATATAAATGTACCTATGATCTATGTCGTGGTGTATGACGTGGTGACCGTGGTGTCCAAATTCAGCAATGCTGTTCCTTCTGGGGTCCCTTAAATGAGCGGGGGTCAGCCCAGGTGGGTGGTACGGTCTGTTATATTCGCTGGCTAGGAGATTGGCTTCTGATACGCTTTTGTTTCTGTTCCACTGGCCTCCTACTGAGGGTCTGATGCCTCCCTGGTGCATGGCGGCCAATGGTAATGGAGAATGCAATTCCTGTAAGAAAATCATAGTCTTTTAAAATCAATTAATATACCGGGTGCGTCTTAAAAGTGTCTCAAACTCCTATAACTTTTTTATTTTTTTCAAAAAATAACGAGATTTGCTATGTTAGTATATGACATAAATTAGGATTGATGACGTATTCAATTGTTTTTGGTCACTTCCTGTTTCACCGGAAATGACTACAAATTTTGATTTTTAAATGGCATCCTCGGTATATTTTTACTTTATTCGATAGAAAATGACACTCTGAACAGAATGACATATCATACACACTGCTTATCATCTCAAAGCACAGTATAAACTTTGGTGTTGTAATTCAGCACACACTGTAATATTTTAAAAAATTAGTCTAACCCTAATTAAAATATATAAAATTTACGGAGCTTAAATAAAAAACATATTATTAGTACTAATAAAAATGTAAAAACACTAATAAAACTTAACAATTTTATTCAGTTTTTTTGCAACTCAATTACATTTTTAATGCTTTAATAATACGAAATAAATTATCTTTGCCAGAAAAAAAGTAGGACAATTTTCAAACCAATTTCAAATTGATTTCGACTTTTTATGTTCTTTTGTGTCGGTTAAATAGGGCCTTATTCGATAAATCAACGAGAGTAGTTTGTTATTGAGCGGGGTGATGCATGACCACACATTTTTAAACCACCTGTATGGTTAATGTGGCGGAAAATAGCCCTATTATCGAATAAATTCCATAGACTACATTGTATCATACAGTTTATGTTTCAATCATACCGTATAATCGAAAAAAAAACGGCGTCAAAGAGGGCTGGGGAATCACAATAATTGATGATCAAATTGGAGAGGTCTAGATAGTAATTGACATAAAATTTGTCAAAAATTAACAGTAATTAGAGGAAGATTAAAAAAGGATAGAACCGTTTCCCGACACACAAATTCATTTCCAAAAATATATTTTTTCTCGAATTTTAAACTACACCATTTTTATTAAATATAAAATAAATTACAACCTTCTTAAGACCAACTGACAGGAAGTAAATAATAAAGAAGAGTACTGGCCAACTAAATGATGTCTAGAGATTGACCTCGCTAAAATTTTCATCGATTGTCATTCCCCAGCCGTCTTTGACGCCGTTTTTTTTTCGATCGTATGGTACTTCATCATAACAATATTAATTCCAATTATACACCTGAATAGTTACATTGTACTGCTTAGTGTCGACACAGTAACAACTTTAATCATACTAAATGGCTAATTAGGGTGAGAGAAATGGTAAAAGGGTGCAGCTTACCTCCTGATGATGGTAGGAAGGATGGGTTGGCTGCATGCGGAAGTCCGGGTCCGATCTGTATTTCCGGTTTTGCTTGTACTGATTCGACGTCTCGTTGTCACTGCTGTCATATCCGGACGATCCTTCCCTGGGTCCCCTGCTGCCCAATTTCTGACCCCTGAAAGGTCTTTCATTACAGTTGGTAAAGTTACATGATATGGGATTATTTTTAGTTCGCTTTGGATGAATTTTAACTTCGATTATAGTTTTTGCCTTGAATTTGATCATTAACCTGTTGCTCTAAAATTTAATTTTATTAAATTCATTTCTAATATTTTACATTTCAAAATATGATGTGGGAAATAAGATATAAAATGGGTTTCATGGTCGAATTATTTGAAAAAGTTTCTTTTTAAGTTTTTCACGACTCTACCAGCTTTCAGGCAACTAGATGAAATCTGTTTTTAACGTTTTAAAGCAGTAGCAGCTGTTTCTCGAAGCAGAAGCAAAAGTAACTGATGGTAATTCGTTTATCAGTAGGTTTGTTCCAACCAGCATTTCGGGATCGTTTCGAAATCGTACTCGAATCGGTTTTCTTGCACTTTATTAGCATGCGCGGACTTCGAACAGTTTCGTGACGGTGCAAAAAGTATTGGAACACTTTGTGGATTGTTTTCGGGACTGTCAAAAGTGTTAAACGTGCGTGTATCGATCGGTTTTTTTGTTTAGAATTTCATAACATAACCCTATTATTTTTGTTTGCAATTTGCAATAATAATAATTATTATTCTTGAAATGGACAATCAGAATCCAGTAATTGTTGGTAAGTGTTGTTTCAACTGTATACTCACTAACTCACTTACCTATCCTCTCTTTTATGATCCTGTTATGCGTAGTTTCCTGTTATTTCATTGCAGTGGTAGAATATTTGAACATTATTTTATAAATAAAAAATTAATTAAAATTTCCGAACGATTTACTCCACACAAACTCACTCATTCGAATTCGTAAAAAATAACCAAGGCAGAAGCATCAGCCGGACGCCGGACCAGAATCAGCTGTTAAAAATCGATAATCCCTGCCAATATGCTTTAATGCGCAAGTCAACCCAAACAGTTCTCAATTTGGACCATGTACCAAAATTACCGTTCTGAAATCGTAACTACACGATCCCAAGGTAAGTTGGTACGCAAATAGGATCGTCCGATAACTGTCAAATCTTTGTTGGAACACATCTGAATTACTGCGCACGAGCGTAATCGTTGGATGCCAGTTCTGCGGCGGGTTGGAACAAACCTAGTCAAATATTTCTCTATTGACAGAGACTGGTTTATCCGTCAAACTTTATCATTTCTTATACAAAAAATGCCGAAAAGTGCCCTTATTATACAAACTTTTTATATATTTTATTTATTTAATACAAATTTTATCACTCTACGTTCATTTCTACTCAACTTACTTACAAATACTTTGACAAGTCCCTGGGTACGTCTCAAAAAGTGGTTCACCCCTATAACTTTTTTATTTTTTCAGATAAAAAAACAAGATTTGGTATGTTAGTATATGATATAAATTAGGATTGACTGACGTATTCAATTGTTTTTCATCACTTCCTGTTTCACCTTCCTGTTTACTTCAATTTTTGATTTTTAAACGGCACCCCCGGTATATTTCTACTTTATTCGATAGAAAATGACACTCTGAATAGAAGGACATATTAGCTTTGTTCGGGTTCTTGTTATTATCGATTCTGAACCGTCCTAGAACTGTGATGCGTATGCGCAGAAGGAAATATGAAGACATTATTTTATTTGCGCATGCGCTGCAGAGTTCTAGGACGGTTCAGAATCGGTAATAACAAGAACCCGAAAAAAGCTAATACATATCATATGTCAATTTTAGACATTTTTGTATATGGTTTATTTAAAATTGTAACATGCGGTTCATATCGACAATTTGACTCAAAATACCAAGTGATATCAATATATTCGTAAAAAAATGTTTTTTCCAAATATGCTAAAGAGCCACCCTTGTTCCATTTGAAAAAATTGAGATATGATTCAAAATACGATTTGGGCATCTTTTAACCGGCCAGGACAAGACACGAAAAACATGTCAAAAGTTGACATATGATACGTCATTCTATTCAGAGTGTCATTTTCTATCGAATAAAGTAGAAATACACTGAGAGTGCCATTGAAAAATCAAAACTTGCAGTCATTTCCGGTGAAACAGGAAGTGACCAAAAACAATTGAATACTTCAATCAATCCTAATTTATGTCATATACTAACATACCAAATATTGTTTTTCTATCTGAAAAAATAAAAAAGTTATAGGGGTGAGCCACTTTCGAGACGCACCCGGTATATTAATTTATGTATGGATTTAAAAATTATTTAGTATTACTTAATCTAAAACATTAATTAACAGGTATTTTTGTAGTAACAAGTACCTACACCTACTCATCGAAGAATAATAAAACAATTTTGTTCAGTTAATATACAGGGACTGGTAAAAAATTTTCAAAAAATTGTCAAAAATATAAATTAAAATAAATTAACAAAAAAATTGGCAGGTAGATAAAACATGTGAAATTAATATTTACAAAAATATATTTTTATTCCAAATCAAACAACGTAATAGAGCTGGATTCAAAATTGAACTATTGTTGACACAAAAGGTATCGCAACATCGTTGTTTACACGTAGAATTATATCGTTAAAGGTCACGTTAACACAACACTACTAAGCAAACCTTACATCACGTACTGAAAAATTGTACAGTCCTCTAATTACATTAACATCGTGTTTTGTCTTCTTGCTGGAGTCACGCACTATCTATTGTTTTAATTACGTATTTGGTACTGGGTACCACTTGCTCATTGTTCTGCGATTAACAATGCAATCGTTAGTTTTTCTGTCGTAGGTTTAATTCTTTTTCTTTTTAATGCTTGTTCTTGTTTATGCAACATACTAGTGTTTGTTTTAATCAGTTGCAGTGACCAGATTTTGAGTCAACCAACGTAGGAGCGACAAAAAAATTCAAGAACCATATTGAGGCAAGAACCATATTGAGACATCACGTATCGGGCTTTTCAGTCACAGAAAAGCTCATGAAAGTTAACGCCTTGAGTAGCCAATCTTCTCATATACTCGTCAGTGAGTAATTGCAGTAGTAGTAGTTATAAAAACTATAGTGTGATGTCACAGAATATTTGCTAGCCCTTAGACTATAAATGTAAATAAAAAAAACTAATACAAACCTTGTTTGTGGTCTCGTAGAAGCATTTCTTATAAAATGTTGAGGAGTACCACGTCCAGATCGATTGGAACTATTGTGGTTTGGTGGAAAGACCCGTGGTAACCCAAATTTTAAATAGGTATACATGTTAGACCCCAGAGCTGACCTAAAAATTACAAAAAATAATTAGGTCTCATAACTTTTCATTTTCAGTATCAGTTAAGTCGAAGTGTTAAATTTATCCATAAAAAATAAATAGCAAGTCTCACTTTGGTCCATATCTGGGATGGCTTAAAATTGATTGCACTGTCGTGTCCCTAAGTTGGAAATTGCCATAAGGCAATGGACTCTTGTCAGTGGATCCCAAGGCACTGTCCGTAAAGTCAGAATTCAAATTTTGTCTGAAATTTCAAAAAAAAAATCGTCAAAGTAATATAAATAACAATGAAAAACTTCAAATATATTCTTTAAGCCCCGTTTATACAGGTAAAACGTTAAGTATAGAGGAAGCATTATTATTATTTTTTTCATTACCCTGGAATTTTTTCACAGAAATAGTTATTATTGACGATGAATCAACCAATTTACAGCTTACCTGTAAATAGACCAGGCGTGTAAATCTTCAGAAGCAGATGCCGAAAATGCCCGAGAATCCGGATTGGATGGTACCGAGTACTTGCGTTCCATTTCAAAGCCTTGCGAGCCCCCTCCTTGAGAGGGCGTACGACTTCTCACCATTTTTGAGGCCCTGAAGTCGATGTTCTGTTATCCGATATCTGTAAAAAAAATAAAAAATTGTCATTGTGATTAACAATTAACTGAAATAACTAAAAAGACTAAAGCTTTGTTCTCATACACTGATAAAAAAAGACTTGAACTAAAGTCGTCATCGTTCTTGAAAAAAAATTTAGTGGCAAGAGAATTTATTTTAGTGTAAAAGAAAATATTTTGCCTGAAGAAAAACTCTCTTAACTCAAGAAAACTGGGTCTCTTGAAAAATTCGAAAATTTCTCTTGAATCTATTTTCATTCAACCAAGTGCAAGTTACTTTGTTTTAAGATAATAAGAAAAATACGCTAGGAATTACTTCATTCAAACAATGTGGCCATTTTTCCAATAGCTAAATACTCTTTTGATGAAAAATGATAACGACACGCAAAGATGATGACGAAGGACGGTATATACAATCAGTCGGCAGTTCGATCAGTCGTACGTCGTACGTCGCATTTCATAGGTCGCACATCATAGTACGCACGGGTTTTGTTGCTTGGAATTTTGCATAATTTGCTTTTTAAGCGCATATCGTATAACAAATTAGTGATCGTTATTAACATGCATTTGTCATTTTTTATGGACAAATTTTAGGATATATGGATTCTTTAAAGGAGTTTCTGAAAAACATGGCAATTAGAGCATTTATTTGCTATATTTGAAGGTAAGAGACATTTACCTAATGCACCTATTTAGATAATGCATGCGTGACTATAGATAGAATAAGAATAATATATAAGCAAATAATTACAAAAATTTTAGAATTTCAAGTCGTATTAAAAAACTCAAAATGTGACTAAAGCTTATAATTTTAATAATTTATTTGCTTTACTTTGATTAATCGTGATGTAACATTTTTTTGTAATTTGTAGAGTGATGAACCACCCCAAAGAATACCAAGGAGTGAAGAAGCAGAAATAACTACTATCGAGGAAAATAATATCCCTTTACTTACTACAGACCAGGAAAACCTAAATTTATCAGAAAATAATATACCTCGTAATATGCCTGTATATGATGTATAGACTTCTCTTAGATCAAAATAAATTTTAGTTGAGTCAATAGTATTCGCTATTGGTTTAAGAAAAGTGTCTCTTTAATCAAGAAATGTCCCTTTTCAATCAAGAATTTTTGCATGAATCAAAGAGACTATTGTTCTTGTAGCAAGAACTTCTTTGCATATTCATCTTGGGTCAAGAGTGAAATACTTTGGACAGATAGATTCTCTAAAGTAATTTTTTAAAGCTTATGAAAAGATAGTTAATGCTTTAGGCAAAGAAACGTCGTTCTTGGCCCTATTGAAAAGCGCCAATCTTTTGGATCAAAGTCATTTTCATTTCGACTGAGAGATCCTTTTTTTCAGTGCAAGACCAAATATTGCACAAAATCGAACATTTAAAAAACGCGTATCTACTCGTATGTTACAAAAATGCATATAAGTCCACGCATCAACCGATAACCGGTAGCAATTTCTACGTTCTAAATACACACGGAGGCCTTGAGATATCACTTTTGGCGTCGTATGGTACTAAATATCGCTTGATTCAATTCTCGTTTTGGACTGGAAATAATGGCCATAATTAAAATGCCAGTTGAGAAAGTCAAAATACACTCGTTAGCTGCTTCGCTATATTGTCGTCATTATTATTGTTCGGTCTCATTACTATAAGCGGTGACATTTTTCTTTCCAATTCCATTATTTATGTCACTTTTACTCGTTTGTTAACCGTAGCTTCGATGCTATTTTCTTCTTTTTGCGGATTTGGTTTACTTTAATCAGCTGGATTCGTATGAAGACAGAAAGTATAATATACAATACACTTGTTATACCTATTATACAGCGTGTCCCATAAATAAGTGCAAGTATTTTAACTGGTAATATAGTTTAAACCCAGAAACAAACCTATGAGGTTTTTTTGCAAAAAAAAAAAATTGATAATAAGAATTTTTTTAAAAAATTTTTTGGATTTTTTTTAAATTTTTAGTTAAAAAACATAATTTCTTGATAATATGGCAACATAGGCAGGGCCCCCCGAAATTATGGCCGAAAATTTTTAAAAAGTAATGATCATTAAGTAAGTAAGAACGAAACAAAAAAGAAGAAGAAGAAGATGGATGAATATCAATGACTAAAGAATACAAGGACATGTAACGCCCATATACGGGCTGCAGCAGAATTTGTGACCTTAGACGCCAACTTTTTAGACATAACGAATGAATCATCAGCTGGTCATCAGCGACAATTTTGGCGATTTTTAATAGTTGGTTGTGTGTAGTGAACTTTGTATAAACTTTATTACAATGGTAATTTGTTCAGCTTTCAAGTGTAAAAGGCGCAATGATAAGAAAGAGCCAGAAGTTACGTTTTATAGGGAAATAAACAGTCCCCTACACCTTTTTAGCGTTTTTTTTTATTGAATTCGATAATTATTTTTCTGATATTATATGTACTTGATATGTACTATACGTCGATACTAGTTATGTACCTTTTGTTAACATTTTAATACGTTTTTTTTCGTAATTAATTAGTATGATACCACCCGATACACCATAGGCGTAGTGAAAACATATAATATCAAAAATATAAATATCCCTTCAAGCGGCAATGTTAAGTAAAATATGTGCCACGGCACTGTTTGGAAGAATGGTCACAGTTTGGTCTCGGGTGCTATTTGTCCTTGTATTTTTTAGTCATTGATGAATATACATTATACACCCTAACCTCACTTTTCCACTTTGAAAGCAAATGTTATTTTCGATTTTCGACTTTCAACATTCAAGTGTTTAAAACAGCAAAAAGACAAGGACAAGATTTTGAATGTTGTGTGTGTTTGCTGGTCATTAACGTGATTAATGTTTGTTATTGTTCTGCTATTAGACAAAGAATTCTTGGGCTATGACACTTTAGCGGCAGAACTAGACTTGTGGCGGCAAAAATGGAAGCAGCTACCTGCAGTCGACCGACCTAAAAACGCCATCGAAACGATAATCGGACTGTAACCAGTGTATATTTCCAAATATATACATTTTATTAATGATCCTAGCAACTCTACCAGCGTCAACAGCTACACCAGAAAGGTCTTTTTCAACCCTAATGCCGCAACCGCGCATGCGGTATTCGGCGATCTCCGATCGGGGCTTCGCCGATTTCCTATGTGTGTGGATGAGGAAGTCGGAGTTCGGCGACTCGATCGGCTACGAGAACGAGCGCTCATCTCTATGTTGTTGCTATCAGAGCCCGCATGTGTAGATGGAAAGGCGAAGTCCGATCACGAGCGTTCGGTAGTTGACGAGCCCTAGGAGTTCGCTAAATGCCGCATGTGCGGTTGCGGCATAAGACGATTGAAGGACTTCCTACGTAACTCTACAGGTCAGGAGCGATTGACAGGACTTGCTCTATTAAGCGTACATAGAGAAATAAATATCGATATCGAAGAGGTAGTCAATCGTTTTTCCAGGGAAAAGACCAGTTTATCCTTTAAGATTAATAATTTTTACCTGTTACTTTTTTAAAATTTTATTTTCAATTAAGATTTGAGTGTAGCCCAAAGCGATTTTTTTATTATGATTTTTTCCTAGCAGCTTTTTTCCTAGCAACAAGGAAAATCCAGAAAAGATTCAGTGGTTCTCAAAATTTTAGCAAAAATAGTTTTTTTTAAATTTTCTGAATTTGGACTTATTTGAAAAACGATAAAGAGAAAATATGTTTCTTTTATCGAGATCTACCACCCCTTAAAATACTTGCATTTATTTCTGGGACACCTTGTATAAGTTACGGCTAAATGTTAAATGGATACTTAGCTAGTTTTAAAACTAACCAGCTACTTTGCAGACTAACTAAAAGCGCTGTTATTTTGAAGGAATCCACCTATTCTTGCAAAATAGCGGACAACCACAGCTAGTTTACATTCTAACTGGTTAGTATGCAAACTATTTACAAAATCTGGTTAAGATGGGGATTTTACCTTAGTTTACTAAAATAGCCGCTAGTTTACATACTTACCAGATGGTTTGCAAACTTTATTTTAATTGTTTTTGTTTATTAATGTTATAGTTGGGTGGAACCTTTGGTGTTACACAGCAAAATGAAACACTAAATCACCACAATACACCAAAACACTTTTACTTTTACACTGGACACGCGTTTCGCTAACCATGTTAGCATCAGCAGCAGATAATCAAGACTCAAAATATTTTGAAGTGAAAAGTAAAAGTGTTTTGGTGTATTGTGGTGATTTAGTGTATTATTTTGTTGTTAATGTACCTACAGTGGGTAGGATAAGAAAAAATAATAAATTTAATTTTCATTTAAAAAAATATTCATAAAAAAGAAATTTTAACAAATGTTAAACACAAACTGTATAGTACATAATGAAATTTATAGCGGGAAACTCTATTGTACATTAAAAAATAACACTCCTAGTTTCCAAAGCTTATAGTTAATTTTAAGGCAATTTCATAAATGATCGGTTTACTACACGTATGTACCGTATGATCGAAAAAAATGGCGTCCAGTTGGCTTGGAAATGACGATCGATGACATTTCCAATATAATTTTACATATAAAATGACAGCGATCTTCATTTCATAGCCATCGCTGACGCCGTTTTTATTCGATCATACGGTATAATGTATATTATAAGTCAGTTACTAGCGAAAAGTTATTCCATTTTTTCCGTCGATTTTTGACCGAGATCTACCGCACTCTACATAATCAAACAATTTTACAGATCAACTATTTTACAGTTTTTTTTTTATAGATCGTAATAGTGTTACTGTTAATTTAAGTTCTGCCACAATTTCCATCTAAAAAATGTCTATACCTATGTGGCGGATTCATCTATCCAAAAAAATCCTTAATAGGTATTTCGCCACTGTACTGCAAGAAAAATGCTGCTTGTCAGAAGTTGTGTTTACAGTAATAAAAATTTGCCTAACAAAGAAAAAAATGCTTAACGTTTCGGAAAGTTTTCTCTTTCCGTCGTCGGAAGCAAAAAAATATAAAGAATCAAGAAAAAAAACTATTTCAAATATTTAAATTGAACTATTCGAGAACAATTTACTTTTTAAAACAGATACGTCTACAAGAAATGGTTGACGTTCTGTTAAAATGACATTATATTAAGTTAAACTTCAAAATTAACAATTACTACCTGATAACAATTACTTAATAAGATAAAACCAAAAAGCCCAAACTTTCTGTATGATTATTTTTAAATTTTACGTATGTTATGTTTATTTATGTTATGTTCTTTAAAATAAAAGAAGCGATTGCCATACATTACTAACATCTACAGATGCATGAGCAATACATTTATTTTTATTAGATTGAATTAAAAAATCCTCTTTTATTTTTCTTTTAGAGGCTATCGCTTCTTTCATTATAATTTTGGCGTTATTAAAATTTATTCTGTGCCCTGTGTCCCATGAATGCCGACAAATCTTAGATTTGTGAAAATCTCCCTTTCTTAAATAATCTTTATGTTCTTTAATTCTAACATTTAAAGGTCTAGATGTTTCACCAATGTAAAATTTATCGCATTCACAGGGTATTTGGTATATTACATTTTTTGTTTGTTGTTCTGTATTTATTGGTTTAGTATGTGATAAAATGGATCTAAGTGTATTTTGTGTTTTGAAAGATGTTCGTATGTTATATTGTTTTCCTATCCTTCTTATTTTTTCCGAAACGCCTCGTATGTATGGAATTGTAAGTTGTATATATTGTGTATTGTTATCATTGTGTCTATGATTTGGGGTTTGTATTTCGTTTAATGTTTTGTTAATAAAATATGGTGGATAGTCGTTTTTTATTAATGTATTTTTTATGTGGTTTATATCTCTGTTTAGTGAAATGTCGTCTGTACATATTATTTTTGCCCTATCATATAAATTTTTTATAACACCTTTTTTTACACTTATACTGTGAGTAGATGTGAAATTTAAGTATCTATCTGTGTTTGTGGGTTTTTTGTAAACATCTAAAATTAGTTTATTTTGAAACTTTGACACTAAAACATCAAAAAATGGGGAACGATTCCATCTAGATTTACTACCTTTATACAACTATCTGTAGTAGAATACATGATAAATAACATAAAATAAGCTCAGTAAACACTGACAAATCCACAAAATTTCAAATCAAATTCAAATGAGTCAAATAAATCGTCAAACAGAACTATCATGGATTTTCTGCCTATCATGCATGAATATATCAATACTTAATATTTTTATTCAAAGGTAAAATTATAAGGTGGATGTCATCGATCGTCATTTCTAAGCCAACTTGACACTGCTTTTTCGATCATAGGTTATTTCATTCAACGGTAGAATGCAGTATATATATAGCAGTCAAGGACGGATAAGCAACAATTCCAAATAGCACACCAATCTCCAGCAAACATCGACAATATACATCGATATTATTTAGAGCAGGTACAATATCATTTATCAGGCCTCGTACTTATTTACAGTAGTGGTTCCGCTCGTGGTACAAATGAAAAGCGCGCTCTAAACGCATTTCGGTTACGCTTGGCCGTGGCAAATCATATATCTCGAGGGTAAGCCAGAATAAACAGAATTACTTTACTGCTATAGCGCCTTGGCGGTACCGGCGGCCGTCTTGTGTCCGCCCGGACGGTACCAACAGTCACTAACCTTTTCCAAGGCCTCCTTCGCTTCGGATGATTCTCCTCGGATTCGAATTGCAAGCGTACGCTTCGTGGGTACTACTTAATGGTAACAAAGTACCCCTTAAGAAATAAACTCAAAATAAAATAGAAATCGAAAATCGACTACTGCAGGTGTAGCCGGAGAGCTGGCGACATATTTAGAGAACATATTTTAGGCAAGTTAGAATAACAAAAAAACTAAACTTTAATAACTTGTGTACCCAGAATCCTAAGTCTGGCTGGGGGTTGGGGGTATTTCGCTACTGCGCAACCCATAACATTTGCAAAAAAATAAATCCAAAAAACATTTTTTAGGCAACTTGAAATTTGTTTATTCTTAAATTTTAGCATCTATTTAACTTAGAAATAAGTATGCCAGACTTTTTTTTCGGGTTTAAAGTGTAACCCGACCATTCCAAATATGTTTAATTATTATACCTGGAAAACATACTTTAGGCATTCTAAAATCTTTGCAGCGTATTTATTAGATGATATTAAAAAATATGTGTTAATTGCCAGACGAATTCAGTGGGATTTAATACTTGCCAGACGCGAATAAAGATTTTAAATGAGCGCGACAAAAAGTCTTATGAGCGCGAGAAAGATAGTTTATTGAGACCAAATACGTTTAAATAAAATATACGACGGCCTCCCCATAAGAGCAATGGGAAGATTTACGTCCCAGTATTGAAGGATGACAGAAAATCGAGTCGAATGTTCAAGACATAGGTTCATCCTTGTTTAGTCAAACCTCCTACAAAGCAAGGATAGACTTATGTAGGAAATGCATTGAAATTCTATAGCCATCCTTCAATATCGGGACAGGAATTTAAGCGGTACCCTCCGTATACTTTATTTTAAACGTATTTGATTGAGACCCGTCGGCAGCCGATGCGGCTGACGTAACAGTATTATTTTGAAGTACTTCAAATTTTCATAAAAACATTTTTTTTTGGTTTCATTTCAATTATTTGCAGGCTTTTAATTCAGAGATTATTTTGTTGGAATTAAGTTACCATGTACAAATATGTATTTATAAATTAAATATTGACGTGCATAGTGTAAATAGTTTAGAATAATTACTGCAAATAAATATTTCAGTAACTACTAATTTCGCTACTAACTACTAAATCACAATGGATAAAAAACATTTAAGTTGTGTAGTTTGTAAAAAAGTTACCAGTGACAAAGTTATGGTTTTTGATGAAGGCAGACTACAAAAATGCAAAGAATTTTTAAAAGTGCGCCAACAACATGGTTTAAAATTTAAAGAAGTGGTTTTACCAGAAAACGTAGTCCCGACAAAAGGGTACCATGTACAGGGTGGGTCAGATTCGACGCTTTTAAATGGAAACACCCTTTTCTATAGGAGATAGACGAAAACTAATATCGGTGTCTGGAGCTCAATTTTTATCAAAAACATGATGGTAAGAACCGGATATCGATATCTGTTACCGTTTCGGAGTTACGGGGTGTTTTTCAAAAATGTGCATTTTTAACAAATTGCTGTAACTTTTTTGCTATGGAAAATTTTGTATTTCTATGAAAACATTTCCAAAGCACCTTTTTACATAGAATTTAATGGTTTAAGTATATTTTTTTTAAATTAATAATTTAAGAGTTATCAAAAGAAAAATTATTTTTTTATTTGGGACACCCTCTATATTTTTAATTAACTGAAAAGAATTTAAAATTACCTTTCCAAAAATATAGCACACTTGATATTTTGTTATAATCCCCTTCGAAATACAGAATTTTTAAAAGTTTGCCACTTTAACTAGTAGGCTTTGGACCCCTTATTGATGATATGCCCTTAATGGAACTCGAAAACATATTTTTCCAGCAAGACGACGCACCGCCTCTGAACGCTGAAGTTATCAGCAAATTTTTGCAGCCAATTTCAAAAATAATTGAATAGCCAACCAAGATCCCAGCCGTTGGCCGTCGAGGCCGCCTGACTTAGTGCCCATGGATCTAATCCTATGGATATACTTGCGGAAGAATAAAGGTTCCTTATTCTTCCGTATAATCTAGACAAGAATTAGAAATACTTAGCAGTTATGAGAGGGTATCTTTCACCTCCACTAAGTTAATGAATTCCGCGAGAAATGTTCAAAAACTGCCCCGTCTGTCCATAACAGAAGACGGTCGATATGTCGAACACCTGTAGCAAACTCTCATGTTTTGGTTTGCTATTTATTGTTATTAGATATAGTTTAAATGTGTTGATGTTGGTTAAATATATTTTACATTGTTATAAAATTCTGCATCTCTCATAGCAAATATTATTTTCGCTTTAATTGATGCTCACAGCTAGATTTTTTTGCATTACAGCCGGTGCCGTTCAAAGCCTACTTATTTAAAGCGGGCGAATTTTTATATATTCTATATCTCGATGAGGAATCGAGCAAAATACCAAGTGTGTCATATTTTTGGAAAGGTAATTTTAAATTCTTTTCAATAAATTAAAAATATACAGGGTGTCCCATATAAAAAATCAAATTTTCTGTTGATAATTCTTAAATTATTAATTTTAAAAAAATTATACTTAAACCATTAAATTCTACGTGAAAAAGTGCTTTGAAAATGTTTTCGTAAAAATACAAAATTTTCCATAGCAAAAAAGTTACAGCGATTTGTTAAAAATGCATATTTTTGAAAAACACCCCGTAACTCCGAAACGGTAACAGATATCGATATGCGGTTTTCACCATCATGTTTTTGACAAAAATTGAGCTCCAGACACCGATATTAGTTTTTGTCTATCTCCTATAGAAAAAGGTGTTTCCATTTAAAAGCGTCGAATTTGACCCACCCTGTACAGTGCTAAAAAAATAAGTATTCCGGAATTTTATTAATATTTTAGTACCATTGTTAATCTTTCTAAATAGATTCAAAAGTAAGTAAAAATACTTTACTTTTATGCTTAGGCGTTAAAATGACTTTTTTATATTGTCAATCAGGTCGCAAAAATTAATAATAAGTATAAAAATATTTATACTTTTGTGACGTTTGAAAAAAATATATTTTATATTATGCTAATTTTTAAATAATTATTCGTCTTTTTATTTTTTCAGATACAAAATACTTAAATTAAAAAGTCTTATTGAAAGGATTTCAATCATACATTTTTATTAGAAAATGTTTCTTTTTATTTATTCAATATTATTTAGTTTTTTTTTTAAATTTTTACGACTCCAAAATGCTATTACGTCAGCCGCATCGGCTGCCGACGGGTCTCAATAAACTATCTTTCTCGCGCTTATAGATACTAATAAGACTTTCTTATCGCGCTCATTTAAAATCTTTATTCAGGTCTGGCAAGTATTAAATCCCATTGAATTCGTCTGACAATTAACACATATTTTTTAATATCATATAATAAACACGTTGTAAAAATTTTAGAATGCCTAAAGTATGTTTTCCAGGTATAATAATTAAACATATTTGGAACGGTCGGGTTACACTTCAAATCCGAAAAAAAAGTCTGGCATACTTATTTCTAGGTTAAATAGATGCCAAAATTTAAGAATACACAAATTTCAAATTAGTAAATAAATTCTTAGTTAGAAAAACAAAATTTTGTTATTAGTCGATAGTTTTTATTTTTATTAGGGATATTTGCTTTTGAAAAAGACAGTTACGATTAAAGCTTATGATTTTCATGCATCCGTTGTCCGACGATACGATGATACGATATTAATTTTATTGGTTGAATTTAAAGACTTCGATTGGTTAGAAAATTACACCGTTTTTAAATTGATTGCATTTTCATGCCTCCGTTCATCGGATATACGATTTGCTTGTGATTTATGTCATTTTATATTTTCATTTCCATAACGATTTCGCTGTTTTACTTATAATCTACCTTTTGCCATGTTCTCCTGAACAAAGTGCGGACCGTCTGGCTGCCGGTAGACGTTGCGTTCACTACTCCGCATCATATCTGTATTCAACATCTGTTCACTACTGCGCATCACAAATTCGCCCTGTATTTCAGGAACTAAGGAGGCTAGGACAAACCTATGTGTATCATATTTAGTATATTCATATAAAAGTAGCAAAGTAATGTGAAAATCGTATCATTGTATCCCTACTCATTAGCGGGAAATCCCATAAAACACACGAAAATGGGATACCCTGTACAGATGTGATGCGTAGTAGTGAACCGCAGTAGTCTACTGGCAGCCCGACGGCCCGCACTTTGGTCAGGAGAGCACAGGAGAGCAAAGCAAAAGATATACTAAAGAACCAGCGTTCTTAAAATTCTTCTTTTCCTGACGGTGCTAGCTCTTGTACTATTAATTTTATTAAGGTAAGATTACATTTGTCAAAAAAACGTCAAAACGTCCATTTTGTCAAAAAATAGCTAAAAAAATAGGGTTAATAGTTTTGTAATCAATTGTCATTTGTACTTAATGTTTTATTAGTCTTTGCAATCGTTTAACTTGCAACATGTTAATACTCCTCTGTGTTTACTTATATCTCTAAGTACCGTATACCTATTTACACACATTTGCATGTGCCAAGTTATATTTCCAGCGCCCGTATGGTCTCTAATTATTTTGCCTATTTAAATCTCAACAACAGATTGTCTACAAGCTCTATTACATATTGCAAAAAAGGTGACTGCCTCTGACACCTAGAGAAATAAACAAATATAGAGAAGTTTTAATATATGAATAATATTGGTTTCTTTTAGTGATGGGAATACCGGTTCCATGTGAGTCGCCTTACAATAGCGACCGTTCCAGAAATATACCGCGATTCTGTAACCGAGGTTCCGACTTCCAAAGTGTTGTGGGTCCTCGCTAAAAATATATCTAACTTATCTATATTTGTAGATTAATGTAACTTTTATCCGCCACTCATCTTTCAAATATCGAGTACGTAGCCGCCGAGGTCGAGCGTCGATAATCAGTTACAGCAGTTACTTCTGTTCGCGACAGGGAACTATAACTCTAGGAGCGCGACGGCTGGAGCGAATACGTCCCGATCGAGATCGCGCGGTGCTACGGACATACCAGATACTACTGTTGGCGACCGACGAAATCGCGACGACTGGAGCTAAACACGGCGCTATGCGGTTACTACGGTTTGAGCTAACTTCAAGTGCGATTATAAATAATTTATTTGCAAATTATAAATAATTTATAATTTTGTCGTCATTATGTTCCTCATTCTTCAGTAACAGGTTTCTGATTCGTTGTGGAGCACGACACGATGTTACAAAAAAATACCGCTCCAAAATCGCGTTACTCAAATACCGACACATCACTAGTTTCTTTTCAATTGCCATATCACTATTCTGTAGTATGATGAAAAACAAAAAACGATTTTATTGTCTATAGGCTTGGTGCATTCTCCGCAGGTGCTGCCACCATCGGAGAATATCGTAAACAACCGGCATATACAAATACAGGGGTTTCAAATAGCGAGTATACCAAAAATACGCTGATACAATACTAACTAATACGCTGATGACTGCGCTCTAGTTGCAAAAACGTTACAACAATTACAAGAAATGTTGAACACATATATACCTGGGCATTAAGCTAAACATCGACAAAACCAAAATCATGTGCAGTCCCCCTGAAGATCACAACAATGCTATAAAAATCGGAGAAGAACTATTGGAATATGTGGCGGAATTCGATTACCTCGGCAGTTTGATTTCGGAAAAGGCCAATATCGACTCTGAAATTCAGCACAAGATTAGCAGTGCCTCAAGAGCATTCTGGAAATTAAAAGACAGGGTTTTCTACAATCATGACTTGAGTACAAAAACGAAACTTGCAGTGTACCGAGCAATTATAATCCCCACCATGTTATATGGGAGCGAAATCTGGGTGCCGTACCGCCGACACATAAACGCATTAAACAAGTTGCAACAGAGACATCTTAGACAACTCTTAAGAATCCGGTGGTCCCATCATGTCTCAAACGTATCGGTCCTTGAAAAAGCTAACTGCGAGAGTATTGAAGTCATGATTACAAAGTCCCGCTTAAGATGGGAGGGTCACGTATGCAGAATGCAAGAAAACCGCATACCAAAATCTCTGCTTTACGGTGAGCTTGTAGACGGTAAGAGGAGGCCGGGGGGACAACTAAAAAGGTACAAGGACATTTTACGCAAAAACTTAAGGAGGATTCACATGCAGAATGTGAATGTGAAGTGGGAAGAAGCAACTCACAATAGAACTCAATGGAGAAGAATTGTAAACTCAATTAACAGCGACAACCAAAAAGTAAAGAGGCAACAAAGCAATGAGATTTTTGAATGTCCGGAGTGCGGTAGACAGATAACATCACGTATCGGACTTTTCAGTCACAGAAAAGCTCATGAATGAAAACGCCTTGCGTGACCATCTTTTGATGCGTGTCAAATACTCGTCAGCGAGTAATACCAGTATGTATGTATGTATATGCATTTAAATAAATGGAAATATGTATTTTCATATTGACATTGAAACATGTGGACGGTTAAATAATTAAAAATGATCAACTCTTTGATCAATAAAAAAAAAGCAAAAGTTCTGTGTCTGGATAGTTCACGGGACCCCCTATCTATGTTTACTTATTTCTCTGAGCGTGACACTGTTACCCGGTCCCTCTAGCGGTGTTATACCGTAGCGATTGGCCAATTAAAAATTTAGGTCTCCGATGAAGTGAGCTACAGCAGGAATGTTTTAAGCGTTATTTTGCGTGTGTATACGCATAGTTCTACTAGATAATAACAGGATTTGAATTAATTGGTATTTTGTTAGAACGTAAGAAAAAAGAGTTTAAAATAATGAGATATAAGTGCGGGGTTCAGGCAAGTATTTACTACAACGCTGGAGCTTTTTGTTCCATTTTAGTTTATGTAATAATGAAGTAATTAATAATAGAATTTAGTGTATGTTTTGTAATATAATACCATTCTTAACAAGATAAATATTAACAAGAACATATTGGAGTGAAGGTATAGAAAGCAGAGCTCTGATTCTATTTTTTTTTCGAGTGTTGATTCCTACAATCCTCTGTTGACAGGTTTCTTTCACTCATTGCTTTGTGTACGCTTTTTTGTCGTTCCAGTTTCGGTCTTCCCTGTTTTCTTCTGACCTTTGGTTGCCATTCGCTCTACATGTCCGTACCAGATCAGCTGCTTTCTCTCTATATCCTGTGTTATTGTGCCATCTATACCCATTTGTTTTTTTATGGTATTATTTCTTATTCGTTGTTGTCTGGAAATTCCCACTGATCTTTGAATGGCATCCATTTCTACGGCCTCTATCCTCTTCTTGTATTTTACAGTTATTCTCCATGTTTCTGCTCCATATAGGAGGCTGCTCTTTATCATGGTCTCATATATATTGAATTTTCTTCGCTTTGTTGTTGATTTGCTCCATAAGATTCCACTTAGACATTCGATTATTTTTTTCGCGTTGATAATCCTTTTCTTTATTTCTCTGCCATCAGTTCCAGTGTTATCAAATGTAATTCCCAGGTATTCATACTCTTGACATTGAATAATTTCTTGACCGTTGTCCAACTTCAAATTTCCTTCTTGTGCGCCTATACATAGATATTTTGTTTTGTCTATGTTAACACACTGTCATTCTCCGTATTCTTCAATAAGTTTTTTTAGCATATATTGCATATCATCTTTGTCATTGACGAGTATTATTTGATCGTCTGCGAATTGAAGTGTGAACAAACATTCATTGTCAATCTCTATATCCATACCACGGATCTTTCTTTTCCAATTTTTTAAAAGTCTAGATACAAAAAGTAAACAAATTTAAATACTTGGGTTCCACGATCAAAAATGAGAGTTTGGTTAAAGAAGCAATACAAACCCGAATTCAGAAGAGCAAACAAGTTATTGGGTGTCTTAATAACCTCTTTTAGATTTCGGGACGGAAATTTGTCTACAAAAAACGGTTTTCAACTTCTCGATGCCTTTCATAATAACAGAGATACAGGGGGTGTACCAAACTGCAAAATTTTCATTAAGACCCTGTTGTAGCTCAGAAATAAAGAGGGCTATGAAAATTTTGTTTACAGCATTTTTCGTTTAGCAAAAAAGTGGGACAGGTTTGTGCAAAAAAAATGTATCATCTTATATTCACTAAAACGGAGATATCGTATGATTTCAACCAAAATGGGACACCCTGTACAGGGTGGTTTGGTAAAACCGTAAGAGATACAGGATCGGTTAAATGGAGGCAAAGTTGCGCAATTTGATGCTCAATAAAATGCCGTATTGCATTTTTATTTTTTATTTTCTTTTGCATAAAATATACTGGTGATGGAATTTTCTGTACGAAACGTCGGCAAATATTAAAGTGACTATATATAGTGTTTTAAGAGTGATGAAAGGATTTAATTAAATTGAAAAAAAATCAGGTCCGTACCTAAAAAAATTAAGTTGATGATGGTCGCCAGAAGCCGAAACGTCAGAGTCAATATTTAATCACACAGAGTTATAGAGCAGAAGAAGTGGCCATGAAAATGTGTCTTTCATTTTAAGTTATCTTAACCAATAAAGCCAGGAAACAATAGAGAACAAAATTGAAAATTCCGGGTTTTTTTTCGAATATATTCGGAAGTATTCGGAATTTTTCAAAAAGCAATACCGCATTTTATTGAGTATCAAATTGCGCAACTTTGCCTCCATTTAACCGATCCTGCATCTCTTACGGTTTCCGAAATCCCAATGATGAGCGTCGAATTCGAGCTACCCTGTATATCAAAAGTGTGTGATACAATGTGAATTCAATTATTGTAGACACATCAAAAATTTATACTTCCTCTAAAGTTGTCTCAAGACAAATTGTTAATTTGCATTCTTCCCAAAAACATTCCCATACAAATTATGCTCCAATTAAAAACAATAATATTTCTTCCCATGTTCTCACACATAATAGGAAAGCCGTACAAATATACCGTTTTAAAAGAATAACATTACACACACAGACAGTTGAACGTTATTTTATCATGGAATGAGGAAAAGCGCATACCGTGTTTTTCCGGTTCCATTTTGTTTTATTATACCTTATCGCGAAAGTAGTTTCTACCAAATCGTAAAGTGTTCACATTTTTAACATGATTTTATTAATGAGAAAACGCAGTGAAAAGTAACGAAAGTTTTGTTTTGGCGTAATATATAATACTACGAGAGCTAGCAACGTCGGAAAAACAAGTATTTTAAGACGTCTGGCTCTTTGATACATCTTATCCTATGCTCTCTAGAACAGCATGCGGCCCGTTTGGCTGCCGGTAAACGTTGCGTTCTCTACTGCGCATTGAAAGAAGATCCTATATTTTTATTAGTCCTTTAAATTCTAGTATTGAATATAAATCGAACATGTCTCCATAGCGTAGTGCGTAGAGTTTCCGACCACCAACCGAAGATTCAGAGTTCAAATCCGGGTCAGGTCAAAGACTTTTTTATTTTTATTTTCGTTTATGTTCTGATAGTAAAGTAAAATATTTGTTTTTTTTAATTAACAGAATTATTTAATACTTTACTATCAGAATATAAACGAAAATAAAATAAAAAAGTCTTTGACCTGACCCGAATTTGAACTCTGAATCTTCGGTTCGTGGTCGGAAACTCTACGCACTGCGCTATGGAGACATGTTCGATTTATATTCAATACTAGAATCTATAGGACTAAACAGTGCCTTCTATTAAAAGATCAGCCTACGGGCGGACTTTTGTTTACTTCATCAGCTGTACATACTTAGATATTGGGTTAGATTCCGTTTCATATTTTGTCGATTGATTTTTGGTTTTAACTCTTTGATTTTTGGTATTATTTATTATTGTAGTGCAAAAAACTGATTATTTTGGTGTTTAAGTGACATAAACTACTACCAGATATATGGTAACTCTCGGTTTCGCATAAAAAAATAGAAAAATTGAAAAATTACACGTTGTGTAAGTGATTTAACCTAAAAGTGCCCATACATTTTTTACTTATCGTGATTTTTGTGTGTGTTTTTTAAGACTCTAACAATTCATCAATAAAGCTTAAGTGGAGTGTGTTTTGGTGCTATGCTTCATCTTTGTTGTGTTCCTGGTGGAAAGGATAGTTATACTAGGCAGCCTAAAGTGTCCGGAAGAGCAAGAAAAGTGGGTACGAATTATAAATCAAGAGAATTCTATTGAAAATATCTTTAATAAATTTAAAAATAATATTCTCCCATGATGGTATTAATGAAAACTGGACAACTATGTTTATTTTATTCATATTGTGGAATCTCCACTCCAAGTGTTGTTGGTTCAGCTTCGATAGATTCAAACACGTAAGTAGGTATTATGATCTAGGGAAAAATAAAGAATATGTGTATTAAAGATCATGAAAAAGATTATTACTTTGAGTTCATTTTAAAAAAGATTTTTGTAAAGACAAGACAGATACAGTTTAAAAGAAGAATGTGTTTTTGTTTGATAATATATAATGTATGTCAAGCATAACATATATTTGTTCAGTAATTTTTAATGAAAGGTGTTGATTATTTATAATACCAAATTAATATCAAATATTTAAGTGATGGCTGAATAGAATATGAATAAAATAACAATAAAATTGGTATATTTGCATAATACAAAATTAAGTTTTAAGAATAAAGGTGTTACTAAAAATACAAAGAAATTCATATTTCTTTGTTTTAATTGGTCTAATGTTATTTACATTTTACGTAAGAATTATACCGTATCACCGAAAAAAATCGGCGTCTAGTTGGCTTGGAAATGAACATCGATGACATTCCCTAAATAACTGTACATATAAAATAATTAACTAGAATTTTACAATCTTGGAAAATTTGATATTCTTGAACCTTGTTTCTAAATATTCTAAATTTTTTGATTTTCTTGGAATTTAGGTTCGGGAAAAACGCTGATTAAGTTTTCATTTCGTTTTTCATTATTTTTATTTGGTTTAAGAAAAACGTTTCGGCTAACATTATAGCCTTCATCAGTGCTGTGTCATATGAAAAAAATAGTGTCGAATATAATCCAAAAAATTACATATAAAATATTCACACCACGCACATAATGTTTACTGCGTACTCCATAGTCAATGTAGATAATTTTAGTGTTAAGAATAATAATTTTAAAAAATATGTGGTCATCTTTTGATAAGTTTATATTAGTTTATTATTTGCAGTAAACATTATAAGGTGTGAATTATATTGTATCTGTAATTTTTTGGATTATATTCGACACTATTTTTCTCATATGACACAACACTGATGAAGGCTATAGTTGGCCGAAACGTTTTTTTTAAACCAAATAAAAATAATGAAAACCCAAATGAAAACTTAAATCAGCGTTTTTCCCGAACCTAAAAAATCCCAAGAAAATCAAAAAATTTTAGAATAATTTTATTTATAAAATGCCAGCGATCTTCATTTCATACCCATCGCTGACGCCTTTTTAGATAATATTGTATTATTTGTAAATATAATTTTTCGAACATTGATACTTGCAACACATATAAATTTTGTGAATGCAAATAATAATACATCACTATTAGTAGATATTGAATGTTTTTTGTTAAATTAGATCGATTTTCAAACCCCAAAATTTAAAATATATTTACATTTTACCCATTATCTTATGTACCTATACATTATTTAAACATTGTAAAACATTTGCTGCATTTGTATGGTTCATAGTTTATTTGCCAAAGTATTTATTACTATAAATAGGTATATATGTTGTAGTTATTAACTGTATATTATGTATATTTCATGTAAACTATATCATTTTTAAAATACAAACCAAAAATCTGAGGAATAATTATGTTTTCCATGTATTCTACAACATATTTATTAATCCGTTATATCTAACTAGCGTGACGTCATAATTCTCGCCCGTAGGCTGATCTTTTAATAGAAGGCACTGCGTCAATCATAAAAGGCTGTAATCTGGCTGTAATCATCGTATTTTGACAGTTCAAAATATCAGAAAAAATCGCGTTTTGTTGTAATAAAGAATATTGTTCAGCTTGCAAAAAACCAACAAAATTCTTTGTTTTAAAAATGAATCGGTTTGAAAATCATACTACATGCAAAATATGCGTGAAATTGTCTGATGTAATGATCAATCATCGTGCGATTACTTATTTACCCGCATTAATAGAGGATTGTGGCCCCTACTTGAACAAAGAAAATTTGTTTCCAATTGTTCACGAATATTTGTATCTAAACTACTCAAAATTCAAAGTGCTAAATGGAAAAAAGGTGAATAAAATAGTGTCTCAATATTATATATGTTTCATTAGACATAGATATTTAATTCAATCCATTCCAAGTCCCACATTTTCGCCATTAAGAAGAAAGGAGGTGTCCAAAGAATATAGAAAACATCTCAGCTTTGTAATTGAAATGTATCAAAATTATCATGAAAACAAATAAAAACCAGACTCTCAAAAAGATATTCTGTCATTATAAAGGTCAAAAAATTTCCAGTATAATTCGCTGTTGGGTGCCCACAAGGAAAAAATTTTCACTAAAATTTATCTTGTTGTCATGGTGATTTGTCAAAAAACACGTTTTGATTGGTTAAAAATTACAGGTGTGGAATTTTCATTATAATTATTTATTTAGTCTATTTGTAAAGGAAACCTCTAGGAGAGAAAACGATTTCAATTTGTTTAATTAATTAACGGGTTAGTGTAACGCTGAACATGTGTCAGTGTCATGTTTTGCTTTATTTATAAAGCTGACGCTTCTAAGCAGTGTCAATAAGCATAATTAATTATTATTATGCATCACACGCAGCAGCTGGCTGCAGTAAAATATCAATATGTATAATTTAAGTAATATTTTAATAAATAAATGACTCTCTGTGACTAAAGCACAACATAATGTTGCTTTCTTGTGCTAAAAACTTGTACTTTTAATATTTTTATTTTGATATAGCTATCTATAAAAATTTTAAGTAAATTCAAAAAATTGTATTCATAATAAAATATAAGTACCTATAAAAAAAATCATTATTTTGGACGTAATTGTGGATTTTTAATTACGATTTTAAGGTACTTCTGGTGTCCCAAAACCAATGCTTTATCGCACTTATACCAAAAACTCATATTAATGATTTTCTGGTAAGATCTTTTTTAAAAAAATAACTACAAATTAACAAAAGTAACGGAAATTAAGTCCTCCTACTCTGGGCGCCAGCCTACCAAGGGATAGAAGGTATGAAAAAGCAAATGATCTAGTTAAAAAAGGAACAAACACTCTACTAACTGGACCAGAACCGTTCTGCTTCCCAAGTTGAAACCAACTTAAAGCAGAACTCAAGAACCTGGAAGACTCCATCCGTAACCTGGAATGGGAATCCTCCAACGGTCTAAGGCACCTGAAGAACTTTCTCAGGACTTACGACCGAGAAAAATCAAAGATATTTCTTGATTTAAGTAAGAACAATCTTCAAAATGTCACGGGGTTTTTTATCAGGACACAGGAAAATGGGGAAACACCTGAACACCTCATCACCGACTGCGCCGAGACGCTCAGCATTCGTGCCAAAAACTTTGGTACGACTGATATCGGAGATGGAGGACTAACCCCTGTGAAGCCGCCTCAAATACTGGCTTTCGACAAAGCGGTCAAAGCCCTCAGATTGTACACACACCGGAAAAGTCTAGGGATATTACAATTTTATCCAGCCATCGTCAGTAATTTTATTATTTGCATTTCTGATATAATAAAATTAAAATAAACAAATATAGTCTGTGAAACGAATAACTTTGAATTTGACAGTTCCCGCGGGCTTTTCTAGTGTTAATTTTATTAGGTTAGCAACTTGCGGCCATGCTGATGCCGTCTCTAATAGAACAGCCCCGGAGCGAGATTTATGACGTCACGCTAGTTAGATACTACGGATTAATTATGTTGTAGAATGATGGAAAACATAATTATTCCTCGTATATGTAATTTTTAGGATTATATTCGACACTATTTTTTTCATATGACATAACACTGATGAAGGCTATAAACGTTAGCTATAACAAAAAATTTTAAAATAATTTTACATAAAAAATGACAGCGATCTTTTTTGCGATTTCATAACCATCGCTGACGCCTTTTTTTCTATGATATTGTATTTTTCGAACATTGATGCTTGCAAAATATACATATAAATTTTGTGAATGCAAATAATAATACATCACTATTAGTAGATATTGAATATTTTTGTTAAATTAGATCGATTTTCAAAAACCAAAATTTAAAATATATTTTACATATTACCCGTTATCTTATGTACCTATTCATTATTTGTATATTGTAAAGCATTTGATGCATTTGTATGGTTCATAGTTTATTTGTCAAAGTATTTATTACTATAAATATATATATATATATATATATATATATATATATATATATATATATATATATATATATATATATATATATATATATATATATATATATATATATATATATATATATATATATATATATATATATATATATATATATATATATATTGTATATATTTCATGTAAACTATATCATTTTTAAAATACAAACCAAAAGTACGAGGAATAATTATGTTTTCCGTGTATTCTACAACATATTATTTATTAATCCGTGGTATCTAACTAGCGTGACGTCATAAATCTCGCTCCGAGACTGTTTTATTAGAGACGGCATTGGTCTGATATTTAGAAATGTCAAAGGCTGATGACATTTTAGTTTTGTCAATTATGACATTTTGCGTTGATTTTTGCAAGAAGAGGAAGAACTGTCACCTGTTTTATTATTTTCCTTTTCTATTTTACGAAAGTAAAAAGAGTTACCCATCTGATTCGATCAGGCACTCATTTTAAAGAATATCAGTAACTTTTTGGACAGAGGGATTTTATATTTGCCATGTTGGTAAAAAATAACGGTCAAAATTCAAAGTTATTCATTTTATAGACTATAGTTTACAGGACGTATTGGAAATAAAAATGCGAAATTTACCGAATTTTTCAAATTTACCTTGATTTTTAATGAACTCAAAAAAATAAACACATTTTTTTTTTAATTCTAAACTGTGAATTAAAAAAAATAAAAAACCATTTTTTCTTAATAAACCATTTCTTCTTAATAAAGGGTATAGCCTCCTCTACTCTTCATTACAGCCCTACATCGTCTCTCCATGCTCCTGATCAGGTTGTCGATCTCTTCTTGAGGTACAGCCTGCCACGCTGCATTCACGGCCCGAACCAGATCCCTACGAGTTTCACGAGGCATATCCATTCTCAAAATTCTTCTTTGGACCGCGTCCCATACGTGCTCGATGGAGTTGAGGTCAGGAGATTGTGCCGGCCAGGGTAAGATGTTTAATTGATGAGCATTGATAAACTCACTTACCACTCTGGCTGTCTGAGGCCGTGCATTGTCATGCATGAGAATGAAGTTTCTCCCAAAATCATTGGCATATGGTAACACGACAGGCTCAAGAATTAAATCACGATATGTGATTCCTGTTAGAAACCTTTCAAGAAAAACGAGATCGGTTTTTCGGCCTAACTGGACTACTCCCCAGACCATAACTGTTCCACCTTGATAAGGGTGCACTTCCTGAACATGATCCAACAGAATAAGATTTCCCGGTTCTCTTCATACCCTAAAGCCTTCTCGAATCAGGATTAATTCCAAAGCGTGATTCATCCGTGAAAAGAACATTGGCCCATTGTTCATTCGACCGCTGAACATGATCTTGAGCCCACAAATATCATACCTCTCGATTTCCTCTCGTTAAGGGTTGAGCTTTCCAAGGGCGTCTGCTTCTTAAGTTGACCTCTCTTAATCTATTGCGAACAGTGTCAGGGCTAGCGGTTACATTATGTGTTTCCTGGAGAATTAAACTAAGCTCTGGTGCTGTAAGAGTCAGTCGCCGTCGAGCATTTAATTGTAAAAAATGATCTTGCTGAGGGGTAGTAATGCGATGTCGCCCTGTGTGCCTTTCAGCAACATCACCACTTTCACGGTAAATTGATGCCTTCAACATCAAAACTGGACAACTGAGAATTGACAAAATGTTCTTTTTTCGGATGAGACCAGAATTGGCCTAAGATAAGATAACCATCAAATTCGGGTTCTCAAAGCTCCAGGACGACGAGCGAGACTTCAGGCTGCCAAATTTGTATCAAGATATAACTGTAATGTTCTGGGGAGGTATTATACTGGGAGCAAAAACGCCATTGTTACCACATCAACAAACTTTAACGGGTCGGAGATATGTTGATTTGGTGCTAGAACCAATCGTTAGTCTTTGGAGAGCTGCAATTGAGGATAATTTTAATTTCTTGTACAATAGTGCACCTCCCCATACCAGCAGAGTGACTAGAGAATGCCTTGAAACGGAAGGTGTCATAGTTTTGGACTGGTTTTGGACTGGCTTCACCTGCATGTTTCTTTTTGTTTTTGCTTTTTGGCCATTAAAATTTAACGCTTAATTTCGTTTTAGAAAACAAAAAAATGCCATTTTGTTTATTTTGGGCACTGATTATTTTTTTTATTGCTATATGGATTATTTTTCATTAAAAGTCATTGGTAAGGACTGAGTTTTATTAATAAACACAAAATTTTCATACGTCTCAAAAATTATGAAAAATAATAGATGATTCCATATAAGTTTGGTTGTGTGTATAGTGTATATTGTTCCTTCGCCCGCTTCACCGTGTTTTGCTAATAAAGAATCCGCTATTGTTCCATCTACTGGACACCATACACGTATGTTTATGCATTCCTGCGCGACCACAGATGCAAATACAATCGATCGTACCGGCCCAACAAAGAAATAAATAAAACAAAACGAGTAGGTTCCTGTTGGTTTATTGTGTATCTCTCAAACATCGCTGCGTCCATTCTAAATATACCTACGTTTGGACCTTTAGATCGCTGTGGATCTTACGGTACAGCCTGGACAGCTGTCGTAAATGTTCTAGTACTGTACCAAACGAATTTATGATTATTGATTTATCTTGAATTGAAGTGTCGTGTATACAAGAGAGATACTGAAAGATCTGAAATGTTTAATTAAATGCCAAATCCAAAGCTTTGGTTCCAAAATCCCATCATCAATTTTGGTCTTTAAAATACCGCATGTGGATTTTTTATTTCATTATTTCTCAAAACCTTATGACCCTTCAAATACAAAGCATACTTGCCCAAAAAAATGTATAATACAATTTCCATTAGAAGCAATGTGTTGGAGAGATATGGGCATACTGATCAAATTGATTACAAAAACAAGCAACAATTTTTGGGTATGTTTGATATATTCATTGCATTTGAGAGACCACAAGCTTTCTAAAGAAAGAAAGAAATGATCCAGGTCCATATTTAATATTATTATTTTCTCGGATATTTTTAATTTACAAAACGGCACTTTATTGGTCATAAAATTATACAACTTTGCCATAATTTGACCTTCTTCTATTTCTTAGTATTTCCGAAACACCAATAGTCACTGTTAAAATTGGCACAACCTGTAAACCTTTATTTTTACTAATTAATTATTTTTCCTTACTGTTAACGGTATACTCGTAGAACATAAAGCACCACAAGTACATTAATGTTATATTCCTTTGCGTTTGCCAATAAAGAAAACTGCATCTTATGGTCTACTTACATTATTGATTTAAGTATATAACGGATACATTCAAGCAGAGCATCTCTTAAGGCTATTGTAGTAGGAGAGCCCAAGAACGGATTTTGGGATTTACTCAAGAACGACAGACCTTAAAAAAAAACATATCACATGTCAACTTTTGACATTTTTGCATATGGTTTATTTGAAATTGTAAAATGCGGTTCATAACGACAATTTGACTGAAAATACAAAGTGTGTGGTACCAAATTATTCGTAAAAAAATGCTTTTTCCAAATATGCTAATGAGCCACCCTTGTTCCATTTGAAAAAATTGAGACATGATTAAAAATACGATTTATTCTTCTTTTAACCGGCTAGGACAAGACACGAAAAACATTAGACGATCAAATCAATTTTTCCATGGCTCCTTGATTAAAAATATATGTTTTTAGCACAGCCATGGCACTCTAGACTGGAACTTAAAACACATTTTTTTAATTGAAAATGTCAAAAGTTGACACATGGTATGTCATTCTATTCAGAGTGTCATTTTTTATCGAATAAAGTAAAAATATATTGAGGATGCCGTTTAAAAACATAATCAATCAATCCTAATTTATGTCATATTACGAACATGCCAAATCTCGTTTTTTTTATCTGCAAAAATAAAAAAGTTATAGGTGGGCCATTTTTTAAACACACCGTATTACTTTATATATACAACAACGAGTATTATTCGTATTTTTATAAAATATATTGTTATAATTTTACTACCTATAATGTTCATCTCTGTTGTAAAGTCTCTGTCGTCAAATTTTCTATGATAAATGCACCCAATAATGCAATTTTGTTGTTGATGTAGATAGTACCAATACTAACCGCGTACAATGCCGAATTTTGCGCAATCTGTATCAGATAAACCAGTACGGATGCACTTTCTAATGAATTAAATTCACAAGGTTAGTGGCACGATTGCCAAATGAACACTGTTACACATGTTATTTTTATTTCATTTTTTTTCTTCTGTTGAATTGAGACACAGGAGTTCTTCGTTTTACGCTGGGGTTACGTTCTTTGAGAATATTACTCTTTATATCTTTTTATCTTTATATCTTTGAGAATATCAACTCTTTATTATACAGGGTGTTTCAAAACAAATGCGAAAAACTTCAGGGGGTGATTCCTTATTCAAAATAAAGGGTAGTTTGCTTCATAAACGTTGGGTCAAAAGTCAACCATTAGGAAGTTATCGCGGTACAAAGATGGCGGAAAAATAATGTTCTTATTTTTGATCTTGAAAACGAAAAGAGATAGACTAATGAAATTTTATGGAAGCATTACTGTTATGAAAACACACTTTCTGGTAATTTTTTCACTTTTTTAAAATGAGTGGAAGGGGTTGAAATAAACTACCTCTATCATTCTTGTTAACGAAATTTAAAGAAATTAATTTGGATAGTTTAGTTTGTTTAGAAACTTTTTTATCTCTTGTATTTTTTTTATAAAACTCACCGATTTGAAATTAAAAAATTAAATGTAAAGCATTACATGTCAGGACTAAAAACATTTTTAGATAAAGTATCTAGTGGGCAGCTGTAATTTTTTTAGGAAAAAATCTAGTCGGCCGCTGTCACTTTTTAGGATGTTTCTAATATTGTTTTATTTGACATTATCCTACTGCAATACGTTATTATCTAGATTAGTATTAGTAGCTGCCCACTAGATTCTTTATCTAAAAATGATTTTTGTGCTGACATGTAATGCTTTACATTTTATTTTTTAATTTCAAATCGGTGAGTTTTATCAAAAAAACACAAGAGATAAAAAAGTTTCTAAATAAACTAAACTATCAAAATTATTTTTTTTTGCATGTGTTTGATAAGATTTTTCTTTAAATTTCATTAACAAGAATAATAGGGGTAGTTTATTTCAACCCCTTCCACTCATTTTAAAAAAGTGAAAAAATTACCAGAAAGTGTGTTTTCATAACAGTAATGCTTCCGTAAAATTTCATTAGTCTATCTCTTTTCGTTTCAAGATAAAAAATAAAAACATTATTTTTCCGCCATCTTTGTACCGCAATATCTCCCTAATGGTTGACTTTTGACCCAACGTTTATAAAGCAAACTACCCTTTATTTTGAACAAGGAATCACCCCCTGAAGTTTTTCGCATTTGTTTTGAAACACTCTGTATAAACTATATAGGGCGATTCTTTAATATAATTCTTTCTTCAATTTTTAAAGATTACCTTTGTGCTTTGGTAAAATATTTATGTAGTTTTTAGTGCAAACTCTTGAGGCTTGAGGTGCCAGGACTACATCTTTTTCATTCATTTCCTTCTTCAGTTTCATATGCTTCAATTCCTTGACTTCTTCTTGAGAGAGTTCAACGATATGCAATTCAAGTAGTTCATTCGGTTACATCTTCCAAATTTATCATTTCAGTCAAATAATCTATCTACTCAACGTCTTGAGAATGGTTGCTCCTAGTGATTTTTACCAAGAGACATTTTTTACGTAAAAAATCACAAAAATGCGTATTTTTCCACTCAGTAGTGTTATACAGGTACGGGCGAAAAGTTATCATTCTTCAAAACAGTTAAAATACATGTAGGTGGCGCCCCCTACAAATAGGAATCATATTGACATCAAAATCAAATTTCACACGTCAAAAAACTCCCAGACACCAATTTTCATCCAAATATTGACGTTACTTCAGAAATTATTTGGAAAAAATCGAAATAAAAATGAAACTACACCCTGTATTTCCGAAATTAAGCATTTTAGAACATACATTTATACGAACTTTTTTACTTATTTTTATCTGCAGAATATGCTGCCTAGCTTTCCGGAATACAGTCCGGACCACCCTGTATATGCAAAATATAGAAGACAACCCTCGTATGCTGCTTAAAACGTGAGTGACTCCTGTATATAGAAATAGACCATAGATTCCTAGAAAAACTATATTTCTTAATTTTTCTGTAACCTTCTTTTTGATATTATGTTCGCAACAATAAGTCATTAAAATGCGTTTCTTACGCACTCTATCATTAAACCTAAGAAAATAGGTATTTATTTACGCAAAAAACAAAGAATTATGATTGTGAGGTGTGCCATTTAAAGAGTAGATTTAAGTCATAAAATGATCTCACTCCTAATTTTGTTTGTTATGCCATGACTACTGTTGTGACATCACTCAGAAAGGAAAATTGTTTTGAATAAAAAAATCAAGATACTTTGTATACTAAGTATCATATGTTAAATATTTAATTTTTATCTTGAAATTATAAAATTACTTGAGATTTATGCAAAATTTCGTCAAGTAAAAGCCCAAAATATTTTAATTTTTGTTTGGAAAAGGATGATTTCACTAAAAATATGTAAGTTTTCTATAATATTTTAGTTATGTATAAGTATTTACATTAAATCGAATCTTTCCTCACTGAATTGGGTATGTTTAAAAATCTTGATATTATTCCAAATTATCATAATAGATGATATTTATATGCTAATAGTACTAATTTTGATCGAAAGTTTACATCACGGAAAATTATTCACCAAGTAACTAGCTTTTACTACTAAAGATTTATATCTGTTTACAGCAACATTAGAAGAAATCTTCCGTCAACTGGACTGGACTAACAAAGGATTAAAAATAGATGGACCTTAACCATCTAAGATTCGCTGAGGACATAGTCCTAATTGCTATTAGTCCTGCAGAACTACAAGCACAAAATAACGAACTAAATACAGCAATAAAGTAGGTTTCAAAATGAATTTAGCAAAAACTAAAATAATGTACCGGGTGTCCCACTAAGAATAGCTCTCGGCTGTATCTCGGAAAGTATTAGCCGTAGGGTTTACGGAAAAACATATTTATAACTAAAGGGGCTATGAGAAATTGCTGGAAATTATTTTTAAGTTTGTAGAACGATCGCTAGGGGGCGCAACTGCAACAAAAAATATGAAAATGGAGTTTTTACACAATTTTGCCTAGATAAGATGTACTATAAGTAATAGCTTAATAATCTTCAGTAAATTTTGATTATTTTTTGTTAGAGCCATTTTCCCCTATCTACCAAAATAAAGTGGTGGGGGAAGGTTAGATCTGTTTTTATTTAAATATTAATAACTCTGGACTGGATGATCGGAATCCAACAAGCGAAGGCTCGTTTAAAAAAGCGTTTCTTACTGTATATTGTACCATATAAACAATAATAATAAGCTTTTGAACGTAGACGCTAGGGGGTGTTGTCTTACAATTTAACAAACATTGCGCGTTTTTCAAAACAAATGAAATGCAATAGTATATGTAATTTTACCTGATGAGTAAAGAGTAGTAAAAGCTTAAAAAGTCAGCGAAAAACGCATCTTGATATCTTCTTTCAAACCGAAGATATTAGCAAAATTATAATAAATACCAAAAAATAAGCCCTTAATTACCTTATTTTTACAACACGGTATCAGTAGCCCTCTTAATTATGCCCATTCTAACAAAAAAATAAGATAGAAACAGTTAATTTATTTTAAAATCGACGAAATACCAGAATACCATAATACCAGACGTATTAATATCTAATAATTAAGATATTAATAACAGTGAACAAGAAACGATGATTCAGTGAAGTCATGGTAGGCTTTGGAAAAAAGTTACTTTTGACGTAATAGTATAAACGTCAAATTGTCATTAGATCAACATTTTGATAGTCTTATCAGCGTTTTTTTATCTTTTAATTGCTTTTTCAAAATGCCTTTATTATTTGAAATAATTGAAGTTGTTGGCATTTTGAAAAAGCAATCAAAAGATAAAAAAACGCTGATAAGACTATCAAAATCTTGATCTAATAACAATTTGACGTTTATACTATTACGTCAAAAGCATTTTTTTTCCAAAGCCTACCATGACTTCACTGAATCATATCGTTTCTTGTTCACTGTTATTAATATCTTAATTATTAGATATTAATACATCCGGTATTATGGTATTCTGGTATTTCGTCGATTTTAAAATAAACTAACTGTTTCTATCTTATTTTTTTGTTAGAATGGGCATAATTAAGAGGGCTACTGATACCGTGTTGTAAAAATAAAGTAATTAAGGGCTTATTTTTTGGTACTTATTATAATTTTGTTAATATCTTCGGTTTGAAAGAAGATATCAAGATACGGTTTTTGCTGACTTTTTAAGCTTTTACTATTCTTTACTATCAGGTAAAATGACATATACTTTTGCATTTAATTTTTTTGAAAAAACGCGCAATGTTTGTGAAATTGTAAGACAACGCCCCCTAGCGTCTACGTTTAAAAGCCTATTATTATTGTTTATATGATACAATATAGATTAAGAAAGGCTCTTTTAAACGAGCCCTCGCTTGTTGGATTCCGATCATCCAGTCCAAAGTTATTAATATTTAAATAAAAACAGATCTAACCTTCCCCCCCCGCTTTATTTTGGTAAATAGGGACAAATGGCTTTAACAAAAAATATTCAAAATTTACTGAAGATTATGAAGCTATTACTTATAGTACACCTTATCGAGGCAAAATTGTGTAAAAACTCAATTTTCTTATTTTTTGTTGCAGTTGCGCCCCCTAGCGGTCGTTCTACTGTATATTGTATTGTTAAATTTGAAAATAATTTCCAGCAATTTCCCATAGCCTCTTTAGTTACAAATATTTTTTTCCGCAGCCCCTACGGCTAATACTTTCCGAGATACAGCCGAGAGCTATTCTTAGTGGGACACCCTGTACAACGAACTAGTAGACAGAAAAGATATTCTAATAGATAACACAACACTGAAAATAGTTGAAGAATATATATATTTGGGACAACTAATACACAGCTCGGGATATCTACTACCAGAAATCAACCGAAGAATTAAGTTAGCATGGAGTACTTATGATGGAATTAGCATGAAGTCCTTTCAAAATTCAATTTGACAAAACCTCAGTTGTTTATTTCGTGGTAACAGACTATGTCTATCAGATACTAGGTAAGTGTAAAAAAATCTTCAATTTTATATTTTATTTTTATATTACCTAAGTTACAAAGCAACTGCTGTTTCAAATATCTGCTAACAACCGTCTATAAATCAATATAACCTGACAATAATCCGATCAAAACTCTCAAAAGCCTTAATTTTGCAATAACAACTGTCCAGATAACGTCCACCATCGTGCAACTATGTAAATAACGACCATATAGAAGCATACAAAACATTCCAAGCAGGCTACGGCCGTTTGTCATGTCAATAACGTCAAAAATGTACGTCGCTGATGACTGGGAAGGAGACTGGCGTTCGACAGGTGCCTTTCTGTTTGAAAAAATTGGGTTACGGTTGTTGCTGTTATTATGATTATTGCAAATGACTTGTAGATTGAGATGGGTTCACGGTTAAAGAAACGCTACAGATATAATCGTGTTTTGAATCTATTGTAATAACTTTGTATAACGGTGATTATTTTTTTATTTCGAAGTGATCTGTTGGTATTAAAGTTTGAACATTAGAAAAATAAGGTGTAGATTATTTGAATGTTTTTTTCAAAGAAAAGATAATAAGTATAGAAAAATCCTTAGAGTGGAAAATAGAAAACCAATACGTATGTTAGTTGACGAATGTTCGAAGGAATCTCCCCACGAGAGATGGCACATTTTTTTTAAAACACCCTGTATATTAGACCAAACCAATTTATGGGAAGATTACAATTATTCATGTAAAAATTAATAATAATTGCCTATTGTAAATAATCTATACTACCAAACTATATATACTATCAAACCATTCAACGTAAAAAGCTCAATTTTGGCATACAGGTTGATTCTAAGGGTGTAGAGGTTCGATAAGAAGGGATTTTTTGAAATTCCAGTTCCAAGGGGGTGAAACCACCCTTCAAATTTTACAATATTTTTTATTTAAAAAACGGTCAAGTTTCCGAAAAAACGCTTAAACATGTATATTTTATTTTGTTTTTTTACATATTTTAAGATTTTTTAAAAAGTTTACAGGATGTTTCGAAAAATCTAATCACTAATTCTGCCGTCCTAACGAAAAACGCAGTAACTCGAAAAAGTAAGTTTTGGGGAAAATAGGTTTTACTGTTTGTTCACTGTTTGTTGCTTTTTTATAAGACTTTTTGAAAAATTTGAATAGAGTTGGAAAATATAGATTATTTTTGACTTTTTTGAATATTTTTTGTGCATATATAGTCATTTTGACTAATAATAATTTACGATAATGCATTTTAGCCTGCATCGTAACCACCATAACTTCATAATTACTAGTAAGAAATGCAGTAAGTACCGCATTGTTGCCATTTTACTGCATTTATCACTAGTATTCTTTGATATGCCGCCGTACTAATATATGAAAAGAGGACCTAACTTTACGTATTAATTTTGCGAAACCATACCCCAATAATATTTATTTTAAGTAATAAGCTGATTTTTTGGTACCTATAATAACGAAAAATATAATTTTTGGGCAAAAGGGACAGGTTTAATAAAAAATGTAGCCATTGAATTGGGAGTGTTTATTTGAAAATCTATACATTAAATACATAGTTAAAAACAAGGGTGAAATTGGACTCCCTAAGCGAACCGTGACAACCAAATTTTTTTAAACAATAACATAATTGAATAAAATACAGGTAAGTATAAGTATAGAAAAATATATAAAAATACTTTCAAAAAACTATTCAAAGGAACTATTTAAATCATTGACATTGTCATCAACGTCAATGTTATACCAAAACTGCCGCCTCCCTTCTGCCATGAGGGGGCACAATTTATTAATTATGCCCTCTTTCTTATTTTTATTAATGCCCCTGGCTTTAGTGCAAGGCAGTGGTTTTGGGATCCCATCTCGTTCTGGTTTAGCCTTTAAAAATGATAAAGTTTTAGGATCTTCTAAATTATAATTATCGAAGTAAGTTAAATATTGTTTGCCTCGTTCCGCCAAGATCATAGTTATATCTGTCATGTATGGACGAGGCTGCATTTTTTTAATTTTGACCTGGGAGGTCTGATCAATCCAGTTAAAGAAATTATTAATTCTCATTTCAAGAACCGTGACTTTTCCGGAATTAGCCGCCTGTACTGCATCACTAAAGTCTTTAAAGTCGCTTAAGGTGCCCTTATACTTCATCGACAGTTCTACCTGGTGATGAAAACTGTCGGCACTCATGTAAGTATGCCCTGGTTCGAAATATTTTACCCATATTTTTTCTGCTTGTATTTCTGAACTGTTTATTATATATACAAGAAAAGAAAAAAATGTCCAATTTTTATTTTGGGCTGAACAGTTGTCCAGCCACAATGTAATGATTCTGCTGTCACGGTTTTCCAGAAAAAAGGAGTAGAATGTGCTAATGATATCTTCTTTTTTCCGGCCAGCAATACCCTCATGCCAAATGCAAGCTATGGGTTTTAAGCCACATTTCTTTCCAACTGGTACAAAGGACTCATTGAAAACAATAATTCGCGGGGTAAATAGAGCAATTTTATATTGATCTAACCTTGGAAGCATAATAACCTTTTGCAAATCTGCGGAATAGCAGACCTCCAAATTGTTATTATGATCCATTTTGGCATCGTTCCTATACATATTTCTGGATTCCTCCGCTTTTTTTATGTGTTTGGTATAGGTCTTACAGATGTCACAATCAGGATCAATATTTTCTTTTGAGTGGCAATGGTTTTCAAATATTGCACAACATTCACACTCCTCATGTCCCAGTTTAGTGAACGAAATATTTTTAGCCTTTACGGCTACTCTATACAACTCGTAGGAACAATAAAAGGTAGGGTGTTTAGTTAAAAAGTCTTTATACATTAACGTAATCGACACATCACTTGGTAGATACCTTTTATTTGGAGCATGCTCCCTTCGATAATGGGACACTGATGGGTGAAAGCTCTCAATATGTGCTTCTATAACATCCTTATTAAATTTTCTTGTTTTAGGATATTTTCCTAAAACAAAAATAAATAATTTAGTAAATGCATATGATTATTTTCCTTGTAAATACCTCTCATGTCAGAAGAAACAGATATGTGATTGTCACTTTTGCTGATAGCTTGTAAAATAAATCTATCATTTTTTTCGTGGTAGCCTAAAGTGGTTAAAAAAAACGTTTTACAAATTTTGATTCTTCTCCCAGTTTCATCCTGAAAATAATATGTAATGCTGCGGCACCTTTTGGAGTTTTCAGTATTATTTAGCTCAGTTTGCTCTGTATTGCTTAGGATAAATTTTTTTCTGTCTGTAAAATTCAGTGATTGATAGTTTTTATTTAGTTCAATCCTCCTATTTTCTGGAATATGAAGGTTGCATTTTTTTGGACAATTTTTACATGGGGGTTTTAAATTAAACTTTTCTTTTGCTTTTTCTTTTTTTTGTTTTAAACGTTCTTTTAAAGAAATGTTGTATTTTTTTCTCTTACGTATTTCACCCTTCTTAGTAAGAGTAGGATTTTCGTTAGTACCTGGTGGGTCTCTTTCTAATTGAGGATTTTCAGTTCTTGGGGGAATAATCTGAATATCGTGAATAACAATTTTTGAAGAATTTTCAGGAGATATTTGCGGGGGCTCATTTTCTAAATTATTTAAAACACTTTCGTCAAAAATACTGCTTCTAAATGAAAACTCTAATAAACCCTCATCGGCCTTTAGGTCATCAGTCAAAATAAAATCATTGATGGCGCTAATATCTATTTCTTTATCACTAGGTATTATTGGATGCTCATGAGAAACATTTTCTGCAAAAAGTACACAACTTAATACTATTACCCTTATTTAATTATTAAAAAAAGTTGTAAAACTTACCATCTACGGGTCCTAATGGTGTGTGATTCCTATCCTTTAATTTCAAATCAGTTTCAATAAAATCAGATGTTTGATCTAAAAATAGTTAATAAAACGCATTTTCTTAAGTTACAAAAAACTGAACCGCCATAAATTTAGTTAGATAAAGACACACCTTTATTATTAGTGGTTAAAGGTGGAATAGTATCGTCAGCAACTTGATGGAAAATTTCATCTTTATCATATCGATTATTATCAACAACTTTGTCATTAATTTTTTCTTCACAAGTTACACTACTAGAGTTATCATTAAGGAATAATGCCACATTTTCCTTATTGGCCAAATTTATTTCGGGGTAGTTGTAGGATAGTTCGGCTTTTTGAAAGTCTAATTTCGCTTGTTTTCCTGTAAAAATATCATTAAAATACGAGTTACTAACTACCAAAACCTTGACTAACCACCACCAGTTACACCACCAACACCACTTTTTTTACCAGATTCACTACGGATATTCTCCATAGATTCACCTGTTTTTCGTTTACATGCAATGGACATTAATAATTTAGTTCTTGAACTTATCTAAAAATACAGTTAAAACATTTATTCAGTATTTAAACAATATTAAAAAAACCAGCTCAGCGCCTGGGACTTTTGGGAGATACAGAGAGTAAAGTAAAAAGAAAAAATTAAAAATCAAAAACTAGACCGAAATTTTTGGGCTATGTTAATGATGATAGCTTCAAATAAGGCGAAACATTTTTATAAATTTTCTTATTAATACTTGCTCCTAAATACACAGGGTGTTAATTAAGTATGTACCATGAAAGGGTTTTCTACTACCGTGTGTAAAGTACTCACTTTACGCACTAAAAACAGTGTATAAAGTAGCACTTTTTCGCACTAGTGCATAAAATAAGTATTTTACACACTAGTGCGTAAAGCAGTCTGCCAAAAAATTGCATCAGCAAAAATTTGACACCTGACGCACTGGTTTTTAGTTCGTTACTTTACGCACTTACTAGTGTGTAAAGTAAATTTACTTTACGCCACTACGGTGTAAAGTTAACGACTTATTTTCTTTATTTAATGAATTTTCGGGAAAAAATTGAGGGTATAAGAAAAAATATTGTATGAAACACGTGTGGAAAGTTCTTTTTTTAAAATGAAAAACAATCCCATTCGTAAAAAAAGTATCACTTAACACAATTGATACATAAATAACGATTTTATATTTTTAACGAATTAAAATGTAGTTTTTCTTTTAAAACTCTGAAAACCTAGCATGTTTATAGGATTTTTTTTCGTAAAATATTTTTTAAAAAATCGTCTGGTAAATTTATTGCACGTACCTAACTAACGGCCGTAAATTTTCTACTAATAAATTGAAATAAATCCACAGACTTACCTTGCTATCCATTATGACGACAAAACCACAAAAACACACAATTTTTAATTATATTTTTTACTATTTGATAACCCGGTAATAATATTATATTATTTATAATACTAAATTAATAATTATTATTTAAACACCTTCGCACCTTCGCATCAGCTAAAAGCTCAAATCGATCTGTTCATTCTTACAATAAATATGCTGTTTCAGTGTATTTTCTGTCCTTTATACATTAATAAGTTTAAACAGAGACAGAAATACGATTCATCAACAGTAATCTTGCAAATGAAATAGGTTAGAAAACCGTTAAAGCTTACGCGGGAAAAGTTACTGCACTTTTCCTTAGCAAAGTGTGACGTATCGCGTCACTAATACAAGGGTATAGGCGTAAGTTATTTGTGAATACTGCATTGTGATTGGATAATCCATCGTACTGCGTTTTTTGTTAGTAATAGATGATGTTTTTGACTCCTTGTACATGTATAAATTATAGCAAAGTTTGTTGTACTGCGTTATTCATTAGGATTTCTAAGTTACTGCAGTTTACCTTAAAATAAAGTGATTTTTTTAATGGAGATCCAAAGCAGTTACACAGTATATTTTTAAATACTGCATTTCTCGCTAGGATAAGTGCTTACTGCGTTTTTAACTAGTAATATGATGCTTTAAGCGAGTTACTGCAAACTTTTTTTTCAAATTTTGAAAAAACCAAATTTTTTTTGGAAAAACTGAGTTGGTAGAAAGATAGAGAATATGTTCAAGAATACGAATTCACCAAAATCTCAAAATCGAAAAAAATCGAGTTACTGCGTTCTTCATTAGGACGGCAGAATTAATCACGATCCTGCTTAAAGCGCTTGACGTAAAAAGTTGATTTTTGGAAAACGGATTGACTTTAGGGTGTAAAGGTTCGATAAGAAGGGTTTTTCGAAACTCGAATTCTAAGGGGGTGAAACCACCCCTCAAATATTAGAATATTTTTTATTTAAAAACCGGTGAGTTTTTCGGAAAAACTCTTAAACACGTATATTTTATTTTGTTGTTTTACAGATTTTAAGATTTTTTAAAAATTTATACAGGGTGTTTCATAAAATATGATCATTGAGTAATCACGATTCTGCTTAAACTGCTTGACGTTTAATGCTGATTTTTGGCAAACGGATTGACTGTGGGGTGTAGAGGTTCGATAAGGAGGGGTTTCTCGAATCTCAAATTCCAAGAGGGTGAAAACGCCCCTCAAATATTACAAATTATTAAAAAACGGTAGTCTTTCGGGAAAACGCTAGGACACCCATAATTTATTTTGTTTTTTTTTAGATATTTTGAAATTTTTTAAAAGATACAGGGTGTTCCAAAAAGTTGGGTAATTGATATCGTAACCATGATTCTGCTTAAGAAAAAGAGAAAGTCAAATTCCAACAAGATGAATCTACCCCTCAAATATTACCAAGTTATATAATAATATTGATTTTTCTCATGCTGACATAAATGTGAGAAAATTTTATCCAGTTTGTATGTTAATAGAAATTCTTGCTTTGCTTTATCATCACCATCACAAATGATTAATTCGACGCGAACGAAGTCGCGGGTACACGCTAGTAATCCTATAAAAAAGAACCTTGAATCACAACAAATATTCTTTCTTCAACTATTGGATGTTTAGCTCCTATTGACACCTATGTATTACATTATACAATAGGAAGATTTATTATTTATCGAAAATTATCGCCTTAAGTAGCTGTTTTATGCAGGAATGCGGCACAGGTACCAGCGTTCAGGCTACGGTACCGTTTGGATCTCGGTCCGGCCTCACCTAAGGTTAATAAGTACCATTTCCGATGACCGATATCGATATTCGGCACAACAGAACCTAATCTGACATCGATTCACAACCGGATTTTGTCTTTAAGCCAGCTCTTGCTTGGCTCTACGTATAGGTACTACCTGACCATTTTTTTTAAACTTTATTTTTCCATCTGGTGCCAAAAAGTAAGTATATTGTTTTATTAGTATATTGTTTTATTAGGAGTAAAAATTACACTTTTTGCGGCGAGGCTGTATGTTTCTACTTGTATTATTTAGTCAATGTTTAGTCATTGTATATTTTGATTGTATTAAATAGGGTGTATTCCGTTGCTTAACTTTGTTATGGTTTTGTGTTCCGTTTCTATCGGTTCCCTGAAAGTTTTCTTATTACCTACGGAACAGGGTTCCTGAAAAATTCGGTTATAACTTAATAGTAGATTATTTTCTTTTATCTATGTTTATAATTGTCACGTTTACTGTCACCAAACTAACCAGCGCGAGAAGGCTGGTTTTTCTGTTTTTCTGTTTTTCTTTGTCAATCAATGTCATTTATGTGACAGAAATCAAGCAAATATTGGAAGTTCAAGTGAAATTCTCATTTTAATTTCTAAAATTTGTAATAATATTTTGTATTTACATCCAAAAGCAATGGAGGTAGGCAGTAAAGGTAAATAAATTTCATTAACTTAATAGAATGACTTTTTTGGGCCATTTAAACTTATCATGCAGCCATTGTTTCTTAGTCAGGAACATTTAAAGAAAACATGAAAAACAAGACAACAAGTAATCGTGAATGTTTTGTAAGCTATAAAAATATAAATATTGATTAGATTTGTTTATTTATTATTAACCTGTTTTAATATTGGACCTGCAAATCTTCACTTGAGCTGTCTAACGAGTTTAACAGTTTATTAATAAAGTACTTTTCAATATTAAACTCGTACTTTTTTAAGCAGCCCTTTTTAGATGATATTACCCTTCCCAGAGTGAATATTACGCGTCGCCAGAGAGTGGGTGGAGAACTCTAAAGAAGAATGTGAAACGCGACAAAACAAAACTGTAATTTTTTAGTAGTACTTTATTTAATCATATTCATAATTTACTTAATGCAAAACACGCCATTAATTATAAATTGTCTCATTGTATAACTCAACAAAAATGATAAAAGTCATTTACATCGGAAGACAGGATCCCCAACATTAGACAGAAAGAACCAAGGCCAGCAAGAGGTGATATTTTTCTTCTGGTTTAAACAAGGATTTACTGCTTACTGAGGCTGACACAAACAAATGTCGTGAATCATGTTTCTTAGGCAATGTTTTATTAATGAATATATTTAGTGAAAAATGCTAGTGACTACTTTACACAATACCAATACAAATAAAAAAAAATCACTAAACGGGTCCCGACTATTATTTGAGATCCTACGCGGAATATTAAAAGGCGCATTGATTTAATAGATCTACAGGGTGTATCAAAAAACTTAAAATCATCTATACTAATATATAAAATCCTTAAGTGACTGACATACTGATTAATCACAATCCTGCTCAATCCACTCAACGTAAGAAGCTCAATTCTGGCATACAGGTTGATTCTAGAGTGTAGAGGTTCGATAAGAAGGGATTTTTCGAAATTCCAGTTCCAAGAGGGTGAAACCACCCCTCAAATATTACAATATTTTTTATTTAAAAAACGGCCAAGTTTCCGAAAAAAACGCTTAAACACGTATATTTCATTTTGTTTTCTACATATTTTAAGATTTTTAAACATGTATACAGGGTGTTTCGAAAAATCTGGTCATTGATTAATCACGATCCTGCTTAAAGAGCTTGACTTAAAAAGCTGATTTTTGGAAAACAGATAGACTTTAGTGTGTAGAGGTTCGATAAGAAGGGATTTTTCGAAACTCGAATTCTAAGGGGGTGAAACTATCCCTCAAATATTAAAATATTTTTTATTTAAAAACCGGTGAGTTTTTCCGAAAAGCTCTTAAACAGGTATATTTTATTTTGTTGTTTTACATATTTTAAGATTTTTTAAAAATTTATACAGGGTGTTTCATAAAATATGACCATTGAGTAATCACGATCCTGCTTAAAGTTCCTTCGTAGAAAAGATGAGAGACGCTTGTGCTCGACTTGCAAAATAAATAAATAAAATATATTTATTCCTACAAATGCATTTGACTCACCTTATATAAACGATTAGAATTAATCACACACACAATGCAAATTAATTATTGTTTATATTTATAACCGACTTTTGTTTGACGAAAATGGAAGTGCAACAAAAAGGTTGGTTGGTGTTGACGTACGTGACATGAGCTACTATTGTTAATTTTATACTATGTAAAAAATATGTAGGTATACACTGAATGTCTTGATACAAGGCTAAATAGTTATTTTTGGATAAGAGATGTTGATAAAAACTAATAAATAGGAGAACCAAATATGATTTTTTTTTAATTTTACATAATATTATGTGTACCAACTTGGAGCCATCTAGATGAACAAAAAATATAATTTTGAACCAATAGCAGCCAATTCTCGTGAAAGAAGAACAAATAAGCGATGCTTAAATAAACAAATCTAGCTCATAGGCTCCCTACGAACTCAAAATCTATACTAATATAATATTATCTATACTAATATATAAAATCCTCAAGTGACTGACTCACTGATTAATCACGATCCTGCTCAAACCACTCAACGTAAGAAGCTCAATTTTGGGATTTTTCGAAATTCCAGTTCCAAGGGGGTGAAACCACCCCTCAAATATTACAATATTTTTTATTTAAAACACGGTCAAGTTTCCGAAAAAACGCTTAAATAAGTATATTTTATTTTGTTTTTTATATATTTTAAGATTTATTAAAAATGTATACAGGGTGTTTCGAAAAATCTGGTCATTGATTAATCACGATCCTGCTTAAAGCGCTTGACGTAAAAAGCTGATTTTTGGAAAACGGATTGACTTTAGGGCGTAGAGGTTCGATAGGAAGGATTTTTCGAAACCCGAATTCTAAGGGGGTGAAATCACCCCTCAAATATTAGAATATTTTTCATTTAAAAACCGGTGAGTTTTTCGGAAAAACTCTTAAACACGTATATTTTATTTTGTTGTTTTACATATTTTAAGATTTTTTATAAATTTATACAGGGTGTTTCATAAAAAATGACCATTGAGTAGTCACGATTCTGCTTAAACTGCTTGACGTTTAAAGCTGATTTGTGGCAAACGGATTGATTGTGGGGTGTAGAGGTTCGATAAGGAGGGGTTTCTCGAATTTCAAATATCAAGAGGGCGAAAACGCCCCTCAAATATTACAATATTTGTTATTTAAAAAACGGAAAACGGTCTTTCGGAAAAAACGCTGGACACACATAATTTATTTTGTTTTTTTACATATTTGGAAATTTTTTAAAAAATCATACAGGGTGTTCCAAAAATGTTCAAATATTACCAAATTATATAATAATATCGCCATATTGTTTTTTCTCATGCTGACATAAATATGAGAAAATTTTATCCAGTTTGTATGTTAATGGAAATTCTTGCTTTGCTTTATCATCACCATTACAAATGATTAATTCGACGCGAACGAAGTCGCGGGTACACGCTAGTGTTGACATAAAATAACACATGAATCGACAAAAAAAATCATGAAGTTCGCTTTCCATTTACATTAATTTTATTTGCTCCAAATTACCATTTCCTTTCTTCGACATAAAACAGATCAACTCAAGGAAGCACCTCTTTAATCATATCAACTTTTAACAAGCTTTTTATATATTAGCGATAATAACGTGCAATTATGCAAATCTTATTAAGCGAATGCCTCTTTAAACGTGATTTAAGTAAAATTATCTAGGTTGACAGTTGGCTAAGTTCGATTATTAAGCTTGTAGCTTCCATGACATTCGCCAATAAACGTAAAAACCGTTAAAAGATTATTATATAATTTACGTAGAACGGTTCTGCCGTGGTAATATTAAAATGAAACATGTGGCATCGAATGTGCTCTATAATATTATGTATGTAGTACCGATTTTATTTAATTTTTTACTGTGTAGTTCAGTAAATGAAGATTGAAACCACGGCCTAATTCGTCTATCGGGACTTTTCACGCGGATTGTGTACCTTTTGGGAAGTAGTTTTAAGGAAAAAAATTGTAACACCGTGCATTGGCAAAAAATGGCCATTTTATGAAAAGCACTGTTCTTAAAATGTTGTATCCTATGTTATAGGGCTTGTTTCTCTCGACAATTTCCTGTCTCACAATGTACCGTTTGTGTCCGGGAAGAGTTCATAGTTTCATAGTTGTCGATTTTCGAAAGAAATCAGTACATGTATATTATTTCGTATATTTTTCATTTTATTGATTTTATGGAAAGCACTGTTCATTAAAATGTTGTATCCTATGTTATAGGGTTTGTTTCTCTCTACAATTTCCTGTCTTACAATGTACCGTTTGTGTCGGGGAAGGGTTCATAGTTTCATAGTTGTCGATTTTCGAAAGAAATCAGTACATGTATATTATTTCGAATATTTTTGATTCTATTGATTTTATGAAAAGCACTGTTCATTAAAATGTTGTATCCTATGGGCTTGTTCCTCTCTACAATTTCCTGTTTCACAATGTACCGTTTGTGTCCGGGAAGGGTTCGTAGTTTAGTTGTCGATTTTCGAAAGAAATCAGTACATGTATATTATTTCGTATATTTTTCATTTTATTCATTTTATGGAAAGCACTGTTCATTAAAATGTCGTATCCTATGTTATAGAGCTTGTTTCTCTCTAAAATTTCCTGTCTCACAATGTACCGTTTGTGTCCGGGAAGGGTTCATAGTTTCATAGTTGTCGATTTTCGAAAGAAATCAGTACATGTATATTATTTGGTATATTTTTGATTTTATTGATTTTATGGAAAAAACTGTTCATTAAAATGTTGTATCCTATGTTATAGGGCTTGTTTGTCTCTACAATTTCCTGTCTCACAATGTTCCGTTTGTGTCCGGGAAGGGTTCATAGTTTCATAGCTGTCGATTTTCGAAAGAAATCAGTAGGTACATGTATATTATTTGGTATATTTTTCATTTTATTGATTTTATGGAAAGAACTGTTCATTAAAATGTTGTATCCTATGTTATAGGGCTTGTTTGTCTCTACAATTTCCTGTCTCACAATGTACCGTTTGTGTCCGGGAAGGGTTCATAGTTTCATAGCTGTCGATTTTCGAAAGAAATCAGTAGGTACATGTATATTATTTGGTATATTTTTCATTTTATTGATTTTATGGAAAGAACTGTTCATTAAAATGTTGTATCCTATGTTATAGGGCTTGTTTGTCTCTACAATTTCCTGTCTCACAATTTACCGTTTCTGTCCGGGAAGAGTTCATAGTTTCATAGCTGTCGATTTTCGAAAGAAATCAGTAGGTACATGTATATTATTTGGTATATTTTTCATTTTATTGATTTTATGGAAAGAACTGTTCATTAAAATATTGTATCCTATATTATAGGGCTTGTTTGCCTCTACAATTTCCTGTCTCACAATGTACCGTTTGTGTCCGGGAAGGGTTCATAGTTTCATAGTTGTCGATTTTCGAAAGAAATCAGTACATGTATATTATTTGGTATATTTTTGATTTTATTGATTTTATGGAAAAAACTGTTCATTAAAATGTTGTATCCTATGTTATAGGGCTTGTTTGTCTCTACAATTTCCTGTCTCACAATGTACCGTTTGTGTCCGGGAAGGGTTCATAGTTTCATAGTTGTCGATTTTCGAAAGAAATCAGTACATGTATATTATTTGGTATATTTTTGATTTTATTGATTTTATGGAAAAAACTGTTCATTAAAATGTTGTATCCTATGTTATAGGGCTTGTTTGTCTCTACAATTTCCTGTCTCACAATGTACCGTTTGTGTCCGGGAAGGGTTCATAGTTTCATAGCTGTCGATTTTCGAAAGAAATCAGTAGGTACATGTATATTATTTGGTATATTTTTCATTTTATTGATTTTATGGAAAGAACTGTTCATTAAAATGTTGTATCCTATGTTATAGGGCTTGTTTGTCTCTACAATTTCCTGTCTCACAATGTACCGTTTGTGTCCGGGAAGGGTTCATAGTTTCATAGCTGTCGATTTTCGAAAGAAATCAGTAGGTACATGTATATTATTTGGTATATTTTTCATTTTATTGATTTTATGGAAAGAACTGTTCATTAAAATGTTGTATCCTATGTTATAGGGTTTGTTTCTCTCTACAATTTCCTGTCTTACAATGTACCGTTTGTGTCGGGGAAGGGTTCATAGTTTCATAGTTGTCGATTTTCGAAAGAAATCAGTACATGTATATTATTTCGTATATTTTTCATTTTATTGATTTTATGGAAAGCACTGTTCATTAAAATGTTGTATCCTATGTTATAGGGCTTGTTTCTCTCGACAATTTCCTGTCTCACAATGTACCGTTTGTGTCCGGGAAGAGTTCATAGTTTCATAGTTGTCGATTTTCGAAAGAAATCAGTACATGTATATTATTTCGTATATTTTTCATTTTATTGATTTTATGGAAAGCACTGTTCATTAAAATGTTGTATCCTATGTTATAGGGTTTGTTTCTCTCTACAATTTCCTGTCTTACAATGTACCGTTTGTGTCGGGGAAGGGTTCATAGTTTCATAGTTGTCGATTTTCGAAAGAAATCAGTATATGTATATTATTTCGAATATTTTTGATTCTATTGATTTTATGAAAAGCACTGTTCATTAAAATGTTGTATCCTATGGACTTGTTCATCTCTACAATTTCCTGTTTCACAATGTACCGTTTGTGTCCGGAAAGGGTTCGTAGTTTATTTGTCGATTTTCGAAAGAAATTAGTACATGTATATTATTTCGTATATTTTTCATTTTATTCATTTTATGGAAAGCACTGTTCATTAAAATGTTGTATCCTATGTTATAGGGCTTGTTTCTCTCTACAATTTCCTGTCTCACAATGTACCGTTTGTGTCCGGGAAGGGTTCATAGTTTCATAGCTGTCGATTTTCGAAAGAAATCAGTAGGTTTATGTATATTATTTCGTATATTTTTCATTTTATTGATTTTATGGAAAGCACTGTTCATTAAAATGTTGTATCCTATGTTATAGGGTTTGTTTCTCTCTACAATTTCCTGTCTTACAATGTACCGTTTGTGTCGGGGAAGGGTTCATAGTTTCATAGTTGTCGATTTTCGAAAGAAATCAGTATATGTATATTATTTCGAATATTTTTGATTTTATTGATTTTATGAAAAGCACTGTTCATTAAAATGTTGTATACTATGGACTTGTTCATCTCTACAATTTCCTGTTTCACAATGTACCGTTTGTGTCCGGGAAGGGTTCGTAGTTTATTTGTCGATTTTCGAAAGAAATCAGTACATGTATATTATTTCGTATATTTTTCATTTTATTCATTTCATTCATTTCATGGAAAGCACTGTTCATTAAAATGTTGTATCCTATGTTATAGGGCTTGTTTGTCTCTACAATTTCCTGTCTCACAATGTACCGTTTGTGTCCGGGAAGGGTTCATAGTTTCATAGCTGTCGATTTTCGAAAGAAATCAGTAGGTACATGTATATTATTTGGTATATTTTTCATTTTATTGATTTTATGGAAAGAACTGTTCATTAAAATGTTGTATCCTATGTTATATGGCTTGTTTGTCTCTACAATTTCCTGTCTCACAATGTACCGTTTGTGTCCGGGAAGTGTTCATAGTTTCATAGCTGTCGATTTTCGAAAGAAATCAGTAGGTACATGTATATTATTTGGTATATTTTTCATTTTATTGATTTTATGGAAAGAACTGTTCATTAAAATGTTGTATCCTCTGTTATAGAGCTTGTTTGTCTCTACAATTTCCTGTCTCACAATGTACCGTTTGTGTCCGGGAAGGGTTCATAGTTTCGTAGCTGTCGATTTTCGAAAGAAATCAGTACATGTATATTACTTCGTATATTTTTCATTTTATTGATTTTATGGGAAGCACTGTTCATTAAGTTCATGACCCAAATGGCCCAAAAATCAGTTTTCAATATCTATATTGCCGGAAAATCTGATTTTTGACACTTTAGACCGTTTTACGCGTTTTCTCGGGACTTTACGAAAAAAAGTGTCAGAACTTTTTTTTAGACAATGACCTAAGCTTAATTTTTTTAAGAAAAAATTTCTAAATTTCATATTTTGGCAGATATTTGCGAAAAACTGATTTTTAGGCCATTTGGGGCCATTTTTGTGTTACACTTTTAGTGTTACAATTTTTTTCCCTAAAACTACCCCTCAAAAGGTACACAATCCGCCTAAAAAATCAAGGTCGGCGAATCGGGTCTTTTTGTGTCTTTATTTAGAAAAAATAATACAATAAAAAAATATATGGGATAAATAGTAATAATTTACAGAGATATTAAACTGTTGTCTCAAAAATTGTAAAATAAAAGAGTACCTACTGGAATATATGCCAGTTTTAAAAATTTCGCGAAATGACAGTAACAGCAGTTTTGCATAATAATGCCGGGTCCAGACCAAGCAGACAAAACAACGACAAGACAGAAACATTCAAGTTTTACGACAGAATTGCGACAAATCCAATACATTTCTGCGACATTTTTGTCTCATTTTTGTTTTGTTTCAAAATTCGGAGACTTTTCAATGTCCCGTCTCGAGTCGATAAAGATCAAAGTGTCTATGTTTTGTTCGTATATTTTACGACAAGTTGTCGGTGCAGTGTGGATGACGTGCTGCCAACAGGAGGAGACCAGTGAAAAATCAAACATGGTTTATAAAACTCATTCGCAACAACTAAACTTTTGACTTTGTTGTACTTTTGTCCTTGCGGTGTGGACAATTTGTCTCAAGTTTGTCTTGTTTTTGTCTCAAAATCGTGTTTATTTTTTGTCGCCTTGGTCTGGACCCGGCATAAGGCTTGTCTCGGCATTATTAGTCTGAGGAGTTGAATATCAATTTAACTAAAGGTATAGTCTATAAAATGAATAACTTTGAATTTTGACCGTTATTTTTTACCAACATGTCAAATATAAAATCCCTCTGTCAAAAAAGTTACTGATATTCTTTAAATTGAGTGCATGAACGAATCAGATAGGTAACTCTTTTTACTTTCATGAAATAGAAAAGGAAAATAATACAACAAGTGACAGTTCTTCCTCTTCTTGCAAAAATCAACACGAAATGTCATAATTGACAAAAGTAAAATGTCATCAGCTTTTGACACTTCTAAATATTAGACCAATGCCGTCTCTAATAGAACAGCCACGGAGCGAGATTTATGACGTCGCGCTAGTTAGATACTACGGATTAATAAATATGTTGTAGAATACATGGAAAACATAATTATTCCTCGTATTTTTGGTTTGTATTTTAAAAATGATATAGTTTACATGAAATATACATAATATACAGTTAATAAATACAATATAATATACTTAGATTAAGAAGATAATATATACCTATTTATAGTAATAAATACTTTGGCAAATAAACTATGAACCATACAAATGCAGCAAAATGTTTTACAATATACAAATAATGTGGTACATAAGATAATGCGTAACATGTAAAATATATTTTAAATTTTGGGGTTTGAAAATCGATCTAATTTAACAAAAAACATTCAATATCTACTAATAGTGATGTATTATTATTTGCATTCACAACATTTATTTATATATTATAATGTTTACTGCAATTAATAAACTAATATAAACTTGTCAAAAGATGACTACATATTTTTTTAAATTATTATTCTTAACACAAAAACTTTCTACACTGACTATGGAGTACGATTTCAGCCATATTTTAAAACATTTGCTGCATTTGTATGGTTCATAGTTTATTTGCCAAAGTATTTATTACTATAAATAGGTATATATATTGTATTTATTAACTCTATATTATGTATATTTCATGTAAACTATTTCATTTTTAAAATATACAAACCAATAATACGAGGAATAATTATGTTTTCCATGTATTCTACAACATATTTATTAATCCGTAGTATCTAACTAGCGTGACCTCATAAATCTCGCTCTGAGGCTGTTCTATTAGAGACGGCATTGCGTCAGCATGGCCGCAAGTTGCTAACCTAATAAAATTAACACTAGAAAAGCCCGCGGGAACTCTCAAATTCAAAGTTATTCGTTTTACGGACTATATCATCGTTTTTTTTTACGGATTACTAAAGTTACGGAATTATCAATAAAGCTATGTTTTTGTGGTTTTCCTACGCATTCCATTTGATCCGTTAAAAATCCGATGCCTACGCTTTAACCATTCTTTTTAATAGATGAAAGATCATCGATAATTGCTTTTTGTTAGGCTGCCTCGATGGTTTGTGACTGAACAGAGGTTGATGGACGCCCGGAGAGTACCTTGACTTCCATCAACTCAGTTTTTTGTTCTAGGTACCAAGAGTTCAAGACTACGATGTTTTCAATGAGGTGCTAAAAAGAAAGGTTTTGTCTATATACCTTTCTGGCTGATTCATTTCTTAAGAAAGCCAAGATATTAATATCTAAGCTGCATAAACAGTATGTCCCCGGATTGTCTTTGCAAGAAGAAAAACTTTATTATAAACCTTTTGAGAAGAAACTAATGAAGAAGAACAGCCAAAGCATATTTTGAATATTAATACTAAATTAAAAGCGTGGATTTGTCGTATTTTTGTACCTACAAAATTAAAAACTTTAATAAAAAAAAGAAAAAAAAACTTTTTTCCATAGCAACTCTTAAAATTGCCTTATATCTATACTCTGTTTTTTTTCTCAGGTAAGATTTCGACAGACGACGACAGAAGAAAAGCAGATGACGTCCCATACCAATCTATTTATTTTACTACAAAAAGTTTCTAATAATTTTTAAGTTATCTATGGATGGGTTTAAATATAAATCCGTCATGCGTCGTGTCTTGTTTTTTTAACCAGTTTTATTGGTTTATTTAAAAAATGACAGATCATATTTCAATTTTATTGGTTTGACGGAACGATGAACGACAAACGGACGCCGATGCGTATGAACTCGCCTTTAGATTTTTGACGTTTGTCAAAGTCTTGCCAAAGACTTATGACGCTTGTCAAAGTCTTGCCAAATTATAGGTTATAATTTTGTGTCAACTTTTGTTAAATACCCTGCGTTTTGGAAGATGATGCATTTTGATTCGTATTATTACGTGTGTTTTGTGTCTTTTGAAGTCAAGTGGAGGAAAAATCGAGTGAAAATTAACTGTAGACCCAGAGCACAGTTTATGGTTAATACTCGCTGCCCAGGCAGAAAGTCTTATACACCAATGAAGTTGCCATCGATAAAGTTTGTATACCATTTCGTCGTAGATAGTGCATCTCGTATATGGTAGAAGGATCAAACTAAACACATACTAAAAACTGGAGTAGCTGTAAAATATCGACATCACACGATAGGTAAATAATGGATTTTAGTACTGCAGAAAAATAATGTCAAAAGGTACTGGTTTAAAAAAATTAAGATTAAAGTTAATTAATCAACCTTTAAGGTATAAAATTTGGTAGGTGTTATTATTAATAAAATAGTTTGTTTTATTTACCTATGTTGTTTTATTTATTCCTGTGGAATATTACAAATTTGTATTTGTACATAAGTTATATTGATAAATATAATCACAAATGCGGGTAGTTTCATAAAGCTTGAAAGTAAATAATAGTTCTTTTTTATATTTTTTTGATATGTAGTGTGTTGTTCTTGTTTGTTTTGTATTAACACATACCGTTTTTATTAAATAAAATAACTCGATTACATTTTTTCAGTTTTATACAGTTTTTTTTCACAATATTTTGAAGTAATCACTTGTGATCTTGTCCACATCTTGTCAATCAAATTTTAAATATATCCTGCTATGCGTTTCAGTTGTACCAACTTATTTCTTTGTAAAATAAAATAAACTACTTTGAAATTAAAATGACAGACACATCTATCACTGTCAAGGATCTTCTCGTTGGACAGACTATATCAAAAATAGTAGATAAAATAGTACTTTAACCGTAAGGCTAGATTAAATGATACTTTAACAGCGAGGATAGGTTAAAAACTTTATTTCTTCTCGCACGTTTTTTAATTGCTTCCATTTTTGAATTTTTTTTTATTCCTTTTCGTAAGTTATTCGGGATTTAAATGGAAGTAGTTTTCATATGGCGTTTGTCGCCTCAGTCTGAATATCTGCTGGTAATTTACTTATTTCGTTTTGAGCCATTTTTGGCTCCAATTCAATCGGCAATTGACACTAAAGAGAATTACAAAATATTGACTCAAAACTGACAACTAAAGAGACAGCTTTATTAATTTATCAAATTACATAGAAACCAACGCCAACTCAGCACAATAATTTTTCTATTCGTAATAAAATTACTTGAAATAATGATTTCTGAATAGTTTTTAAAACTCATTATGGAAAAATATATTGTTTTATACACGACGATAAAATTGCATTATCGTGATATATATATAAATAAAATACCATTTTATCGTCTTGTATAAAAAATAACTATTATTATATTGGTAAAATATTAATTGCAGTTACTTATTACATCCCCTTGTATTGTATTGACGGCACGCTACGCCACTGCAATTAGGTGCCTCATAAATGCTCAATTTTTGTTTACGAATTCAGCTTTAATTATGTACTAATGATACTACCTATCGGTGCTAAGCAATTTGTATTTTAATTAGACCGTTTGTAAAGTTTTATTTAAATTATTCCTAATAAAACAATTTTATATATTCAGAGAAATCATTCGATTAATTTTAAGTAAATCAGATATTTATCAAGGCGAAAAAGTTTCAGTTTCTTTCATTAATTACAGCTTAGAATCAAAATAGAAATTTGCTATAAATAATGTTTCTTGCACACAGGCATCAGATTTCGCTTCATTTGCATTTCGAAGCACATTTAAAAAAGAAGATTTGTGATATAAACATAGATACAGATTAGAAAATATTTTAATTTCACTATCTTTACGAAAGATTTAGGATAAAATGAATATATCTGAAACTATAAGATTTGGCAACATTCATGGAACACGGAACACAAAATAAATTTTTTTCAAACGTCACAAAAGTATTAATTTTTGCGACGCGATTGACAATATAAAATAGTTAATTTTATATCTAGAGCGCGAAGTGCTACTTTGGTGATTGATACTTGAATTTTTTAACGAGGCGTAGCCGAGTTGAAAAATTTGTCAAGATCACCAAAGGAGTTCGCGCACGAGTTGCAAAAACATTTTTTCTACAAATACCGGGATCAAGTACCTCTACATCAAAATTGGATAATCTCTCAAGTTCAAAAACCCCCATATCTCAAGCAAAATCAGAACTATCTAGTTTGGGATTAAATATTGGTTCGTTTACAGGTTATACTATTAATGTTAATATTGTAAATAATAACTAGAATATGCATCAATGTTAAGTTTGATATTTGTTTATTTTTGAATATTTCCAAATAAATATTTAGTTATGATTTAGTTCTTCATTTTCCAAAAATCAAAATTCCGTAATCCCATACAATTTACATGCAGTCAGTGTGCGAAATAACATTACTTCGCGCACCGTGTCATGGTAACGTAAGAAATAGTATAGTCTGTAAAACGAATAACTTTGAATTTGACAGTTCCCGCGGGCTTTTCTAGTGTTAATTTTATTAGATTAGCAACTTGCGGCCATGCTGACGCAATGCCGTCTCTAATAGAACAGCCTCGGAGTGAGGTTTATGACGTCACGCTAGTTAGATACTACGGATTAATAAATATGTTGTAGAATACATGGAAAACATAATTATTCCTCGTATTTGTGGTTTGTATTTTAGAAATGATATAGTTTACATGAAATATACATAATATGCAGTTAATAAATACAATATATATACATACCTATTTCTAGTAATAAATACTTTGGCAGATAAAACTATGAACCATACAAATGCAGCAAATGTTTTACAATATGACTGAAATCGTACTCCATAGTCAATGTAGATAGTTTTTGTGTTAAGAATAATAATTTAAAAAAATATATGGTCATCTTTTGACAAGTTTATATTAGTTTATTAATTGCAGTAAACATTATAATATATAAAGAAATTTTGTGAATGCAAATAATAATACATCACTATTATTAGATATTGAATGTTTTTTGTTAAATTAGATCGATTTTCAAACCTCAAAATTTAAAATATATTTTACATTTTACCCATTATCTTATGTACCACCTATTCATTATTTGTATATTGTAAAACATTTGCTGCATTTGTATGGTTCATAGTTTATTTGCCAAAGTATTTATTACTATAAATAGGTATATATTATATTTTATTAACTCTATATTATGTATATTTCATGTAAACTATATCATTTTTAAAATACAAACCAAAAATACGAGGAATAATTATGTTTTCCATGTATTCTACAGCATATTTATTAATCCGTAGTATCTAACTAGCGTGACGTCATAAATCTCGGTCCGTGGCTGTTCTATTAGAGACGGCATTGGTCTAATATTTAGAAATGTCAAAAGCTGATGACATTTTACTTTTGTTAATTATGACATTTCGTGTTGATTTTTGTAAGAAGAGGAAGAACAGTCACTTGTTTTATTATTTTCCTTTTCTATTTCACGAAAGTAAAAAGAGTTACCTATCTGATTCGTTCAGGAACTCAATTTAAAGAATATCAGTAACTTTTTTGACAGAGGGATTTTATATTTGCCATGTTGGTAAAAAATAACGGTCAAAATTCAAAGTTATTCATTTTATAGACTATATATTGTGCAACTAGTGCGAAAAGTTGTCGAAAAGCGAGTGCGCTCATTAGCTCGAGTGGGCAATCGACAACGCATGAGTTCGAGTTGCACATACTATTTTTTATTACGTTGCTTTTTAGTATGTGTCTTTTGTTATATTTCATCATGTATCTAATTCAGCAAAAAATAATTTCAAAATCTCGTGACAAGAAAAACAACTTTTGGAACACCCCATAGTTGAATGCAAAAGATGGCATCATAGACAAACAAATAAAAAGAGACTGACAAATCCCATGGTAAAGAGTGGGACCGAGTTCCCGTAGCGCAACTCAGAATAACAATTTTGAAATCAATTAGCAGGACTATGGTAGGACGTACGCCTTTATTGCTATCTTTCTTTATTATGTGTGCTTTATATGAAAATGAAAGAGATAGGTATAAAACGTATCGTAAGACATTATCGCACATTCTGGCTGGCGGAAAATTTAAATTAGCCATTATTATTAGCATTCTTTCATTCTGAAACTGAAAATTTTCACTTAAACTGATTTATTCCCTATACTACGTAAAGGGAACGTGATGTAGGAAATAAATCAGTTTAAGTAAAAATTTGCAGTTTCTTTCAGAACGAAAGAATACTACTATTATAAGGGAAATTATAAAAAAAGCAAAAATTGTACTGTTTTATAAACATTTATTTATACATAAAAATAAATAAACTTTTTATAATATAATAACAAAAAATAACAGTGTTTATTCCACCCACCAATCAATTTTAAATGCAGAAGAACTGACTGTTGCAGGAAACGCTCTGCCAATTTTTTTAAAGGGCATTAAAAATCCCATTTTCGAAAAAAACTGCCAATTGCAATAACAAAGTGAACATCCAAGCAAAGAAGACTGTACGAGAATCATGATGGTTAACCATTTTCAAGTCCAGTTTTAATCCTAAAACAAAAGTAAAATAGGTATGTTAATAAAGTTTCTGGTTACTATAAACCAGCTATAAACTACCTACCCAAAAAATGAAAAAAATTAATTGTATTAATTTGTTGTGTTAAGAGAGGTTCGAAATATTTTTGACACTACTACTTCTACTTTTATCTTAATAAGATGATAAATATAACTACTTATTTTTATTTTACCGGGTGTCTTTAACATATCTATCAGAGAAAGGGGACAACCAATACATATAGAAAATAGATGATACTGGCTCCTGCAGCAAATAAAATAACAAATAGTATAACCTAAAATTATAAGTAACAAGATATAAATACCTATATGGAACAAAGGAATTTGTTCCCTATCCATATTCATAAGCCAATAAAATGGAGCGTTTAGAAAAAAAGGTAAATCACCAAAAGAAAAATTAACAAACATGACAACTGGTCATGATGTTGTCATCTTGGTTGTCATGATGACGAAAACTAAAGGCGATTGTTCTAATTTCTATTTAGAAATTACGTTTTATATGGCTGCTTCTTTCTCTCGTGTTATATTAGAATGAGATAGTGGGCCCAATAGACGCAATGCGCAGATCAACATAAATAGAACGAAATTTTGCGTTCTGAGTTGCGCTACGGGAGCGTTGTCCCTCTCTTTGCCATTTAATTTGCCAGTCTCTTTTTATTTGTTTGTCTATGGATGGCATTCAAAACTTCAAATTTTTAAATCGAATTTTAGAGTAGAAAATGAAGGAATTTTAACGTTGCTTCTTCATAATGGTGTTTAATAATTTGTTTTTATGATAAAATATAATAAAAAAGACATATTAAAAAGCAACGTAATAAAATAAACAAAAAATAAAAAAAATATTTAAATGTCAACCTCACTTCTTTAATATTGACATTTCGAGACTGTCTTTTTTGCTTGTCAATTTGCGTGTGCCAATGAAAATTTGGGTGCGAGAAGTTTACTTGTCGCACTCATATCGATATTAAATTTGCTCAAAACTAGTGTGGTAATTGTGAAGTGGGCAATTAGCGTCTTTTCGACTACAAAAGAATGCGAAAAGATACTACTTTCCCCGCATGAGTAATAAAAATGAAAAAAAGTGTCACTTCGCACATTGCTATCAATTCGCGAACCTTGTCATTTTTTGACCTTTGTAGAAAAAAGTCATTTTAATGCTTAGGCATAAAAGTAAAGCACTTTTACGCCCTTTGAATAAGAAGACTAAGGAAGGAGCATAATGCTATCCATGTATGCATGGTGGGCGGAAAAGGCACCATAAAAGCTCTCTAGGGTGGGGATCCTTGACAGTTCTGTTTGACGATTCATTTGACACATTTGAATTTGATTTGAAATTTTGTGGATTTGTCAGTCTTTATGGAGCTTATTTTATGTTATTTATTATTTATTCTACTACTAATAGTTGTATAAAGGTAGTAAATCTAGATGGAAATTGTGGCAGAACTTAAATTAACAGTGACACTATCGCGATTTATCGAAAAAGACTCTAAAATAGTTGGTTGTGTAGCGTGCGGTAGATCTCGGCAAAAATTGAGTGAAATAATGGAACAACTTTTCGCTAGTAAGTGACTATATAATATACATACGTGTAGTAAACCGATCATTTATGAAATTCACTTAAATTAACTAAATTATATATTTTTCTTGCATTTTAGCTTTTATTTATTACTTGTCAAAGATTAGATGTCAAAGACGACATTAGATGTAATTTGACTTTTGTTAATAAATACTTATTATAACTTATCTATTTTTATTAGAATTATATATTTTTATAACAATTTTAATAACTACCAACATTTATTCACAACGTAAAATAAAACAACAAATTATTGAGTCTACCCCACGTCTACCCTACATCATAGTTTTACATTTTTTAAATAAAATTAGAACGACACTGACAAACCGGAATTTAAGTCGGCCATATTTGAGGCCCATCGCGGTGTACCTAAGATTTTTGATATGCTCCTTCCTTAGTCTTCTTATTCAAAGTTTACGCCTAAGCATAAAAGTACAAAAATATATTACTACACTGACATAAAGTGTCAAATTCAACGAGCGTAACCATAGTTCCTCGATATACATATAATTACATACAAGGTATGGCTTTTAAACCTTTTTATATTATTCGGAACGTTTGAAATTGTTTAAAAACTTATTTGTGATGTTTGAAAAAAAAATAGCCTGTTCTGTTCGGAGTCAAAATGATTTTTTGTGCCTCGACTGTAGTCAAACGCACAGCCTCGCCGCGAAAAGTGTCATTTTTACTCGTAATAAAACAATATACTGTTTTTAGCAATGTATAATTATAACTTTAAAGTGAAATAGTCTAGGTTCAGTCTGCAAGTCTAGCAACTTAGAGACTGAATCCTCCATATAGCTTTCTGTCATTGGCCTGTCATTGTCTAGTATATGGTCTAGTAAAAGGATCGCACATTTTCCAGACTGTTGCGCAGACAAAAAATGTGTTCTGTCGTTTCTTTTTCAGATTGACAGAACCAGCACACGGCTTTGTCCGTCAATCCCATTAGCTTATGCCTATTTAGCTTACAATGCCCTGTTAGTAGACCCACTAAAGCTTTGACTGTCTTTCTGTCTTTGCTTATAAGGTCTACCGTAAATTTTGGTAAATGCTTTCACCTTGTTCTCAAATGTTCAAGTCATCCACCATTTAGTGGCCATTCTCGTGACTGCTTAACTATCAAGTGTACTAAAATGTCTCTGTTTTATTTTTAATTCATTTCAGACCGTCTTGTTCACGGTTTTTAGAGAATTATTTTCCCATGACGTTCGATAATAAATAGTTGGCGTTGGGATAACTTATTCTGTCGCATCCAAATTGCCTGATTACGTTTTTGAGGTCGCCAACAATCACGAACCGTTCACCAATTTATTTAAAAAAGTTTTAGGTGTCTGTGTATATCTTATTATTTATAGGCGATATAAATAATAAATACCTACATACAGAGTCTCCCAATATTCCGTGGACATAGAACTACTACGTATTTATGGAATCAAAAAAAAATCTCATTCAAATCGGAATAACAATTCTTAAAATATCCGAAAAAATGTGTTTATTTTTTTAAAGTTTGATGCCCTCTAGCGGACAAATGAAACACTTTTGTATAGAGGTAAATCAGAGAATAGGTACATTAAAGAAATGCTAACTTCATGTTAAAAAATGGAAACAGACGCCACCTGGTGCAGCCTGGCAGTACTAGCTAAATTGAGGGGAATTGGAGGGGCGGGGCTTAAAAGAGGGGAAATTTTTTAAAAAATATTTTTATAAGTATCACTGATTTACTGTTTAAAGTTAATAAACATATTTTATTACTTTAATATAATTTAAAGTATTAAAAAATATGTCTATTAACTTTACACAGCAAAGCAATGATATTATTAAAGACTTATTATTTTCAGAGAAAATTTATAGTAAATAAATTACACATTTAGTAAACAATATCATTTATTTTTTAGAGCTGGGATTTATATTATAATAATATTGAAATATATGTATTTTTTTAACAATGAAAAAGAATATCCGGGAACCTGAAAAAGAAAGATGGTCAATTAATGACTTAAATTAGTTAAAAATACATTTTGCAAATAACTAGTGAATTGGAAAGATAAACATCTATTAAAAATACATTTTAGTAGTATGTTATCAGTGATAATACATAAGTATATAATAGGTAAATAATAAGGCACTATGATACAACTACCTAGTAGTTGTATCATAATAACTCACTAATATCACAAAAAATATGTGCAAATTTAAATTCCTTTAATGATCTAATCAAACACTATCTAGCCTCAATGCATGCCATTCCAAAGGCAAAAAAAACTATTATACCAAATAAATATAAGGTTAATAAAACATAAACCAAGCCAACGTGCATAAACAACCAAAAAATGCATCAAAAAATACTTTTATCAGATCATACCCTTGGATATATTATGTATTTTATATATCGCACATCCTGTTCAAAAGTTTACTAACTAAAATAGAGAATATAGAGAACATTGTCAACAGAAGTAAAAGAAAATTTAAGTTAAGGCAATATGCTCCTTTTTGCATATTAATAGCCAAATAATATAATGTTGATTTAATAAAATTTTACTGGCATCCTTCTGAGGTATAAATCAGATTAAAAGGATATTGTTTTTGTAATAATTGTTTCTTTTTGTTAACATTTTTTGAAGACAATACAGTTTTGAACGGGCTGTGCGATATAAACAAGGATCTTACTATTATTTGAGGTTAGAAAGTATTTAAATAACATAAAACATAATCAAAATCATTTTTCATCATAAATTATAGAGGTACTTACGTGTTTTGATATTATTTTCAGGAAATAATACGTTTAGTTAAACAGGTACGCTGCCAGGCAAGTTCTATCGGCGGGTCTTTGCAAAAGTTGAAATCTAAAAATACAAAACTACGTTTACATCTTAGTTGTATTTACGAATAAAGTATTTGTGTGTAATTTCTGACTTACCAGTTAATTGAATAATCGCATTAAATACATCCAAATGGTAATTTAATATTGTAAAAAGCAAAATTGTTTTAAATCACTTGCCAGGACAGCCGGCCAGCTTCTTTGTTGACAAAATGGCCGCGGTATCATGATTTAAGCAATGTGAGTGACAAAGAAAGCCAATGCCTGGCAAATGTTGCTTTCTTTGTCGTTTATCCTGGCACGTTTAAATTTGACTGTTGCCTATTTTCCCATACAAGTGACACCCCCGTGAGGTAAATTATGCCCAACGAACTGATTTTGATTCCAAAAACACGTAGTAGTTCTATTTCCACGGAATATTGGGACACCCTCTATAGACAGACTAGGTATATTTAATAATCGCAAATCAAATGAAGCGGGACTCGAAGAACAATATTGGTTTAAATGAAGATTTTAAACCAATAGAGAATTAGTTTAACCAAGGAAATTTACCTAGTACTTGTGTTAAATGATTTAAATAATTATTTATCTTTAAATAACACTTTATAGAACGATGCAAGCTAGATTATTGTTTATATACAGGGTGGTCCGAACTGTATTCCGATAACTTCGGCAGATAAAATTCTACAGATAAAAATAAGAAAACAAGTTCCTATAAGTGTATGTGTCTTAAAATGTTTAGTTTCGGAGACACAGGGTGTAGAAGTTTCATTTTTATTTCTATTTTTTCCAAATAATGTATGAAGTAGCGTGAATATTTCGATCAAAATTGGTGTCTTGGAGTTTTTTAACATGAGAAATTTGATTTTGATGTCAATATGACTCCTACTTGAAGAGGGCGCCACCTAGATATTTTTTAACTGATTTGAAGAGTAATAACTTTTCGTCCGTATCTGTATAAAACTACTGAGTAAAAAATATACATATACTGTTTGACCAGCGGATCTGAAGCTACGGAAGGAATGCGAGAAAAAAAATCGACATTGCCACGTTTATCTATAAAATTGCAAAATTGCCAGACATGAACTATAAATTTAATATATTTTTATTATATATAATGTGTTTAGCATATATTCTGACGTATATTACTAAGGAATTTTAACGTAGTTCATATTGTTCGATATGTTTTATTTAATCACTTATTTCTTTCATTCTGTATAATCTGCTTATTATGAAAGTTGAAGATTTTTCAACGATATCATTGGCAAACCGGCATCGCCGCGCATGGCCGCCTATTCATCGAACATGATTGGCGAGAGTACGTCACAGGATTTGTTACCACCCGGTTGCCATGGCTTTTACGCCTTTCCTATTCGCTTGCTTTATCCCCAACTTCACGGTCTCTTCTGAAAAGAGTAGGAATATTGAATACTATTGAAATATCCAGTGGCGGTGTCATTTTTTTGATCATTATTACTTTATTTCATTATTTTATACCGGTTATCCTAAACTTTATTCCTATATTTTTCGTATATTTGATAGTTAAGTTGTGTTTTATTGTTTTGTTATCTTGTTATAATGTTTTTCGTTCGTAGTTTTAATTATTAATATCAAGTTTGATCGTATATTTGTGTTTTAAAATGAATAAATTTGTTAAGGGTAAGACGCTACATAGTCAGACAAGAGAAATAAAATGAAAAGCACACATTTTACCTAAATATTTTAGCTAAACTAAAATAAATATAAATAAACGTGGATGAAATCTCATTTGGTTTATTTCCTTGTGTTCATAATAGGGTTTGCGACGAAGAAGCTACAGAGAGTTCGCTTAAGTTGCCGCTTAAACTTAAACTTGAGCGGATATTTCTTTATACCGGAGCTCGGAGTTAACGTATCGGCTATAAAAAAATTCACACAGAAGATAAAAAAAGGCTGGAAACTAACCCCGATAAAATGATATCCAGCCCTGGAAAGAAACGACCACGTGAGACTGCTGTTGAAACGCTCGACGACTTTTTCCAAGTGGTCAGGAATTTGATAAATAGATTTTATCTCGAATTCAAACTCGTCCCCACAATTAGAAAGCTCTTGCAAAAATTGCAGGAAGAATCGAATTTTCCTTTGGCAGGAAAACGCTAAGGGGGTTATTAAAATGAAATGAATTCTTTTGGCGTAAATGTCAAAATAACAGATAAATATTAATGGAGCGGCACATTAAATTGCAGAGAGAGATATAAATATATACGCGAAATTCGAAAATATAGCCAAGTATTATCTATTTGGATGAAACATATGGGTAGACAATGACCTAACCTTTAAAAACTGCTGGCGGAGGGATACCATATCTGGTGTAATAGGCAATATTGGATCTACTGGTAAGTAAAATTATGTTTTGTTTGCGCTTCCAAAGTTAACTATTTTCAAGATTTTTTTTTGCTGGAAATAGTTATATCTAAAATTATGTATTATAGAAAAAAATATAGTTAGTACAGATATATAAATAAATATACCTCAAGACTCAGTCTTGATCATCTGCTGATGGCAGACATGGTTAGCGAAACGTGCGTCCAGTGTAAAATTAAAAGTGTTTTGGTGTATTGCACTGATTTAGTGTTTTATTTTCCTGTGTAACACCAAAGGTTCCAACCCCCAGCTGTAATTATTTCTTCTATTATATTAACAACACAATAATAAGATGATTCAAAATATTTAAGGGAGCTTTAATAAAAGCTTTTAGTGTTTATCTGCTAACTCAACAGTAACGATTCAAACAGCATAAAGTTTTTTGAAAAAAATTATTAATCTGAGTATTATATTTATGATGCACATTATTTTCATAAAACACCGTACGCCCATGCCTATTTTATGAATGAAATTGGGCGTGTTCTGTTTACAACTGCGTTCCCCTGCCGATACCCCGTAGCTACAGATCCGTTGGTCACACTATACAATGTTTTTTATGTAAAAAAGATCTCTTGGTCAAAATCGCTACGAGTAATGGTTCTCGAGATATCTGAAATCAAAATTATCAATACCTGTCATCATTGACATAAATGAAACATGTTGACTGATAGTTATTAGACTGAAATCATAAATTTCAAATGTTTTTCTTCAAAAGTTCAACAGAAACTGTTTTATCATGATTTTTTCGCAGAAAAATGTATGATTAACTGCTGCTCAACGTGTTTATTTTTTGTCAATAATGACATGTATTGACTATTTCCATTCTAAATATCTTGAGAACGGTTGCTCGTAGCGATTTTAACCAAGATACATTTTTTACGTAAAAAAACACGGAAATGTATATTTTTTCACTAAATAGTTTTATACAGGTACGGACCAAAAGTTATGACTCTTCAAAACAGCTAAACCACATGTAGGTGGCGCCCTCTACAAGTAGGAGTCATATTGACATTAAAATCAAATCTCTCATGTCAAAAAACTCCCAGACACCAATTTTCATCCAAATATTCACGTTACTTTATACATTATTTGGAAAAAATAGAAATAAAAATGAAACTTCTACACCTTGTATCTCCGAAACTAAGCATTTTAGGATATACATTTATATGTACTTTTTTACTTATTTTTATCTGCAGAATATACTGCCGAAGTTTCCGGAATACAGTTCGGACCACCCTGTATATTTTTTATTAAAAAAACATTTTATATATTTGGCTAAACCAACAATTTTTTATATTTGAATTAAATTACATTTTTTGACTAATGAAATTATGAAAATTAGACAAAATAATTAGGTATTAAAAAATGGCAAGTTATAATTAATTTCTAATAAAAAGTTTAAAATAAAAATCGTATTTATCTTTAATTAAGTACCTAGTAATTTTAAATTAAATCTTAATTATACGAATGTTTAGTTGAATTTCCCGGTGTATTATCTTTAAATACTATCTGTTTATCTTTTAATTAGCTTATTATACGCTGTATTTATATTATGTATGTTTATATTTATATAACTGTAAAACAATAATTAAATTTTCTTTCAACCCAAGTCGGATATAACAAATAGATGCCTGTAAGCTTCAAGGCGTCTTGCATTTCAAACTGTTAAGACGCTCAAGCGGAAAAGCAAACGAACGATGAGACAAGAAACCTCCCAAGCCTAATATAAAGTCTATTTGTTCACGTCAGTGTACAGAGTATTCATTTAACGCGCACCATAGAGTTGTATATGTTAAAATTTTTAAAGCATTATTAAGTTAAAACAGGTTGCTACCGAAAATACCATAAGTATGCAAATTTACAAACAACTTAACAATTACAAATCAAGAATTAAAAATGTACCTAATTGAAGTATTTTAAGCAATAAGAACAGTTATTAAAGACTGTACTTATTGATCAAAACTGTAGTTACTGAGATTAATAATGTTTTAAAGAAAGACATTGTTTTAAAATTACCACCATCAAATTTGCAAGATGGTACTTATACCTAGGATTGCTGAGATGTTTGCTCTTTCAATAGATTTTGAGTGAGATTTAATTCGTTAATTGGTAGATCTGTATTTTTTTGTTTCGCCCTTTAAGTGACTATATTAATATTTTAGTGCCCAAGCAGCATTTGGACGTCGCGTCGGGACAACGATGTGTCACGCGACCAAAGGTCGAGGCGCAACGTCGGCACAACCTCGTGCCAACCCTAGTCTGCACTAGTTTGGAGAATAATTTTTGGGTCGAAACGACGTTGGATACCTACGTTGGCTAGCAGCCTAATTTAGTAAAAACTGCAACGTTGTTTAAAATCCTAATTCACAGAAATACAAAACTATAATAATATGGCATCTAAGTCGCGTTTTATCCTAAATTGGAATAATTATAGTAAAAATATTATTTTTATGATTTAGTTAGAGACATATCCCAGATGGCAGTAAAGGAAAACAAAACAAAAGTATTTAAGTGTGGAGGATGTTTGAAGATCATAATTAGTGAAACACTTTAACCAACTCTGTAACTCGTTACCCAAGACAAAAAAGTTAAACGCAAACAACTTTATTGATACATGTATTGTTTCTACTTTGAAAAATACTAATTAGCCTTAAAATTAAAGAAGTTTTAAAAAATTTCTTGAATTTTTTTTAGTAAAATGAGAATAATCTCTAAATGAGAATCTAGTTCTCATTTTTAGTAAAATGAGAACTAGATTCCTATCAGCCCATAGAACAGGCAGGCTTTCGAAAAGGTTTTAGTACCATCGATCATCTACAAACAATTAAAACAGTCATTGAAAAAACAACAGAATCCAATATACCTCTACATTTGGCCTTTGTAGACTACCAAAAAGCCTTTGACAGCATCGAAACCTGGTCATTTCTAGCTGCAATCGAGGACGCGAGAATTGATTCCAGATATTATTCCATTATTAAAAATATCTATGATAGTGCAACCTTCCAAGTTAAATTAGATGATGACCTCAAATCAGAAAAAATACCACTCGGCAAGGGCGTGAGGCAAGGAGATACCATCTCTCCCAAGTTATTTACACTGGCACTGGAAAATGTCTTCAAGAAATTAGAATGGGAAAATAGAGGTCTAAACATCGATGGGGTACACCTTAGCCATCTGAGGTTCGCAGACGATATTGTCTTGCTGAGCACCGACATTCAAGAACTGAACACCATGCTAAATGAGCTAAATGACCAATCCCAGAAAATTGGTCTTAAAATGAACTTGAAGAAGACCAAGATAATGAGCAACAATATCCATAACATTACCGTAGACAACGTTATTATTGAAAACGTAGACCATTATATATATTTAGGTCATAAAATCAAGCTGGGCAAGGAAAACCAACATACGGAGATCAAACGCAGGATCCATTTGGCATGGGTAGCATTTGGAAATATGAGCGATATTTTCAAGGATAAAAAGGTGCACATGAACCTAAAGAAAAAGGCTTACGACAGCTGCATTCTACCTGTGCTTACGTATGGCTTAGAGACTATGGCAATTACCCGAAAAACAGCAGAACAACTACGAGTAGCACAAAGAGCCATGGAAAGAATCATGTTGGGAGTCACCATTAAGGAAAAAGTACGGAATACCCACATACGTCAAAAAAACAAAATTAATAGATGTCGTTAAAAGAGTGGCAAGTCTGAAGTGGCAATGGATAGGACATGTGGCAAGACAGGATCCAGACTGATGGCCCCAAAAAGCAATCCTATGGAGACCTAGGGGAACAATAAGAAGTGTGGGCCGACCAAAAAAGAGATGGGTCGATGACGTCAAGGCAATGGCGGGAAGACAATGGATAAGATTGGCTAGAGATCGCGAAGCAAGGAAAAACCTAGAAGAGGCCTATATCCAACACTGGATGAAACCAGGCTGAGAAAGAAGAAGAAGATGACAAAAGACCCAGGGAATATATATCATCCACCGAGTCAAATCCCGCAAGTGGCAAAGGGCAGGACACCGGACAAGAAGGACGGACAACAGATGGACCACAAAAATTACAGCATGACTAAGAAAAAGCTAAAAGTTTTAAAATATATGTCTCAGTTTTACACCACTTGATCGTAGTAGTTATATCATTTTTCTCAGGATGAACCTATTTTACTGTACAACATTTTCTATCGTCTATGAACCGTTTTATATTCAATACCGCGCGGTATTTCAACTTTGCACGTATTCATTTCAATTAAAAGGAACATGTTCAGTCCAAGTTCCTTTCAATCTCGATCCGAGCTGAATATAGAACGCGCGGAAGGTGCAATAAACTCCAATGAGATAATATATTACGGGCAACGTATCATAATAATAATTATTCTCTTTGCTATTCAGCTGATAGAGGTATTAGGTACGAATTATTATACAATAGAGGGAACTTTTCCCAGCTGTTTGGCGTTGTTAACTGTAAAACGGTTTTGTTTTTTTACACACGATTTTTTTATTGTTCGCGTTATAGTATTATTGTTATAATTAATATATTTTATTTTTGGAATTAGGTTTATTAGTGACCTAGTTTTTCTAACACTATTTTTTTCTTATCTCAACCTCAGTAGATATACGGGGATAATTTTAAAGTAGCAGCATATTGGGAGGGGAGGGATGATTTCTTAGACTTATTTAAAAAAAACCAAAGGTGGCATTGCAAACTACATACACAGAGTTACAATATGATGCCAGAAACCTTGTGTGCTGTGGACACACACTGCTGTTTGTTTGTCATTGCTAGAATGCTAGATGAAGAGTTTTTTTGTACTACAACTTCTCTATCATCAGACATGGTCAAAATTAGATTTTTCTCATGTAGGTGTACTATTTTTACGATTTTTTGTCTATTTTTCAAGTATACTAGTTTTTCGGTAAGTTTCTTGCAAAAAGCTTGGCAGTTTTTCTTTGTTTGTTTGTCATTTTCCTCATATGGATGTGAGATTCAGTTCTTTATAATTCAGAAACTGATCCTAGATATTTTGTAACGAGAATCATAGATTGGGAGAAACACTCCACTCGATATAGTTAGTTAAAAACAGAAGATTGAGTATGTCGACTCGGCCTTATGTAATCCTGAGTACTACGACGAAAAGGAATTATGAAGGAAACCCAGTGTTTTGTTGGGAAAATACGTACTACATTCTGACATCAGAAGTGGGATGGATCTACTAAAAGATTTAAAATGTGCCAAAAAGAATCCATAAATGGTGGAAAATGAGATAAAACCATAAAACAGCCACTTCAGCAATGTCAGTGAATAAAAAACATGATAGTATCTAAAGGAAAATTTGGAAATTGGATATTATGTAAAAATGCTTTGGAAAAATATCACACCTTCTACTTCAAAAATGGAAAGATTGTTAAAATATGTATTTTGAGTGGCCATGTTGATATAAAAACCAAAGCAGTGTGAAAGTAAAACTTCGGAGGATATATTTGAATAAGATAAGTACACAGATATCATTTAAGTTACGAAATTTGTAGAACAATCAAATAAAAATAAAAGGTTTGTATCAATTAATGATAATGATATAATTGTAGGGCAGACTGTATAACGATAAAAAAATGAAAAATTAAAATTAATTGAAAACAAGTATTTTTGCATCATATCACGTGGATGTATGTCCTAAGCATCTTAACTTTTGAGATACGGGGTGGTAAAATTTTCTAAAGAAAAAATGTTTTCGTGATGATTTTGATGGTACTACTTTTCATATGAAGCGGCAATACTGTAGCGGTGAAAAAGTAAGGTAGAATGAGTCAAAAAGTACCGCATGATCGAATAAAAACGGCGTCAAAGACTGCTGGGGAATGTCAAATATTAACACTAATTATAGAAAGATTAAAAAAGGATACAATAATGTTTCCTGACACAAAAATCTATTTCCAAAATTATTTCTTCTGGAATTTTAAACTACTTCATTTTATAGTTATTTTTTATACAAGACGATAAAATGGTATTTTATCGTCGTGTATATTTTTTTCCATAACGAGTTACTTTCCAAAAAATATTCAGAAATTATTATTTCAAGGAATTTATTACGAGTAGAAAAAATATTGTGCTGGGTTGGCGTTGGTTTCTATGTAATTTGACATGTAATTTGACAAATAAATAAAGCTGTCTCTTTAGTTGTTAGTTTTGAGTCAGTATTTTTTAATTCTCTTTCGTGTCGATTGCTGATTGAATTGGAGCCAGAAATGGCTCAAAACGAAATAAGTAAATTACCAACAGATATTCAGGCTGAGGCGACAAACGCCATATCCAAGCTACTTCCATTTAAATCCCGAATAACTTATGAAAAGGAATACAAAAATTTTCAAAAATGGAAGCAATTAAAAAACGTGCGAGAAGAAATAAAGTTTTTAACCTATCCTCGCTGTTAAAGTATCATTTAATCTACCCTTGTAGTTAAAGTACTATTTTTGATAAATATAAGGCAATTTTAACTATGGAAAAAAAGATAATATAAAAATAAATTACAACTTTCTTAAGGTCAACATTAAAAAATAAAGTACGGGCCTAGTAAGTGACGTTTAGGGCTTGACCTCGCCAAAATTATCATCGATTATCATTCCCCAGCCAGTCTTTGACGCCGTTTTTTTTTCGATCGCATGATACCACATTTTAGTTCCGCCTGTACAAAAATAAAACAAAAATCAAATTGGAATAGAATCACCCATATTTCGAAAATATGTAACTGTACTTTGTTGGTACTCTCCCAGTCTAATTATAACCTTTTTGCTGCGGTAATTGACGTTCTGGTATCAAACCTAGATACTCCGGGTAATTACAAGCTGAAGAAAGTACCATTAATCTTTCACCGGTACCATTTGGTAAGTACATAATTCAGTTGAATTCCGTTGAAACGAGTTGAGGAATAATCTATTTACATTAAGTAATTATATAATAGTTGCAATTAAAGTAATTTAGTGATGTAATTATATAGAAATAAGTAGAGCGAATTTTATATTGTCAAAATAGTGAACAATTTTCAAATTAGATACTTAGAATTTAGATAAGCTTTTTTATTCTTAAAATTAAAATAAATTAGTATATGTTTTTTGTGATATAATACCGTATGATCAAAGAAAAAAGGACGTCAAGTTAGGTGTTAGAAATTATAAGACCTAATCAGCAAAGGCAGAAAACTGTCAATGCTGTATTAACAGTGTATTGTAAGCTTATTATGCATCTAAAGCTGATAGAATTGACTTCGTCCGACATGTGCAGATTTTGTCAATCTCTGAAGAAGAAACGACAAAACACAAAACTACAATGGCTACTGTGACAGCGTTATTTTCAACCATACAGTATTTTGATGCTTTTGGCTATAGAAAATTATGTCAAACAATTTTCTGATTTTTTTGCCATAAATACCGTCTGGTCGAAAAAAATAAAGGCGTCAAGTTGGCTTAGAAATGACGATGAATGACGATGAATCCATATAATTTAACATATAGAATTACAGTAATCTTAATTTCTAAGCTAACTCTGATGCCGTTTTTTTTTAATTACCGTTAATTTTGTAGAATACCCAACGATTTTAGAATAAGAAATAGAACTAAAAACATAATTATTTGCTATTTTCTTATTGTGTTTCTAAAATTCTAAAATTATCAAAAAATCATCACTTTTTTTAGTAATGTTCTTTAGAAAAATTGCATATTTTCAAAATTGCATTTTTTCATTTTTTTTAATATTCAGATTGTCCAGAATATCACTAGAATTCTTAACATAATTTTTGAAACATCATGTCTTAATGCTTCAAAGGCTACTGTGACGGCGTTTTTTCGACCATACAGTATTTTGATGTATTTGCCTATCGAAAATAATGCCAAACAATTTTCTGATGTTTTTTAATACCCTGATCGTTGTACAGGGTGGGTCAAATTCGACGCTTTTTAATGGAACGGTGTCTGGAGCTCAATTTTCATCAAAAACATGATGGTGAAAACCGCACATCAATATCTGTTACCGTTTCGGAGTTACGGGGTGTTTTTCAAAAATGTGCATTTTTAACAAATCGCTGTAACTTTTTTGCCATGGATAATTTTGTATTTCTATGAAAACATTTCCAAAGCACCTTTTTACGTAGAATTTAATGGTTTAAGTATAATTTTTTTAAAGTTAATAATTTAAGAGTTATCAACAGAAAAATTAATTTTTTATTTGGGACGCCAGCTATATTTTTAATTAACTGAAAAGAATTTAAAATTACCTTTCCAAAAATATAGCACACTTGATATTTTGTTATAATCCCCTTCGAAATACAGACTTTTTAAAAGTTCGCCACTTTTAACTAGTAGGCTTTGGACCCCTTATTGATGATATGCCCTTAATGGAACTCGAAAACATATTTTTCCAGCAAGACGACGCACCGCCTCTGAACGCTGAAGTTATCAGCAAATTTTTGCAGCCAATTTCAAGAATAATTGGATAGCTAACCAAGATCCCAGCCGTTGGCCGTCGAGGCCGCCTGACTTAGTGCCCATGGATCTAATCCTATGGATATATTTGCGGAAGAATAAAGGTTCCTTATTCTTCCCTATAATCTAGACAAGAATTAAAAATACTTAGCAGTTATGAGAGGGTATCTTTCACCCCCACTGAGTTAATGAATTCCGCGAGAAATATTCAAAAACTGCCCCGTCTGTCCATAACAGAAGACGGTCGATATGTCGAACACCTGTAGCAAAATCTCATGTCTTGGTTTGCTATTTATTTTTATTGTTATTAGATAGTTTAAATGTGTTGATGTTGGTTAAATATATTTTAAATTGTTATAAAATTCTGTATATCTCATAGCAAATATTATTTTCGTTTTAATTGATGCTCACAGCTAGAATTTTTTGCATTACAGCCGGTGCCGTTCAAAGCCTACTTATTTAAAGCGGGCGAATTTTTATATACTCTATATCTCGAAGAGGAATCGAGCAAAATATCTTGTGTGCTATATTTTTGGAAAGGTAATTTTAAATTCTTTTCAATAAATTAAAAATATACGGGGTGTCCTATATAAAAAATCAAACTTTCTGTTGATAATTCTTAGATTATTAATTTTAAAAAAATATACTTAAACCATTAAATTCTACGTAAAAAGGTGCTTTAGAAATGTTTTTCATAATTTTCCACAGCAAAAAAGTTACAGCGATTTGTTAAAAATGCATATTTTTGAAAAACACCCCGTAACTCCGAAACGGTAACATATATCGATATGCGGTTTTCACCATCATGTTTTTGACAAAAATTGAGCTCCAGAGACCGATATTAGTTTTTGTCTATCTCCTATAGAAAAGGGTGTTTACCTTTAAAAGCGTCGAATTTGACCTACCTTGTACAATAAATAATACCGTCTGATCGAAAAAAAAACGGCGTCAAGTTAGCTTAGAAATGACGATCAATGGTATTCTCCATATAATTTTAGACATATAAAATGACAGTGATCTTCATTTCTAAGCCAACTCTGACGCTGTTTTTTTTTAATTTACGTTAATTTTGTAGAATAACAACGATTCTGGAATAAGAAATAGAACTAGAAACAATAGTTATTTGCTATTTTCTTCTTGTGTTTCTGAAATTCTAAATATAATAAAAAAAATCGTCACTTTTAAATATTTAAAAAAGTGGCATATTTTTATTTTTTTAAATATTTAGATTATCCAGAATATCACTAGAATTCTTATCATAAATTTTTAAACATCACGTTTTAATGCTAAAAGAAAAAAATCTTGTAGGTATATATATTTTTCAACAACGCTTTTTTTAAAAAAAAATTTCATTAAAAAAAAAATAACATCTTGATAATATAGCAACATAGGTACTAGATTAAACTTAGAGAGACGAAGATCCAGGAAAAAATCCTGTTATAAAAATTTAAGGAATAATAATTTCTTTTTTTTTGAAAATTTTTAAAGTAATATATCTCAGCAACATTAGTCTTACATATTTGAAAAACTGTAAAGAGAAAATATGTTTTTTTTATCGAGATCTACCAGCCCTGAAAATATGTGCAGTTATTTAAAACTCACTCTGTATAATTAATAAAAACAATAATAATTTATGCGTCTACCAATAATTGTTTTACTAGTTGTAAACAAATAATCATAAATTCTTTTTTAATTGCAGAAAGTTATATTTTATGAAACTCTTGGGGCTATATATTTTAAAACCATAAATAAGAAAACATAAAGTCAAACTTTTTAATTTTTGAGTAATCTTATAAAGCGTATTTTTTTGTAAAACTTGAATTTAAAGAGATATCAAAATACATTATACATCTTTAAAAATATTGCCAATTTTGTATTAACAGTCTATATACGTACCAATCATGATTTTGACATATTCCTAAATCAAGGACATCTCCAAATTACACATCCTTCAAATTTAGGTACTACCGTCACTTTTTTTGAAATAAAAAAATGTCACTTAAACCCCAATCAATTTTTAAGATAAAGCTTATTAACAGACACACTACAAAAACCACGAAAAATACAATTTTAATTATGAATTTAAATAATGTCTGTGACGCCAAAGTACGTGGTACCGCTTGGCGAAGAAACACCAGTTAACTGTTTTGGTACTCTCTCTCTCCCCGGGTACCATCGATGTTGGTACCGGACACGCAGTCACGAGCGAAGAATTCCGTACCAACGTTCGAAAGTCAAAAGTTACTAATGGAAGGTACCGCCGCAGTCGGTGGTGGTGGGGGTAGAGACGAACTGGAAAGAAATTTTGATGATTTTACTTTGTATTCTGCATTTTTTTTTCATTAATTTAATGTGTAAAGTCGATTTAGTGGACTGTATAGATGAAGTACTGAGTCATTTTGGGCTTTTAACTTCACATCATTTTGACCTACTTCTATTTTCTTTAAAATAATATGATTTATAGTTGTTCAGTGACCCCAAGCTTTTTAAAAAAAACTTATACAGGGTATGTTCACTATACCCATATACAGGGTTGTTCACTACATACAAGCATACAACACGGAGTATTGTAGCTAAATGATTAGATTTTTACAAATTGTAAGTTTTGGGTTCCTTGAAGGACTATTAGAGCTACAATATAAAAATATTTTACAAGATACAGATTGTTCCAAATAAGTAAAAAGTATTATAGTTGTATTTTTTAAATGGAACACCCTGTATATTATTTTATTTTTAGATTCTACGATTGAAATAAAGGTAACCGTTTTCAATTTTGAGAAATTACAGTAACAAATTTAACGCTTATTCATTTCTTCAAGGGTATCAACGTTTCTGATACTAAATATTTACTGAAGATTATTTATTGATCAGATATTGTCTTGCAATAATAAACAAAATACTACCTTATAAAGGGTGTTTAAAAATTTATATTAAATAATTACTAACTTTAAACGACAATAGTTTAATTTAAATGGAACACCCTGTATATTTTACGAGAATCAGATGCACAATTTAATTGTCTGTCAAATAGTATTATATCATTTTTACCTATCTCTTCAAGTTTTCGTAGAAAATGCATTTTCTTGCAACACAATATCTGATCAATAAATAAACTTTAGTAAATATTTAGTATTAAAAAAAACTTTAATACCCTTGGAGAAATGAAGCCTTAAAATTTTTACTGCAATTTCATAAAATTGAAAATAATTCAAAAACGGTAAGGTTTAAGTGTGATAAACCTTAATCAATTTTACCTTTATTTCAATCGTAGAATCTAAAAATAGATTAATATACAGGGTGTTTCGTTTAAAAAATACAACTATAATATTTTTTACTTATTTCGGACACTCTGTATCTCGTAAAAATATTTTTAAATTGTAGCTCTAATAGTCTTTCGACGAACCCAAAACTTACAATTTGTAAAAATCTAATCGTTTAGCTACAATAATACTCCGTGTCGTATGTGGTGAACAACCCTGTAGATCTATTGTGTTCACATTTCTTGAGTTATAACTCATCATACAGTCTCTGGGCTTTGACAAAAGCCAGTACCTAAGACGGTGTTATAGAGGTTAAGAAAGCTGGTTCTATAATATATCTTTTGCTATGCTCTCCTGACCGAAGTGCGATAAATCTGGCTGCCGCATGCCGGTAGACTACAGCTGTTTACTATTGCGCATCACATCAGTAAGGCTATCCCATTTTTGTGTGTTTTATAGGATTTCTCGTTTATAAGTACAGATACAATAATGCGATTTTAACATTATTTTGCTACTTTTGTTTTTGAAACTAAATATACTACACTTATGTGTGTCCTAGCCTCTTTAGTTCCTGAAATACAGGGCAAATTTGTGATGCGCAGTAGTGAACAGATGTTGGATACAGATATGACGCGCAGTAGTGAACGTTTACCGGCAGCCGGACGGTCCGCATTCTGTTCAGGAGAGCAAACCAGCTTTCTTAAAATTCTCTCTCGAACACGTTTCTAGCTCTTAGACTATAAGTAAAACAACGAAATCTCGTTATGGAAATGAAAATATAAAATGACACCAATCACAAGAAAATCGTACGTCCGATGAACGGAGGCATGAAAATGTAATAAATTTAAACACTGTAATTTTCTAACCAATCGAAGTCTTTAAATTCAACCACTAAAATTAATATCGTATCATCGGATCGTCGGATAACGGATGCATGAAAATCAAGTTTAAGTCGTATCTTTAAAGTACGAGGCATTTAAGCTGGACCCCATTAGACTACACGCCACGCCACGATATATCTCGTAATCCCACGTGTTGCGACGTGAAAAAGAGTGTACACATGAGATCTGGGACAGACGAATCTCCCATCTCACGTGTGATAGCGTGAGATGGCGTGGGGTGGCGTGGGGTGGCGTGGGGTGGCGTGGGGTGGCGTGGGGTAGCGTAACGATGAAAAAACATACGCACAGATCTTCATGACGTGGGGTGACGTGGCGTGGCATGGCATAGCGTGGCGTGGCGTGGCGTGGCGTGGCGTGGCGTGTTGCCTAATGGAGTCTCGGCTTTAGTCTCTTCAATATACGATTCACCGCATTCACAAGTTACCTGGTAGATACACTCTTTTTCTTGTTTCAATGACTCCAGTCTTCTTTTTGTTATGACTCTTCATAGAGTCGATCCAGATTTAAAGACAGTTTTGATTTTGAAGAGGATGCTCTCTCTCTTGACTATTCCATCCAAAAGATCAGGCGAATAGCCAAATATTATAAAAATAAGCTGTCTTCAAACCTGGATCGACCTATCGTTGAAAATATAGAAAAATAGTTATTTTTTATACAAAACGATAAAATGGTATTTTATCGTCGACCGAAAAGATTCATTAATGAATTAATTTCGGGGACGATAATGCAATTTTATCGTCATGTATAAAACAATATCTTTTTCCATAGCGAGTTACGTTTTAAAAAATATTCAAAAATTATTATTTCAAGGAATCTATTACGAGTAGAAAAAATATTGTGCTGGTTTGGCGTTGGTTTCTATGTAATTTGACAAGTAAATAAAGCTGTCTCTTTAGTTGTCAGTTTTGAGTCAATATTTTTTAATTCTCTTTCGTGTCGATTGCTGATTGAATTGGAGCCAGAAATGGCTCAAAACGAAGTAAGTAAATTACCAACAGATATTCAGGCTGAGGCGACAAACGCCATATCCAAGCTACTTCCATTTAAATCCCGAATAACTTATGAAAAGGAATACAAACATTTTCAAAAATGGAAGCAATTAAAAAACGTGCGAGAAGAAATAAAGTTTTTAACCTATCCTCGCTGTTAAAGTATCATTTAATCTACCCTTGCGGCTAAAGCACTATTATATCTACTATTTTTGATAGATATAAGGCAATTTTAACAGTTGCTATGAAAAAAATATTATTAATTAATTGATTAATTCAACTATAATATCATTTAAATATTAAATATTCCTTTTAAAAAATAAATACTAACTCAAACCTTACTTCCACCTACCACTACCATCTGCCATGGTCACCTACCATCTCTCCTCCTACCAACTGACTTTACCTGTGTAACAGTATACCTGTCCGATCCGCTCAGGTAATATGGCTAAGGTTTCTTTTATCAGCGCACAACAAAAGCAGCTTTTCACTTGACAAACAGTGGAAAAATGTAAATTCAAGGGACATAAAGGTACCTGTCGTCTGTAAGGTTGTTGGTAACAGGTTGATAAGGATTTTTTTGGAAATTTAGGAGGTTTTTTGGCAGAATTCAACATGATCGGGAGTGACTATACTTTGGACCTGTGTAATGTGTTTTATTCTGGTCAGGTAAGTTGATAAATAATGAAGTAAATAAATAAACAAGTTTAATTATCGGTGAAAGAAATATATATGCGTGATTTTAAGTAGGTTTAAATTAAATCTTGTTGCAGTTTGGTTTAATGAGGAAGTATTTTTTTTTAATTTATTAGTATTAAATATGCAATTATTAACATTTCTCAAGCAGGTGTTAGCGGATATATTATAAATTTCTATGGTTTTTAATTTCTATTTTACCTTTAAGATGGTAGTTAAACCTACTTTCTTTAATTTCATTAAATATGTTACAGGGTGTTGCGCCTTAAAATGCGATAAAATAAATTTAAACTATAAGAAGTTTTGTAAACCTAACTTTCAAAACTTTATTTTTGTTTTTTCCAATACCAAAAATGAAAATAGCATTCCAAAAAATTATTGTTGATTCGCTGTAAAATTCCAATTTCTAATTAATAATGTCTATACCGTCTGGTTTTTGAATTGGAATTTTTGAAATTTTCTACATATTAAGCTTTCTTAAAATTGTAAAATTTCAATGTATTGAAGCTGGAACAACGAATTATTGAAGAAAAAGAACACTTTTTTTGGATATTGTCATATGAAACTAATCAAAAATAGACTAAGACGAAGAAATAGACTAAACTGTTTGGTTTAGACAAGGTGGTTAAATTATTATCTACACGAACTGTAATTAATTTCTTATACATAATACATACAAGGTGTTTCAAAAAACATGTGCCATCTCTCGTGAGGAGATTCGTCACGTAAAAATAAGACTTATTTTTCATATGAACATAGATCAGATTCTGCTTTGTTTCGTAGCTACAGGGTAAAATAAAAACACTAAATCACCACAATACACCAAAACACTTTTTCTTTTACACTGGACGCGCGTTTCGCTAACCATGTTAGCATCATCAGCAGATGATTATAAACTAAAGTACAATCTACAAGGTGAGCGTTTATATACTCGCTCAGTGGGCCCCGAGTGGGCGTGGCAAAATCTAGCCAACCGAGTAAGAGCCAACTGAGCGTAACAGTTAGATTTCCGCCACTAGAGTAGTAGGAACAAAGAACTTGAAGGAATTGGACCGTTGACTCTGTTCATACTATCTTTACATTTATTAATTCTGATGCTTTCATATGCATCTAATTGCCTGTAATTTGAGACTTGTTTAATTAATTTTAAATTATTAAGATCTATACAATGTTCATTATCAACAATATGTTCGGCAACGCAAGATTTATCCGGTCTACCATATCTTATCTGAGCTAAATGTTCTTTAAATCTAGTTAATATTGATCTCCTAGTTTGCCCAACATATTTCTGATTACAATCTTTACAAGAAATTTCATAAATACCCGACCTTTCCAGTGGAGGTGTTTTATCTTTTGGATTACCTAATAATTGTTGTAATTTATTATTAGCACTATACACAAGTTTATATTGACATTCTTAAAAATTCCTTTTAGACCACGGGATAACTCTCTATCAAACGGTATCGAAAAATATTTAGACGTATCTTTCTCCACTTGAAAAGTCGAATTTTCAGAAATCATTAACCTATACCTACGTTTTCTAATTAATTTATCAACTAGTGAAGGAGAATATCCATTACACTCAGCTACATTCCTAATGTAATCTCTTTTTATTTCATATCTTTCGTTGGAAAGTGGGAAACTATGTAATCTATGAACTAAGAAATTTAAACTAGCCATTTTATGTTCAACACTATGATGTGATTCATTAGGAATATATCTGCCTGTGGTCGTATTTTTCCTATATATATCAAATTCCAGGCAATTATTAGTATTTCTAATAACTAATATATCTAGAAATGGTAATCTGTCGTTGTTCTCAATTTCATGTGTAAATTTAATGGAAGGAAAACGATTATTTAACTTAGAAATAAAATTATCTATGGTGTCTGAATGTGTATCATAACATGGTTAGCGAAACGCGCGTCCAGTGTAAAAGAAAAAGTGTTTTGGTGTATTGTGGTGATTTAGTGTTTTTATTTTGCTGTGTAACACCAAAGGTTCCAACCCTCAACTGTAAGCTACAGGGTGTTAAAGTCTTAATAATATTTCGATTTATTATAATTTTCTTCCAAGTACTTTTAGTGATTCGAATGAAATTTTGGGGGTAAAAGTTACTATAAGTGTTACATATTTTAATGCTAAAAAAGTGTCAATAAATTTATCAAGGACGTGCATATGGGTTATCACTGGAATATTTAAAAAAAAACATGTGCGCCACTGACTTTTATTTTTTGATCTCAAAATTGTGTAGGCCGTTTAATGCCAACTAAATGTTATCTCTTGATATTTTGTCCAGTTTGGCTTCCCTGATGAGATAAACGCAATTTTATTAATCACAATCAATAAAATTAAAATTAAAATAATATGTATTAATAAATTATATATTTCATCTAATTTATTATTAAATATTATTACTATTAGCCTTGGCTATTAGTTATTATTACTATCAGTCCAACATAGAGCAGTTTCAAATAAAAAAAATAATGCTATTTAAGATAATTTCAAAAAACCTAATTTTAAAAAGTTTTAACATCCTGTAACTCTAAAACTATGCATTTCCATTTCCATGTATATAGGACCTTTTTTTCATATTTTTTGATGAGGAATCAATTAAAACTTTCGCAAGTTAATGATATTGAAATTTTTTAAAGGTTGCTATTGAGCAAAATAAAACACTAAATCACCACAATACACCAGCCGTTTTCTCTAAATTTCCCGAATAAAAATAAAAAAATATATACTTTGGATAGGATTTGATTGAAATCCGTTCTTTGTGAGTGTCTATTTTGAGTATGGAGTAAATATACCAAATTTCATCTCAATCTGGAATATAGTTTTTGAGATATTATGAAATAGTTTCAGTATTTTAGAAATAACTTTAGTATTCCATTGCTCATAAAAGTACTCACTTTTGACGTCATTTTGGAATATTTTATAATTATATTTTAATTGTTAATATAAATGGAAATAATAATAAAAAATATACAAGTGTTAGTAGATTTAATAATTAATTTATTAAAATCATATGACAATCTAATAAGGTCGAGCCTTATATAGGTCGAGCCAGGAACATGCATGCAGAGGGTTATAGGAAACATAAAAACTGGAATCATACTAAAAGATGTGTCCATGACCGTGAATTCTGGAGAAGTTCTAGCAGTCTTAGGATCAAAAGGTAAGGATTCAACACAAAACTAACAATCAAAATTATCAAACTACATAGACTAAATTAGATGTTTGATATCATTCATTGTCTAATACAAAGGAACCCCATATTTGCCAGGCTGTTGCACGTTGTACTGACATAAAATCTGTTTGGTCATCTTTTCTTCAGATTAGATGCCATTTTGATATGCCATTCAAAAAACATAAGGATTTTAGTATATTAATGAATCGAAAATTAAACACGAAAATAATAAAAGAAAAAAATAAAAATAAATAACGATATAAATAAAAATTGATTACATTACTATCAAATTATTAAAGAAAAATATTATAAAAAGTTTTATATTTTAGGTAGTGGAAAAAAAGCTTTGCTTGATGTCATTTCCAGAAGAGTGCAGGGACCAACCAGAGGACAGATCTTGCTGAACAACCAACCAATGAGCTTGTGCCTATTTCAGCAAAGATGCGGATATGTAACACACAAATGCGACCTTATACCCGGCTTGACAGTGGAGCAAACATTGTATTACACACCAACAAGGGTAAGAAAAAATACAGTTTTTATTGGTTATATTTTTTTTATAATTATTATTAAATTTGTTTCTTCTTGTTTTATTGATTCCATTTTACTAAGATGTTTAGATTCCACAGTTTGCAATCTTTTCCAATGTTTATTGTTTTCTGTTTTAGTTAACTGGTTATTTGAAGAAATCGAAAGTGAAACAAGTAATGGCAGATTTGGCCTTATCGCAAGTTTCAAACAGATGCGTTGAGAACTTGTCAAAAAGCGAATATAGAAGACTGATGATAGGAATACAATTAATTAAAGATCCAAGTAAGCACAAATTTACCAACTTGGGACAATACCATTTATTAACTTGTTCAAATTAGTTCTTGCGCCAAAAATAAAGTTTTTAACTCAAAGACTAAACCATCTTCATTGATTGGGAAGATATATTAGATTAAATATATTGTCAAAGCTGTAGTGGGTCTACTAATAGGGCATTGTATGATTAAACTTGCCTAAAAAATGATTAATTAAATATAATCTTTATTATTCTTATGACTTTTTTTTATTATTTTGATAAAATCTGCTTTTATCAATTATTTAAACATGAGTGACAGAACTAAAAATATAGACTTATTAAAAATGGTTTGATGTTTTTTTAGTTATATTGCTCTTGGATGAACCAACTTGGGATCTAGATCCATTGAATACATATCTCGTGGTGTCCATTCTATCAAATGCAGCTAAAAAGTATGGTGCAGCTATAGTCCTGACTATGGAGAAGCCAAGATCTGATGTTTTTCCTTTCTTGGATAGAGTATTGTACCTCTGTCTAGGTAAGTAATACTAAATAAATAATTTTAATAAGAAATATACTTCTAGCAACTATAAAAAATATAAAATATTAATATTGGCATCAGCGTTGTATCATTTAAATTGTATTATAGTAATAATTTTAAATAATTGTAATGCCTATTAATAGTTTTTCATCTAATTAATAATAAATTTATTAAAATTACTGGAAAATTATTAGTTAAAAGCGACAGCTTATTTAATACCGTCTTTTTTAACGCTTGCAAATGGCAAGCATAAGTTAGCAGGCTGGTTATCAATAAGCTGTGATTTTAATGAAGCTTAGAACCTTTCTTTAACCTCAGAACATAAGATAAGCGAATATCTAGGGGTACCAAAGCATATTCATAACCAGCCTGTCGACATGTAAATGATCGGCAGGCTGGTTATGAATAGGCTGTGCTGTAACTACACTCGTGAAATTTTAATTAAGTAATAATTGACGAGTGTAGTTACAATGTCATAAATAAAACCAAAAAGAAATCCGGCAATGATTTAATTTTATGTAGGGTAAATACAAAAAAAATAACGACAAACGAATATTTTAATATCTATACTAATATATAAAATCCTTAAATGACTGACATACTGATTAATCACGATCCTGCTCAAACCACTCAACGTAATAAGCTCAATTTTGGCATACAGGTTGATTCTAGGTGTCGAGGTTCGATAAGAAGGGATTTTTCGAAATTCCAGTTCCAAGTGTGTGAAACCATCCCTCAAATATTACAATATTTTTTATTTAAAAAACGGTCAAGTTTCCGAAAAAACGCTTAAACACGTATATTTTATTTTGTTTTTTACATATTTTAAGATTTTTTAAAAATGTATACAGGGTGTTTTGAAAAATCTGGTCATTGATTAATCACGATCCTGCTTAAAGCGCTTGACGTAAAAAGCTGATTTTTGGAAAACAGATTGACTTTAGGGTGTAGAGGTTCGATAAGAAGGTATTTTTCGAAACTCGAATTCTAAGGGGGTGAAACTATCCCTCAAATATTAAAATATTTATATTTAAAAACCGGTGAGTTTTTCAGAAAAACTCTTAAACATGTATATTTTATTTTGTTGTTTTACATATTTTAAGATTTTTTATAAATTTATACAAGGTGTTTCATAAAATATGACCATTGAGCAATCACGATTCTGCTTAAACTGCTTGACGTTTAAAGCTGATTTTTGGTAAACGGATTGACTGTGGGGTGTAAAGGTTCGATAAGGAGGGGTTTCTGGAATCTCAAATTCCAAAAGGGTGAAAATGCCCCTCAAATATTACAATATTTGTTATTTAAAAAACGGTTAGTCTTTCGGGAAAACGCTTGGACAATCATAATTTATTTGCTTTTTTACATATTTTGAAAATAATTCTGCTTAAACTGCTTGACGTAAAAAGCTTATTTTTGGCAAACGGATTTTTCGAAAGTCAAATTCCAACGAGATGAAACTACTTCTCAAATATTACCAAGTTATATAATAATATCGCCATATTGTTTTTTCTCATGCTGACATAAATGTGAGAAAATTTTATCCAGTTTGTATGTTAATGGAAATTCTTGCTTTGCTTTATCATTACCATTACAAATGATTAATTCGACGCGAACGAAGTCGCTGGTACACGCTAGTACAAAATAAATAATTTTAATAAGAAATATACTTGCAGCAACTATAAAAAATATTATCAAACATTAATATTGACATCAGCGTTGTATTATTTAAATTGTAGTATAGTAAGGATTACAAATGGCAATGTTTATTATCAGTTTTTAATCTAATTAATAATACATTTATTAAAGTTACTGAAAAATTAGTTAAAAGCGGCAGCTTATTTAATACCGGCTTTTTTAACGATTGCAAATTAGATTGGCGTCTAGCCCCAGCAAGGCAACTATTAAGCTTTGGTTAGCGTGGTTATTTGGAGGGTGTTAATTCATTGGTTAGTTGGTTATTTGGTGGTGTTAGTTGGTTTTCACTAATTTATATTTGTTTTTTAGATATTCATTGATTTTCTTTATTTGTTTGTAATAAATTATATAGTAGGTCACAGCTGTTCTGTATCCGCTTTTGTCAAAAACTCTAACGTGATTGGTCAAGCTTAATAGTTGCCTTGCTGGGGCTAGACACAAGTCAAATTAGCATAAGTTGGCAGGCTGGTTATTAATAGGCTGTGATTTCAAATCCTTAAAACTCAGAACATAAGATAAGCGAATATCTAGGGGTACCAAAGCATATTTATAACCTGCTTTTCGACATGTAAGTGATCGGCAGGCTGGTTATGATTTATATTATGATAGGCTGTGCTGTAACTACACTCAAAATATTTTTATTAAGAGTCTATTACGTTGTACTTTCGGGTCACTCTCAGGGGTCGGGTAAAGCGGATGTATGGCCTAAGGAAATATGTATTATATTTCAGAAATCTGCCTAAATCTTAGCCTGATCCTGTCGTGTTAAGCCACACCCAAAATTCCAAACACACGTGCTTTGATTAAGGCTTGCAGAGCTTCAGCATTTGCCATAAAATAGTGAGCAATTTGTTACAAAACCATATTTGTAACAAATTGCTCACAACAAATTATATATCACTATAATCACATAACTTCAATCTATTTCCGTATTGTAACGGAATTTTAAATTATGTCTTTATTTTCGAGGAAATTTAGTCCAATCATAAGGAATATTTTGTTGATGATTGACCATCAAAATCTTAAAAATAAAAGAGTTGTCTAAAAATGTGCTACAATACGGATTAAACCATATCCTTTATCTTCAATTTTCTTCTTCATTTGTGTAAAAATACGTAGCCAGTTTTACATAAAACGTTAAGGTGCGTATTCATTATCCGAACGAACGAACGAACGAGCGAGCGAACGAATGGAATTCGGTATATTTGGACGATGGACCGAACGCATGCGGTCGTTCGTTTGTTCGTTCGCTCGGCCATCCGTTTCGAGTCGGTACATCAAAGGCGTTCGCAAACGAATGGGTTAAGGTGTTTTCGTTTGGTTGTGAATGAAAGTGCGGTAAGGTGCGTATTCATTATCCGAACGAACGAACGAACGAACGAACGAATGAAAGTGCGGTATATTTAGACGGGGACCGAACGCATGCGGCCGTTCGTTCGCTCGACCATCCGTTTCGAGTCGGTACATCAAAGGCGTTCGCGTCCGGTCCTCTCGTGCGGTTCTATCGTACGGTCCCCGTCATACCACTAGCGAACATTCGTTCGTTCGTTCGTTCGTTCGGATAATGAATACGCACCTGTATATTTAGACGGAGACCGAACGCATGCGGCCGTTCGTTCGTTCGCTCGACCATCCGTTTCGAGTCGGTACATCAAAGGTGTTCGCGTCCGGTCTTCTCGTGCGGTTCGTACGGTCCCCGTCCATACCACTAGCGAACATTCGTTCGTTCGTTCGTTCGTTCGGATAATGAATACGCACCTTTAAATGCCGAACGCTTATTTTGCTACTTTTTCGGACTTGTGAAATGGACTTTAAAGTAGTGATGAGTGAAATATCGGTAACTGTGATTTTGTCACTGATATTCTATAATCACAGTCACGGCCTGTGACTGATTTGAAAATAAACGGTGACTTGCTAAAACGTGACGATTACAGTTAATTGTGATTTCTCTGGTAACGAGAAAATACTTCACAGAGCGGGACGTCGCTCGTCGCGAACGCAGCTTCCGATGGCGCCGGTCGCCACTCAGTTCACAGTCACGAGTCACGACGTACGTCTCATAGGATAGATATCTGACAAAGTGATCTAAAGACAGTGACTGTTAGAAGTGATTTAATTTTTTATGTATTTTATATTTTATTACTATTTTTTATCACTACGAATCGGTTTGGTTCCTTTTTAGTTTAGCAGGTTTTTTTAAAGACAAACATAAAATTTTACCTTTATACTGTTTATTTTTTTTTAGAAACTTCATTTTTTATATATTTCGTTTATTTTAATACAAAGGAAAATATTTGTTGTTTAATGTATTACTTATCTCGTGTTGTTAAGTTTCGTTTGTTATGGTTATGAGCATATTGCATATGTTATTCTTTTCCCGTTGGTTTCTTTAAATAAAAAAATTGTTTTATTTTTATTTTTTAATATACCTTTTACCCACTGTTTAGTGTTTTCTATTTCAGCGGCCTTGGATAAAGAACAAATAAAAATTAGTATAACAACAACAACAGAATCGTATCATTCGTATCGTATCTTATATTTTAGCCGTGATTGTGCTTTCGGATTCATAATCATAAAGTCGCAGTCACAGTTAAGAGTCACAGATAATACAAAGTCGTTGTCACAGGTAAGCCTGTGAACAGAAAATCACGGTTTGGCTCATCACTACTTTAAAATACAATGTCATAAATAGAACTAAAATGAAAATCGGCAATAAATAATTAAAAAAGAAATTTTAATAAATTTCAATTAAATACTCCAGTCAACTTTATTAAATATGTTTTTTCTTTATAAGGTGATGCTGTGTATGCTGGTGGGACAAGACATATGCTTGAATATTTTGACGCTATTGGATTTCCTTGTCCACAGTTGGAAAATCCCCTTATGTATTACTGTAAGTAAAATGATTACAATATATTTTTAAACAAAATTACAGAACTAGAGCGCATTGAATTCGAAATTATAAAGAATGAACTGTCCAATAACAGAATAAAATAGTTACAGCTATTTTCTGTCATTTTAGTTAAAAATTATTCGTGTGTCTATTAATTTTTGAGTGCCCTCTGTCAAAATCGTTATCTCGCTGGATATAAACTCTATCTATTACTATAAATGGATGTTAAAAATAAATTAATTTTAGTGTGCCTTTCTACCGTGGATCGAAGATCCAGAGAAAGATTCCTTGAGAGCAACCACCAAATAGCAGCTTTGGTCGAAAAATTCAAAATCGAAGGTGGTTCATACAGGAAAGGTACTTCAATCAGTCCTAGCCATGTTCCAGAACATAAAATGCCTCTATTACTTGGAAAAATTGGATCATTTAACGTCGCATGGACCGTTTACATGTAAGTAAAGTCTTGAAATTGAAAAAAAAAATCTAATAATCTTTGTTCCTGTCAGGTAAAACGGTTCAAATTCTTACCCTGTATAAATATACTTACTTATAATATGACATATAATTTACTTTTTATTCTTTATTTGTTTTTTTACTAGGAGACTATTAGCTGCAAGCTTTTCATTCAGGAAAGAAGGCCTTAAACAGATTTTCCTAAGACTATTTTTGACGCCCATTTTCTTCCTTTTCCTTTGGATATTTTACAACAAAATGGAAAACTACCAACAGGCCATCATATCAAAAAGCGGACTGATACTTAATAGCCTTGCAGGAGTTTATTTTTTAGGAATATTGAACACAGTCATTTTGTGTAAGTCAATACAGATATATAGTCTGTCCAACAGGAGGATCCCTGACAGTGACGTCTGTCATTTTAATTCACAGGAAAATTTTATTTTCTGTCATTTTTTGGATTCTGGCTGTCAAAATCTTCTCTGAATCGTTGGATAGACTATACCAAGAATTGAGTAGATATAAAAAAGAATTTTTCTTCTAGATCCAACTTACAGAACAAGATATTTTCAAGAATCTCAAGAAGGATTGTACGGAGGTACAATATTTTTGTTGACGTATAATCTACTTTCGATTCCATTTTCGTTTGTCTCAGTTTTGGCATCTGGAGCTATAGTATATCCGTAAGTAAAAACGTATTTTTTTTGAATAAATAAGTTTTATTTATATTTTGGTTAAATTATTCACAAGAATTTATCCAAAGTTTTATTTAATTTAATTAAAAAAATAAACTGATACATTTTCCAACACACATGCTTCAAGTGTGTGATTTTCTTATGAAATTTACTGTACAGTATGTTCCCAGATTGTCTTTATAACAGGAAAATAGATTAAAGATACGATTTGAATATTAAGATATGATTTAAGAGAGAGTAAAAACATTAGACGATCAAATCTATTTTTCCAAGGCTTCTTGATTAAGAATTAGTGTTTTTAACATAGCCATGACACTCTAGATTGAAAATTATAATAAGATTTTTTATTAAGAGAAAATGTCAAAAATTGACATGTGATATGTCATTCTATTTAGAATGTCATTTTATATCGAATAAAGTAAAAAAATACCATCGGTGCCATTTAAAAATCAAAAGTTGTAGTCATTTCCGGTGAAACAGGAAGTGCCAAAAAATAATTGAATATGTCAATCAATCTTAATTTACGTCATATACTAAAATACCAAATCTCTTTTTTTTTATCTGAAAAAATAAAAAGTTATAGGGGTGAGCCACTTTTGAGACGCACCCGGGAAAGATTGCAAACTGCCCAAGTAAATGTTTTTGAAGCCTCTTTCCAGAATTCACAATAATCTCACTGTAATTCAAGTCCAGACACAATGTATTACCGGATTTGTACACTTTGCCTCAAACCGATTACAAAATAAACAAGAAATATCATAGAATATACAGATAAAAGCGCAACAAACTCTCAAAAACTCAAATTTGACATGAGATATCTCAAAGGGAACTCTCAAAAAGGTGTTTCAAAATATCTATAATGATGAGCTTTTTTTTAATGCACGAATATAAAAATAGTACAATATGATCGAATAAAAACGGCGATGACTATGAAATGACGATCGATGACATTTCCCATATAATTTTACATATAAAATGACAGCGATCTTCATTTCATAGCCATCGCTGACGCCGTTTTTATTCGATCATACGGTATTACTACGCTTTCCTAGTCTTTCTATTGAGTAAATTTTAGACATCTGCATTAATTTTACTAGATGGCTGTGCTTTAAAATTTCTATGGTTGTCATGGTAACGAATTGTCAAAAATGACTGATACAAACAAACTTTTATTAGCTCTAAATACGAATATTGCCTCGACCATTAAACAGCAATATTATAAACAAATAATTAATAGAGAAAGTTAAAATTAGTAATGTCACAAATCATTTTAAGTATACAACATGTGCGTAAAGATTTTTATACAATAATATTTCAATATCACTTGTAAAAAATTTGTGTACTAGAAATTTTCTGTATATCTTCTAGGTTGATGGGTTCCTTCGAAGAACCAATGGAGTACCTCTATTTTTCCTTAATTCTATGGGCCTGCTATCTGTTTTCCGAACAACAAACCATGGCAATTCTTATGATAGTCAAGGATCATCTATCAGCGGCCATATTCAGTATCTACATAACTTGCGTTTGTCTCACTTTAAGTAGCGGTATCTTAAGGTAAAATTAAGGCTATAATAATAATAGACTATAATAATAATAATAACTGACCATACAGGGTGGCGCAGTTTTCCAAGAAAATATAGAGAAGTAAAAATCTCAAATATGAAACTAGATTGAGGCTTTTTTGGAACACTGTGATACTGGGTGACCCTGTATAAAATTTATGTAATTTAAAATATTTTAATCCAATTTTCAGGTCGATCAAGGGGCTTCAAGAATGGCTGTTCCATCTAACTTACGCTACTCAAGCCAGATATGCTGCAGCATTTTTGAATAGACAAGTATTTTTGCAGCCTGACTTGCACAATCCTTTGGCTTTTGATGCTAAACACAATTGTACGAATATGAATTTGATTGAGACGTCTTTATTGAATGGTATTACAAACCCTTATTGTAGGTGAGTACAAATATTATAATATACGTATTTATATCACATTAATGTTCTTAGATACTATAGAGTACTTTAATTACTTCCATTTCGATCCCATTATCTAAATAAATAAGACAAAGTTGGAGGGCTAGTTGCACCAGTTATTTTATAACTTAAGGACAGCTATAGTCTGTCCAACGAGAAGATCCTTGACAGTGATAGATGTGTCTGTCATTTTAATTTCAAAGTAGTTTATTTTATTTTACAAAGAAAAAAAATTGGTACAACTGGAACGCATAGCAGGAAATTAATATATGTATTTAAAATTTGACTGACAAGTGACTTCAAAATATTGTGAAAAAAAACTGTATAAAACTGAAAAAATGTAATCGAGTTATTTTATTTAATAAAAAACGGTATGTGTTAATACAAAACAAACAAAAACAAGACACCACATACCAAAAATATAAAAAGAACTATTTCTTACTTTCAAGCTTTATGAAACTTCCCGCATTTATGATTATATTTATCAATATAACTTATGTACAAATATAAATTTGTAATATTCCGCAGGAATAAATATAACAACATAAATAAAACAAAATATTTTATTAATAATAACACTTACCAAATATTATACCTCACAGGTTGATTAATTAACTTTAATCTTAATTTTTTTAAACCAGTACCGTTTGACATTATTTTTCTGCAGTACTAAAATCCATTATTTACCTATCGTGTGATGTCGATATTTTACAGCTACTCCAGTTTTTAGTATGTGTTTAGTATGGTCCTTCTACCATATTCGAGATGAACTTATCTACGACGATATGGTATACGAACTTTATTGATAGTAACTTTATTGGTGTATCTGTATAAGACTTTCTGCCTGGGCAGCGAGTATTAACCATAAACTGTGCTCTGGGTTCTACAGTTAATTTTCACTCGATTTTTCATCCACTTGACTTCAAAAGACATAAAACACACGTAATAACACGAATCAAAATGCATCATCTTCCAAAACGCAGGGTTGATATCTATTCTTGTGACGCAGGGTATTTGACAAAAGTTGTCACAAAATTATAACCTATAATTTGGCAACACTTTGACAAACGTCAAAAATCTAAAGGCGAGTTCATACGCATCGGCGTCCGTTTGTCGTTCATCTTTCCGTCAAACCAATAAAATTGAAATACGATCTGTCATTTTTGAAATAAACCAATAAAACTGGTTAAAAACAAGAAGTGACGACGCATGACGAATTTATATTTAAACCCATCCATAGTTAACTTAAAAATTATTAGAAACTTTTTTTAGTAAAATAAATAGATTGGTATGGGACATCATCTGCTTTTCTTCTGTCATCGTCTGTCGAACTCTTACCTGAGAAAAAAAAACAGAGTATAGATCGATTTTTATGATCTCTGATTGACAGTTAAAGTCACGCACGCTTATAGCTTATTTGAAATACTTGCCCACTACTAATCAGTGACATACCTAATACATAATAGATATTATAGAATCTTCGAATAAAAAAATTAAAGGAAGGAGCATATGAAAAATCTTAGATCGACTCTAAAATGGCCGACTTAAATTCCGGTTTATCAGTGCCGTTCTAATTTTTTTCAAAACATGTAAAAATATGATGTAGGGTAGACGTGCGGTAGACTCAATAATTTGTTGTTTTATTTTACGTTGTCAATAAACGTTGGTAGTTATTAAAATTGTTATAAAAATATACAATTCTAATAAAAATAGATAAGTTATAATAATTATTTATTAACACAAACATCCGATACGCTACTGAAGCAGATTAAGCCAAATTGACCTATCTAAATTCTTTGACATCTAATCTTTGACAAGTAGTAGTAAATAAAAGCAAAAATGCAAAAAATATATAAATAGTTAATTTTAAGTGAATTTCATAAATGATCGGTTTACTACACGTATGTATATTATACCGGGTGTTGCATCGTCGTTGAGAACATAGAGAAAAACTTTATCGATTTTTAAATTAAAACTGAATAGGTAACAATCAAACACCAGTCAAAAACCGACATTCCTTAAGTTGTCAGCGTCATTTTCAAACGTAACTTAATTTTAATAAAATTTTAATATTCAGTACTAGTAATAATTTATTGTTATACACATAAAGAAAAAGCGAACATGATAAAATACGCGGGAAATAGATTAGACAGTGTATTTGACATGTTTCTGTTAATTTTCCCTAAATATTAAAATTTTATTAAAATTAAATTACTTTTGACAATGACCAAATCATAAATAAATAAATAAATAATAAATAAATGCCTTTATTGTCAAAAAATTTTTCAATTTGCAGACAAAGGTAAACTAACAAACAAAGTAAAAAAACAAGGTATACAAACAAACAAACAAAAGATAATACAAAACATTATACAAATAATATTGTCAGTCTTATTGTTAAAATAAACATTTATAAATGTTTATAATGTCAAAGAACAAAAAAATAAAAATAATTTTCAAAAATATTTAGCTAGTTTATAGTAAAATATCAATTACCTCTAAATAAATTCATTTCGATGTCATTGGTAAATATAGCAATAGCAAACATTAGACCATTGTTTACAAGATCAAATTTGATTTTCAAAATATAATTCATTTACGGCGTAGAAAGCCTTGTCTAGTAAATAAGAGTTCAATGCTTTGCGAAATGAAAAAAATGATGTTTTGGATTTGATTTCAAATGGCAGGTGATTGTGCATTTTTTTTGAGTTGTATAATATTGAACTTTTAACTAACTCTGAGCGTGGGGTAGGTAGATAAAGATCTTGCTCCGCGTTCCTGAGTGGATAAGTGTGAGATGGCCTTTCTTGAGAAGCTGATACATGTTTACGTATTAGGCAAACGGATTCAAATATAAATAAGGAAGGAAGAGTCAATATTTTTAATTTTTTAAAAAAGTCCCGGCAATGAGTTCTGCTGTTTAGTCCCAGTGAATATCGAACAGCTCTCTTCTGGAGCCTGAAAATGCGGTCAATTTGGGTCGCACAACACGTACCCCAGAATGGAAGGGCATACCTGAGGTGCGACTCAAAAAGTGCATAATAAACAGTTCTAGCCACTGACAAGTTAAGCTCCTTAGAAACAGACCTTAATACAAAACAGGCAGAGCTCAATTTTTTCAACAAAGCTTCGATATGTATGTCGCATTTCAGAGAATTGGTTAGTAAACCTAAGGTATGTCAGTTTTTGACTGGTGTTTGATTGTTACCTGTTCGGTTTTAATATAAAAATCGTTTAAGTTTTTCTCAAATTACCTAAAATCGACTTGTCCAAAATGTTCAAATTTGGCATGTGTGTTTACCAAATGTAGACCTTTAAAAAGTCTATTTATGACTTAGCTATAAAATCCATAGGGGAGCCAATATCTGGACAGTTCAAATTTTGCATGGGATTTCCTATGTTCCCAACGACGATGCAACACCCGGTATAGTCACTTACTAGCGAAAAGTTATTCCATCATTTCATGGATAGCATTATATACCTTCCCTAATATTTTTATTCAAAGTATAGAATAGAATTATAACTCATCATACAGTCTCACAAAAAACAAAAACTGTTTTGTTGTATGTTTATTATTTAAATAATGATAAGATATTTTAATATTTTTCTATTACTTTAGGCACGCCAATGGACAAAGTTTTCTCTCGGAAAGATACACTAGAGACCAATCAGACAACATATTCAATGGAATCCTTGATTTTGACCTAAACATTGGTATAACTTTTGCATTTTCTTTGGGCATGATTATTTTTAACATGTTTTTGTATCTTATCCCACTGCCTGCATTTGTTAAAGCAAAGTTTAGAGAATAATAATAGTTTTTAGAAAGATATTTTGTATTTAATTGTAATAATTAATTGTAGTAGATGGTATATTTAATTATAAAAAACACTATTATTAGATATTTATTTATTTTTTATACATACAGGGTTGTTCACCACATACGACACGGAATATTGTAGCTAAACGATTCGATTTTTACAAATTGTAAGTTTTGGGTTCGTTGAAGGACTATTAGAGCTACAATTTAAAAATAATTTTACAAGATACAGAGTGTCCCAAATAAGTAAAAAATATTATAGTTGCGTTTTTTAAATGGAACACTCTGTATATTATTCTATTTTTAGATTCTACTATTGAAATAAAGGTGAATTTGATTAAGGTTTATCACACTTAAACCTTACCGTTTTTGAAATATTTTCAATTTTGTAAAATTGCAGTAAAAAATGTAAGGCTCCATTTCTCCAAGGGTATCAAAGTTTTTAATACTAAACATTTACTGAAGATTATTTATTGATCAGATATTGTGTTACAATAATAAAAACCAGACTACCTTATACAGAGTGTCCAAAAATGTATAACAAATAATTGCTAGCTTTAAAGGGCAATAAATTGTTTAATTTAAATGGAACACCCTGTATATTTTACATGAATTAGATGCACAATTTAATTGTCTATCAAATTGTATTATACTATTTTTTACCTATCTCTTAAGTTTTTGTAGAAAATGCTTTTTTTTATAATTTAGACCTCACTTATCACTATACCCATGGAATATTGACATTTTAGATTTTTTTAAAGCAACATACATATTTACAGAACGTACAGGTTGTAATAATAATAATATTGTAAGCCCATTTGTTTACAAAAAGAAAACTATTTAAATTTTTGTAAAAGAGTATATCAATTAAATATACCATTGCTTTCGCCCAAAAATTAGTTAATTACATACTTAATTAGTTTTTTAGTGATTAATTATTCTAAATAAATGTGGATTTGACTCAGAAATCAATGTAATAATAAGTTATGATAGTGAAAGTCTCTGTTGTTATAAATAGGCACTCGTCAAAAAATTAAATAAAATTTATAAGGTGTTACTTTTTACCACACTGTCTAGTACACATACAAAATTCAGTTTTTCAGTATTTGGAGCAATTATTATTAATCAACGCAAACAGTCAATTAATGTAGTTTGAATACTGGAATAATATTAATTGGTCCTCTTTAACAAATATTTAAACAGTTTTTTTTATTTTTTAATGAAGTAAACGAACTATATTGACAATATTAGTATCTGTACTCTTTAAAAATTTGGTAGATCTATAATCTAAAATGTCAGTATTCCATGGGTATATTGATAAACGAGGTCTAAATTATAAAAATATGCATTTTCTACGAAAACTTGAAGAGATAGGTAAGAAATGGTATAGTACAATTTGATAGACAATTAAATTGTACATCTGATTCTCGTAAAATATACAGGGTGTTCCACTTAAATTAAACAAGTTATTGCCGTTTAAAGCTAGTAATTATTTAATATAAATTTTTGGACACTCTGTATGAGGTGGTATAATTTTTATTATTGAAACACAATATCTGATCAATAAATAATGTTCAGTAAATATTTAGTATTAAAAGCTTTGACACCCTTGGAGTAATGAAGCCTTAATTATTTTACTGCAATTTCACAAAATTGAAAATATTTCAAAAACGGTAAGGTTTAAGTGTGATAAACCTTAATCAAATTTACCTTTATTTCAATCGTAGAATTCAAAAATCGCATAATATACAGGGTGTTCTATTTAAAAAAATACAACTTTGATATTTTTTATTTATTTGGGACACTTTGTATATTGTAAAAATATTTTTAAATTGTAGCTCTAATAGTCCTTCAACGAACCCAAAACTTACAATTTGTAAAAATCTAAACGTTTAGCTACAATACCCCGTGTCGTATGTGGTGAACAACCCTGTATATATTAATATTTTATTTTTGTATTTTACGAATCAAAAATAATGAAATTATTTTTTAGTAAATTATTATCTATAATATTACTAAGTCACGTAGTAAGTCTATGGATTAACTAGTACAATAAGTGTTATTAATGAATGCATTTTATATATATATTTTTTTATATGTTTTAATATAAATAATAATAATTTATATAATATAATAATATTTTATATTTTGAAATATACTGCCCGGCACAAAATTCCGCCACTCTAAAAATTTGACTAAGTTTGATGTTTTATAACTTTATTTTTTAATCCGATTTTTATGATTATGGTATCAGTATGAAGATAAATTTATTGGCATTATTTTTTTATTATTTTAAAGCTAAATCAAAAAATGAAATGTTAGAAACACATCTTAGATTACAGGAAAGTGTTTTTTATTCAAAATGCCCGTCCCATTTTTTCCACAGGATGTTTTGAATTTATTGCAAAAACCGAAGTTTGATTTACCCTGGTATAAACCCACCTAACCGAAGAATATAAGCCATTAAAATAATAAAAAATAATGTCAACAAATTTATCTACAAACTAGTACCATAATCATAAAAGTCGGATTATAAATTCAAAAGTTATCCGAACTTAGTCAAAATTTTAGGGTGGCAAAATTTTGTGTCGGTGAGTTTATAATATTAAAGAGGTTGGTTCTTCGGTTTATTTAATAAAATTTAACATTTATAAATACACAGTTTTATAGTGTTGAAAATATCTTAAAATTATTTAAAATATATTACTTTTCTTATGCAACTCCCTGTATATTTATAATTTAAATTTTAACTATAGATATTACAGTTTTAATATAAGATAATTAGAACTAAGTATGTATATTGTAATATATAACTATAATTATGAGCCTTATCAAAATCCGTCCACTAGATTTAAGGTGCAATACTTTTAAAAACTTATATTTAATAATAATTATTATTAGGATTAAGTATACTTGTAGAATTTAGGATTTAATTGTTTATGATATCACACTTTATGATAATATTGATAATTACAAAAACTGTAAACTTTTGAAATGTTTGGTTGTAATAATAATTTCTATTAATAGTATTTCGTAATATTGATAGTATAAAAAATATATTAGAAAGTTCATTAAATAAGTATCCTATTTAATAGTATTATGATATAATCTTTATATATAAATTTATTTTATTTTTTTTTGTAAATATATTTTATACGTACACTAGAAAAAATATGAAATAAAATTTATTATTATACCAGTGTTTTCTTTTTAAAAAATACTAAAATTTATTATAGTAACTAAACCTAATATGATTTTTCAAATTTAAATAGTTCTTTAATTAAATTATATAAATACAAGTTTCGTTAGTAGTAGTAGAGAAAAATACATCTATTTTTGACTCACCTGTATATTATTCTATTTTTAGATTCTACCACTGAAATAAAGGTAAATTTGATTAAGGTTTATTGCACTTAAACCTTACCGTTTTTGAAATATTTTCAATTTTGGGAAATTGCAGTAAAAAATGTAAGGCTTCATTTCTCCAAGGGTATTAAAGGTTTTAATACCAAATATTCACTAAAAATTATTTATTGATCAGATATTATGTTGCAATAATAAAAATTATACTACCTTATACAGAGTGTTCAAAAAATTATATTAAATAATTACTAGCTTTCAACGACAATAACTTGTTTAATTTAAATGGAGCACCCTGTAGATTTTACGTGAATCAGATGCACAATTTAGTGGTCTATCAAATTGTATTATACCATTTTTTACCTTTTTCTTCTAGTTTTCGTTGAAAATGCATTTTCTTATTATTTAGACCTCATTTATCACTATAGGTACCCATGGAATATTGACATTTTAGATTTTTTTAAAGCAACCAACATACAAAATATACAGGTGGTAAAAATAATAATATTGTAAGCCCATTTGTTTACAAAAAGAAAATTATTTAAAGCTTTGTAAAAGAGTATACCGATTATTACTAATTATTATTATATTCCGCCTATTATTTCCGCCTAACAATTAGTTAATTACATACTTAATTGTTTCAGTTAATAAATTATTCAAAATAAATATGGATTTGACTCAGAAATCAATACAATAATAAGTTATGAAAATGAACGTCTCTGTTGTTATAAATAAGCATTCGTCAAAAAATGACATAAAATTTATAAGGTGTTATTTTTTACCACACTGTCTAATACACATACAAAATTTAGTTTTTTAGTATTTGGAGCAATTATTGTTAATCAATAATACTTAGTTTAAAAACTGGATCATATTAATTAGTGCTATTTAACAAACATATAAACAGTTTTTCTTATTTTTTTTTAAAGGAAATAAGCGAATTATATCGACAATATTAGTATCTGGTACTCTTTGAAAATTTGTTACATTTTTAAAAATAATCTAAAATGTCAATATTCCATGGGTATAGTGATAAATGAGGTCTAAATTATAAGAAAATGCTACTTCTACGAAAAAGAGATAGGTAATAAATGGTATAATACAATTTGATATATATATATATATATATATATATATATACAATTAAATTGTGCATCTGATTCTCGTAAATTATACAGGGTGTTCTATTTAAATTAAACAAGTTATTGCAGTGTAAAGCTAGTAGACACCCTGTATAAGGTAGTATTTTGTTTATTATTGCAACACAATATCTGATCAATAAATAAACTTCAGTAATTATTTAGTATTAAAAATTTCGATACCCTTGGACGGCAATTTCATAAAATTGAAAATATTTCAAAAACGGTAAGGTTTAAGTGTGATAAACAATCAAATTTACCTTTATTTTAATCGTAGAATCTATATTGGTTTAAGTATTTAATACTCATTTCCAACTACAGCCTATTGCTGCCTTCCCGTTACCCTACGCCACACATCTCGATTTAGAGCGTCATCAGCTTCTAGGTTACGAGCTTCCATTGCTTCCGTAACCGTTCCATTCCAGGATTTTCTAGGTCTACCTCTCTTTCTTCTGCCCTGGGGAGCCCACTGAAAAACTCTTTTTGGCCAACTGTTCTCCGGCATACGCAGAACATGTCCAAACCATTTTAAGCTGGATTTTTCGATTCGATCCAGTACTGTCTCCTCCGATGCATTCATGATACGCCTGACCTCGATGTTTGTCTTTTTTTCCATCCTAGATATACCTGCACTTCTTCTAAGGTAGTCCATTTCAACAACTTGGATTTAGCGCTTCGCGTCTGCACTCAGAGTCCATAGCTCTGAACCATAGCAAAGAACTGACTCCACCAACGTTCTTCCAAGTCTCTTTTTAGTTGTTGCAGATAAGTTTCGGTCCCACCAGAGGCTGTTAAGACATCCAATAACTTGTTTGCTCTTCTGAATTCGGGTTTGTATTTCTTCTTTTCCCAAACCCTCGTTGTTGATAGTAGCACCCAGGTATTTAAATTTGTCTACTTGTTGAATCTGGACGTTATCATTAATGAAGACTTCAAAACGAGCGTTGGAATTGACAGCTAAGTATTCGGTCTTCTTTAGACTAACCTGAAGTCCCCATTTGTTGTATTCTTGATAAAGCCTCTTAGTCATGAACTCTAGATCGTATGAGTCCTGCGCAATCACGACCTGATCGTCTGCAAAGCTCAGGGTAAATAGTTTGTTGTCCCCAATGAGTATTCCCATACCTTGACATTTCGTCTTCCATTCCCTAAGGGCTACTTCGACGTAAGCGTTGAAGATCAGAGGAGATAACACACCTTTTGTGGTGTTAATTGGATTAGATAGCCTGTGTCCTATCTTAACGTACGATTCATTTTCTTTATATAGCTCTTTTATTATCTTAAGCAAAGGTCTATCTACTTCTAAAATATTCAAGACTTCCCATATCTTGCTGCGGGGAATAGAGTCGTACGCTTTCTCTAAATCAATAAATGCTAGATGGACTTCTTGATCTACTGCTATCTTTTTTTCCATCACCTGCTGCAGGACAAAAAGGTTATCTGTGCAAGATATAAGGATTTGGGTGCTAATCGTAGAATCTAAAAATAGAATAATATACAGGGTGTTCCGTTTAAAAAAATACAACTATAATATTTTTTACTTATTTGGGACACTCTGTATCTTGTAAAATTATTCTTAAATTGTAGCTCTAATAGTCCTTTAACGAACCCAAAACTTAGAATTTGTAAAAATCTAATCGTTTCACTACAATACACCTTGTCGTATGTGGCGAACAACCCTGTATATTTTTATTCCTTCCGCGTACGCCACTGCCTCATCTATTCCACCTGATTCCTGCCCATGGACCGAACGACCTAATCCGCCGTAGCAGGAACTGTCGACGATTGTCGTACCGTCAGCAGCGCACCGCTGCAACCGCCTCAAATCGGTCAGTTAAAATAGTTAACCGCTCCGAACAGGTCGATCGCGCTACCTCTTACCACTCTTACCACGGTGATCGTCTATCGGTAACTATCCGATCGAAAATCACGCCTTTGCCGCCTCGAGAGAGCGACTCGCGCGATATGGACCCGCTTTGACGCGATTTTCGAGCGGTTGAAAGTCGACGCGAGTGAAAAATCCAGTTGTGTGTTATTAATTTATTTAACGTTTTATTTAGGAGTGCCTTGCTTGTTTATGTATTTATGATTTCCAGGTATGTCGTACGTTATCTTAGGACTTATTTTAATCCTAGTTTATTATTTTAAAAATAGATATAATTTTTTTCTAATTGTATCTAATAAATAACGTAGGTGTTATAAATTACAAGAATTGTTCTTGTAACGCTTATATTGAGTCATTTGTTACTATTAGAATGTGTGTCATGATTTGGATATTTTTGTGGTTTAAAAGAATTAAGTTATTGGGTTTTGAAAGTACCTACCTACTATCTAATTGTTATGAGCGCTATAGGTGCTAATATTTTCTTAAGAATTCTAAAAAGTTGAATTAAATTTTTCAAGTAGGTATTTATAGAATACACTTCTAAATACAGCCAGCAATAAAGTAGGAATCAAAATGAATTTAGCAAAAACTAAAGTAGTGTACGACGCACTAATAGACAGGAAAGACATTCTAATGAATAACACAACGCTGGAAATAGTAGAAGAATATAGGTATGTATATATTTGGGACAACTAGTACACAGCTCGGGATCTTTATTATTGGAAATCAACAGATGAATTAAGTTAGCATGGAGTACTTATGGAAGAATGTTTGGAGTGCTTCTTTTTGAAGAAAACATTCAACCAAGTCTTGACCTATGCATGCGAAACCTGGCGTCATTATAAGGAAACCTTCAGGTCGAACAACGCTCAATGGAACGAAATATGCTGGGAATAACCAAGAAAGACCGTAAAAGAATAGAGTGGGTACGACAAAAGACTCAGGTAATAGATGTCATCCACAGAATCAAATCAATGGGTCCAAATACAAAAAGAGTATCTAAATCAGAATAAGGCCAAAAAAAGTTGAACCAATAGTCCTACACGCTTTTCTTCATTTGAAAAACTCTTATTTACAATTTCTGTTTATTTTAATTCAAAAAGATTGAATGTGACAATTTCATATTTCTGAGAGCAACGACGATTGAACTTGTTTCCATGGCTAACTAAGTGAAATTAGTCAAGAAAGATAAGAATTGGCTATAACTCAGTAATTTTGTGAAAGAAACATATTATAGCTTATATCGCTGAAAAGCTTAAAAACGGCGCTTTTTATGAAGTCATGGCCAACTATGGTTTCCATTTAAAAAAACATATGTTTGTGACATATGTCAAAAATAACAGGCTTTAGAAAAAATCGGAGAACACAAACTCATTAAGAATGTGATTATCTACAACTTTTATCTGAACACTTTTTGTCTAAAATAGCTTATAATGGAATTAGGGACAATTTTTAAAATAGCCAAAATTTGTTTTTTTCGAAATATCTAGTAAGCCATGAACTTTTTCAAAAATCTGAAAGGCGCATATTTATGACCCCACAAAACTGCAATTCTTTCCCCATTTAACCGACTCTCTATCTCCAGTAGTTTCCGAGTTGCCCATAGAGAACATCGTAGGAATCTCACCCTGTATACTATGTGCGTCGGCGGACTCCAAGAAAATCTCCTCCTTGAAAACGATCAAAATATTAATGGCTACAAAAATTATATATACTTGGGAGTTAAAATTTCAAGGGATAACAATCTGGATAAAGCCATTAGAGACATAAACGCTCAGGGAAGAAAAGCAATCTCTATGTTAAATGGTGTCTTGTGGGATAGTAAATCAAATATACAGCAGAATGGTTAAAAGCATCGCTTGCTGTGGCAGCTAAAAAATAAGGCCGTGCCCACCCTGGAAGCGACAGAAATGTCGAATGACGAAACAATTATTATGGTACGGCCACGTACAAAGAATGTCAGAGGAGAGGCTTCCAAAACAGATCCTCAACTGGACACCAACGGGACGACGAAAAAGGGTAGACCACGCAAGAGCTGGAGAGAAGGAATAGACAATGAGCTAAAAGAACGAGAGCTCGAAGACGACCTCTGGCTAGATAGGGAGCAATGGCGACTGGGTATCGGAAGACATCGAAGAACGTTTTAAAACCGATTAGTATATATAAACAGAATATTTAAAACTCATTATTAATAGTAACTTTACTCATTTGTAATATATTTTTTCTACGAGTAGCCCAGGGGGGTGACAGTGAAATAGGAAAATTGGAAACAGTCATTAGTGTCATTCTTGTCATTCTCCTCACGACAAGTATGGCCGCCTAGACAAGGACAGCATTGTTTTTGTATAACTATTGTCTAACTTCACAGTTTAGAATTGACAGATTTCAGTTTCAGAGACAACTTCAGATTTGTTCTAGAACAAATTCGAAAATATTCGACGCCATTTTAATTCAATCCGTTTAGTTTCGTTTTGGAAGTTCAATTTAATATTTCGGCTGAAATTTATAAATATAAAGGTGATAAAGTATATAAAATATATATTACATGAAGAATCCTGGAGAACATGACGTTTCTGCAATAGTAGGTATGTCCTATGTATATGAAAAATAGGTAGTAAATAAACACTGTTTTTACAATTTTTAGATGCAAGAAAATGGTGTTATAATCTCTTTGATTGGCGATTTTTGTGAAAATGGAAACAATTTAGAGCAAGGTAAGATCATTTTTAACTATTGCCAACATTAGTTATCTCCAGTATGTGCGATTTATTGTCAATAATGCAATAAATCGGACTGATAATCTGATTATATTATCCGACTAAAAGTCTCTTTTTGCTTCTTTTTGATATATAAGCCAGGTCTCTTTGAGAATAATGGGCGCTTTTTTAAACAGTATATTTATATTTTATACCTATTGATATTTTTACATTGTTAATTTTAGTATAAAAAAATTTGTTTTTCTGTTTTCAGGTTTTTGTATAAGGCTCCCGTTTTCATGTTCCTGTGTCCGTTTTCTGTTCTTGAAGTCTGCGATACGTGTGTTTATTTACAAATTACTGTAAGTCATGCTTATACCTTAACTAATTTACGTTAAAAGTACATATAATTAACTAATTGGTATTGAAACAATACAATCCTCTATATTTTTATATTTATTTAGTCACGTTGTTCCATATTTCAAATAAATATATGTGAATAAATTATTTTTTGGTTTTATTTATGAAAAGAAAAAATACAAAATACATTTGAACTGAAAGAGGGCCCGCCATTGAATAACCGGAAACGGAAATGAAAATTAAGCCACCATGTCCTTATCATGTCAACCTGTCAATTGGAAAATTAGTTCTTCAGACGACAACGAAGGCTTTCGGTGGCGTATCGTGTTTCCACGATTTAACACAGAGTTGACACTTCTTTCTAGTTAATTATTTTATGGAGTAACCTAGAAAATGCAGTTTCAGACACGGAAAACTCGATCTGAAATTGGCGTTTTGCAAACTGTTGTGTGCTAAGGATTTAGCGCACGACATGTGTCATTTTGCACACGACATGTGCCAATTTTAACATTTTTAACCTCCAATGTTTAGCTGAAACGCCAAACGCAACGCATCCGTCAGAAAAGTGTCATCGTTACATCGCAAATTATTTCACAAAACTGGCAAAAACTGAGTGAGTCTACTGCTAATTTGTAGATTACAGTTGAGAGTTGGAACCTTTGGTGTTACACAGCAAAATAAAACACTAAATCACTACAATATACCAAAACAAAAAACAAAATGATTATAAACTGTTAAAATGTTTATAATCATCTGCTGATGATGCTAACATGGTTAGCGAAACGCGCGTCCAGTGTAAAAGTAAAAGTGTTTTGGTGTATTGTGGTGATTTAATGTTTTATTTTGCTGCTAATTTGTAGTCGTAGAAAAAAATTGCGTAAAAAACTCGTTCGAAAACCTCTTTGTACACTCGTACGACTTGTGGCTGGCTCTTGCCTGCGGCTCGAGCCAAACCAAAACAAACTGTCGAACGTCGTTTTCGAAACTCGTTGTTTAATATACCATTTTGTGACTGAAAACTGACTAACAATGTCAACAAACTCAATTACAATACAAATAAATCAAAGACATCATTCATTTGCACCACGCCAAAATTCAACGCCTATGCATTCTTCACGTGACAAAAATGAACGTATACATTCAAGAACACATAATTAGCTTTCAGTTCAACATATGTACGTATGTATTAGAGCGTAATTTAAATAGTTTACTGCCTCGCTACTCTACCGCGTGTCCTAGAAATATGAAAGTAAAGAAGATCGAAGCAAAGTCTTTGCTTAGATTGCGGACTTCAAGGTGAATTGGCCGCGTATTGTCATGGAAATAAGGAAACATAAACGTAGGTATCACCAGAACAATATTGTATTAAGTATTATTAATGCCAAACACGATGTTTTGTCAGTGCGGCCCGGAGTGTTTTTTTACATCAAACAAATATTTTTAAGATTTCTTCATATGCACTCACCGGCACGAAAAAGGGCACCTTAAAATTTTCATGTACCTCTTTTAAAGGTTTATACTCTGGTTTATATACAGGGCCCATCGAACAAAATCGACAACTATGAAACTATGAACCCTTCCCGTACACAAACGGTACATTTTGAGACAGGAAATTGTAGAGAGAAACAAACCCTATAACACAGGATACAACATTTTAATGAAAAGTGCTTTCCATAAAATCAATAAAATGAAAAATATAAAAAATAATATACATGTACTGATTTCTTTCGAAAATCGACAACTATGAAACTATGATCCCTTCCCCGACACAAACGGTACATTGTGAGATAGGAAATTGTAGAGAGAAACAAGCCCTATAACATAGGATACAACGTTTTAATGAACAGTGCTTTCCATATAATCAATAAAATGAAAAATATACGAAATAATATACATGAACTGATTTCCTTCGAAAATCGACAACTATGAAACTATGAACCCTTCCCGGACACAAACGGTACATTGTGAGACAGGAAATTGTAGAGAGAAACAAGCACTATAACACAGGATACAACATTTTAATGAACAGTGCTTTCCATATAATCAATAAAATGAAAAATATACGAAATAATATACATGAACTGATTTCCTTCGAAAATCGACAACTATGAAACTATGAACCCTTCCCGGACACAAACGGTACATTGTGAGACAGGAAATTGTAGAGAGAAACAAGCCCTATAACATAGGATACAACGTTTTAATGAACAGTGCTTTCCATATAATCAATAAAATGAAAAATATACGAAATAATATACATGAACTGATTTCCTTCGAAAATCGACAACTATGAAACTATGAACCCTTCCCGGACACAAACGGTACGTTGTGAGATAGGAAATTGTAGAGAGAAACAAGCCCTATAACACAGGATACAACATTTTAATGAACAGTGATTTCCATAAAATCAATAAAATGAAAAATACACGAAATAATATACATGTACTGATTTCTTTCGAAAATCGACAACTATGAAACTATGAACCCTTCCCGGGCAAAAACGGTACATTGTGAAACAGGAAACTGTAGACATAAACAAGCCCTATAACATAGGAGATAACATTTTAATGAACGGTGCTTTCCATAAAACAATAAAATAAAAAATATACGAAAAAAATAAACTATCTACAAATTGCTTAAATGTTTCTAACAAGAAAACTGACGCAATAATAAATTTTCAATAGTTTTATATGAATGTATAATTTTTTTACCTAAATAGGCCTGTCTCAGTTTTACACAATTTAAGATCGAATACTAATTCACCACAATACACCAGAACTCTTAATTTTACACTGGACACGCGTTTCGCTAACCATGTTAGCATCATCAGCAGATGATTAAAACTAGAATATTTTAGTTGCAATCTCTGACATTTTGATTTTTGACAAAATTTGCTTGGTCCGCCTTTTGAATTATTTCTAAGAAATTTCAAAAATCAATTTTGCTTATTTTACCACATGTCGTTTTCACTTTTTGTTCTAAAGATATTCGTTGTTAAAAGTTGTGGAAAACGGAAAATGCTCTCAAATTAGTGGAGATCTATTAAAGATACCATAAAATGGATTATATTTATTGACTATATTCTCGGGAATGATGAAACCAGTACATAGACATAGGACATAGACAGCATATTCCTGTATATCAAATATCAACCTGATATAATCTACGATGGCATTCTATTGTTTTAATTAAAAAATGTCTCGTTCATGCAAAAATCATTTATTTTATCTAGTTGGTCGTATCGCAAATGAATCAAGCCATATCTGAAAAATAGAATGTAAAAATAAAGTTTACATCTCTTATCACGAGAGGCTTATTATATCAGGTAGATAAGAACATTACATACGTAATTTAATTTTTTTATCTCGTATCTGCACCATTGTATTTGTGGTTCGATACAGTAAAGTCTGAAAGTGTATCTGATCAGTTTTTGTGAAAAATATTTCGAAAAAGTGTTTAGTGATTATTGCAAGAGTGTGAGTTTTTGTGATTAGAGACTTTGGAGAGGAAGCAATCGTCGTATAAACTTATTTTTTTGGGTATGTTACTGATACAGATGTTACGGCACTGTATAATACTATATCCAGTGAATTACGCACCATTAAATCTTGGCGCGATTCTAATCTCCTATGCCTCAACCTATCAAAAACTAAAGTTTTGTCATATAAAAGTAGTACAACCTTTTGTACTTAATAACACCGCTATTGATGTCGTGGAATCTGTGAAATTCTTAGGACTTGTAGACAACTCGTTAACATGGGACTTGCACATCGAAGCTTTATCAAAGAAATTAAGCGCTGCCTGTTTTGCGCTAAGATCAGTTTCTAAGGAACTTATCAACCTCTAGAATAGTCTATTATGCCCTTTTTGAGTCGCATCTTCTTGTTGCTGCGCGACAAAATTTAATCGTATTTTCCAACTTCAAAAGAGCGCAGTTCGATATTTATTGAGACTGAACAGTAGAACTCACTGCCAGAATTTCTTTAAAAATTTCAAAATACTGACTCTTCCTTCTTTATTCATTTTTGAATCCCTTTGCTTAATCCGCAAGCACATATTATCTGCTATTCCCGAAAGGCCACCTCACAACTATCCACTTAGGAATGCGGAGCACGATCTTTATCTGCCAAACTCCAGCTCAGAACTAGTTAAAAGCTCAATATTGTGATACAGGGTGAGTCAACGATAGAGTAAAGTCCATTATCTCATTTGTTTCGAGGTTTACAAAAAAATATTAAATATAAAAGTTACAGAGAGGGTTAAGATACACATTTTAAAATTATTATACAGTATACAGGGTGCTTCAAAAAAGCGTGGCGAATATAACATGTTTTTTTAAATGCAACACCCTATTTTTTATTTTATTTTTAGATTCTGCGTAAAATTCCATTACTTTTTTATATATAATGTTATATACCTAAAATTAATAGTTTTTGTTATATTTAAAGATTGCAGTGGGTTAAAAAATTGTCAATGATGGCATTGATTCTGAAGTTGGACAACTAAAATTTGGTAGGAGAATTTTATAGAGATATAGAAAAAGACCTATGTAAAGATATTTTAGTTAGATGTTACAGGGTGTTCAAAATATATTTAGGAATTTCAACTAATTAAAATTAAGGAATTTCAATTTTTTTTTCTGATAGATTTTACCAAACTCTTCAACTTTTGTTAAGAATGTCATATACCTATTTTTATTAGTTTGCGATTAATTCCAATTTTTTCTATTTTTACCCATATTTTTAATATAATTGCGCTATAACATCATAGTTGCCATGACAAAAAGTAATAATTATGACAATTTCATGTCTGTTAAGCAAGTTAAGAACAAAATTTGAATGTTAGTTTAATTTGTTGTAATAAGTATAAATGGTAGAGATAACAGATTTTCTTGAAATGAATTAGTCAATGTGATTGATATACACGGACAAACTTAGAAAACCACATTTTTTGGTTCAGTACTATATATTATATAGTACTTTGCTAACTACTATAAGGATAGATGTATATTATCTAGAAAACATCTTCAGTGTGTAATGGGACGGTTTCGCGGCAGTAGTAATATTGGCTTTACTAAATGAATTATAAACCAGAATTACTACGAGAAAAAAACTATACTGTATGTCGAAGAAAATTCATATATCAAAAGTCTTTAGCAATTAGGTAATCTAATATTACCCTAATCTGTGGCTATTCGCCCCGACAAAAAATCCCAAGTGTCATCTTTCATAATATAGAAATACACCAAGAAATTCACTACTGCGATTTAGTTTATTTGAGTAAAGTTAATTAATTTTAACTAATACCAGCAATTGTAACTAATTATGAAGCTACTTGTTAAAGGTAAGTAATAAATAGTTTTGTTTTGTCATGGCAACTATGATTTTGGGTAATTGTATTAAAAATATGGGTAAAAATAGAAAAAAATGGGAATAAATTGCAAGTTATTAAAAATAGGGATACGACATACTTAATAAAAGTTGAAGAATTTTGTCAAATCTATCAGAAAAAATGATATTATATAGGGTGTCCCATTTAAAAAATTGAGATTTTTTAATTTTAAGTAGTTGAAATTCATAAATATATTTTGAACACCCTGTATCATTTAACTAAAATATCTTTACATATATCTTTCTTTTTATCTCTACAAAACTCTCCTACCAAATTTTGGTACTCCAACTTCAGAAACAATGGCACCACTGACAATTTTTTACCACACTGCAATTTAACATTTGTTTAAATAAATTGAAATATTACAAAAACTAATAATTTTAGGTATATAATATTATATATAAAAAAGTTATGGAATTTTACGCAGAATCTAAAAATAAAATAAAAAATAGGGTATTGCATTTAAAAAAGCATATGTTATAGCCGCCACACTTTTTTGAAGCACCTTGTATACTCTATAATAATTTTAAAATGTGTATCTTAACCATCCCTATAACTTTTATATTAAACATTTTTTTGTAAACCTTGGAACAAATGAGATAATGGACTTTACTCTATCGTTGACTCACCCTGTACAATGCCAAAAAAATGGACAATCATCTGACTTTGGATATCAAGTCGCTTTCATTCTTTCCCGCATTTCGCAAAGCTCTGAAATCATACTTACTGGAGAGAGCCCTATATGCGGTAAACGACTTTTTTGTTGATGTTTAATCTTGAACAATTTTGAATTTTAAAATTTTGACCATCTCACACACTGGTTAAAGGTCTAGTATTTAATATTTAATAACTCTTAAATTATTATATCCATGTACAATTTTCCTATTGGAAAATTTTATTGATATGTTTTTTTTTATGTTCTGCAATGTCCATATATGTTCTATTTGTAATTTTAATGACGCAAATTTTTTTGAATTGTATGATTTGTATTGTATGATATTTTTTATTACTTGTATATTTTTTGTTTGTGTTTTGTTTGTTTTTAAATGCTTTGTCGATGAAGCTATTTTGGCTTTTTCTACAATAAAGCGTTATTTATTATTACCTTCCTAAAACGCAAATATCTTGAAAACCGTTCACCTTTTCGAACTAAACGAAGAGCACCTGTTTTGGGTAAAATAGTTCTACTAAAATACTACACGTACTTATCATTTTCTTTTATAAATTACATATTTTTGAATTGTTTTTGAGTTTTTCTCTGAATTTGATTCAGATAAGGGACTATTGTCGTATATTATCAGTGATTTTATATCGAATATGTCAATTTTTTCAAACTATCCGATTAATTTTCCATGTTCTAGACCTGTCACTTTACGCAAAACAATAAATCTAAATTTTGACATTGTTAAATATATCAATAATACTAATTTCTAAGTAGACATAATCGAATTGTGATTTAATCGAAAAATCACTTTCATAATTTCAGGAAAAGATTGATATTTATTATACCTATAAAAGTTTTATAACATAGTAGATGAATTTGGAAAGTATTTTCAATTCTTCCAATTTTTTGACATAGGTACTAGCTATCTACAGTTCATACCAAATAAACTTTTAATCACGTGATTAAGCTTGACCGGCACAGCGTTGCCCTCTTTTATGGATTTTCTTTTAGTCAAAATATTTTAGAAAACAAAAACAAATTAATTATAAATATATAAACAATAATTATTATTTATATTAACAAAACTCACCTTCTTAACAGCACTTAAGGGATATAAAAGGCCATTACTACCGCTTTCCCGTTCAAAATATTCTAATAAAGTTGCTATGAGGTTTTTACGGCTATTAAGTACACTTCGGCACCAAAGACATTATAAAGATAGACCGAACATCTCATTCATAAATACTCGTTGGTAGTGTATCAAACATTGCAATGTGTCAAACAAGGACAGAAGAGACAGAGAAGTCTAAAATTTCCGACCCCGGCAACTAGGAGCATTTGGGATTGTTCTAATGGCCAGTGGCGTATCGTTTTTTGGAACGAATTTAATTAGTAAAGTAAAAGTAAAGTAATTAGTAAAATTTTTACTCCATATTAATATACTACATTAACACTTTTTCGTCAGATGAGTTTTGTTATAAGGTCTAATATAATAATACAATTAATATCCCACATATACTTATGTTGAAACGTTAGTAGTTTTCGAAAATCACTCCAACGTCGATTTTCAATTTAAACTTTCAGTTACTTCTATATAAACTTTCAGTTACTTTTGAATATTTACAGGGTGACTCAGGCTTCCGAAACAGTTCTATATTAGGTTTGTGGTTGGTGACTTTTCTTTCAAGTTTTTTTCAGAATATGGAGGCATTTAGGCACATTTTAGACATTTTTGTAAACATAGGTGGCCGGAACATATTTTCAAACCAAAGTTGTAGATTTGCCATTAAATTTCCATTCCAGAAATACCTAGGGTTGCCACTTGTCCTTTTTGAAAAGGACAGTCCTTTTGGAATAACTTATCCTTTTGACTTTTTTTGACTTAAAAGTCATTTTTTATTTACGTATTTTCCCTGAGAAAATTACCTACAGCAAACAGAAATATTCTTTTCGCCCAAATTTAATTAGGAATGTTATAAAACTTAACTTATACATAAATTTGTCTTGTTTAGAATAGGCAACATTATTTAGAACTTCCCGTTTAATCTCAAATGATAGTTTAGGTTTTAGTTTTACCTTTTTTTATCTTAAAAAGAACTTTTCAAAATTAGTACCTAATTAGTAACGATTTAGTTAGTTCGCAATCGATAGCTTCCTGTGAAGTACAGTGTAATAGTTGTTTAATCTTGTATTATTAATAACTTCCTATACCTAAAATCAATATTTAATGAGAAAATTGTGTTTTTTTTGAAAATATAAGACAAGATTTGACTTTCGGTCTTCTTCTTGTATTATGATGGCTCTGATACGAGGCAATTGCCTTTTAGTCTCGCAATAGAAGGCATTTATCATTAAAAGTATAAAATCTGTGTGCTACAGTATGGGATTTCTGTCGCATAATAATGAATACCTATTACGTTTATTTACAAATCCATTACTTTTAAAGGTAGCTTCATCAGATAATCAAATTTTAGTTAAATGTCCTAATCTTCATGAACTGTATTAAGCATATGTATTGCGGTTTGAATCACTCTGTATGTTGACAAAAAAAAATTGAAAATGTGCGTTACAATGGCCCCCATCTTATGTAAAAAATTGAAATAAAAATCACAAACCAAAAACGTAATAGGTAAAAAGCTTTTTTTTGATATAGGTATGTATAAAACTAGTAGCCTAAGAATTATTTACAGTTCGTCCCATTCTAAAAAAAGTTAAACACACCATACAAATAACTCTAGGAAGATGTATTTGTACGGTGGTAAAAAATTGTCTAAACAAGGCCGAAGGGGCAGATATAATAAAGCAATAAAATGTAAAAAAGGTCGGGTAAACACCTTTGTTTATTTATTGAGCAAAATTCCTTTAGAATATCGTATATAATGACCAAAATAGGACGCAATTTTAAGAAAAAAATGTCACTTTCTGGCTTATAATAAAGTTTCAAATGTAACGTTTATAATGATCTACAACAGTTAGGTAGTAATTGAGACGAATTATAATTCAATTACCGGCTATTACGTTCTTGTTTTAATAGATCAAAATTCAACAAATATAATTAGAAATTATTTTAATTGTGAGACGCTCCCTTGTGGGACGCCTATGTACGATTACGGCGCGGCGGAAACAATACCTACCTGTGAAAAGACAAATTCGGGTAATCTGAGCTTATTTGTCCACACATTTGGCACTGTCGTACCATATTGAAAATTCGCAGATTCAAAAGTACATTAAACAAAAACAAAAACTACTGAAAAACACTGAAAAGTTCACTTCGGACTTGATTCCGACTTCAAACACACCGTAAGCTACAGTACGTCTGTCCGTTCTGTAGCTACGGGGTATCCGTGAGAGGGGAAACGAAATTCTCTGGATGTTTTTCGTAAAAAATTAGGCGACGCGTCCCATCAATAAAAATTCGACAATTTTGCAAGTAGCCAATAAAATGAGCGGGCGGAGCGATTTGCGGTGACGTACTCGTCAAGTCGACGTATAAAATATATTGCTGTTTATTTAAATATTTTTTGTCCGCATTCCTTTCATAGACACAGATCCAGCAGACGTACTTTAAACGTAGTACGTTATAACGGACCATGGGCCGTCGCGAGAGATGGTGGGACGGACGGCTGATTTCATTCTGGAAGACTAGCAGCGACGTTGCCAGTAGTTCTAGACGTTTCAGCACATTAAACAGTAAACATGTCTTTTAATAGTAACGCATATATCCTCTGGTTAATAACATATTATTACGCATGCTTCTTTAAAAATAAATTATTAATTTAATTAAGAAATTGAGATTTATTGATATCCGGTGAAGGTTTTAAAGTCAGTTTTTCTGCAAATCAAACTAAGTAGATAGGCGCAAATTTGATATGTGGCAATGTCGCCTTCTCTATCTCAGTTGATTTTTAAAGTACGTAGTCAACCTCCGAATGTTTGATCGGGTTAAAATTATAATAACTACCAATATACAATACTACTACTAATATACCAACGATCGGGTTAAAATGCATAATGTGATATCTGTTCTTCCTAAATCTATGCTTCGCACTAAAAGAGACAATGTTCGACTTCAAAGTCTGCTAGAAAAAATGTTTTAGCTTAAAATATCATATCACAAATTATTTAAACCAAAAACTAAAGTGTCAAAGCGAATGATAATGTCATGAAATAAATAAATAAATGTGGCAACTTGACATTTTTTACAGCAGAGCTACAACCTAAAACCCCAGCGGGAAATTTAAATTCCAATTAGCCAGCCCGGCGCCGAATATGTCCATGGTTGATTACGTAACTAAAAGTTTAATTGGTATCGAATACATAATTGTTTACTTCAAATATTTTACTATAAAACGTTAATATTAAACATTTAAACACAATTAACTATAGAAAATGTGTTTATCGTACTTTACTGCCAATGAGATTGGCATACTTTCCTGGAACTGAATCATGGAATTTATGAAGCTAAACAAAATAATAATCGCAATCAGCAATCGGAACTATAAAACTTTATAGCTGGTGAATAGTCACCATGTTTGTGATAACCTATTTAATTTTCAAAAATAAATTTGTCATCATGTTTATTTACCGTAAATGATGGATGAATGTCAGGTAAGCACTAGAAATGCACCAACGCAACGTCATCAGTATTAAAGAATGCAAATATACCGTAATTGTCAATTGTTTAGTTTAAGTGCTATTACACCTGTAATCAAATACTATAACGATATTGTACGAATAAACAGCATACGCTGAATGTATTCTACATATCTGATTTTTGATAGTTGGGGTATTTGGGGGTACACCCAAAGTAAATGACTCAGGATGAAATGATCTAGTGCAATTATTCTTGTTTGCATATTTTTCTTATTTTCTAGTTTAGGAAGTGCTTAATAAAATAAAAAGATTAAACAAATAAAAACCTTGTTCGGTTATGATACAAATTCCATTTAAAATAGTGGAAGAAAATACTAATTTAGTTTTGACTCGCCCTGTATACCGAGGTCGTCTCAAAAGTGGCTCACCCCTATAACTTTTTTATTTTTTAAACGAGATTTAGTATGTTAGTATATGCCATAAATTAGGATTGATTGACGTATTCAATGGTTTTTTGTCACTTCCTGTTTCACCGATATTGACTACAACTTTTGATTTTTAAATGACACCCTCGGTAGTTTTTTAATTTATTCGATAGAAAATGACATATCATTTATCAAAAGTTGACACTCTCGCTTAATAAAAAATCGTATTTTAAAATTCAATCTAGAGTGTCATGGCTACGTTAAAAACACTAATTCTTAATCAAGGAGCCTTGGAAAAATAGATTTGATCGTCTAATGTATTTATGTATTTATGCATATTTTTAATCATATCTCAATTTTTTCAAATGGAACGATGGTAGCTCATTAGCACATTTGGAAGTAGCATTCTTTTACAAATAATTTGATACCAAACACTTGGTATTTCGAGTCAAATTTTCATTACGAACCGCAAGTTATAATTTCAAATATACCATATGCGAAAATGTCTAAAGTTGACATAATATGATACGTCATTCTATTCAGAGTTTTATTTTCTATCGAATAAAGTAAAAAAATACCGAGAGTGCCATTTAAAAATCAAAAGTTATAGTCATTTCCGGTGAAACAGGGAGTGACCGAAAACAATTGAATACGTCAATCAATCCTAATTTATGTCATATACTAATATACCAAATCTCGTTTTTTTAACTGAAAAAATAAAAAAGTTATAGGGGTGAGCCACTTTTGAGACGCACCCGGTATATCAAACAACAAAAAGATTGCAAATTTTGGTTGACCGAATTTTGAAAAAAAACACAGATAGTAGACAGATAGTTTCTGTTAAAAAGAATTCTTCGAATTTAGAACACTAAGAGGCCTTTAAATGAGCAGTAAATTTAGTTTAAAAACGGTTATATTTCAAAAACCACTCGGTATAGTATAAGACATGATATATTTTAATGGTAAATCCACTAACTTAAAAAAGTATATAGTATTCCATTTAAAAATATACAACTTTGGTTTGAAAATATCTTTGAATCATCCTGTATCTTGACAAAAATATTTTCAAAATGTTATGTAAAAACCTAGTATAGAGCTTTTTCGGAAGCTTGAATCGCCCTGTAGAGACAGACAAAATTTTTCATAAAAGGTAAATGTTACAGTTTTTGGACATTTTTAATATAAATATTTATATTTTTATTTTGAAAGAGTTTGAAGAATATTCTCTAATTATTCTAAAACCAAAACAAATTTTATCTTATATTGTTACTATGTTAATTCTCTGGCATACAAAATATTTCATCTTTAACTTGATTATTTAAAACTGAATGAACATGAAGGCTGTGCTTTATTTAATATTTCCTTTGACTTAAATAATCTTAAATAATCGTAACGAGTGAGGAAAAGATGACGTATCTTTCTTTTATTGGTATTAACGTTTTACAACTGAATTAGCAACAATTCCTGTAATAACCGCTGACATTATTTAGTGCTATTGCCCCCTATTTGCGTTGTTCTGAGACAAAATTTACACGTAAATGATCACGGGTACTGTCAACTATTTAAATAAATTTTAAATTGTTGTTTGGCTTTACTATACATTTTTTGTTCATTAAAAGTTTTTTAGGAGCTAAATATTAATATAATAATTAATATACAGAAAAAAATCGTTAGCATATTCTGCAGATAAAAATAAGTAAAAAAGATCTAATCTACAATTACAATTACTAATCTACAAAAATTAATTTGGTGGTTCAAGTTATTTTCTGATGTAGGTACTTTGTTTTAAAAAAAATATATAAAATATTTTCCACTTTCTGGCATTTACGGTTACATCGCAAGTTGCTGTCAATTTGCATATTTATGTTTCTTAACTTTTGAATCAAAGGATAATCTAATTTAAAAAGTTTGTTTGTCTACTTTTTTTTGTTGCACCATATGTATTTCCTAAATTTTATTATTTTAATATACAGGGTGGCGCCTCTCATACGCGCGTTATATGGAACACCCAGTATATTATTCCGATATTCAACGGAGAATTCATGTCTCTTCAAAATACTATTAAGCTTGCCTACTCCTCAAACAAAGATTTTCCTAGATATTTTCATTTACATGATTTGATCTGAGTAGATCTTATTTATTTTCATTACTATTTGATAAAATCTAGGTGGCTGGTGATATATCTGACGTTACTTCAACTTGCTTCAACATAGCTGTCTAATTAAAACAAGAGTGTGTCAGTTAAAACAAAAACAATTCTCAGAAATTTGCCGAAAATGCAAACTTATCCTTCATCAGAGAGAATTGGTATTATGATACTTAAATGCTCCTTATTTTATCTAGTCTGTTTTTTTTATTCTAATATATGGGGATATGTTAAAGACAGTGTTACAATACTCGACCAACTATTGTCGACAACATGAGAGAAATTATTGTAGCTGCTTTTTGAGGTAGAACTGCACATATGCCTTTTAAAATGAAAAGATCCTTTTGAAAAGACAATCATTTTATGCAGTCAACAGGAAAGGAAGCATTTTGAGCATTTGATTTCATTTCATCTAGCTAATTTTTGTTACATAATTATAGGTTTATGTCTAGTTTTAATTCTGTAATAATTCAAATATGTTTTAAACGTGTATTTTTTTATTATCGTGGAGTATTTTACTCTACAATCTTTAATTTTTGTTAAATTATTTAAGTTTTCAAATAATAAAGATCTACTGACGCAAAATCATAAAAATTAAAATATCTAGGAAAATCTTTGTCTGAGGGTAGGCAACCTTAATAATAATTTGAAGATATATAAATTCCCCATTGAACACTGGAATAATATACTGGGTATTCCATTTAAAATAAAGGAGTAACTTGCTTTTAAAAGTGACTAATGTTCCATATTAATTTTGTCTCACCCTGTATAACTTTTCGGGTCAAACTTTAATTTGGTTTAACATACAATGGCTACTGTAATTAAATATCAGGCTATACAAGGTCAACTAAAATTTAGGTAGCTGTTATCGAAATTTAAAATTTACTCTTCATTTTCACAAAATGTGAAATATGTCAAAATCCTTAGATTTTAGGTATATGCTTCTTTAATAAAACTCACCTTTATTTTTTTCCTAGAAACCGAAAATCAATTAATATATAAGGTATTCCATTAGAAAAAATACAACTTTTTTTGGGACACCCTGTGTAATTCTATATATTTTTATAAAATACTTTCAGTTAACCTACATATGCTGCCAAAATTTAATTTCGGTATAAACTACCGAGCTTCCACGGCGTATGAGGCGCCACCCTGTACATATTTCATTCCATTCCATTAAAAGTAAAAGTTCTAACATTCTCTGTAGATACGTAAACTTTTAAAACAGGTATTTACTAATATAATTAGTGTTTAAATGATAAATATATGTTTCCTTCAAAAATTTATCAGTGCGTGATATATTTTTATAATTCTCTCAAAATTTATTATATCTGTGTAAGTGAAAACAATTTAGAAATATTTTATATTCTGAAATTTCACTTTTTTAGTTGTAATTTGAAAATTGTATGAAATAATTTTTTAAAAAATATGAATTATTTATTTATTTCCTTTCGATGTATGGTACTACAACAATAGAAAACAGTCCAAAAGTTTTTAAACTAGATTAAAAATAAAAAAAATATTAAGGTAAATCTAGACATAGTATTTGAAGATAAACTAAACTATTTTAAAATGGTTTTTTAATTCAATGCCATCTATTTGAACATTTTCTATTAATACTTGCACAAATATATTATAAAGATTAGATTACAAGCATAGACAAATTACTGAGCCATGTCATATATCTAATACCATTGATCAAAATTAATTGGTATTAGTAGGAAATAGATACGAGAGATTATAAAAACTAAATCTTTTATTAATTATTATAATTTATCCATTCTAAAACAGGATTTTCGAATTCTTATTTTTCTCGACAAAGTTTATACTCTTACAATATCAGAAAATATTTTTGGTTTTCACTCTAATCTTGTTCAGAAACGCTTCCACTCCACTTCTTCGATTCCTTTTTGGTTAGAAAGATGACTTAGTGCCTTCAAATTCTTCTTGAACGGTTTTGGACTAAAAATATCTGATCGTTAGATAAATACCTACAATCAGTTGTACATTACAAGTAGGAGAAAATAAGGTCACTACTAATTTATAATACTTTAGTTCAAAGAACGTAACCCTAATATGACCACACTATTTTGAATATTTCAAATTTATACACGTGAAATATTTTTGCTTGTTTTATTTCATCATCATCAACATCATCATCAGTTTCAGCTTATTCAACCATTTCCAATTATGGTGTAGCCTCCCTCACATATTTAGATACTCCCTTTGTACTTGGGCCCATTGTTGTCTATTGTTTGATATGTGGGCCCAAGTTATCCCTGCTAATTTCCTAACATCATGGTCCTATCTCAAGTTTGGTCTTCCTCTAGGTCTCTTGATTCCTCTATCTACATATCAATGTCAATAAATAAATCATTTAAGTATCATAATTATTATCCATAAGCGCTGTAGTACGTGCCGATATCAATACACAAATACATATTTTTAATAGTATTTACTATTTACTCGTACAACATTTATTGCTGCATTTAATAACAAATTTCCACATAGTGCTTATGGAATTTGAAAAGTTAAACAATATAAAATTGCAACAATAACGAACAGTCTACGTATAACCATTGAAGAATTTTATTTTTTTTTTTAGGTATTTTCTATGAATCATATACAGTGTGAGTCAACAATTATTGCATTAACTATACAGGGTCCGGCAATAGTGCGTCGGGCATCTGTAGCTCCTACAAAAAACTTGAGAATTTTGTTGAAGTGCAAACCTAAAGTATGTACCAGGATGTATTTCCGGAAAATATTTTAACTTCTATAGGGTGGCTCAAAAAAGTGTGAGTGGATCTGGATGACTTTTTTTATGGAACACCCTGTATATTATTGCATTTTTGGCTTCCTTTTAGATCACTTTACATAATCCTAAGACATGAGTAAATCTATTTCATTGGTTTCAGAGATATTAAAAAATAAATCAAAAATATTTATTTTTCAATCCTTCTTAAAAAAATATTAAAAATACAAAAACTGTTCTGAAATCAAAACTTACTTTGCTATAAATATGGTAATTGTAAATCATACAGGATGTTCAATATTTTACTCCAAACTTTCAAAAATATAAAATAATTTTACTTCGTTTTTTAAATGGAACACCCTGTATATTATTTTTTTATTTGATGGAGAATTAAAAAATCAACATTTTTGTATTTATAGTATTTCAAAATTTTTAATAGTTTTCCGGATACACGCAGTATTATTTCATATGGCGCTTTCAATGGTAAAATACCAGAGAAAAATCATTGGGTGGCTTTGATAAAAATTTACTGTGGGAAATGCCATATGAAATACAAAACCGGGAATATCTGCGAAACCGTTAAAAATATTAAAATACTGTAAATACAAAAAATGTTCATTTTTTAATTCTCCATCTATTGAAAAAATAATATACAGGGTGTCTCGTTTAAAAAAAACAAAGAAAAGTTATTGTATATTTTAGAAAGTTTGTCGTAGAATTTTGAACATCCTGTATGATTTACGATTTCCATATTTATAGCAAAGTAAGTACAGACCATCTAAAGTAAATATCTAATACAGTTTTGATTATAGGTACAGTTCTTGTATTATTAATATTTTTTTAAGGAACACTGAAAAATATATAATTTTTATTTATTTATTAATATCTCTGAAATCATCGAAATATATTTGCTTATGTCTTAGGTTTATGTAAAGTAACCTGAAAGGAAGCCAAAAATGCAATAATATACAGGGTGTTCCATTTAAAAAAAATCATCCCGATCCACTCACACTTTTTTGAGCCACCCTATAGAAGTTAAAATATTTTCCTGAAATACATCCTAGTACATACTTTAGGTTTGCACTTTCAACAAACAAAATTCCCAAGTTTTTTTATGCTAGGAGCTACAGATGCCCGACGCACTATTGCCGGACCCTGTGTTTCTGATCATATTATTGAAATCTATGAGGAACAGGTAAAATAATTTAAAGTAATTTAGTAACTGTCATTAAACTAGAGTTAGAAATATTTTATTTATGCAAATCTAACCTTCATTTAAAGAAGGCGTCCATTTTTCTCAAAGAGTCTTTGAGAACGTTGCTTAAACTGTTCGGGTCGCTCTCAGGGGTCGGGTAGAGCGGGTGTGTAGCCGAAGAAAATATATATAATATTTCAGAAATCTGCCTAAGGCTAAAGCCGGGTTGTCACTGCGCGAAACTGTTTCGCGAAACTAGCCTCGCTTCGTGTATACTTCGTACTCACCGAAAGGTTTGAATTTTGCTACTTTTTCGGACTAGTTAAATGGACTCTTAAGCTTAAAACTACTACATTCTATTTATTTGTTTCAGATAAAACCTCGAAAATGTTCAAAAAGCACCGTTCCAAGGCGGTACCGCCGCCTATCCACAACAACCACGAGCTGGAGAACAACAACGTGGTGTCCAACAGGACGGTCCCTGTATCGCCCGTGGCCAATTCCTTGCAATTTTACTGCCAGCTGGCCCACGGCAGTCCCACGGCCTTCGTATCTGGTTTCTCCAACGTCAGAGAGTTGTACGAGAAAATCGGAGAGGCCTTTGACATACCTGCAGCAGACGTAAGGAACATTTTTTGTTTAGTAAGATATTCCAAATGAAACGAATATGCACTGATCAATTTGTAGATCTCCAAAATACTTAAATATGCTTGATTTTTTACGAAAATGGCTAACAAGTGTGGTGGTAATTCTCACAATTTGTCAGAGAATATTTAGATTGTACTCGTTGAAATTTGAATGAAAATCATTATTACACATTGAAGCACTATATACTAACTATATTTTTTGACACAATTTGCTGTTACCAGGCACTATTGTAAACTGGGTAGGGAAGCAGAATTAAAAATGAAAGAATTGCAAGACTCTTGCAGCAAGACCAAGACCAACATTGCGTATTAACTGCAAGACCAAAGGAGTCTTGGTCTTGTATTTGCTTATCACTATATTTCATTAATAACAGCTAGATGAAGTAAGTTATTACGGTATTACATATACAACATACATACTCGTATTAAAACATGACTAAAAACCCTATATTTTGTATGTTCTAGCTTGATAAATAGGCTGTTAAATTATTATTAATTATATACAGGATTGTTCACCACATACGACACGGAGTATTGTAGCTAAACGATGAGATTTTTACAAATTGTAAGTTTTGGGTTCGATGAAGGACTATTAGAGGTACAATTTAAAAATAATTTTACAAGATACAGAGTGTCCCAAATAAGTAAAAAATATCAAAGTTGTATTTTTTTAAATGGAACACCCTGTATATTATTACATTTTTAGTTTCTACGATTAAAATAAAGGTAAATTTAATTAAGGTTTATTACACTTAAACCTTACCGTTTTTGAAATATTTTCAATTTTGTGAAATTGCAGTATAAATTTTAAGGCTTCATTTCTCCGAGGGTATCAAAGTTTTTAATACTAAATATTTACTGAAGTTTATATTATTGATCAGTTATTATGTTGCAATAATAAAAACTTTACTACCTTATACAGAGTGTCTAAAAATGTATTTTAAATAATTACTAGCTTTAAACGGCAATAACTTGTTTAATTTAAAGGGAACACCCTGTATATTTTATGAAAATCAGATGCACAATTTAATTGTCTATTAAATTGTATTATACCATTTTTACCTATCTATTCAAGTTTCCGTAGAAAATGCATTTTCTTGTAATTTAGAACTCATTTATCAATATACCCATGGAATACTGACATTTTAGATTATTTTTAAAGATGTACCAAATTTTTAAAGAGTACATATACTAATATTGTCGATATAATTCGTTTATTTTCATAGCAAAAATAAAGAAACTGTTTAAAAATTTGTTAAAGAGGACCAATTAATATGATTCTAGTATTCAAACTACATTAACTGACTGTTTGCGTTGATTAATAATAATTGCTCCAAATACTAAAAAAACTGAATTTTGTATGGGCAGTATTAGACAGTGTGATAAAAAGTAACACCTTAAAAATGATATTTCATTTTTTAATAAATGCTTATTTATAACAACAGAGACTTTAATTTGATAACTTATTATTATATTGATTTCTGACTCAAATCCACATTTATTTATAATAATTTATTAACGAACACAATTAAGTATGTAATTAATTAGTATATGGGCGGAAATAATGGTGTTATATTTAATTAATAGTACACTCTTTTATAAAGATTTAAATAGTTTTCTTTTTGCATACAAATGGGCTAGTAATATTATCATTTTGCTAAAAACGATAATATTACTAGTCTGTACATTTTGTACATTTGTTGCTTTAAAAACAATCTAAAATGTCAATATTCCATGGATATATTGATAAATGAGGTCTAAATTATAAGAAAATGCATTTTCTACGAAAACTTGAGGGGATATGTAAAAAATGGCATAATACAATTTGATAGACAATTTAATTGTGCATCTGATTCTTCTAAAATATACAGGGCATTCCATTTAAATTAAAGAAGTTATTGCCGTTTGAAGCTAATAATTATTTAAAATAAATTTTTAGACACTCTGTATAAGGTAGTATTATTTTTATTATTGCAACACAATAACTGATCAATAAATAAACTTCATTAAATATTTAGTATTAAAAACATTGATACCCTTGGAGAAATGAAGCTTTAAAATGTTTACTGCAATTTCACAAAAATTGAAAATATTTCAAAAACGGTCGGAATTAAGTATAATAAACCTTAATCAAATTTACCTTTATTTTAATCGTAGAAACTAAAAATGTAATAATATACAGGGTGTTCCATTTAAAAAAATACAACTTTGATATTTTTTATTTATTTGGGACACTCTGTATCTTGTAAAAATATTTTTAAATTGTAGCTCTAATAGTCCTTCAACGAACTCCAAACTTACAATTTGTAAAAATCTCATCGTTTAGCTACAATACTCCGTGTCGTATGTGGTGAACAACCCTGTATAGTAGGTAATTTATTTTAATTATATTACGATTTTTTTAAACATTTTTTTAAGACAAATAAAATATACAGGTAATAGTATTTCATAAACTAACGATTAATAAACACAAATCGATTATAAACAAATACTTATTTGTTTTTAATTCGAGTTCAGTCCACAAGCGTCGACGGAAAGAAAGTTAATTTAAATTTTAAATTACGTTAAATAACCGAATAACAGTATCATATTCGTTGGCATAAATTATATAAAGCAACACAAATTCCAATATGAGTAAGTAGTTCATTTTTACCAGCAAAACAAACAATTTTAAATAAAGATATATAGATAAATAGATAAAGATATATTTTAATCGACCAAGAACTCTTCTGCGGCGCTGCAGAAGCAGTGACAAGAATGGCCACAAAACGGTGGGTAGCCAACAAATCTCTAGGAAAACTGGAAATACCAGGGCAGAAACAGGCGAAAAAGTTCAGTGTAGAACATTCGCCAAAATTCACCAAACCCTGATAAGCAAAGACAAAAAGACAGTCAAAGCTGTAATTGGTCTACTATCAGTGGAAGCTGAATAGGCATCTAAATCTCGGATTTCTGAGTTCACTTGTTCTACCCTCTATACATTATCTACGATCTACCCTCGTACAGTTAATTTATTAATGCGATCAGCATTTTAACGTTAATGCGAAAGAAACCAGCTAACTGTTCGGTCTCGCCTGCTTCCTCAACTCTCATTTTTAAACGCTATTCTTTTACCTTTACCTACTTTTTCTTCGAGGTTTTTTCGCGTCCTGGCATCCAAACCGTTTTCTTTGTTCGCCAATCGAGTCGATTTAAACGTATCGCGTTTCGTAAGGGTACGCTCTTTTTGGTATGATTTTTTTCTGGTATTTGAAGCTTCCAATTGGAGTACCTAATTGAATAACATTATAAATTATAATACATGGACTTTGTTAAAAATAAATAACGTTGTGTGAATGATTTTGGTCTATTTTACACATTCTTTATTACTACTACTACTGCCATTACTCGCTGATGGGTATTTGACACGCATCAGAAAATGGTTACGCAAGGCGTTCTCTTTCATGAGCTTTTCTGTGACTGAAAAGCCCGATACGTGATGTTATCTCTCTTCCGCACTCCGGACATTCAAAAATCTCATTGCTCTGATGCCTCTTTACTGTTTGGTTGTCGCTGTTAGTTGAGTTGCTGGAGCAGGAATTTACTGCAGCAGTCCAAAGACTGAGATCTACTACAGTCTTGGAAAACACACCACGATCTTCCAAGCTGAGCTATATGCTATTGAAACCTGTGTGCAATTGCTGGTAGAACAGCAATACACCGGGAAAACAATATGCATATTTTCGGATAGTCAAGCCGCGCTGAAAGCACTTCTATGACGATTCTGAGACGAGGCAACGAGAAGCACGTCAACTGACGAGGCAACGAAAAGCACGTCTATGACGATTCTTCAATGTAAGAAACTACTCAATATACTGGGAGATAGGAACAAAGTGTCGCTAATATGGATACCGGGACATGTCGGCCTAGAGGGAAATGAACGTGCTGATTCCCTCGTCAAAATTGGTGCAGGCTCGCCATTCGTGGGCCCAGAACCGACACTTAGCGTTCCTAAAAATCTCGCAAGAGACAGGCTCTGTGAATGGGTTAGGAGTGCGACGTTCCGGGACTGGAATGACAGTCCCGGAATGGAACATGCCAAGAAAATCCTAGCAGGGCCATCCAAACATAGAACAGGAGAACTTCTAAAGGCCGGTAGGAATGGAACGCGTGTGCTCACTGCAGTGTACACGGGCCACTGCCGGCTGAGAACTCACCTACAGAGGACGGGACTGGTGGAAGACGCCGAATGCCGACTCTGTATGGAAGATGACGAAACAATGAAGCACGTTATGTGTAACTGCCCCGCTGGGAGCAGGACCAGGTTTGAGATGTTTGGCAAACCCATGCTAGACCTATCAGACCTAGGAGACATATCGCCCTCAGACATAACGGCCTATATTAGGAGGCTGGGTCTTGAGGGTGAACTTTGACGCTCTTGTAAATTAGAGCGTGTAGAAACTGAGCCGCAATAGGCCCTCGCGGCCTCAGTGGAGGGTCCCCCCCATGGGACCCACTCTTAGTCAATACAATACAATACAATACAAATAGTTGAGTTTACAATTCTTCTCCATTGCGTTCTATTGTGAACTGCTTCTTCCCACTCATTCTGCATGTTAATCCCCTTTATGTTTTTGTGGAAAATGTTCTTTACCTTTTGAGTCGTCCACCCGACCTCCTCTTACCGTCCACAAGCTCACCGTAAAGAAGAGATTTTGGTATGCGGTTTCCTTGCATTCTGCATACGTGACCAGCCCATCTTAAGCGAGACTTTGTAATCATGACTTCAATACTCTCGCAGTTAGCTTTTTCAAGGACCAATACGTTTGAGACATGATGGAACCACCGGATTCTTAAGAGTTGTCTAAGGTGTCTCTGTTGCAACTTGTTTAATGCGTTCATGTGTCGGCGGTACGACACCCAGGTTTCGCTTCCATATAACATGGTGGGAATTATTATTGCTCGGCACACTGCAAGTTTCGTTTTTGTGCTCAAGTCATGATTGCAGAAAAACCTGTCTTTTAATTTCCAAAATGTTCTTAAGGCGCTGCTAATCCTGTGCTGAATTTCAGAGTCTATATTGGTCTTGCTATTGGATCTACACATGACTTCGTATGTTAATCCACCAACTTAAAACAGAACTCAAGAACCTGGAAGGCTCCATCCGTAACCTGAAATGGGAATCCTCCAACGGTTTAAAACGCTTGATAAATTGATCCCCTCACAGCTGTAAAAGTTCATACATAAAGCCCCATACTCACACTTCGCTCCTTCCTCGCCTTACTTCCTCGCGTTTCTTCTTCGCGTTCCTTCGTCGCTTCGCTTCCTTCCTTCGTCCATTCGATGCTTGGAAATTAGTCAGTTATGCAACAACACACCACAAAATATTTTTAATATAGCAGCTACATGTTATACGAAATATCTAGTAACCTCTAAAATTTTTAAAAAATCCGAAAGGCGCATAATTTTTATTTTATAAAACTGCAATTCTTTGTCGTGTCAAAAATAAAAATTGAATTTTAATAATATATTTTTTTAATAAATCCGAATATTTCAGTATCATGTACAAGGTATATCAGTATGAATGTACAAGGCGAGTCAACAATAGAGTAAAGTTTATTATGTAATTTATATCGAAACCATGAAATATGACATACTAATTAAACGTTAATGATGTCAATCCCCATTTCTTCAGATATTTTTGTAAAGGCATCATGCACACTATTTCTATTTTTTTATTTTTGTCGCTACGATTACATAAATATGGACATGCATTTTTTCACAAATATGATTTTTTAGACTACCGTGTGTGAATTATTTTTATATCGACTGGCGATGGCTAGATGTACAGGATGTCCCATTTTTGTGTGTTTTATGGGGTTTCTGATTTATGAGTAGAGATATAAAGATGCTGTTTTCACATCATTGTTCTACTTATTATGAAACTAAATATGCTACACACATATTTATCCTAGCCTTCTTAGTTCTAAGTTATTTCTTATTTCTTTCTTTTATTTTTTATTTTTTAATTAGTAGAAATTTTTGCATTTTTCGATAACCTTTGTATCTCGATTATCTTATAACTTATCGAAAAGGTGAAAAGGGTCAGTGATGGGCGGTGGGTAAGTACCCAATTTGTAGATAAATAAAAATCTGGGTATATATGTATATACCTGTAGATTTAGATGAACATCCTAATTTTAATAAAAGGAGTTTCCGACGACCGCATAGTAAATACCCGGTATAATACTGGGAATAGAAATATACTAATATATAATATCTACAATATATATAAGAAATATTGTAGATATACTCGTATTCCTGATATTACTGGTATTATATCGGGTATTTACTATGCGGTCGTTGGAAATACCTTTTATAAAATTTGATTGTTCATCTAAATGTACAGGTATATACCGGATACCCTGATTTTTTGTTTTGTTCTACCCATTGAGTAGGTATTTACCCACCGCCCGTGTCTCGTTTTTCAGGTAGAATGGCAGTGACGAAAGTGGTGCTTCGTTGGGAGCTGTCTATTTCGAAAAATGACTCAAACTTATGTTCTTTTTTTAAACAGGACACTCTATATATTATTTTTTATTTTATTTGCCTTGTTATGAGCTTTCGAAAATTATAATATCATCTATATTTATTTATTTAGGTACTGCTAAACTGCTAAATAGCTCTTATTTTATTTAACTTAATTTTACCAGATAATTTTTCTTTGCATCGTGATATTTTGATAAACTACACGGAAACTGAACTTGTGCTGCTTTTAAATAACATGCCAATAACCAACATTTTACGACGAATAAATTAGTTGATTGTTTTGATTACCTAATTTAAACCGGCCGACTATGTAATAAAGTTAAATAATGCATTTTTACCCGTTTATGAAAATAAGTATTTTAGAAAGCTCGTTAACAAGGAAAATAAAATAATATACAAAATATTGTATTTAAAAAAACATATAAGTTTTAGTCAATTTAAAAAAACACAGATTCCAACGAAGAAATAGTTACGTCACTGCATTCTACGTGAAAAACTGTACGGGAGACCGTTTTCACCTTTTCGATAAGTTTGATACAAGGGGATCGAAAAATGCAATAATTTCAGATTCGCCCTATATTTTAGGAAGTAAGACAGCTAGGACATATCTGTATGTAGCATCTTTAGTTTCATAAAAAAGTAACAGCGTAATGTGAAAACCGCATCTTTGTATTTCGACTCATAAACGAGAAACCCTGCAAAACACACGAAAATGGGACACCCTGTACAGACGTACTGCCAAATCAAGAAATCAACTACGAATGAAATCCAAGATCGATTTATATATTTTATATATTTTAATAGTTTTTTGTGTTCGTGATAATTCCTTTGCTACTTCCGCGAAAAACCGACAGTACGTGGAAGGAGCGTTTCGAGGAAGTAAACGGACGAAGTAGCGTTTTGACGGAGGAAGGAACACACAGTCGCATAAAATCGACATTTTCCCATAGTAAATATATGATTTTTGGACGAAGGGACGCGAGGAAGGAACGAAGTGAAGTAGCGAAGTGTGAGTATGGGGCTTAACTCAATAAAAAAGAAAAAATCCCAAGAAATTTAAAAACTGGTCACTAAAAAAAACATGAAAAATACTACCTTATCATGTATAGGAAATATTTATAATTATCTTATAAGTATTTCTTTTTCTGACACATACCTACAAGTAACAAATTAACTAACCACTGGCGTGTAATCAAGGAAAATATACTTGACCCCATAATCATCCACATGGCAATTTATAATTAAAATAAGTTGAGAAATAGGCCTAGTTCAGTAGGAAAAAATTATAGGCAGATGCTATTTTGTATGTATGTATATATATATCCTGAACTGCAGTCGAGCGTATATCCCATGGTCGATGTCCACCGATAACTAGTTTTATAAACCCATATTGTACACACTACACACCGTTCTTTTTTTATTCAAATGCAGGCGCAAAGCTGTAATTTTTACCAAAGTAGCGACAATTAAAAAATATATTTTAGTTTAAAAATTAAAAAAAAATGTATTTTATATGTTACTGGTCTTAATTTTTATTTTTGGCTTATTACCCCAGTCAAATTAAAAAAACAAAAGTCCATCGGTGGGAGAAATTCCTACAATTCCTCTAGGCTTGGGCTGATTATATGTGTCAAAAGTCCCCAGAGATAGAGTTCGAATACTAAAATCGTTGCATCATAACTTTGAAACGCAAATATCTTAAAAACCGTTCACCGTTTAGAAGTACACGAAGAGTACCTTTTTTTACGTAAAAAGTCCTAACTAAGTAAGGAAAGTAGGTACCCTTTCAGGGCTGTTACGGAGTTTTAAGGCATTAAAATGTATAGAGTATATACCAAATTTCACGGTTTACCAATGTTCTTAAAAATAAACAAAATACATTATTTTTAATTATCCTTTCGACGACTCATAAACTAACCTCGGGAAGCATTTTAGGGTATACCGGGTGCATCTCAAAAGTGGCTCACTCTTATAACATTTTTATTTTTTCAGTTAAAAAAACAAGATTTGGTATGTTAGTATATGACATACATTAAGTTTGATTGACGTATTCAATTGTTTTCGGTCACTTCCTCTTTTACCGGAAATGACTACAACTTTTTATTTTTAAATGGCACCCTTAGTATTTTTTTACTTTATTCGATAGAAAATGACACTCTGAATAGAATGACATATTTTTTTGCATATGGTTTATTTGAAATTATAACATGCGGTTCATAACGAAAATTTGACTTGAAATACTAAGTGTGTGGTATCAAATTATTCGTAAAAAAATGCTTTTTCCGAATATGCTAATGAGCCACCCTCGTTCCATTTGAAAAAATTGAGATATGATTAAAAATACGATTTGGGAATCTTTTAACTGGCCAGGACAAGACACTAAAAACATTAGACGATCAAATCTATTTATCCAAGGCTCCTTGATTAAGAATTAGTGGTTTTAACATAGCCATGGCACTCTAGATTGAAATTTAAAATACGATTTTTTAATAAGCGAGAATGTCAAAAATTGGCATATGATATGTCATTCTATTCAGAATATCATATTCTATTGAATAAAGTAAAAAAATACCGATGGTGCCATTTAAAAATCAAAAGTTTTAGTCATTTCCGGTGAAACAGGAAGTGCCCAAAAACAATTGAATACGTCAATCAATCCTAATTTATGTCATATGCTAACACACCAAATCTCGTTTTTTTATTTAAAAAAATAAAAAAGTTATAGGGGTGAGCCACTCTTGAGACGCACCTGGTATGTTCATAGGAACTTTTTGTTGTATTTTTATCTGTGTAATCACTGTATCACCGAAGTTAGATATACTATTTTTTTGACACCTTGTATTGACATTTATTACAGTAATACCCTAGATCATAACATATGGCATTAAAAAAATATATTATTATATTTTAAATTAGCATTTAATGCCATTTCAAACTTTCTTTCTTGCACTTATGACACGTTCTATAGGTTTGTCTTCCCCGAGGACCTTGCTTTGCGCATACTAAAGGCACGTAAAATGGGGTTACTTGGGACGTCGGGGTTACTTGGGACGCAACTTAGGTTTTTCTAATTTAACTGGCGGGAACAACGCAAATATAAACAAACCCTTAATTTAATGTTTTGGTTCGTTAAAGAACAATGTGTTGATGATTTAATTAAACGAATTCTATATAAAGTGATAGTATTTTACTTATATAAAAAAAATAAATGGGTGGCGGGAAGCAAGCTAAAAATAAGTGGTCGAAAACTTTATCTGTAAGAGGCCGTCAAAAAGTAAACAGGTAAGTCCAATTACATTTCTTAGTTTGTTTTTTATGTTTCATAAATAATACCAATGTCATTGCTCGCGTTTAGATAATTTTTTAGATTGTAAAATATATTTTTTTAAAAAAGTCATGGTTTGGGGTAACTTGGGTCAACAATTGTCCCAAGTTAGCCGTTGGCCCAAGTTACCCCATGTTATTTAATCGATTTTGTTTTCAGTGCTCTCCACATGCCAAGAAAATATATTCGCAAAATTGGCTCTAAAAATATCACGACTTTGAAGAAAAAAAATATGGAAAGTGCCATAGAAGACATACAATCTGTAATGTCCTATAGAACAGCGGCAGACAAATGGAACCAAAACAACTTTACAGAGCAGTGTAAAAATCAGAATTTAAAAAGATAAGGAAGACCTACAGTTTTGAAAAAAGAGGAAGAAGACGAACTTATCAGAGACAGTTTTATGAGAAAATCTACGAAAAACAACAAACATTTTGTGTTCCCAGATTTAGCTCATGAGTACGATATCACAGAGGATAAAATTGTGAGAGTGTTAAAAGCAGAGGACGTGAGCATTACTAGAGGCCGCCATACATTTAATGGATTAAAAAATACTCGTTGGCTACAATAAAGCGAATGCAATCGATCTATTTTTCTTGTGTTTACAAAATGTTTTTTTTAGTTCCCTTTTGTCCTTACGATTCAAATCGTGACTTTGTTCCTATTATGTTTATTGAAGAAATTTTACATTTTCTAATGAATAAATAAATATTTCTAATAAGTTTACGCTAAATCGAGTTTTTCTTTCCTCTAAATAATTATCTGAGAAAAAAATTTCAACTCATGATGTGTGTTAGTGTATTTTTTTATTTTTTCTGCTGTCCCAAGTAACCCGTGAGTAGTTTAACATACATTTTCGGTATAAAACCGTTACAGTCCCATTTAACCCCAATGCGGGGAAACTTGGGACAGTAAATATGTTAGTTTTTTTTTATAAATATTCTTACATTAGGAGCCATTTATGATGCTTTATAGGTTAAATACATGTGAAGGAAATTTTCTACACATAAATTGTTGCTTTGTCTTCACAAAAACATTTATAAATTACCACATGACTAAAAAAATTATAGTGAATTTGTCGCAAGTAACCCCATTTTACGGCACTGTTTTTTTTTACACCCTCGCTATTCTAGAGATATAAGATAAAAATTTATAAAATCGACTTTTAACCTCTTTATTTTTTCAGTTTAAGTTTTTTTTTAACTTAAGGGTCTATTACGCTGTACTGTTCAGGTTGCTCAAAGGAGTCGGATAATATTGTTACGTTTTTCGTCGGTTCCGTGTGGATAGAAAGTCACAATTATTTTAACACTATTTATTTAACGCTAATTAACAAAAACAATAACGATAAAAGACTTATAGAACTATTTACAAACGATTTATAACTAAGAATTTATTTTGAACTTTAGCGCGTCAACTGTACTGTTTATTTATAACTGCCCCCTGTAGGCCACAGCCGCCGGCTTTTATACCGACAGGTAAAGAACTCTAGAATAGTCCATAGATCGTTAGGTGCGTAGAGAAGGTTTTCGAATGTTCTCGTATGTACTAGTCCATTCCAGTGGGTCTCGATTCTTCTCGAACGAATGAATCATTACGGTGTCTATTCTATAATGCGATGTTAAGGTCATCTGAGGGCGGGACATATAGTTAGGTTAGGTCGAGTCCACACGGGTCCGCAACAATATATTTCAGAAATCTGCCTAAAGCTTAGCCCGATCCTGTCGTGTTAAGCCATACCCAAAACTCCAAACATACGTGCTTTGATTCAGGCTTGCAGAGCTTCAGCGTTTGTCATAAAATAGCGAGCAATTTATTACAAAACCATATAAATTATATATCACTGTAATCACAAAACTTCAATCCATAGAATAACTAACTGAAAGAAATGAAAACTCCTATGTTAAAGCCTGGAAACACGCGCTCGACGCGATCCAAGCGGGCTACTGGCAGAACTAAAAGTTCGCGCCATATTTTTAAATGGACCTTTACTGCCAGTTCATAAGTTTTTACTTATATTTGGTAATTTCAATCTAGATTATGAACTTATTTGTAACAAAACATTTTACAAAATAAAAATAATGTATTTTGATACAAATAAATTAATAATCTAGGTTGAAATTGTCCCTGAAATTAGAATAAAACACGAAAAATTTGTAACTTGATTATTTTATTATAACATTGTTAATAAAATTACATATAACACATTCAACACTATACAAGTATATATAAAAGTTATCAGAATTTATACAATCAGTTATAAGTAATTATAAAAAAGGTTATAAATTATAAATAAATAATTCATTATATAAAAGACATATAGTTACCGTGAATATAATTTGGTATAACTTTAATCTCAACTTTAATGACCTATTCAAATAGAAACATCTTACAATTCACATTATATAATACACAAAGCCAAGGGACAAAATTGTTATTAAATCTATTCTCGATGACTCGAAGCATTTTTTTTTCAAATAAAACAGGACATATAGGGCTTATAAATAATACAAGGGTATAGAAAATATATAAATAAGTAAATACAAATATATTTTCAACCTAATGATTAATGATTATACTCGTTTAAATAAATAAATGATCTTTTTAAAATTACTTGTTTGTCTTTGCAAATTTGTATATTTAATATTTATCTAAAAGCGTACACTTACATAAATTACTGCACAACCTTTAAAATTAAGCTTTTAATATGTTATACAAATTCTTGATTCGATATAAATACACTTAAATAAAACTTTAAAATTAATGATCTTCCAAATTTCTGAGACAGCCATTTTGTTGAAAGAATTTGTTTTGATTATGAGAAATTTCATAAAAATTATCACAGGGATTAATTAATCTTATATATTAAACTACTTGGCTTTTAAATTTCACAATCCTATCGTCCAAAATACTCTAAATTCGCAAAAATCCGTAAAATATTCCCATAAAAACAAATCACAATTCACTTCCACTTCACAGAAACTGACAGACATTGCCAAATATGGAATGACGTTTAATTTTCAATTTATTTTACTGATCTAACTGATCCGGGTCACTTAGAAATTAAATTATTTAATTATAATTGTTTCTGGCGAAAGCAACTTCATATCAATGTTTATTCATAGGGTAACGAAGCACATCACTGTTAAATTATCAACATTTTATATAAATATTTATATTTTTCAACTACTCCAACTACTCCAATTACTCCACAGAGAATCAAACGAATTGTTAATTAAACTATACTCTGTGGATGACTTGATAAAATCATGATGAAATTAAAGTCCCTAGATGAATATCTAGGGACTTTAGATGAAATTTCTACGCAGCGCCATCTATCCCTCTACTGGCAGAAACTCCGCCGTGATTCCAAAATTCAAATGGCAGTTTCATCCGCCTGCTTCAATCTTTGTCGGTATTGTACGTGAATTTCAAATTATTTCTTTATTTTCAAGAAAATTTAGTCTAAACATAAGGTATATTTTGTTGATGTTTGACCATCAAAATCTTAAAAATACAGAAGTTATCTAAAAATGTGCTACAATACCGACACAGTATAATCCTTTATCTTTAATTTCCTTCCTAATTTGTTTAAAAATACCTAGCCAGTTTTACATAAAACGTTAAATGCCGAACGCTTATTTTTGCTACTTTTTCGGACTAGTGAAATGGGCTCTTAAGTTTAGAGATAATCTCAACTAAAACCAGGAAAACGCAAACAGCTGTCATTGGTTACGCATGAAATAACCCTATACAATCGATAGTTCGAAAAACAAAACCTAAATATCTGCCTGGCGTGCGATACCCTCCCGCGACAGAAAAAGGTAGAAAGTGAAAAATATTCCGCGTTTACTTAAATCGAATTATTTCTATCTTTGTTAGCTCCTGGTTTTATTTAAACGCTTTCACTTTTTCTTTTTTCATACTTTAGTTAATTCGCCTCGGCAGATGTTTGTTTGAGATAGTCATTAGCGGGAAAAAATCCTCTCAAACGTCAATTTAGATACGGTGTTCTAGTCAAGAGAGCGTAATAATATACCGGACATCGGCCATAACCGTTAGCAGATTATTTGGTGTAGATTTTACAAATGCCATATAATTAAAAATAAAGCATATTCTGCAGATAAAAATAAGTAAAAAAGTTCATATAAATGTATGCCCTAAAATGCTTAGTTTGGGAGATACAGGGTGAAGTACCATCAATAGTTGGATAAAAATTGGTGTCTGACAGTTTTTTTTGACATGAGAAATTTGATTTTGATATCAATACGACTCCTATTTGTACGGGGGGCGCCACCTACATGTGTTGTAATTGTTTTGAAGAGTAATAACTCTTCGTCCGTACCTGTATAAAACTACTGAGTAAAAAATATACATTTCCGTGATCTTTTACGTAAAAAATGTCTCTTGGTAAAAATCGCTACGAGCAACCGTTCTCAAGATATTAAGGATTGAAATAGTCAATACATGTACATATATTGACAAAAAATAAACGTTGAGTAGATAGTTATTTGACTAAAGTGATAAATTTGGTAACTTTTTATTTTTTTAAATTAATCATATACTTTTCTTCGAAAAAATGATGATAAAACAGTTTCTGTTGAACTTTTGGTACAAAAACATATCAAATTTATTATTTCAGTCTGATAAACTATTTAGTCAACCTGTTTAATTTATGTCAATGATGACAGGTATCGATAATTTGGATTCCAAATATCTCGAGAACCATTACTGGTAGCAATTTTTACCAATAGACTTTTTTTACGTAAAAACATCGTAGATGTATATTTTTTTACTCAGTTGTTTTATACAGGTACGGACAAAAAGTTATTACTTTTCAAACCAGTTAAAAAATATGTAGGTGGCGCCCTCTACAAGTAGGAGTCATATTGACATCAAAACCAAATTTTTCATGTCAAGAAACTCCCAGACACAAATTTTCATCTAAATATTGATGTTACTTCAGAAATTATTTGAAAAAAATTGAAATAAAAATGAAACTTCTACACCCTGTATCTCCGAAACTAAGCTTTTTAAGATATACATTTATACGAACTTTTTTACTTATTTTTATCTGCAGAATATGCTGCCGAAATTTCCGGGATACATTTCGGACCACCCTGTATAACAAATAATATGTGGTATGTGGGATACTTATATTCTACTTAACCCTACTAGTTGTAGGCTTAAGTAGAATAAGGGGAACCCACCGAAGAGGAACTCAAAAAATTGGAGCACACGCAACTCGCTCTATTTTAATATTGTTTCATTGTTGTTCTACAACAAACTAAAGTGATCATTTTTTAAATTCCCTGAAGTTTTATTTTAAAATTTAAAATGCATTTTTTTCTTGATTTTTATTGAGTTATGTATGAGCTCTTATAGCTGTAAGGGGATCAATTTATTTTATATAAGCAAGACGTCTAATTTGATAAGTCGTCCGTTTTAATAGGCATACGACAGTCTTAATTTAAATCCGTTACTGAATCAATTATACTTAATGATACATTACAAGAATGAATGAATATATTAGGTATATATCATCAGCTTTACAGTATTACTTTATAATCTTCTTCAGAGGATATACATTTAGTTGCAATTTAAATTATAACAGGAAACTGTGATAAAGCAATTTAGTTTAGCTTTTGTTTCAATGTCGTATTAATCCCAAGTAGCATTTTCACGACTTGCGACCACATGTTTACTAAACACAACGTTGGATTAGTTACAAAAAATAGTTAGCTCCCTACCTTGGGTATTAAAATAAATTTAAACGTTTTTATAACGTTGTGCCGACGTTGGACTAGTACTACAGCAAAGTAGAAGCTTCTGCGACGTCGAATAAACGTTGTCTTGTAACCTTTTTTGCTTAAGTGATCTTTGGGTGATTCGGACAACGTAGTTACAACGTTGGACAATATAGAGTTTTCCGACGTCAGTTTCAGGACCTATTCCAACGTTGTGCAAACGTCGTCTGTTTTACTAATTCCAACGTTGTTTAGATTTCCTTATTCTTACGTTGGTAGGACGTCGAGTCACTACCTTTTTTGCAACTGTATTGAACCATAACCTTAAATTTTAAATTTTCACTTCACTGTTCTGTTCAGTCAAACAGTTCAGTGCTGTTTTTGTTTTTATAAAAAAAACTTAATTAAAATGGGACATAAGAAAGGTACATATAAAACTAAATTTAAATAAACATCGACATATATTACCGATAGTTTATCCACTCCCTCGTTTATTTATATTATAGAGGGCGGCACAAGCTAGACTCTAGGATGACTAAATTAGGCAATCTTGCGACTATTATACTACTTGTTAAGGCCGAACTGCGACTTTATTAGTCCAGTATGCGACTACTCGAACTACTCCATCTTAATCTCCAATACAACAAAGTGAAAGCCGCCATGTTGTTAAATAAGAAAATGTTTCGTTCCTAAAATAGCAATTCCTGCTTTTTGAATACATTAACTTGAAATTTTTGACCCTAAAAAACACGCGGAAACAATTTTTTCGACTGCGAATAAATTATTCTCATTTTACTAAAAAAAAAATTGAAGAAAATTTTTAAAACTTCTTTAATTTTAAGGCCCATTAGTATTTTTCAAAGTAGAAACAATACATTTATCAATAAAGTTGTTTGCGTTTAACTCTTTTGCCTTGGGTAACGAGTTACAGAGTCGGTTAAAGTGTTTCAATAATTATGATCTTCAAACATCCTCCACACTTAAATACTTTTGTTTTGTTTTCCTTCACTGCCATCTGACATATGTCTCTAACTAAATCATAAAAATAATATTTTTACTATAATTATCCCAATTTAGGATAAAACGCGACTTAGACGCCATATTAGTTTTGTATTTCTGTGAATTAGGATTTTAAACAACGTTGCAGTTTGTACTAAATTAGGCTTCTAGCCAACGTCGGTATCCAACGTCGTTTCGACCCAAAAATTTTTCTCCAAACTAGTGCAGACTAGGGTTGGCACGAGGTTGTGCCGACGTTGCGCCCCGACGGTGGTCGCGTGACACAACGTTGTCCCGACGTCCAAATGCTGCTTGGGATGTTCGTATTAATTAATGTAAAGTAATGATGAATTATGAAAAAAGAATATCTACTTCTTGAAAATTAAAAAATGAACATTTTTTGTATTTAAAGTATTTCAAAATTTTTAATGGTTTCGCAGATACACGTAGTATTATTTCATATGGCTCTTTCAACGGTAAAATACGAGAGAAAAATCACTGGGTGTGGCTTTGATAAAAATTTACTATGGAAAATGTCATATAATATATAAAACCCCACATATCTGCGAAACTGTCAAACATTTTGAAATACTATAAATACAAAAAATGTTCATTTTTTAATTCTCCATCTATTGAAAAAATAATATATAGGGTGTTCCATATAAAAAAACGAAGAAAAATTATTTTATATTTTAGAAAGTTTGGCATAAAATTTTGAACATCCTGTATTACGATTACCATTATTTACAGCAAAGTAAGTACAGACAATCTAAAAGAAATACTTAATATAGTTTTGATTTCAGGACAGTTCTTGTATTTTTAATAAATTTTTTTCAGAAAGGCTGAAAAATGTATATTTTTATTTATTTATTAATATATCTGAAACTATCCAAATATATTTACTCATATCTTAGGATTATGTAAAGTGATCTGAAAAGAAGCCAAAAATGCAATAATATACAGGATCTTCCATTTAAAAAAAATTATCCCGATCCACTCACACTTTTTTGAGCCACCAGAAGTTAAAATATTTTCCTGAAATACATATTAGAACATACTTTACATCTGAACTTGAACAAAATTTCCAAATTTTTTATTCTAGGAGCTACAGATGCCCGACGCACTATTGCCGGACCCTGTATAGCGTAATTTGGCATAATTACTTTTTAAAATAAGACCATTATTAAAATACTTCCAATTTCCAATTAAAGAAACAGATTTTGCTATTTAAAAAATTTGCTATTCAAAAAACATTTTGCCATTTAATTTATTACAGTACCATGACAAAATTTCACAAGACTTTAACGTTTCATGAATTAATGAAAATCATTAATGAAAACTTAGCCAAAACTAAATGCCAATAACCCAAAAGAGAATTATAAGATATTTTTTTTTAATTTTTTAACAATTCACATTAATTACAAACTACGATTTTTTTGTTTTGTTTTCGAAACAAGGTCGCACGCACTTCTTTCGTCATATTTTTCGTCTATAAACAATACAAATTCGTGTGAAACTTCATGCTCTACATAGAATTAAAAAATAAATCAAAAGTAACGTTAAAGGTTTAGACTGAGCAATATAATTTTTACTTCATTTCGGTTTCAGATCTTGTTCTGCACGCTCAACACATTCAAACCCGACATGAAGAAACTTCTAGGCGGTCAAATTGGTTTAGAAGACTTTATTTTTGCACACAGAAAAGGTAAGTGACTAAAATTTATTATAATAATTAACTTAAAAATTAATTGAAAGTGTCAATTGGATTTCCAAGGCTTAACTGATATTGAACATATTTTTATAAACACATAATTTTCTAGAGATTTTGGATATACAGAGTGGTCCGAACTGTATTCCGGAAACTTTGGGAGCATATTCTGCAGATAAACAGAAGTAAAAAACTTCTTATAAATGTATCTCCTAAAATGCTTAGTTTCGGAGATACAGGGTGTAGAAGTTTCATTTTTATTTCGATTTTTTTCCAAATAATTTCTGAAGTAACGTCAATATTTGGATGAATATTGGTGTCTTATAGTTTTTTGGCATGAGAAATGTGATTTTGATGTCATTATGACTCCTATTTGTAGAGTGCGCCACCTACATGTGTTTTAACTGTTTTGAAGAGCAATAACATTTTGTCCATACCTGTATAGAACTGCTGAGTGAAAAAATATACATTTTCGTATTTTTTACATAAAAATTGTCTCCTGGTAAAACTCGTTACGAGCAACCCTTCTCGAGATATTTAGAATGGGAATAGTCAATACATGTCATTATTGACAAAAAATAAACATGTTGAGTAGATAGTTATTGGACTAAAAAGATAAATTTGGAAGATTTTTATTTTTTTAAATTAATCATAAATTTTTCTTCGAAGATATGATGATTGGTGATGATTTGGCACAAAAACATTTCAAATTTACGATTCCCGTCTATTAACTAATTAGTCAACATGTTTAATTTATTTATGTCAAAGATGACAGGTATTGATAATTTCGATTTGAAATATCTCGAGAACTATTACTCGTAGCGATTTTTATTAAGAGATCTTTTTTACGTTAAAAACGTCGTAAATGTATATTTTTTTACTTAGTAGTTTTATACAGGTACGGACGAAGAGTTATTACTCTTCAAACCAGTTAAAAATATGTAGGTGGCGCCCTCTACAAGTAGGACCCATATTCACCAAACCAAACTCTGTATACATGGAGTTATAAATTTGAGAACCCCTGACTCCTGATATAGATGCTTTAAAAACCCCTGTATATTACAGCTGTACTTCCAGCCAGCTATCAGATTGTTCCCCGGTACGACCTCTACGACAAAAACCGAGCAATTTCGTATCATAAAAATAAGCTCATGCTCGAACCCGGTGCGCTCGGTTCTTGTGGGAACCAAAAAAATCGATCGTTCGTACCGATCGATGGGTTCTCGGGTACCACCTCGTGCAGCCGATATTCCCGGCACGAAATCCGAGAAGAACTGGTAATTACGTAAGCAAGGTACCGTCCATTGGGTACCATCGCTCGGTCAGGTCGACGACGCGCTGTAACTTTCAATAATCGAGAAAATTGAATAATAAAGAAACGACATTGGGTGGAGATTGCTTTTGAGAGGTACTGATTGGACCTTTGTATTACTCTGTGTGATTATTTATTAGTAACATTTATTCATATAATAGAGGATTTGGTTTTATAACAGCAAAATAAAACACACGTTCACCACAAAAAACCAACAAAACTTTTTGGTTTTTATCACATCTTTATACATGACTATCGCGTACCCGCGACTTCGTTCGCGTCGAAAATCATTTGTAATGGTGATGATAAAGCAAAGCAAAAATTTCCATTAACATACAAACTGGATAAAATTTTCTCACATTTATGTCAGCACGAGAAAAACCAATATGGCGATATTATTATATAACTTGGTAATATTTGAGGGGTAGTTTCGTCTCGTTGGAATTTGACTTTCAAGAAATCCATTTGCCAAAAATAAGCTTTTTACGTCAAGCAGTTTAAGCAGAATCGTGATTAATCAATTATCCAACTTTTTGAAACACCCTGTATGATTTTTTAAAAAATTTCAAAATATATAAATAACAAAATAAATTATGCGTGTCCAAGCGTTTTCCCGAAAGACTAACCGTTTTTTAAATAACAAATATTGTAATATTTGAGGGGCGTTTTCACCCTCTTGGAATTTGAGATTCGAGAAACCCCTCCTTATCGAACCTCTACACCCCACAGTCAATCTGTTTGCCAAAAATCAGCTTTAAACGTCAAGCAATTTAAGCAGAATCGTGATTACTCAATGGTCATATTTTATGAAACACCCTGTATACATTTTTAAAAAATCTTAAAATATGTAAAACAACAAAATAAAATATACGTGTTTAAGAGTTTTTCCGAAAAACTCACCGGTTTTTAAATAAAAAATACTGTAATATTTGAGGGGTGGTTTCACCCCCTTGGAACTGGAATTTTGAAAAATCCCTTCTTATCGAACCTCTACACCCTAGAATCAACCTGTATGCCAAAATTGAGCTCCTTACGTTGAGTGGTTTGAGCAGGATCGTGATTAATCAGTGAGTCAGTCATTTAAGGATTTTATACATTAGTATAGATTAACAGTGAACATTGAATGAATTGAAATTTTTGATGAATTGAGTGAATCTATTGAAAGATACGTTCAATATATCTTAGATAGGAACTATCGGCGACAAGAAATAGCTATCTTATCCGATAGCCAAGCATCATTTAAGCTTGATTTTCATGCGTCCGTTATCCGTTGATACGATGGTCCGACGGCGCTCTGATTGGTCATAGCGTTTTTGCTCCACTTTTCATGTGTAATTTTTTTTACTCCAGCCCGTCAACGGCGAAAGATCGCACGATAACGGACGTTTCAACAATTTTTTGACAAATTTAATCTAATCTTAATAAAAATATAATAGTAATAGTACAAGAGCTAACACCGTCGGGAAAACGAGAATTTTAAGAAAGCTGGTTCTTTAATATATCTTTTGCTATGCTCTCCTGTGCTCTCCTGGCCACAGTGCGGGCCGTCTGGCTGCCCGTAGACTACTGGGCATCATATATGTACAGGGTATCCCATTTTCGTGTGTTTTATGGGATTTCTCGTTTATGAGTAGAGATACAATGATGCGATTTTCACATTACTTTGCTACTTTTTTATGAAACTAAATATGCTACACATATGTTTGTCCTAGCCTCCTTAGTTCCAGAAATACAGGGCGAATTTGTGATGCGCAGTACTGAACAGATGTTGAATACAGATATAATAGTGTATGTAGTGAATAAGTAATAGTAGTGAACGCAACGTCTACCGATAGCCAGACGGTCCGCACTCTGTTCAGGAGAGCATAACAAAAGATATATTAAAAAACCAGCTTTCCTTAAATTCTCTCTCGAAAACGTTGCTAGCTCTTAGACTATAAGTAAAACAGCGAAATCGTTATGGAAATGAAAATATAAAATGACACCAATCACAAGCAAATCGTATATCCGATGAACGGAGGCATGAAAATGCAATAAATTTGAAAACTGCCTAATTTTCTGACCAATCGAAGTCTTTAAATTCAACCAGTAAAATTAATATCGCATCATCGTATCGTCGGATTTACGGATGCATGAAAATCAAGCTTAACAGAGCCATTTTCAGTGTTAAAGACATCTACAAACTAGATATTAACATAACATTACAATACACTTACAAAAGAACCAACACACGCTCTTTTGAGTACCAAGTACCAACCAATGCGGGTACTCTAAGCAAACACAAAAATCGAATAGCAAATATAAAGTGTGCGACGAGAGTACGACTAAAATATTTCTCTCGAGTACCGCTAAACTTTCAGAACCTACTCGATACCAGTTGTACCGTTTTATTTTGATGCAATTGGAGTCAGTGTGGGAAAAATGCAGCGCATGAGGTACGGAAAGCCGGTATATAGAATCAATATCTTCTTTTATTTTATCGATTTGCTTGTTTTGTAATGGTAGTGGATTAGCTGAAATAAAGTGTATAGTACCTTGTACTTGTTTTTTATTATTATAATAGTTACTATATATATATTAATCTTTTTTATTATTATAATAGCGGTACAAAAGGCGGTACGAATCAGCTATTTTAGTTTTTTTTTATACAGGGTGGTCCGAACCGTATTTCGGAAACTTTGACAACATACTCTGCAGATAAAAATAAGTAAAAAAGTTCGTATAAATGTATGTTCTAAAATGTTTAGTTTCGGAGATACAGGGTGTAGAAATTTCTTTTATATTTCGATTGTTTCAAAATAATTTCTCAAATAACATCCATATTTGGATGAAAATTTGTGTCTGGGAGTTTTTTGACATGAGAAATTTGATTTTGATGTCGATATGACTCCTATTTGTAGGGGGCGCTACCTATATGTGTTTTAACTGTTTTGGAGAGTAATAACTTTTTGTCCGTACCTGTATAAAACTACCCAGTGAAAAAATATACATTTCCATGTTTTTTTTACGTAAAAAATGTCTCTTGGTAAAAATCTCCATGAACAACCGTTCTCGAGATATTTAGAATGGAAATAGTCAATACATGTCATTATTGACAAAAATTAAACACGTTGAGTAGATATATAGTTGTTTGACTGAAATGGTAAATTTGGGAACTTTTTTTTAAATTAATCATAATTTTTTCTTCGAAAAAATGATGATAAAACAGTTTCTGTTGAACTTTTGGCACAAAAACATTTCAAATTTATGATTTCAGGTTAATAACTATTTAGTCAATATGTTTAATTTATGTGAATGATGACAGGTATTGATAATTTCAATTCCAAATATCTCATGTTAAAAAACTCCCACACACCAATTTTCATTCAAATATTGACGTTACTTCAGAAATTATTTGGAAAAAATCCAAATAAAAATGAAACTTCAACACCCTGTATCTCCGAAACTAAGTATCGCATGATCGAGAAAAGACGGCGTCCAGTTGGCTGGGAAATGACGATCAATGACATCTCCCATATAAATTTACATATAAAATGACAGCGATCTTCATTTCATAGCCATCGCTGACGCCGTTTTTTCCCGATCATGCGGTATTTTAGGACATACGAGTACATTTATACGAACTTTTTTATTTATTATTATCTGCAGAATATAATGCCGAAGTTTCCGAAATACCTATAGTTCGCACCACCCTGTATAGTAGATTTTTAGTTTTTAGAATGTAATTACAGTCGTTAAAAAATCCAATAAAATGGTCATTTGAAAAAAAAATTACGGGCAAGCTGATTGTTTTAGGGTTTGTCAGCGACTGTCTTCTGAGTGTAAAATAAACAAAATCGGAAATTTTCCCCTTGCGGTTTTTGAGCAACGGGTGTTTTTTTTTTAAACTGTATTACAACAAAATAATTAGACGCAAATTGTACATAAGAACATTCTCTATAAGTTCGCCTAATGCATTTTTTATGAGTTTATTATTTCCGGACTTAGCGGCCGTTTCATGAGCCCTTTGGGGTTGTTTTCAAAAAGTTTGTTTTACAGCAAATTGACCCGTATAAAAGTTGTTCATAATAAATGGACAAGCAACATTTCCTCATGATTTTTTTTGTAGCTTGATTATTTTTGGAGATATCCATTTTACAATAGCACTTGTGAATTTCCTGAAAAAAAAAGACATTTAAAGCTACCACCACTTGTTCATGATCTGGGCGCTATCTCCAAAAATAGTGAAGTTCATAAAGCAAAGGTATAATATTTACTCTTATTTTGAACGAGTTTGAGAGTGAATTTGCTGAAAAAAGAGTAACATTGAAAACCACCCTAATTTGTTCATGAACTGGCTATCTCCAAAAATAATCAAGCTACAAAAAAAATTCATGAGGAAAAGTTGCTTGTCCATTTATTATGAACAACTTTCATACGGGTCAATTTGCTGTAAAACAAACTTTTTGAAAACCACCCCAAAGGGCTCATGAAACGGCCGCTAAGTCCGGAAATTATAAACTTATAAAAAAATGTATTAGGCGAACTTATAGAGAATGTTCTTATGTACAGGGTGGGTCAAATTCGACGCTTTTAAATGGAAACACCCTTTTCTATAGGAGATAGACGAAAACTAATATCGGTGTCTGGAGCTCAATTTTCATCAAAAATATGATGGTGAAAACCGCATATCAATATCTGTTACCGTTTCGGAGTTAAGGGGTGTTTTTCAAAAATGTGCATTTTTAACAAATCGCTGTAATTTTTTTGTTATGGAAAATTTTGTATTTCTATGAAAACATTTCCAAAGCACCTTTTTACGTAGAATTTGATGGTTTAAGTATAATTTTTTTAACATTAATAATTTAAGAGTTATGAACAGAAAAATTGATTTTTTATTTGGGACACCCTCTATATATTTAATTAACTGAAAAGAATTTAAAATTACCTTTCCAAAAATATAGCACACTTGATATTTTGTTATAATCCCCTTCGAAATACAGAATTTTTAAAAGTTCGCCACTTTTAATTAGTAGGCTTTGGACCCCTTATTGATGATATGACCTTAATGAAACTCGAAAACATATTTTTCCAGCAAGACGACGCACCGCCTCTGAACGCTGAAGTTATTAGCAAATTTTTGCAGCCAATTTCAAGAATAATTGGATAGCTAACCAAGATCCCAGCCGTTGGCCGTCGAGGCCGCCTGACTTAGAGCCCATGGATCTAATCCTATGGATATATTTGCGAATAAAGGTTCCTTATTCTTCCGTATAATCTAGACAAGAATTAAAAACACTTAGCAGTTATGAAAGGGTATCTTTCACCCCCACTGAGTCAATGAATTCCGCGAGAAATGTTCAAAAACTGCCCCGTCTGTCCATAACATATATAAGGTTGATATGTCGAACACCTGTAGCAAAATCTCATGTCTTGGTTTGCTATTTATGTTTATTGTTATTAGATATAGTTTAAATGTGTTGATGTTGGTTAAATATATTTTAAATTGTTATAAAATTCTGCATCTCTCATAGCAAATATTATTTTCGTTTTAATTGATGCTCACAGCTAGAATTTTTTTGCATTACAGCCGGTGCCGTTCAAAGCCTACTTATTTAAAGCGGGCGAATTTTGATATACTCTATATCTCGAAGAGGAATAGAGCAAAATATCAAGTGTGTTATATTTTTGGAAAGGTAATTTTAAATCCTTTTCAATAAATTAAAAATATTCAGGGTGTCCCATATAAAAAATCAAATTTTCTGTTGATAATTCTTAAATTATTAATTTTAAAAAAATTATACTTAAACCATTAAATTCTACGTAAAAAGGTGCTTTGGAAATGTTTTCATAAAAATACAAAATTTTCCATAGCAAAAAAGTTACAGTGATTTGTTAAAAATGCATATTTTTGAAAAACACCCTGTAACTCCGAAACGGTAACAGATATCGATATGCGGTTTTCACCATCATGTTTTTGACAAAAATTGAGCTCCAGACACCGATATTAGTTTTTGTCTATCTCCTATAGAAAAGGGTGTTTCCATTTAAAAGCGTCGAATTTGACCCACCCTGTACAATTTGCGTCTAATTATTTTGTTCTAGTACAGTTTTAAAAAACCACCCCAATTGCTCAAAAACCGCAAGGGGAAAATTTCCGATTTTGTTAAATTTACACTCAGAAGACAGTCGCTGACAAACTCTGAAAAAATCATTTTGCCCGTCATTTTTTTTTCACTCTCTATACGACGATACAATTTTATTGGATAATAAATGCTATCTAAAAATTCGAAATATTCTTCTAAATGAAATGATTTTGTTACAGGTCGGCCTAAAGAAGTAGAACTAGAAAAATCGGAAGATTCATTAGGATTAACGATAACAGACAACGGTGCAGGCTATTCGTTCATTAAGCGAATCAAAGAGGGCTCCGTTATACACAACATTCCCCATATCAAGGTAATTTATATCAAATTATATAGAGTCGATTGCGTGCGACATTTCAAGAATCCGACCTAATTTGAGAGTATTTAAGAAGAATGCATCAGCTGTCATTGCTGCTAAGTTTGATTTATAAATTACTGCTAATTTTGTATGTCTAGGTAATAAAATTTTTGTTGCATATTGACATGCAAATTGTCGAAAATTAACCGGGTGTTTTTCAAAAGTGTGCCACGAAAATAAATATAACGATGATTTAACTCGAAATACAAAGTATGTGGCACGAAATTATTCGTAAAAAATGATTTTTCCAAATATGCTAATGAGCCACGATGGTTCTATCTGAAAAAAAATGGCGCCGGGAAGCACGTATAGCCGCCGATACTAAAATATGTTAATAAAAAGTTGGTAGGCAGTTCTTTTAGTTTCAAAGTAAAGGAATTTTTCCAATTTTTTTTATCTCAAAAACTGCGACTTTGACTAATTTTGATGTTATTACAAATTTTGTTGCAAATATTATTCCTAATCTTAAATTGAAAACCGCGTTTCGCTAGCTACTGTAATTTTGGAGTTACGATTTTTTAAAATTTTTAATGAAAATTTCACACCTCTACTTTTCAACCAATAACATGCTTTAATGTTGACTAGTTACCATGGCAACTGAAAAAATTTCCGGAAATTTTTTCGAGGCGCCACGAAACTTTAGTGGAAATTTTTTGACAGTTGAAAAGGTAAACATAAGATCTACAATCATAATGTGAATGAACTACAATGTCTATATATTGAAATATTACCCATTTGAGTTTTAGCATTTGATGTAACTAAGGTTGGTAATATTTTTTATTTAAGGAAATATGTTAGATATACCTACATATGAATTTCTTCGAAATTGCCATGTTCTAAAAAATATAGTTCTGCCGCCTTTATTTAACTAAAGCTGGTATTTTTCTATTTAACGAAATATGATGGATATATCTATATGATTTTTTTAGAATTTATTTCATGTTGAATTATCTTCAATGCCAAATCTTTAATGATATCGACTAATATAGCAAAATAATAACGAAACACATTTAGTAATTATAGGTTTTATTAATATTAAAAACACAATTATTGTAACTGTTTGTAGGCTGGCTTGAATTGGTGGTTTGAATCTGGGTATTTTCTGTTTTATTTTGCATTGTGCTCTGATCATGATTGAACTGGCTAGTACTTGATGAAATGCTCCTCATGGATTCAATCATCTGTTGATGATGTTCAGCGTCCAACTGTAAGTAAGGTTTGATCGACTGACTATTACTATGTCCAGTAATTTTAATGAGCTGTTGTTCACCAACTCCTTTCTTGGCCAAATTCGAAACAGCTGTTGCTCTTGCAGAATGATTGGTTATTTTAACTTTTTAGTGTCAATTCCTATATCTGAAGCTGCTGATTTAAACCATGAAGATACAATGTTCTTACCAACTGGGCTATTCTTGTACCATCCTTTCGAATTGGGTTGATTCCAGTATGGGTTTGGTGTAAGAATAGTCTGTCGGTTTGAATAAGATTTCCCCTTTTTTCCATCAACTTTCTAAACAAGCGAACCGGACACATTTGTGGATTTTCGAAATTTCTAATCAACCATTTACTATCCGACAGTTTTTTAGAACCACCTTGTGTGGTTTTAGAGAAAATTGGATTATATTCTATCCGACCTTTTGGGTTTCCGAAATTATCAGTTTCTTCTTTGAAGTATTGGATACAAGCAGAATGTCCTTCCCCTCCTCTCCATGCCAGCTCATGTGAAACTATGTGAAAAAATTTACGCTGCAACCCATGGTACAAAGAAAACAAGGTATGATCGATAGCGGCTCCAATTTCGTTAAGTTTGCGCATACCACCTGTGACGTCATACACCATACAAAAAAATATCCATATTGTTCAATTGCCACTACTAAAAAAAGACCTAAAATAGGGAAGAATTAGGACATAACCCCAAAAGTTATGGCAATCATCGAGCTTGACATTTGAAAAATTATTTTCACATTTATTGTGTCATCTGTTTGACAATTTTTTGACAATTTGAAATTGGCGCGCGGAACTTGCTGACCAATGGTGCCGTTTATCACCTGTGACGTAGTGACCAACCTGCGCAATATCATACCTTGTATTCTTTGTATCATGGCTGCAACCCATCTGGAGTATTTTCATCCCACATTTCAATAATTTTTTTGTATTCGTCACTGGTTAAGGCTGAAGCACTCACTTTTCTTTTTGCTGAATCTCTCTGTAGTATTTTGCGCTTAGCATCGCGTGCAGCTCTGGCGGTCACAAATTCCACATCAGAAAACGGATTAAATTTTATTTTATATTTTTCGTAATAAATTTCTTGCAACTGCTTAGCAGTAGAGTTCCACATCACTTTGACCACACTTTCCTTATAATCTTCAAAAATTTTTCTTTTTCATATTAAATGCGTAGTCCTCCAGTATAGTAGCCAGCTGTACTACACTCATACACTCATGAATATTATACGACTTTTCATCACAAAATTCAACAAACTGTTTCCATACACTTGATTTTGATTTTCGGGTGTTATCTGGTTTTATATTTTCAATTTCTTCTTTAATGACTTGTTGGTTTACTTTTCCAAATCGCGACATTTCGCTATACACTTCTTACTCTACGTACAGACGTTTTAAAACTAGTAAGCTAGTAATAGCTTAATGACAGAATCGCAAACAAAAATGACAAAACACATAATATGTCAAAAACATCAATACCTTGGCCAACTTAACAAATTGAAATTATTTTAAAATGTCATGTTGGATTAATATTTTTTTTTTCAAATTTAGGTGTGAAATTTTCTTACCGAATACCACGCAAGCTTAAATTATTCCTGGAAATTTTCTTTCGGGCACGAATATTTTAGGAAAATTATCCCTCGTCTTCGACTCGGGATAATTTTCAAAATATTCGTGCCCTCAAAAAAAATTCCGAAAATATAATTTAAGCTCTTGTGATATTATAAGTGAAAAAAAGACTTAAATCTTTTCTAATAAGACTTAAGTCAGCTTTCGAAATATGACTTAAAATCAAATGATTTAAGTCATTAAAATGATTTAAGTCAAAAAAAGACTTATTCTATGAGTTTGCAGCTCTGCTAGTAACCAAGACGATATAAGCTTATATTAATTTAGTTTCAATAACTTTACAACCTAATGAAATCAGAGAGACTACAAAGTGGAATGATGCATAAGGTAGAACGTTTATACGTCTAATATGAAGAAATCATTTAAGTGCCAGAACAAATGTTTGAGATGAACTCTAACGACCTACACAGTTTGTGTTGTATTGCGGCTAATTAAACAACTAATTTACTTCGTTAATGTTTATTAACAAACGCCACTCGTAATATGTATGCTGAGACGGCCTTCAATAGGATTTATTACATAATAGAATTTAGGTTTATTTAAGAAAAAACGATAATAAATCCTCTAAACATGGTGTCGCCACCCATTAATTTTTGTTAAATTTACATCAGGCATGTCACAGTCATCTAGATTTTGTCATTATAAGGATCTATGACTGACATTAATTATAAAAATAAAAATATTTAGAAAAATGATTTCTGAAGATTCTGACTTTGACAAGAGAAAATTATTTCTGTTTTTGTTTGCCGTTGTTCTTAGCGACCGCTATAGCAGCGCCAGATCGCGTATAACGGTCGCGACTCAAAATAATTTCGCGACCTAAAATTTTTACGGGCTTTCCAATCTATATGTATGAACCAGAAACCAGACATACCCTAAAACTCATAATTGACAAATAATGATGACGTAACAGTGAAGTATAGCTGAACAGTCAACTACATGTCAGGCTATACAGGGTAAATTACAATTTAAGTAGCTTTTAATGAAATTTAAAATTTGTTAACGCTTAATCAGATTTATTAAACAATATTTCTTATTTTATTATAAATTGTCTTTTGAAATCTTGTAAATGTACTTATAACAATCACTTATACACGTTATGAAATTATTACTCATAATTAGTCAAAGGATAACATGCAAGAAATCTATAACTGGGTCATCGGCATGACCTAGAACCATATTGTTTATTCTGGCTTACCTCGTTACAAGTATTTAACATATTATTATGCAGTCATATTTTACTGCAATTGAATTATATTTGTACACGGTTTTTTTTTACCTACAAGACTATACCTATAGTATATATTATAATATACCACCCTGGACAATTCATCTGCGTGGTCTGTATTTTGATGCATACGACAGAAACAGATATCGGTTGACAGACAGAGAAACAACAAAAACCGGCATACAGTGTTGTTATTTGATGTTAATTACTCTTTATTTTTTCTTTTTTAGGTAGGAGATCACATCGAAAAACTAAACGGAGAGAATATGGTCGGAAAAAGGCATTTCGAGGTAGCCAAGGCACTGAAAGAAATCCCCTTGGGTGCCACGTTCACCATTCGATTGGTGGAACCCATGACGAGCGGATTCGGCCAAATAGCACCCAAAAATTCAACCAGGGGCACGAAAAAAGCAGGATATGGTTCGGGAAAAGAAACCTTAAGGTTTAAAGCTGGAGGAAAAGCAGAAATACAAGAACAGGTAATGATAATTATGTATTACAAATAGTTTACATTATTCTGTAACAAATAGTTTTTTACGTGTAACCAAAAAAAAACAGATTTCGTAATATAGTTTCTAAATATAAAAATAAAGTAATAAATACGATCGAAGACGGCCATGAAAGCGGGTTTTTTAAGGTTCAAGGCCGTAGGGAAAGCTTACACAGAACACAAAATCGACGAAAAAAAGCCAACAGGCCAACAGGTATATCAGCCTAACTGGTTTTCGGGAAACGTTAATTATATATGTCCAAGAAGCAATCAAAATGATAATCCTGTGACACACGAACCACTAATATCTAATGCAGATATCCAGTCCTGTCAATTAGTTTATGTCAAGTTTTTTGTTATACCGTCTCGGTTAATTTTCACTGATTCCTCTGTATACTCTCATGTAAATTTAAAAATAATTATAGATATTTTTAGCCGACCATACCAACAGGTATGGTAGAGGCTATTAAGATCGACAAAAAAAGTTTTTTTGATTTCACTCAAAATTATAATATAAAATTAATAGGTCATAAATGACCTAAATACAAAATATTTTCGTGGTGTCCGTCTGTCCGTCTGTCCATCTGTAACACGATAACTCAAAAACTACTAAACCGATTTTAACCAAATTTGGCACAAAAATACTGTGGCACCCGAAAATCTGGCCATTAGTTTTTGGTGGGGATGGGGGGTTAATAAGGGGGTATGGGAGGAGGATAAAAATTTTAAAAAATCGTAACTCCAAAATTACAGTAGCTAGCGAAACGCGGTTTTCAATTTAAGATTAAATAAATAAATAAATAAATAAATAACGTCTTTATTTTTTACTCGGTGAAATTCAGCAGAGCTGTTAAGTTAACCGAGCATATAAAAAAAAGTAAATAATATAATACATTCTTAAAAAATAACATTCAAAGAAAAAAGAATTAGTAAGAAAAATGAAAATTAACAATATACTTTAGATAAAGAAAAAAATTAGGAATAATATTTGCAACAAAAAATTTGTAATAACATCAAAATCAGTCAAGGCGCAGTTTTTGAGATATTCCGTGTTTCCGTAGTCCGTTTTTGAGAAAATCCGTGTGTAGAACTCCAAACTCCCATCGGACGCGACCCCAGGTGGCGGATAGGGGAAATAACCGCGGACCAAAATTGGAAAAATTCCTTTACTTTGAAACTAAAAGAACTGCCTACCAACTTTTTATTAACATTTTTTTTTAATTAAATTGAAATTTCCTGTCAAAACCGGTTAGGATAAGTATATAGTTTCTCTGATGAAAGTGTATATTATTTAGACAGTCAGAATCTAATAATGAGAGAAAAAAATTACTTTTTTCTATGACTGTTCAAAAAGTAGCTATTTTTTAAACTACCTACTGTATTAAAAGTCAAATTTTTTACACTAGTGCAAAAAAATAACTTATTATTAATAATGACGAGTTTAACTAAAGAGAAAAAATTTGTAAATTTTTAAATGAATTTTTCAAATCCTAAATAAATCAATAAATTTAACTAAATAGATAACGACTAGACAAATATTTGACTGACAAATGGGCTATCAAATCAGTTATTTTTGCTTCTTCCTCGAGAAACAGCTGCTATTGTTTAAAAAGTGAAAAAAAAATCATCTATATCATTAAAGGTTGCTTTTTATTTGTGTAAAATTAAAAAAATGGGTCACTAGTATTGTACCTGGAAAATACAGACACAGAATTGTAATTATTATATCAGACAATAAACTCAAGACCGCGTGTATATTCAATAAACAAAAATGTACAGTTGTACAAGAACAAGAAAAGAGATTATCTATACGTAGAAGGTTTAATGCACACGGAAATCGCTGAAGAACAAAACCAGTCTTTGGCCAGGTATCAACAAATAACCGAACAGCTATTTGTGTGTGTATATATACAGGGTGATCTTCGTTTGAGATTTTATATTTTTTATCACAAAATATGTGGGCAATGATATCTCAAAAGTGGCTCACCCCCAATAACCTTTTTATTTTTTCAGATAAAAAAAACAAAATTTGGTACGTTAGTATATGACATAAATTAGGATTGAATGACGCATTCAATTATTTTTGGTCACTTCCTGTTTCACCGGAAATGACTACAACTTTTCATTTTTAAATGGCACCCTCGGTATTTTTTTTACTTTATTCGATAGAACATGACACTCTCATGAACTTTTGACATTCTCGCTGAAAAAATTGTATTTTAAATTTCAATCTAGATAGCCATGGCTGTGTTAAAAATACTAATTTTTAGTCAAGGAGCCTTGGAAAAATAGATTTGATCGTCTAATGTTTTTCGTGTCTTGTCCTGGACGGTTAAAAGCAGATGCCCAATTCGTATTTCTAATCATATCTCAATTTTTTCAAATCAAACGAGGGTGGCTCATTAGCATATTTGGAAAAAGCTTTTTTAAAGAATATTTTGGTATCACACACTTGACATTTCGAGTCAAATTGTCGTTACATTTATGGCCATAGCACTCTAAATTAAAATTGAAAATGCTATTTTTTTAAATTGAAAATGTCAAAAGTTGACATAATAAAAATAAATTTTAGATAAAAATATTTTGAGATAAAATAATGTAATTCATGTTTGACATTCTCTAAAAATATGTATAACATTTTATTACATTAAAAAGAGCGCAATTTGAAATACTTACTAATCATATTTTGGAAAATCAAAACAAACATCTTTGAATTATTGAATTTATTTCTCCCATAAGTTAGAGAATCGCCCTGTATGCATGCCTCCATCTCTGCTAATTTAAAAAACAAATTCTTCGGTTGTCTTTACCGTTTTCCAACGAACGATTTGTGATGCAACGCGGCGACGTAAACACTCGGTATTCCGCGACGACCTTGTAAGAATTCTTCGATTTATTTCCTTAATAAATACTCCGTATAATAATATTCTTCTGTTTTATACGGCTTCGTGACTGGCTGATTGAATTACTCAGATTTTACAAACTTATATACGTGAGATATTACCACATATTTTACCTACCGCGTAATTTGAATTTTCATTGTTGCGAAAAAAATGCTCCCGATGTTTAGCCTTGGGCTTGAATTACAATGAAATATTAATTTTATTACTACATATTATTTTCTCGCCAGACTTTTGTTATATTAAATAAAAATGATAAGGTGGCATTGTAAGTTGATATTTTTTTTAAAAATGCCACTAAAATATTGTCGCTAAAGATTAGATAACCAGTATTACTCATACCGTGTATTTCTAGTTGCATAAGGCTTTATTTTCTATAAAATTACAATGTGGGAATATTATCATAAAAGATTATGGATCTTATTTTGTATCAGCCATTAAATATATGATTAAATATGAGAATATAACTACGTATTCAAGTAACTGGGTATTAAGAGTCTATTACGCTGTACTGTTCGGGTCGCTCTCAGGGGTCGGGTAAAACGGGTGTGTGGCCGAAGGAAATATATATTATATTTCAGAAATCTGCCTAAAGCCGGAGTCTCATGCATCCGAAATCCGATGGTACGACATCCGAAATTTGAAGTTATCGTGTGAAATAAAAAAAGCCTGTCACATACATCCGAAAGTTCGTTCCGAAATTTGACAGTTTTAACATTTTTCTGCTGCGCTGAATAGAGATTCATGTCATGTTTTATTGGAGAAACACTTATAAAAATAACTTCCTCGCCAAATATCCCGAAATTGCCCACTTCCCACTAAACTTGTTTTTAAAAACAAATGTTTTCAAAAAAAGTGAGGTTAAAAAACACACGATATCGTACAAAAGTTAAACAAAATTTAACTTTATACGACGTCGGATGATTAGTTAAAATTATCGGATAAAAATTGTTGTCAAAATATTTCGACCAATAGGAGCACCGTCGGATCGTCGTGTCATCGGATTTCGGATGCATGAGACTCCGGCTTAAGGTTTAGCCCGATCCTGTCGTGTCAAGCCACACCCAAAACTCAAAACACACGTGCTTTGATTAAGACTTGATTAAGGTTTGCAGAGCTTCAGCATTTGCCATAAAATAGCGAGCAATTTATTACAAAACCATGTAAATTATATATCACTGTAATCACCAAAGTTCAATCTATTTCCGTATTCTAACGGAATTTTAAATTATGTCTTTATTTTCGAGAAAATTTAGTCCAAACATAAGGAATATTTTGTTGATGTTTGATCATCAAAATCTTAAAAATAAAGAAGTTTTCTAAAAATGTGCTACAATACGGATATAGTATTATCCTTTATCTTTAATTTCCTTCTTCATTTGTGTAAAAATATCTAGCCAGTTTTACGTAAAACGTTAAATGCCGAACGCTTATTTTGCTACTTTTTCGGACTAGTGAAATGGACTTTTAAATATTTGTAGATATATGTTAATCTGAAATTTCTTTACAAGCTTTTATAATAATTTCCTAAATTTTACTAAAAACTGTCAATCGTTAAGCTTGGAATTTAAATAAAACCATAAAATTTTATTACCTAATTAAGAAAGTGTGACACTAACAACTAAATAAATTAAAGACATTATTTATATAGGTTTAAAAATAGAATTTCAGAAATGAACGGACATTTTACTTTGGTTGGTCCCTTTTAAAAATAACATCTGTTGTATTTACAGATTTCTCAATTCTAAAGTCCACTATTATGTCCCCAACACATTTCTGTTGAAAATAGCCAAAAATTATCTCAAGCAAAAGTAAAAAAGTGGGTAGTTAGTCAAAGAATACAGTGCGCATATTTTCAACATACAGTCATTTAGAGAAATTTAAGAAAAAGTGACTTAAAAATGATGAAAATATTTTTTGTATTTCTCTACGCATACTAGTCAGACCCTAGCGATCCACTTTCAAACTTTAAAACACTTTACCAGGATTTCTCTTGGTCGATTTACTTGCAAATATGTTTTTTTTGAAACGTCACAAAGTAGTGATTTTTGCGAAGTGATTGACAATTGACAATATAAAAAAGTCATTTTAATGCCTAGGCATAAAAGTAAAGCACTTTTACGCCTATGCACAAAAGTACGAAAATATATTATTAAACTTGACAGACTAGAACCTTTGAAATTCTTTAAAAATTATTTGTGGCGTTTGAAAAAAAATAGCATGTTCTATTCGGAGTAAAAATGACTCTTTGTGCCTCGCCTGTCTGTCGGGCCCTTGTTAAACGTACAACTTCGCCACAAGAAGTATTATTTTTACACCTAATAAAACAATATACTATATTATCTTCAAGTTCTAGCATTAACGGTTCACTAGTTCCTGCCGACGTCCTTTATTATTGGACCATCCTGTATACAGTAAAAAACCTTAAACAGTTTTTTTTATTTTTTAATGAAATAAACGAACTATATCGACAATATTAGTATCTGTACTCTTTAAAAATTTGTTACATCTGTTAAAAATAATCTAAAATGTCAATATTCCATCGGTATATTGATAAATGAGGTCTAAATTGTAAGAAAATGCATTTTCTACAAAAACTTGAAGAGATAGGTAAAAAATGATATAATTCAATTTGATAGACAATTAAATTGTGCATCTCATTCTCATAAAATATACAGGGTGTTCCATTTAAATTAAACAAATTATTCCCGTTTAAAGCTAGTAATTCCTTAAAATAATTTTTTAGATGCTATGTATAATATAGTATAATTTTTATTAGTGCAACACAAAATTAAGCAAATAGAAATACTTCAGTACAATATTTGGTTTTAAAAACTTAAATACGCCTAGAGAAATGAAGCATTAAAATTATTATTTGACAAAATTGTTATATTGACAAAAACCTTTTTTTAAGTATTTCAAATACGCTAAGATTAAAATGCGGTAAACCTTAATCAAATTTACCTTTATTTTAATCGTAGAAACTAAAAATGTAATAATATATAGGGTGTTCCGTTTAAAAAAACTTTGATATCTTTTTATTTATTTGGGACACCCTGTATCTTGTAAAATTATTTTTAAATTGTAGCTCTAATAGTGCTTCAACGAACCCAAAACTTACAATTTACAAAAATCTAATCGTTTAGCTACAATACTCCGTGTCGTATGTGGTGAACAACCCTATATGTTTAATTTTTTATTTATATATTTTTTTACTTCAGGACGATTCAATGGACGCTGGTATAGAAAAAATCAACCTGATCCTGGAATCTTTCATGGGCATCAACGATTCCGAACTCGCAACACAAATCTGGGAACTGAGCGAAGGCAAGAAAAACTCCATGGACTTCGCAGAAGCCATAGATGACTCCGATTTGGCAGCTTTCGGATTCTCCGATGACATCATCATCGAACTGTGGGGCTGTATAACCGATGCCAGGCAAGGAAGAATCAAATAAAAAAAGTGTTCTGTGTTTTGTGTTAAAAAAAAACGCCTTTACAATTTTAAAGTATCGTTTCATCAGAAAATGAAAGTGAAAGAAGACAATCAAAATCAGAACTTTGTTGGTGTCGCCATCTGTATCGTGACAATAGTGAATCCGAACATTTAAATGAGACAATAAACTGTATTCGACTTTTTTATGTTTAGTTTTGTTTGCAATACACCTACAAATGGCATATTCTGGCGTATTACGACATGTCAATATATAGGCTGTCAAACGAGAGGATATACGTCAGTGACAGTTGTGTCAGTCATTTTAATAGGTGTCGTCTGTTGAAATCTTTCCTGACTCATTGGGCAGGCTTTAAATCGGTAATATACCAGTTGTATGTGTTTTAAGGTTGTTATGCAGAGTGAGACATGTTTTTGAATGCGCATATTCGTATTATATCCAAACAGTATAGATCAGTTTCGTTTGAACTTAAGGAAATAAAATATTTAAATCTCTGTGCTATATTTACCAAAAAAAGGTGTTGAATGAATATTGTTCTGTATTTTTGTGAGGCATAGATCAAAAAATACTAAATTTCCTCTGTCCTTTCATTATAATAGAGTATCTATAATAAAAAAGCGTCATAGTGCCCTTTGAAATGGCAGCAATCAATGTTTAAACGAGTTTTTTTTTTCGTTAACCACAAATGACTGTTATGGAACTATTTATTATTTCAAAGATGATAAAATTAAAATATATCTTTTGAATACATTTTGTAACTTATTTACTGTTGTATGTTCGGAAAATTTGTACATTATTGTATGCTATATTTTATTTTTAAGTTAAATAAACGTCTCAAAAGAAACTTGTTTTATTTTTTGATAAATTCTAACCAAAAAAAAAGAAAATATTAGTACTTAAAACTATTTTATTTAAAAATATTTTTTCTCTTTGATACAATAAAAAAATAGACAACGTGTATAGATAACTATAGTGAATTAATAATTGAGCAAATTTAATAAATAAATTAAAGTTAGTCGATGCTGCGTTTTTTAGACGATTTCTTTTTTTCCATTTTTGCGTCAAAAGCTTTTTGTATTTCGGCGATCTAAAAAATCATTAATATGATTGATTACATATTATTATTCAGTTAAAACAACATAAATTTGTCTTTTCAAAATGAAAAAATCACTTGATAGAACACAAACTATAGACTGACCTAGAGAGAATAAGTTTAAATATAAATTTTTAAAGTCTTAGATGATAACTTAGAACAGATTTATATATGGCACAACTTAAATATAATAATAAATAATAACGTGCATTTGATTATTTCAAACAGCATTTGATTATACATACAAGCGCTCGAAAAAAAAAACAGCGTCACAATAGTCTTTGAAATTAAAATCGAGAACAATTTCTGTTACATCGACCTCTATATGAATTTATTAAAAATTGACATAAAAACCTGTCAAAAACTAAGATTTATATGAAAAAAAGTAAAAAAAAAACCATATAATTCACAACCACATCTATTCAGTATATTTTTTGAAAATTGGTTTGTTTTTGTCCGGATATTTTTTACTTTTTTTTAAATGAAATATTACTTTTAAATTTTTTTTAGTCAATTTTTGATAAACGATATAATGATTGAAATTATAATCGTTTGTAATTCCAAAGGTTACCTCGACGCCGTTTTTTTTTCGATCATAAAGTACGAATATCCACTTACCTCCTGATCATAGGCCTTCAAATTAGTCAAAACCTTATCTCGTACTTTTTTATTGGTAGCCTCAATATCTAGACAGCTGGTTACAACTTTTTTGGACCACTTTCTCCAAGCTTCGACTTTTTTCTATAAATTCCGATTAATTTAACAAAATTTAAAACTATTTTATTCAAAATTATATATTTATACTACCTCTGAGACTTTCTCCATCTGTTTCAGCAGTTTTACATATTTCTCCTCATTTCCCAAAACACTTGACTTGTAATTATCGAATTCTTCTTTTAACGATTTTAGTTGAGTGGTTAAATCAAGTTTTTCACTTTCAGTCTCTTTAGTGCATTTTTCGCATTCTTTTAAAATCATTTTCAAATATTCTTTGTACCTAGCACATACTTTTTATATATAAACCAATTTAATTTAAAAATATACAGCTATAGTCTGTCCAGCGAAAGAATATATGAGAGCGACAGTTGTATGGTATTTTCATTTTTATTCAAAGGTAAATTATATTTTCTGTCATTTTTAGATGTTCTCTGTCGAAATCCTATATTCTTTCGCTACTTACTGTTTTTCTTGTTGTTCTAATTTGTCTTCATATTGTTTAGACACTTCTTTGACGTCTTTACACATATTTTTATATCTTTTTTCGATTTCGTTTATGCGTTTTTGGTACTCTATTTGAATTTCGTCTCTTAGTTTTAATTCCGCATTCATTAGTTTGTTATTTATATCACATTCTAATAAAAAAAAGGGTAAAGGTAAGTATATTTGTAAGGAGAATGCCTAACCTAACTAAACGCTTTCACTGTTTAACTAATTTTTTTCTCTGTGTTTAATTGAATTTTACTAATTGATCTACAAAGGGTAAAAATATGACAATTAATACTTAAAAAACAGCCCATATTAAAATAACGGACTACTAGTTAAAGACTACTATACAAAACACACTTATGAGACCGGATATCACGTGAGTAAGAGTTGGTAGGCCATTGACCAAAATATGGCCTAGGACCGCGGTTCGGATTCCGCGTAAACAGAGTAGGCTCCGTCCAGATTAGCCTTAGCAGCAAAAAGGAGCCGTTTACTCATTATTTATTTTACTTTAGTAACATATAAAGATTTTAATATAAATTTTATAGTGTTAACTGGTTTTATACTTACCGTTTTCTTTATTCTTTGAACTATGTCGACCATTTTCTAACGACACTTGTGTTCCCGTCGTTTTAAGCGTCTTTTTACCTTTATTTTGTTCCTTTTTCAGCTCATTGTGCAATTTTATATTTTCGTTTCTCAGTTTATCCATTTCCGGTTTCAATTTGTCAAACCATTTTTTCATTTCCATTTTTTCTTGTTCTATCTGTATCATTTTATCTTTTCTCGCTTTAAGTTCTGTCTCTTTAGATTGTAGGTTTGATATTGTTTCGCCCAATTGATGATTCAAATCATCTTTAAAAAAATATTACTATACAGCAAACTTTTTTCAAAAACTCAAAAACTTTTTGACACACCCTGTATATTAAACTTTAATTTATAAGCACTTACCAATATTTTGACATTGTTCATCATATGCTACTTTCAACATCTTCAATTCATCAATTTCAAGCTCCAATTTTTTACAAAGTCTTTCAGCATTTTCCAGCCTTTTTACATTGTCATTTAGTTCACTACTAAGTCTTAATTTTTCATTTTCAACCACAGCTACAGTACTCTTCAGTTCCAAAACTGCATTTTCCAATTCTTTTAATTTCTTATTAGAAGAATGAAGATTTATTAGAGCCTCCTTGTAGTGTGATTTTAATACTTCGTCAGGTTCTACAATTTATTAACATTCAATAAGTACCATACAATATAAAACGGCGTCACAGTGGTCTTTGAAATGCCAATAGATGATAAGTACTTCGTATCGATCAGACCAACCCTTTCATATCATTTATTAAAAATTGGCATAAAACGTATCAAAAATTATTATTTAAATGATAAAAAATTGTCATTCCCAAAGCCATTTTGACGTCTTTTTTTTATTGTACAGTAGTTCAAATATCAGTTGTCATCTTTGAATAAGAAGACTAAGGAAGGAGCATATCAAAAATCTTAGGTCCACCGCGATGGGCCTCAAATATGGCCGACTTAAATTCCGGTTTATCAGTGCCGTTCTAATTTTATTTAAAAAATGTAAAACTATGATGTAGGGTAGACGTGGGGTAGACTCAATAATATGTTGTTTTATTTGACGTTGTGAATAAATGTTGGTAGTTATTAAAATTGTTATAAAAATATATAATTCTAATAAAAATAGATAAGTTATAATAAGTATTTATTAACACAAACATCCGATACGCTACTGAAGCAGGTAAGTCAAATTAACGTATCTAAATTCTTTGACATCTAATCTTTGACAAGTAATAAATAAAAGCTAAAATGCAAGAAAAATAGATAATTTAGTTAATTTAAGTGAATTTCATAAATGATCGGTTTACTACACGTATGTATATTATATAGTCACTTACTAGCGAAAAGTTGTTCCATTATTTCACTCAATTTTTGCCGAGATCTACCGCACGCTACACAACCAACTATTTTAGAGTCTTTTTCGATAAATCGCGATAGTGTCACTGTTAATTTAAGTTCTGCCACAATTTCCAACTAGATTTACTTCCTTTATACAACTATCAGTAGTAGAATAAATAATAAATAACATAAAATAAGCTCCGTAAAGACTGACAAATCCACAAAATTTCAAATCAAATTCAAATGTGTCAAATGAATCGTCAAACAGAACTGTCAAGGATCCCCACCCTAGAGAGCTTTTATGGTGGCTTTTCCGCCCACCTTGCATGAATACATGGATATAGGGTTCCCAACCGTCCCGGATTGACCGGGATTAACCAGGAATCAAAATCCCGGCGAAAATTTTGCCTTGGCCGGGACCAAAAAAATCACATTTACATATAATATATTTGAATTTCTAATATTTAATGTTTTTTTCAATTATTTAAAAACTTAAAAATAATTGTCCCGGAATCGCCGATGCTCAAGTTGGGAACCTTACATGGATAGCATTATGCTCCTTCCTTAGTCTTCTTATTCAAAGGTTATTCTCAATAACATCAAGCAAATTATTTTTCTATACCTACTGTAACTTAATTTTCATTGATTCTGGATACTATTTTATTTTTTTTGAAATTAAATATTAATATTTGAATAATTTTTATGTCAAATTTGAATAAATGATATAAAGAGATTGACATGAGAGAAATGATTAGCAAATGTCATTCCAAAAGCCAATTTCAACCCTTTTTTAGTACACAGTAGTTCAAATAACTTGGTATCATCTGTCTCTGCTATCATTCTCAATAACATCAAATATCTATGAGAATCTATCAAATATATGTTTCTATGACTAATGTGACTTCATTTTCATTCAAGCACACAGTAAATAACAGAATAAATTTCAAAAAGAAAGAAGTACAAACCTTTTGCTACAATATCATCAAGCAACTTCTTCCAAGAACAAATCTGCTCCTCTAAAACACCTTTCTCGACAATGTCATTCTCTAAATTTATTAAAAACAGATCCATTTGATGTTTTATTTCCTTCACAACACTAGAAGATTCTTTTTGATTCGATTTTATATTACTTTTTTCCAAATGTTGCATAACTTGCTTCAGCTGATCCTTTAACTGCTCATACTCTTTTTTTAAACTATCATCTTCAAGTTTTTTCTCGTTTTTATTTGAATTTTTTATATTTTCTTCTAATTTTTGGTTCTTTATTTTTAATTCTTCCATTTTAGTTTTTAGATTCATCACCTGAAAAAATAATTTAATACAACAGTGAATAGAAAATATAAATTAAACAAAAATTACTTCATTTTTAGTACATTCAAGTTCTTTAAAAATATCTCTATTTGTATTTTTTTCAATTTCAAGCAATTTGAGAGTTTCTTTAAGTTCATCCTGACACATTACTAATTCATTTTTAATCTCTGTTTCATTTTTTTCAGTATTACTTTGGAGTTTTTTTAATAAACTTAACCTCTGTATCTCTGATTCCTGTAATTTAAAAACTTAATAAAAATAAACAGAATATAAAAAAGGATACCTCTAATTTTTCACTTAATTCTTTCACAGTATCCTCTGCTTTTTCTAATTCTTTACTCATTACTTCCAATTTCGGTACATTATACTTGAAAGAGATATTTTGAATCTCATTTCGTGTCTGTAACAGCATTTCTTCAATTTTTTCTTTCAGATCCGTGTTATTCAAATTTAATGTTAGTATTTGCTGATCTTTATCGTCAATTATTCTCCTGTAGTTCTGGAGATCATTTTGTAATATCAACAAGTCCTTTGTATGACTTGAATTATCTTAAAGAAATACACATAAAAACAGTGCCTTTAATATTACACAAAATATTTACCACATTTTTGGAAGTCCTTATTGTATATGTCAGCTTTTAGTTGTCTATATTCTAGTAATTCCTTAGCATCTTGCTCATAACATCTAAAAAATGTATAAATTATAAAACAATAATAAATAATAATCAAATATCTACCTTAATTTTGTATTCAAAGTATCTAGTTCTATTGACTTATCTAATAACATTTTCTTTAGCTTCTCTTGATGAGTTGTATTATGCTAAAATACATAAAAACAATATTTTTTTCAAAATTACATACAAAAGAACTTACACCTGAGCTAACATCAAAATCAAAATTCTGAGATCCATTTTCACCTAGCTGTCTTATTCTTTCTAAAAATACATGCCAAAATATTAAATTTCTGTTTAAATAGTAAAAAAATAAAATATTTACCTTTGAAATGTTTATTTTCCTTTTGAAGTGATTCAATCAAACTTATCAAATCCTTGCACTGAGACTGGGCGCTATTAAAGTTGATTAATATGGCACCATTATCTTTCTCTAAATCCAGTTTTTCCACAACCAGTCTTTGAAGTTCCTCTTGTAATACTTCCCGCTCTTTAATCTAGTAATTAAACAGTATCATACCTACCTCAAAATATATAAAAGAATAAGATATATTACCCATTGCTCAGATTTCTGTCTTTCTTTTTCCAAACATGTTTCCAGTTTGCTTATTTTTTCCTGAAGAGATTTTCGATATTCTTCAGAAATAAATTTAGCATTTAAATTAAAAGGTCCTTTTTGGGAACTTAGTTTTAACTCTAGCTCTGTTAATTCTGATTTATAAGTGGCTAATTCTGTCTCATTCTATAATTTAAAGAAAAAATTATACTTAAAATTATATACTTCTTTCTGATAAAACTTACCTCCTTCAGAATGGCGGTTAAGTGTTCAATTTTCTTATCTCTTTCAGCTAAATTATTAGTTAAATTATTAATTGTTTGTGTCTTCTCAACCAGTAAAACTTCAGCATTGCTTAAAGAAACTTTTGTTTGTCTTAATTCAGCTTCTAATAAAATGTTTTTATGCTTTAAGGAGTCAATTTCTTCTTTTGATTTTTCTTTGTGTTTGTTGAATTCCTCCTTTAAACTTTGAATTTCCCTCACCCTGAATGGAAATCAATGAGTAACAAAGCTTTACAAATATATTTAACAAGTAAAATTTACCTCACTTGATATAAAACTTGCAACTGTTCATTTGGAGTAATTGCATCTTTATAGGTCTGTTCAAAATTGTCAACAGAAGCTAGTGAAATGTTGGCAGAAGAATTTATTGTGCTGTCATCGTATTTAAAATCATCTAAATTTGCTTGTATTAAATTTTGCAACTACAAAATTAGTTAAAGGGAGAACAAATAACAAATTAATTCAAAACAAACCTCTTCCTTTCGTCGAATTTGATCTTCCAAATCTTCCTCCTCTTCATTGTTTTGAGAGTTATTAATATTAATGTCTGCTCCTTGAAATAAACTTATTCCTGGATTATCCATTTGCCTTTTATCATCTAATCATTGTTTTGTAAATAAATACTTTTTCCAAATTTTTTAATGTTTTCAAATTTGGCCGATGTAGTTGACATTGACATTACCCTGAAGTTAGTCAATAAAATTTTGATCTAAGGGTATGACCAAAGAATATTTGGGTCTGTCATGTTTGGTGACTCCTAAAATTTGCCTAAATCATATATAAGTTCGAGCAAATATATATGATTAACGTTGATGACTAATAAAATAAGGAAAACTTTGGAAAAACACCAATATTTTTTTTTATAGCAGTATAGCAATAGATGTTATAAATCAATTATAAATAATAAAACGACTGATCATAAATTAACAAAATTAATAATATTATACAATAAAGTTACAAGTTTTAGTCAAAATATCTAATTTTATCCAGTTCCTTGTTTAAAATTTATAGAGTATCCGCCAGTATTAGGATCTTGTTGTAATTGAAAATTCTCTGTAGACAGTCCAAAAGGTCTTAATATAACATTGCCTAAATCTTTTAATTTTCCTAAAAAGTAAACAAATATAGTAAACAATTCCAGAAATACCTATACCGATTTAATACCTAACATTTCTGTTTTTAATTTTTCATTTCTCTCTTGGATTAATGGTGGCAATCTAATATTAGCAGCCGCAGCATCTTTATTTCCTGGATCAAACTCAAGAACTTTTTTATAATCCTCTAAGCTTTCATCAAACTTCTCAGTTTCTTCATAAAAATTTGCCCTTCTCAAATAAGCCTTGACGTATTTGATGTTAAGTTCTATGGCTTTAGAACAATCATCAATAGCACTTTGTTTTCTATCTAATTTTCCTATAAATAAAATTAAGTAATTTATTAAATTATGATTATTACTAGAGTACCTTTTGAAGCAGCTCTGTTTGCATATAGAACAGCTCTATCAGTATCATATTCAAGTGGGCATATTCTTAATCCTTCTGTATATAATAATACTGACTCCAAATAATTTTTATGTTTAAATTCATCGTTCCCTCGGTTTTTAAAGTCAAGAGCTTTTTCATGTCGTTCTTTCTTTTCCTCTGCGGTTAATTCAATTTCTAAATCTTTAAGCTTCTCTTCATCTACAAAATCATCAGGAATGGTATTTTCTAAGTTCTCTGAATCTTCCTGTTCGAAATCTGAAGGTATTTCTGAACTATTCGAAGGATTATCTGAGTTTCTAGATTGAAAGTCTTTGTTTTCTGATTTATTTGAATCGTCTACATTAAAATTATTGAAGTCTTTGGTTATTTCATTAATAATGTCTTCGTTACTTGGTATATCACTTGATTTAGGTAAATTAGACATTGTTAAAAAACAAACTAATCACTAATCACAATCACACAATAAATTTCTCAATAATTTTCAGAAAATCAAAAGCAGAAGATAAAAGATAACCTACCGAAAAATCAGACAGTCCAACTAGTGATGGGCTAATAAAAATTTACAGGTTATTTCTTTTCAAAAAGCTGATCCTTAATAATTTAATATAGAATAATGAGTATCAAAAATCTGATTACCTAGTTATTATTACGTGTAAGCGACATACACCTATTTAACTATTTATTAAAATCGTAAGATCTATTAATTTTTGTTATCAATCAATCATTATTTGTTTTTTATATGATTTGGAAAAATAACTGATTATGATTTTTTGCCCATCCCTATTATTCTTCTTTTCCTTTCTGCAAAAGACAATTAGCCAGTTCCAAAAAAGAAGACAAAATGATGATTTAAAGCCTTTTTTTAAAGAAGATATGCTGCTAACTTCACATCTTTTTTCCTCTTCTTTATTGTTTAACGGCTTTAAGCCTAATCATTTCTTCTTTAAAAAAAATGTTTCATTATCTGTCTTCTCTAAACTTTTTTTAAAGAAGAAAAGTCTATGATTTTAAGCCATCTTTTTTTAAAGAAGATATGTTGCCAACTTCATTACAAAACAAATTTAAAATTAATTTTGTAACGATCTGATTAAAACGGTATTGAAATTTTGAGAAAGTATTTACATCTGTTTCTATAAGAATTCTAATAAAGTAAATACCGTACGATATGGATAGTGATAATGATTTTACAAGTGCAACTGGAGCGATGATGGAAAGTATGAAATGCATTGTAGGCGAATTTAATGAACGATGTTCGAATATGTCGATTCTTTTTGATACCTTTTTATCAGAAACGTTAAATTATGGAGGTAATAGAATAAAATAGCTTAAAAAGTATTGTATAATATAAACCTAGCTGTATACGTAATTAATACAATAAAATTTAGGCATAGAGGAGGCGATTTTGCACGAAAAAAATCATGAACAGTCTAAACATAAATCTATTGAAAGTCGCATTAATAGAAATACTGAATATCTAAAAAAACGAGAAGTCGAATTAGAAAGAATAAAAGCAGAGAAGACTAACAAAGAAGAAGAATTATCAGAACTGGAGAGACAAGTAAAAAAACAACGAGAAAATATAGCATCCAGATTAGAACTGAAGGAACGTATTAAGGCGAAAAAGTATGATATCTATCAAGTATTTTATTAAATTGATTAAAATTATACTGAAATTTTTGTTCTAGAGATGAAATATTAACATACAAACTTCTAACAAGGACCAGTTTCGATTATTCAGGAAAAAAAGTTACAGGATGTATCCTTTTTTGTTATAATCTAGTTCTATATCAACTTATATATAATTTTCTTAATGTAAACTAGTGGTGTCTAATGAGAGATTGAAATATTTTAAGTTGGATCCTGAAAAGTTAAGTCAAGACGAAATAACTCAAGCTTTGTGGCAGTTGATTATTGACGATGAAGACAACACTAAAAAATAACATTTTGGTATTTTTAAGTTAAGTCTAATGTCATTAATATATTCAATTTTTTCTTTTAGAGCGATAGGAGTGAAATAAATTTGCACTTGTCACTGTTAAAAATGATACGGTAAATAATATACATAACACAACAACTAAGAACATTCCCTGGCCAAATATAGCACTGAAGATTGTAAATATTCCTAAAAAAACAAACAAACTAATGAAGTTTACAAATAAATGTTATATTAACGATTAAACTGACCTTTTGATTCTAAAAAATGTCCGATATTAAATATAGCTACTACAGGAAGTAATGATAGGGCACTGATGAATGGCAATATACTTCCCGTTATAATAATAACAATTACAAGGGCTAAAACAGGTCTCTGGGCTGCCCATTGCAGAGTATTTGATTTTATATTCCTCAAAAATAACAAACAAGGTTCTGAAATGAAACAAAAACTTGTCATTAAAATATCTTAGTGTCTTTGAAACCAGATTTTACCTACTAATGTTCCCATTTTTTACATTCAAGTAGAATAATAAGGATATATAAACAAAAACAACCTATATTTTGATATTAATAAGTTAATGTTAAAACTGTTGTAGTTAGTAATGTCAAATTATTAATCTTAGCCAAAACTTGTTTATATTTATTTATCTAGGGACTTTGAACTTTTGTACCGTTGTCCATCTTTGTTTATCAAATATCTAATTAAAACATAATTTGAGAATATTCATATTATAGAATATGAAATTATAATTATGAAAATAAAATAGATTTGTATATTTGCAATAATAAATGACAAATTATTTCTTAATGCATCAAAATTTTGAGAAATAACTTAAACAACTTCATTTTCTTATTATTAAAGATCCTTTTTAGTTATTCGTTTTCCTTATAAAGATACCATACGATTGAAAAAAAAATGCGTCAGACTAGACTTCGAAATGAAGATAACCGTTATTTTATATGCATGATTATATGGTAAATGTCATCAATCGTTTTTCCAAGCCCACTTGCGGCCGCTTTTTTTGTTCAATCATACGGTTGTTCTTCTAACGTTAATTTTCCCCCTTATCCTCCTACTTTTTAGAAAATACCGTATGATCGAAAAAAAACATCGTTAAGTTGGCATGGAATTATAAAATGACAACGCTCTTTGTTTCCAAGCCTACTCTGACGCCGTTTTTATTTCGATCGTATGGCACATTTAATTAGCACAGATAACATATATGTTATCTGTGATTTTACTAGCATTTGGAAAAGTAACAAAAATATAATTTACTAGTTGAAGCCTGGCGCATCCGCCACGACATCAGGAAAAAATACTTTTTATTTATTTTTTTTAAATTGAATGAAAAACAAAAAATCCGGCGACGACAGTTTTTAGAAGACCCAATTAGCTATCTTTTAGTAAAAAAAGCAACTTTCTACAGCAAGTCGTTACTTCAGTAGAGACGACACAGATAAACATTAGCATTTTATACCGTATGATCGAATAAAAACGGCGTCCAGTTGGCTTGGAAATGACGATCGATGGCATTTCCTATATAAATTTACATATAAAATGACAGCGATCTTCATTTCATAGCCATCGCTGACGCCGTTTTTATTCGATCATACGGTATAATTTAGATATTTTTTATTACATAATTGATCCAAATCAAGCTGTTTTTATTGTTTATACTCATATAAACAAATATTTTTAACTGACAAATACCAATTTTTATTACTTTTGATGAAATATTATTATTACGTATTGCTCTATTGGATAACTATATACAGGAAAAAATATAGGGAATAATACCGTAAGACTGAAAAAACGGCATCCAGTTGGCTTGGAAATGAGCATCGATGACATTCCCGGCATTCCCCCCATAAAAGTGTATATACAAAATGACAACAAACGATCTTCATCATTTCCAACCCATCTCCGATACCGTTTTTTTCAATCGTATGGTATAATTTAATATCAACAAAAATAATTGTTAACAAGAATTTATTTGGAATATTTTTTGTTATACACTTTTATAGAAGAATCATGCTTTTTAAGCTTTTACCGACTCGTACCATGCTGTACCAGTACCCGTTTTGCTACCCTTGACACAAAATTTCTTTACCCTGACCCCTTACTTATTGATTTGTATTGTGAATTTGGGCAAGCAGTGGTATATTTCACTGCATAATAATGAAGAAATAAATGATCAAACATATTAAAGAAAATGTCCTGGAAAAATTGACTTGGAATATCGTTATTTCTTGACGAAAAAATTCTTTAACAAACCAAAAATAATGGGGATATGCAGTTGTAAGCCTTGCAAGCGCAAAAGAAAGCATTATTCTGGTGGATCAATTTTGGATAGAGTAATCAGTCAAAGTTCCAATCAAGATCAATGTTTGCTATATCGTTTAGCCAATTATAAAAAAGGTATTTTATAATAATATTTGATTATATTTCTGATAGAGATTTTTTAAAAATAAAACACATCTATACAGTCCTCAGATTCACCGACTTTTTTAACAGCTATGACACACTTTTAATGTGTGTTTGCTCAGTATTGTCTTCGTTCATACATTCAAATACAGGACCTATTATAAAACATACAAATTTTCTGTAAAAATTAATTGACAATAAGGGCCAAATATGCCATTATTTCTTCGGATGAGTTTAAAATTTCAATTAAACAATAAGACATCCTATATTTCATATAATACTTATTAGCATGATGATGAAGTAATTACAGGACCTCGAAACTAGTTGCTTTGTTCATATAAATCTCTATCACAGATTATATATTTATAAGTTTTATCAAAATTTTATAGTGAGTTTTTTCTTTCATAAGGTGGTGAATTGATTGATGCTTATAACACTGGTGGCCAATCAGAATGTGAGAAGCTGATCAGAGAGCAATTTGGTCAGCTCATGTACCAGGAGGGTAAAGGACAGATTATCAACAGATCGGAATATTTAAGATGGAAATTTAGGGACTTGGATCAGGTTTGCAAACTTATTTCCATCAGGAAATAATGCAATTTTTTAAGAGAATAAATTATAAATAAAATGAAATATTCATCAAAACTATTTTTACCACAACCATTTACTATTATTTTGTCATAATCTAAAGAGTGGTCCACACGCAACGACTTACCGTACGACCTGGTTGGGATTAAGGTTTACTATAAATTATTTTTAGGTCATTTTACCTATTGAAGCATCATTGAGCCGTTACGATCCTTTGGGAAAATGGTCAGATCACGAGGCATGCTGGCAGATGCAATACAGAGGATCTTTGGGGGAGACTCTACTTCATGTTTTGATTATTTGCGATACTAAAATTCACACAAAACTTGCCAGAACTTTGATAAAATGTTTTCCAAAACTTGCGTTGGATGTTGTGGAAGGGGAAGAATATTTAGGTATTTACGTGCAGAGTCACACGTGTGTGATAAATGATCCGTTATCATTTCCTGTTTTAAAGTTTTAATTTAATTTTTTTACAGAATATACTCATTGTTTGTATCTTTTGTACTTATTATAAATTAACGGATAAAATATGTATAGCTTTCAATCACCCTGTATACGAGGTGTACTATAGAATGCACACTATAGGGATCTCATAAATCAGAAGAAGTACGAAGGTGATTAAATAAGAGAAAAGTTATAATTAACTTAGAGATACTAAATTAGAGATTATGGTTTAGGATATTCCTATAGTGAGCATTTTTATATGGGACACTCTGTATATTAACATTAATTGGTCATGTTATATTTTTAAGGTGCTGGAGCATTGCATCTGGCCATTGCTTACAATAACAACGAACTAGTCCAAGATCTAGTGGAAGCTGGTGCAAATGTTAACCAAAGAGCAATAGGTAACAATATAAGTATCTTCCCATTTTTTTTCTTAATATGTAAAAAAACTGTGTTCGGAAAGTCATTGAATAATTAGTAATAATGCAGAGTCATTTACAAAATATTTTTTTAAATAAGTTGGAAACTTTTTAAATTCTTAGTTAAAAAAACATAATATCTTGATAATATAACAACATAGTAGATGAAAATTACAAGAGAAAGAACCAAGAAAAAATCCAGTGGTTTCCAAAATTTAAACAAAAAATATATATTTTTTTAATTTCCAATGTACAATAACTCGGATATTTTGAATTTATTTGAAAAACGCCAAAAGAAAATGTGTTTCTTTTGTCGAGATCTACCAGCCCTGAAAATATTTGGTTTCAGGTAGCTTTTTCCTACCCAGAGATCAGCAAAAAACGCGACCTGCCAAACACACAGACTACGAGGGTCTGGCCTACTTAGGGGAATACCCGCTGGCGTGGGCAGCGTGTTGCGCAAACGAAAGCGTCTACAATCTATTGCTGGACAACGAAGCCCATCCTGATCTTCAAGATAGCTTTGGGAACATGATCTTACACATGGTAGTCGTCTGCGACAAATTGGTAAATGTATTTTCTCTTTAAACTCTGACTATCTCGCTGCAAACTATAGTCTGTCCAGCCAGAGAATGTATGAGAGTGACAGATATTGTGTGTGTGACCTTAATTCAAAAGTAGATTGTTTTTTTTACTGGTATGTTTGGATGTCGTCTGTCAGAGCTGCAGGCTTTTTTTATTTAAAACAAAATCTTCTCTGTTTTAGGATATGTTTGGATATGCTTTAAGACATCCAAAACTACCCGCTAGCAACGGTATAATCAACAAAGCTGGACTAACACCTCTTACATTAGCCTGCAAGCTAGGTAAGCAATGAAATTTGTAATATTTTTTCAAAAATAAACCTAATTTTGTATATACCTTTAATCAGGAAGAGCAGAAGTATTTAGAGAAATGTTAGAGCTCTCCTGCAAAGAATTCTGGAGGTACAGTAACATTACCTGTTCTGCTTATACTTTAAACGCTTTGGACACACTGCTACCCGATGGAAGGACCAACTGGAATTCTGCTCTTTTTATTATACTTAACGGAACTAAAGAAGAACATTTAGATATGTTAGGTAAATATTATTTAATAATAATAATTTAACTAAGTATAGTCTATATCGCGAGAAAATTCGGCAGATGACATTCATGCCTCATTTTTTCATTTCATTTTCGCTAGACATGTATTGTTTTATTTGTCTCAGATGGGGGGATAATACAAAGACTGTTAGAAGAAAAATGGAAAGCCTTTGCTAGAAATCAGTTTCTTAAGCGTTTGATAATTCTGATAGTTCATTTGGCAGTTATGTCACTTGCTGTCTACATGAGACCGGATGATCCCGACGAAAACTTGATGGAATGGTCAGAAGATCCCACTGTTGTAGTGAGGTAACTATTTTGTTATTATTTTTATTTAGTGTGGTCGCAAAATTACAAATAGTCAGCTAAAGACTAATAAGTTTGACTTTTTTCCTTTTGACATGAACTATACATATGTAATATAACTAATTATTATATTATGTTTTAAAGGATTGCAGCTGAAATAGGAACATTATTAAATGTTCTGAGTTATCTGATCTTTCAACAAGGGGACGAAATACGAAATCAAGGTTTCTGGTCATTTTTAAAACAACAAGTAATAACCGGTTAAATTAAACAATTAAAAAATTAATAAACCAAATGTTTTTTAGGTCAATTCTGCACCAAAATTGATATTTCTACTATCAAATTTGATGATCTTGGCTTGTATACCTTACAGACTTTCAGGAGATCGCGATACCGAAGAAACTATTTTGATTTTTGCTGTTCCCGGATCTTGGTTTCTTTTGATGTTCTTTGCTGGGTAAAACACTACCAAAACACTGTTTTTTTTTTAAATAATGTGTTGGGTTAACTATTTCAGAGCTGTGCGTTTGACAGGACCTTTTGTAACGATGATTTACAGTATGATCACTGGTGATATGATTACGTTTGGTATCATTTATTCCATAGTTTTGTTTGGGTTTTCACAATCATTCTTTTTCCTGTATAAGGGCAATCCCAGTGTAAATGGGACATTATATCATAGCTATAGTTCAACTTGGATGGCTTTGTTTCAAATAACATTGGGCAACTATGACGTGAGTAACTTTTAAACATTTTTTTTAATATTTCTGTTTTATGAATAAATACAATATTTCTATTTTATGAATAAATACAATATAGAACTTTTGGTAACCTTTAAAAATAATTTATATTTTCTGAATTTCTTTTTCTCTCTTACAGTATTCAGAATTAGCTATGACGACATATCCTGGTGTAGCAAAATCGGTTTTTGGACTTTTTATGGTTTTTGTGCCGATACTTCTTTTGAATATGTTAATCGCTATGATGGGCAACACTTACGCCCATGTCACTGAGCAAAGTGAAAAAGAATGGATGAAACAGTGGGCCAAAATCGTTATTTCACTCGAGCGGGCCATACCTCAAAAGGAAGCTCATAACTACTTGCAGGTAAACAAGGATTTTTTAAAGAATATCATGTGTATTATTTTAAATAAATTGTCACACTGATCTGGGTTTAAAAAACGGTTATTCAAATATAAAATTTTGTTTAAATACATAGGAATACAGCATCTCTTTGGGTCCTGCAGAGGATCCTGCTACAGAGCAGAGAGGTGTGATGGTGATAAAATCAAAGAACAAAACCAGAGCTAAACAAAGAAAAGGAGCTGTAGCCAACTGGAAGGTACAGCTTAAATATATGTTTGATCTATTGCAGATTTATTACAGAAATAACCACAAAAAATACTCATCTTAAGAATTAGAAAACATTAAAGTATAATTCAAAACTATATAGAGAAGACCAGGCTACTAGTAACATAGCAGGTTGCCGGACGAATTTACGTTTACCCGTTTACGTTCGTACTCGAGATTCACTGCCGGCTGAAGCGCAGAAGCGCCTCGTATCTAGTCGGCTGGTCACTGGTCAGGCAGTAAGCAGTTGCAGTTGTGCTTGGACGGGTCTGTCGTGACAGACTAGGAATACGACGCGAGGAGTGCCGGGTATTTATTATTTTCATTTTAAATGTTTACCTTCACTTAACATTTGTGTAACATTTAAAATAAAAATACTTAAATATTTATTATTTGAGTGTGTTTACAAGCCAAAACTTAAAATAAATAAATTCTCTAAACCCAAAACTCATTTCCAAAATTAAAAAATACATCAAAAAAATTAAAAAAAAAAACTAAAATATTACTCTAAATAAAAAAAAGTGATAACAAGTGTTCAAAAAGACCACCTTCTTCTGCTAGACAGAAGCCTAGGCGGTCGTAAAATCCCCGTCTGGCATTGGCTACCATATTGGGGCTAATAGTTTAGAAAGCCTATCGTATTTTTACTTGAAGCGCATCCAGTTTATTAGCCCTATTATGACCATACATTTTGGATTTTACATAACCCCACAAAAAGAAACCATTGAGAGAAAGATCTGGTGATCTAGCGGGCCACAAAATAGTTCCATGTGCACTAATTAAACGGTTGGGAAAAGTATTGTTCAAATATTCTTGAACAATACGGTGTGAGCAGGGCAACCATCTTGTTGAAACTAGACATTGTGGAATCTTTCTCCCAATAACTCACGAATTCTAGGGACAATCTGCTGCTGTAACAAGTCAATACTTTGCAACAGTTAAATTACCCTCTATAAAAAATGGACCAATCGTATGCTCCCCTACAAAACCACCGATACAAATTTTCCCGAGACCAATATCGTACTTTTGTGTAGAGTTATGACGACTCAATAAAGGAAAACTTGATTCGTCGGTGAAAACTATACACCGAATAAAATTTTCATCTAAATTGGCTTTTTCCATTACAGATTCACAAAACGCCATACGCCGAAATTGGTCTTCATGGAAAATTTCTTGAGTTTTGCGCGCTTTATACGATCGGTATCCATTCTTTTTAAGGACTCTTTTAACCGTGCTAGGTGAAGAATCTGTTACCTCAGCAATTTGATTACTTGAAAACGTGGGATTTTGATCCGCAGTAGCACAAATGAACACTTGCTTTAACTCCTGTTCTTCATTAATCAACACATCAGGCTTTTTGTGTTTTTGTGGGGACACGCACCCATGTGTTTCATAATTATTAATAACTCTTGATATAGTAGGTAAAGATGGAATTGGCCTGTTTACAAAAGTTTGTGGAAAAATTGTTTGTATATCTCGATAAAACCTATTTTGGAAATACCATTTTACAATTTGAATTTTCTCACGAACTTCGTAAACATCCATTATTTTGCTTAAAAAATAAATTTTACACGAGAGCTGTCGTGAGAATCTATGTATTCGTTTTGGCTATTAAAACACGAATAAATACAAATTCTGAAACATTGTTATCACATATCTACCTATTTTTATTTTATAGCATTTTTTCGCCTGCTTTTTATCCGGTGGACGGGTATACGCTAATTCGACCGAGTTCTGCCTATGTTACTACTACAGTGGTCCGGTCTGTATACAGTGTCACAGCTAAAGTCCACATCATTTGAGATTTTTTTTATTTATTCTCTTAGGGTGGCAGTATGATGCTGACTTTATTTGACACTCTATAGTATAGGTAGTAATTTTATGAGTATCAGGAGTAAAGAAAAAAATTAACCAACTTAATTTTAGAGGGTAGGAAAAGTGACTATAAACGCTTTAAAGAAAAAAGGTATGACTGGAGAGGAGATGAGATGCCTGATGTGGGGTAGAGAGTCTATAACAACCCCTATCAAGATCAAGGGGTAAATATAATATATATTTTTAAACTATTTTCTGAATATTTTTTTCTGCTAGGGCTAAAAAAGATCCTTTAAGCAAACCTCAAGGTACAGATTTGGGTAATGGCTTCGGAGGTGCCCTTACAGCAGCTTTAGATGTGATGTCGTTCAGCAATGACACTGATTCTAAGACACAAGGAAAAAATTTGACCAAAAATAATGTTCAAAATCCTACTGTTAATTACAGTGCACTGGATAATAATCAAATTAAACAGGTAGATATACTTAAAACAAGACATTAAGTATTTTTATAATCAGTATAAATGTATTATTAATTTTTTAAAGGTTACACCAAGCAATAGTAATGTACAGTTAAACAATCAAATAAATAAAGTTCTATGTGCGAATAATACAGGTAATTTTAAGTAAATTTATTATTTTTTTGGGGGTTTATTTTGATTTGTTTTAGATGTGTCCATGTTGAGCGCTTTTAACCAACTTGCTGCGTCTCAGGATATAAAAGATACAAGACTAAATACTACAGTAAATAATTTCAATATTATTAACCAAGGCAATGCTAACCTTACTATGGTTATATCAGCTTCCGTAAGTATGATCAGAATTAAATTCTCCCATTTTTTATTCCCAGTTACCCCAGTTCTCCCAGTTTTGGTTTAGCATAACTGACTAATGTATGATTATCCGTACATAGATTCTAAACATAATATATGAATGTATGATGGAACTATCTTTTTTAATAATGTCATTGAATAAAAAACTAAAAAAGGAACATATCAACAACAAGGAACATTTATATATTTATTTCTTATTTTTAAGGCAAATGTTGTACCGCAAGATCCTCTACGCGATCTAGTCTTACAATCTCTAGACCAACCACCAAAAAATCCGGAAAATTTGAAAAATCTAGCGATACAAGCAGCTAACATGCCGGAAACTACTGAAGAAATTCCAGTGCAGAGTAAGGCCACTGCATCTGTCAAAAATTTGGCTGGAATTTTTGCTGGAACTGAAAACTTCATCAAGAAAGTTGAAGAGAAAGTTAAAAAGAAATATTCGGTGTTAGAAACAAGCGATTGCGAAGGTTTTGGAGGTAAATATTTACTAGAAAATGTGCCCTATTTTTTCCCTATATTTAAAGACATTATAACATTAGATGATTTATTTAAATGACTAAAATCTACAGTACACTTAATAACACCATAAAAACTACTTTCATTTTTCATAATTTCTCTGTTATAGTTTCCTGTATCTATCTCTAGTAGTCTTTGAGAAAAAATAAATAAAATAATTGTAATACTGACAAAAACTTGATCTTGAATAAGTAAAATCTTGACTTCAGCATGTTTAAAGTTGGAATTTGAGTTGTACAGGGTGTTCCACTAAGAATAGCTCTCGGAAAGTATTAGCCGTAGAGCCTGAGGAAAAAATATTTATAACTAAGAGCTCATGAGAAATTGCTGGAAATTATTCTCAAGTTTGTAGAACGGCCGCTAGAGGGCGCAACTGCTATGGAAAATAAGAAAATGAGAATATTACAAAATTTTACCTAGATAAGGGGTATTATAAATAACAGCTTCACAATCTTCAGTAAATTTTGGATCTTTTTTGTCATAACCATTTTCCCTTATCTGCTAAAATAAAGTGGTGGGGGAAGGTTAGATTTGTTTTTATTTAAATGTTAATATAACATATAACTCCGGACTGGATGATCGGAATTCAACAAACTAGAACTCGTTTGAAAGAGCGTTTCTTAGTCTATATTATATCATATAAATAATTATAACTTTTTATAATTAATATCATATAAATAATTATAGCTTTTGAACGTAGACGCAAGGTGGCTGTCTTGCAATTTAACAAACATTGCGCGTTTTCTCAAAAAAATAAACACGATAGTATATGTAATTTTAGCTGAATTCTAATGATTCTCCACAAACTTCTAACCTATCATCGACAGTGAACCACCCTATTTATAGTATAATTTTGTTTTATAGAAGTGGTCCTTGGCAAAATATCCAGAATAAAGAGGGCAAAGTCAGCGCATCTTAGAAACTCAGCTTCGAAAAAAACACCCGTGGACAAGTACAAACTGATCGTATCCAGTAGTTCCAGTTCTTTGGAATCACCCACAGCAGATAACGCTTCAAATTTGGAATCCAGCAATCTGGAATACGCTGCTGAAAGAATGAAAGCTGTCAAGGAACAATTGAAGAACGATTCGTCTTCAAATGTCAGACCTATTAATATCGATGCTGCTATGAGAGAAGATGAACAAATAATGTAAGATAGGTATAATATATAGGGTAAAAAATTATTTAGTATAGTCCATAGATAAAGGAATAAAAAGTTTAGTCCAAACTATAGTCTGTCAGTTGACTGACAGTGGCAGTTGTGTCTGCCATTTTAATTCACAGGCGTCTGAAGGCTTTGGTGATTCCTTGTATATTTTTTTGACATGTAATAATTTACAGATTAGGAACTATCTCAGAAACTACATTGAAAATTGAAGGTTCCGGAGAAGGAGAAATCCCAGAATCCGCTAATATTAACCGTAAAAAAGAAAAGAAGAAAAAACGATCAAAAACTGCAAAAAATAACAGGTAAAATCTTATCACCTTGTCTGAAAAGCATAAAAGAATCAAATATTCCTTTTTATTACAGGGTTGAACCGGCAACTGTGGAAACAAGACCGTACAAGTCAGCCAGCAATGTAAAAACTGAACAGGAAGAACCATGTAGTTCCCCTGACCCACTTGAACCTTGGAGTACCAAAAATATCACAGATATGAACACAATTCTGGCATGGGAAAGAGAAGAAGACAGTATTTAATATGAATATTTATTTATTTATGAAATTGTTACTTTAAATCTCAATAAAAATCATAAAATAAAACTGTTTGTTTCTGTGTGGAAATAAGATATATCGTTGTAAGTAGGCAACCAGAAAAACACCAAATTAATATAGGTTATGAATGTTTACGTTTTTGAGACATCTGTCAGAAAATCTTTACCTATCTCAAAAAAAGGATAATTCCCAGTAGTTTTTTAAATTTAAAGATATTTGGTTAGGAATTATTTTTATGCTTATTCAACTTGTACTATTCCCAAACAATAACCATTTCGATCTAATCCTGTAAACGAATTTTTGAGGTTTGTTTCCCAATAATTTGAAGACTATTGCTCAACAATAACTGTAAAAGTAAAGGAAGTGTTGGAATCACAATTTAGGATAAAGTTCACGTGAATACTGTTTATTTTGGTATGTTGCACTTTCTCTATTACTCTAATTTGCTCGTTTTTTAGTGCGTAGAAAACTAATTATAGATTTAATTGAACTGTTAATACTTATAAATGTAAATTAGAACTATTTACATCAAATACAATATAGAAACATGCATTTTGTAAATTAACTAAACACCTAAAACATAGAGTAAACAAATTGTTTTAAATTGATGATATTTTTATCATTTGCAATTCATCACAATTTGATTTAATAGATTTTAAATGGTTTAACAAGGCTGTTATATAAGCATGTAATAAAGACATGAATATGGAAAACATGCAATCCTGATTAATATTCTATTTCATAAAAAGGTATTTATTACTGTTATGACTATAAAAAAGATATTCCCATGACTGTGATGATGAAAATATACATTCTTAGAATGTGATCAAACAGTAATTTTATTCTAGAAATAGGTTTTTAAAATTGTAATACTTAATTTTAGGTAATTATGGTCATAAATTTTTGCTGGTTTCAAATAAATAGATAGAAAATGCTTGAAGGTCTAGCGGCATGGATCTTAAATAACTATTTAGGGAAATATGTCTATTTAAATACAGATCAGCTGAGTATTGCACTCTTATCAGGTATTGTATTTATTTAATGTACTATTACAGTTAAAAGTGTTGACACTATTTTTTTTCAGGGAAAGTAGAGTTAGAGAATGTTCCCTTAAAAACTGATGCTTTGAGACACCTTGGTTTGCCTATTAGGATAAGGGCAGGTTTCATAGGAAAAGTAAAACTTCAGATTCCTGTAAGGCAGATCAGATCAGTGCCTTGGGTGATAGTTTTTGAGCAGTTGTATGTTGTTGCAAGTCCTCTACCCTTAGATGAGGTATATTTCTACTTTTATACTCTCTTAATAAATACAGTGACCCAAAAAACATCCATATCAGGTGTCCTATTTGAGATTTTTTTTAAATAAAATATAAAGGGTCATTAAAATACATTTTTTCTGCTAATTCTGCATATCTAATAATTAATTTATTTATTTTTATATATTAAGACACATTGAAATTTATCAAATGTTATCATAAATGGTGTGAGAATTTATTTGATTGATAACTACCTGTAGATAATAGGAAAAATGTTTGTGTTTTAGTGGGATTATGAAAGTGAACAGTCATTGCGTCACGATTTAAAAATAACGGCTCTAGATGATTTAGAAGCCAAGTGGCGTCTGGAGAAAGATTTACAGGGTACTAATTATTATGCATCCAGTTATTCGTCATGGTACAGCTCAGGGACAGGATTTGTGTCTGAAATCATTGAAAACTTACAAGTAAGAAATTATGTAATTATGATTATGTAGTTTTAATAGTGTATTTAGAACAAACAGAGGGATACAGAGCGGTAAGTATCTGTTTCCCGCCAATTTCTGGATAGTGGCGCCTCTCGCGGCAGAATGTCAAATTAAATTTTTTTTTTGCTACATAATAACAATAATAAAAGAACAGAATAAAATAACAATAAACAGCGTAATAGAGAGATATCGCTAAACCGAATAGCGTGCATGGACGTTAATAAGGCCAGGTGTTATTTCCTTTACTTGAGGTGGTATTAACTCTCTTCATTTATAGTTATTGGATAGGAAAGAATTCTGTTCGGGTCGTTTGTCTCGTCCACTATTTAAACTTAACCTAACTTTGAATTTAAAACTTTGAAATTGTTTTGTTTACTAGGTATTTTAAAACTAAAGGGCTAAAGTGCTTATTTCCAGTGCTTTATTGTTCAACGTCTGCCAGTGGGTTTAGGGCAACAAGCAACAAATTCTCTTAGAAGGGCTAAGTCGTCATCTGCTGTAAACCTAAGCCTCTTTATAGGTTCTTTAATATTGGAAGAGGTGGAATCCATATTTTGGGGCATATTTATTTAATTAAAACTAATCCCAGCTACTTAAATATCAAATTACCTAATAAAACTAAAGTAATAATTCAAAACAATTCAAACATAACTTAAAATAAAAGATCTCGCCGGCCGGCCCCAGTTGTCAAATACCCGCACATGCCCATTTAAGCAATTTTTAAACGTTATTTAGAAATAGCGCTTGGTGTAATTGATCCGCAAATTACGTCAGGTGGTAACGTTATTAGCGGGTGTTAAAAATTGACTCGCGCATATCGTAACCAGGATAAGGTACGCCAGGATAAGAAAAAACAAAGTTTATAATCTGTATAATCTGTGACCATACTCTTTGGTCAAACTGTATCTAATCAATTTATACAAAAATCAGGTATTTTAGCAGTGTTATTATGTTTATTAACTTATTTTTCCCTCAGTTAGTGCTTGGAACTAATTTGGTGGTAGTTAAATACAGAGCTCTAAAAAAGACTTTATATGTGCAGTGAACATATAGAATAACATATAGAACATAAGAATCCAATAATTTAGAGTGCCAATAATAAACTAAACATACTTTTTTTACATTGAACTAATATTATTTCAGCTTAAAATTCAAGATGTCCACATACGCTGCGAAGATTCCTTTAGCAATCCCGATAAAATCCTGGCATTTGGAATCACCATTGATTCCCTCACTGCCCAGAGTTGCGACGGGAATTGGCAACCTGGCTTCGTATCATCAGTCAAGGGAGACCATTCCTTTAAGTTATTGGAATTACAAAATTTTGCCATATACTGGACTACCATTAGTAAAGAAGAAACCTATGTTAACTTAACAGTGGCTGAACTTGCTGTAAGTGTATTTTTAAATGATATATTTTTTTGTATATACAGGGTTGTTCACCACATACGACGCGGAGTATTGTAGCTAAACGATTAGATTATTGCAAATTGTTGAAATTGTAAGTTTTGGGTTCGTTGAAGGACTATTAGAGCTACAATTTAAAAATAATTTTACAAGATACATAGTGTCCCAAATAAATAAAAATATCAAAGTTGTATTTTTTTAAATGGAACACCCTGTATATTCTTACATTACATTTTTAGTTTCTACGATTAAAATAAAGGTAAATTTGATACAGGTTTATTACATTTAAACCTTACCGTTTTTGAAATATTTTCAATTTTGTAAATTGCAGTTAAAATTTTAAGGCTTCATTTCTCCAAGGGTATCAAAGTTTTTAATGCTAAATATTTACCGAAGTTTGTTTATTGATCATTTATTGTTTTGCAATAATAAAAATTATACTACCTTATACAGAGTGTCTAAAATTTTATTTTAAATACTTACTAGCTTTAAGCGGCAATAACTTGTTTAATTTAAATGGAACACCCTGTATATTTTATGAGAATCAGATGCGCAATTTTATTGTCTATCAAATTGTATTATACCATTATTTCAAGTTTCTGTAGAAAATTAATTTTCTTGTAATTTAAAACTCATTTATCAATAGACCCATGGAATACTGACAGTTTAGATAATTTTTAAAGATGTACCAAATTTTTAGAGTACAGATACTAATATTGGCGATATAGTTTGTTTATTTCATTAAAAAATAAAAAAAACTGTTTAAATATTTGTTAAAGAGGACCAATTAATATTATTCCAGTATTTAAACTACATTAATTGACTGTTTGCGTTGATTAATAATAATTGCTCCAAATACTGAAAAACTGAATTTTGTATGTGTACTAGACAGTGTGGTAAAAAGTAACACCTTAAAAATGATATTTCATTTTTTGATAAATGCTTATTTATAACAACAGAGACATTGATTTTCATAATTTATTATTATATTCATTTCCGATTCAAATCCACATTTATTTAGAATAATTTATTAACGAACATAAGTATGTAATTAAGTAGTATTTGGGCGGAAATAATGGTGGTATATTTAATTAATGGTATACTCTTTTACAAAAAGATTTAAATAGTTTTCTTTTTGCATACAAATGGGCTAGTAATATTATTATTTTGCTAAAAACGATAATATTACTAGCCTGTGCAAATTTTAATTTTGTAGCTTTAAAAACAATTTAAAATGTCAATATTTCATGGGTATATTGATAAACGAAGTCTAAATTATAAGGAAATGCTTTTTCTACGAAAACTTGAAGGGATAGGTAAAAACTGGTATAATACAATTTGATAGACAATTAAATTGTGCATCTGATTCTCCTCTAAATATACAGGGCGTTCCATTTAAATTAAGCAAGTTATTGCCGTTTAAAGCTAGAAATAATTTAAAATAATTTTTTAGACACTCTGTATGAGGTAGTATTATTTTTATTATTGCAACACAATAACTGATCAATAAATAGACTTTAGTAAATATTTAGTATTAAAAACTTTGATACCCTTGTAGAAAATAAGCCATAAAATTTTTTCTGCAATCACAAAATTGAAAATATTTCAAAAACGGTAAGGTTTAAGTGCAATAAACTGTGCAAATCAAATTTACCTTTATTTTAATCGTAGAAACTAAAAATATAATTATATACAGGGTGTTCCATTTGAAAAAATACAACTTTGATATTTTTTATTTATTTGGGACACTCTGTATCTTGTAAAAATATTTTTAAATTGTGGCTCTAATAGTCCATCAACGAACCCAAAACTTACAATTTGTAAAAATCTAATCGTTTAGCTACAATACTCCTTGTCGTATGTGGTGAACAACCCTGTATAGTGATATTTTATTTGGCAGCATTTGTTTACAATCTAGTTTTTTCGTATTTCTTGAGATAATATAATATATAGATAATACTTTAGGAATCAATGAATACAGCGAAATCAAAAAAGACACTAAGACATTTCATATTACCATCAGTCAGTGCGCAAGCTCATTTGAAAAGAAACAGAAGTACTGAACCTTTAAGGTCGAATACAGAGCCAAGAATTATATGCGACTTATTGTTAGAAGAAGTGCCTCTTACCATTGTAGATGTAAGTGTCTTTTTATTCTGATATTTTCAGTATTATTGTTTGAATAGTTACTAATACGACTGTATTTTTTAGTGGCAATACAATCAAATGGTAACTTGTGTAAAAGGTTTAGAAAATATAGGTAAATTAAGAGCGTATCGACGATATAAACCTTGCTTGTCAGTTAAGGAAGATGCTAGGGCGTGGTGGTTGTATGCTATAAGTTGTTTTTACCCTGGAGGCCAACCGGCCATCTGTAGGCCAACACCAACGTGGGAAAGTTGTTCTAAAAAGGCCAAAGAAAATGTAAAGTAAGTGTTTTTAATTCTTTTATTTCATTTAATTACGTTATTATTTATTTTGTATTTATTTCTTGTTACCAGTTACCGCCATTTCTCGCTGACGAGTATTTGATACGCATCAGAAGATGGTCACGCAAGGCGTTTTCTTTCATGAGCTTTTCTGTGACTGAAAAGCCCGATACGTGATGTTATCTGTCTACCGCACTCCAGATATTCAAAAATCTCATTGCTTTGTTGCCTCTTTACTTTTTGGTTGTCGCTGTTAACTGACTTTACAATTGTTCTCCATTCCGTTCTATTGTGAGCTGCCTCTTCCCACTCATTCTGCTTGTTAATTCCTTTTAAGTTTTCGTGGAAAATATCCTTGAACCTTTTGAGTTGTCCACCCGGCCTCCTCTTGCCGTCTACAAGCTCACCGTAAACCAGAGATTTTGGTATGCGGTTTTCTTGCATTCTGCATACATGACCAGCCCATCTTAAGCGGGACTTTGTAATCATGACTTCAATATTCTCGCAGTTAGCTTTTTCAAGGACCGATACGTTTGAGACATGATGGAACCATTTTATTCTTAAGAGTTGTTTAAGATGTCTCTGTTGCAACTTGTTTAATGCGTTCATGTGTCGGCGGTACGGCACCCAGGTTTCGCTTCCATATAACATGGTGGGAATTATTATCGCTCGGTACACTGCAAGTTTCGTTTTTGTGCTCAAGTTATGATTGTAGAAAACCCTGTCTTTTAATTTCCAGAATGCTTTTGAGGTGCTGCTAATCCTGTGCTGAATTTCAGAGTCGATATTGGCTTTTGCCGAAATCAAACTGCCGAGGTAATTGAATTCCGCCACATATTCCAACAGCTCATCTCCGATTTTTATAGCATTGTTATGATCTTCCGGGGGAGTGCACATGATTTTAGTTTTATCGATGTTCAGCTTAAGTCCCAAGGCCTCGTATGCCCATATATATGTGTTCAACATTTCTTGCAATTGTTGTAACGTATTTGCAACTAGAGCACAGTCATCAGCGTATTGAAGTTCTGTGATGAATTTTGTACGTGTTTTTGCCCTGAGTCTTTTTATGTTAACAGACCGCCGTCGTATCTGTATCTAATGCCCAAACCTCTCTCCTGCAGTTTGATATCCACTATAATGGAGAGCGCTGCCATGAATATATTGAATAGAAGAGGCGCTAAGACACATCCCTGCCTAACGCCTGTGTTTGTTAGGAAGGGATCGCTCAGTGATCCATGATATGACACTCTTGATTTGTTGTTGTTATGGAGGCTTTTACACACTGTAAGAAATTTTATGGGTACTCCGAACTTTTTCATAATTGCCCAACGATGAATGCAACGTAAAGTTTAGACTGCTGCTCTTTTACTTTTTCCTGTAGTTGCCGGATGGAGAATATAGTATGGAGATGGAGAATCGACGGTACCGCGGTTGGTGCGAAAACCCGTTTCTTGTAAAATTTTACCAATTATAAAATAAACAAGAGATAACTTAAAATAAACTCACAAAACGCCACTAAACCTTCTTACATTCTAATCTTCCAAAACTAAAATATATCAAACAAAACTGACAAAAAAAGTATTTAAATGACGACGCCTCTATCTGCGTGAATATAAAAATGGTATTAGATACCTTCCTTCAATGACTAAAGAATACAAGGACCAATAACACCATAGACCAAATTGTTACCAATATCTCCAAACAGTGCCGTGCCACATATTTTTCTTAACTCAGCTACTTGATGTGATATTTATATTTTTGATAAATGTTTTGACTACGCTTATGGTGTATGATGCTTATTTAAGTAGTATCATACTAATTAATTACAAAAAAAAACGTATTAAAATGTTAACAGGAGGTACAGAACTAGTATCGACGTAAAGCACATATAAAGTACATATAATATCAGAAAAATAATTATCAAATTTAATAAGAAAACGCTAAAAAGGTGGAATGGACTGTTTATTTACCTATGAAACGTAACTTCTGGGACTTTCTTATAGTTGGGGCTTTTACATTTGAAAGCTGAACAAATTACCATTGTAATAAAGTTTATACAAAGTTCCCTACACTCAACAAACTATTAAAAATCGCTAAAATTGTCGCTGGTGATACATCCGTTCCTTAAAAAAAATGGCTTCTAACAACACAAATTCTGCTTCAGCCTGTATATAGGCATTATGTGTCCTTGTATTCTTAAGTGATTGCCTTTCTTATTAGTCTTTTATTCAGTGGAGAATACTGTTAACAGGATTTTTTTCTGAATTTATTATACAGATTTTTTTTTTGTAGATATGTTGAAATCTACAAAAAGTTATTGATGACACCAACAGTAGCTTTAACTCCCGACGAGAAAAAGATCAAAGATGATGTTGAATTGGACAGGGAGTATGAAGATTTGAAAATATTAAGAGAGGTGTGTATATTTTTAATAATTAATTAATTACTGTCAAATAAAATTAAAATATTATAAAACTATTAATAATAAAATAAAACATTGCCCATTATTACTAGGTGGCTATGAGTACGGTTGTTTTACCACAAGCCGACAGAGATAAAAGTTCCAGAGGACAAAGTATGCTGGAATCTTGGTTTCCACAGTGGATGGGCTGGTACTCTTCCCCAGCATCTAATGACAGTACTTCCACGTCTTCTGCCGAAGCTAAACAGCTAGAAGGAGAAATTTTACAAGTAAGTTTTAAAAATATATTATAATAATAAGACGCGGCTTATTATAAACTGAAATATTGAAAATACATTGCAATCTTAATGCGCATGCGCCTTTGTCATGCGCAAAGCAAGGTCCTCGAGAAAGAGAAACCTACTGAACGTTTTGTAAGTGCAATAAAGAAGGTTGGAAAATGGCATGTCGTGATGATATTGGAGACATATTTTTTAATGCTAATCGTATGGCGTTTTATGGCGTTTAAGGTTGGAAAATGGCATGTCGTGATGATGTTGGAGACATATTTTTTAATGCTAATCGTATGGCGTTTTATGGCGTTTATGTTATGATCTAGGGTATTACTGTAATATAGTATCTAGATATACAGGGTGTCAAAAAAATAGTATATCTAACTTCGATGGGCGATTCTACATATTAAAAAAAGTTTCTATGAACATATGCCATGCCCTAAAATGCTTCTCGCGGAATTCTCGCTTATTTCTTCTCACTTATTAGTTTGAATAATAATTGTTTGTTAAATTTGGGGAATTTATTTCAGGTTTTAGCCGATACTGCAGAAAATAACACAGTACTTAAACGGGATGCAGTGTTTGGGCAGTTTACGTTTTGTCTTAAAACAGGAACATTAAAGTTGTGTACTGTAGATCAGGATTCGAAAGAAACGCAAGTTTTCCTTTTTTTAGCCCAGACTAAATATGAAATTTATATATTTTAATTTTTAGAGCATCTATGCTGGAATTGGAATTCAAAAATTTGTCTTTAACGTTCGTGAGCAAACCTCGTACTTCGGCTCATACGGTCGAACTATCTTTGGACGCTCTGTATCTCAAAGACAAAATAACCAGAGACACTATGTTTCCTGTTTTAGGTAAATATATGAATTTTACTTTTAAATTACCAAAGAAGATTTAGTTTGTATACTTTTTCAAGAATTAATTACTATACAGGGTGGTCTGAACTGTATTCCGGAAATTTCGGCAGCATATCCTGCAGATAAAAATAAGTAAAAAAGTTCCTATAAATGTATGTCCTAAAATGCTTAGTTTCGTAGATACAGGGTGTAGAAGTTTCATTTTTGTTCCGATTTTTTTCATATAATTTCTGAAATAACGTCATTATTTGGATGGAAATTGTCGTCTTGGAGTTTTTTGACATGAGAAATTTGATTTTGACATCAATATGACTGCTACTTGTAGAGGGCGCCACCTACATTTTTTTTAACTGGTTTGAAGAGTAATAACTTTTCATCCGTACTTGTATAAAACAACTGAGCAAAAAAATGTGCATTTACGACGTTTTTCACGCAAAAAAAGTCTCTTGGTAAAAATCGCTACCAGTAATTAAATGCGTTACCTACATGTGACGCCCCCTACAAATCGCAGTCATATTGACATCAAAATCAAATTTCTCATGTCAAAAAACTGCCAGACAACAATTTTCATCCAAATATTGATGTTACTTCAGAAATTATTTGGAAAAAATCGAAATAAAAACGAAACTTCTACACCCTGTATCTCCGAAACTAAGCATTTTAGGACATAAATTTAAACGAACTTTTTTACTTATTTTTATCTGCAGAATATGCTGCCGAAGTTTCCGGAATACAATTCCGACCACCCTGCACATATTTTGTGATGTGTTTCAGTGGGGCCCCCAGGTCACGATAGGACTGCTATGGCTCGCAACAGAGCCGCGAATATTCCTAGTAGAGTTTTAAGTTCAGGCAAATTAGAAGAGTTGGAACAGCAACTCTTTTATTTGTCCTATGAGAAGAAACCTCTGAAATCTAGCTGTGATTATAGGTAGGGATCTGATTAGAAATCAAAGGAAATAAGTTTTTTTACTATTAATATGTTATATTATAGGTTAACTGTGAAAACGAAATGTTTAGATGTAGTTTACCAAGCGAACGCTGTTAAATGGTTGATGGACTTTATTTGTTTGCCTTATCAACGTGATATAACGCAATCGAGAATAGAGGCTATGAAATCTAGAACTAAGAAAGAATTTATTAAGAATTGGGAACAAATACTTGAAGGTCGCGCTGTAAGCATATCATTATATTATACCGATCTGGTCATCGAAACTGCGTCTGGATTTTAACGTGTAAGACAGTGATGTAGACAGGTTAATGACAAATCAAATGTATTAAAAAGAAATAAAAGTTTGGTTGAAACATTTCTTCTATGCGGTATTGCCGGATTTTGCATCAAAATTTCAAACCGCACAAATAGGCATTTATGAAAAATGTTGCATCTAGGATTGGAACTTAATTTTACTACAGCTGTAATTGATTATATTTAGCTTAGATATATTATCTTCTAGAGATGAGCAGAAAATCGCAAACTGCGATTTAATCGCAGCGATTGTAAATTCGCAATCGCAACCTGTGATTCCTTTCCATAGCAAACTGCGACTTGCGATTGAAACATATATCTGCCGATTTTCGATTTTTAGGCAACCAATATTACACCAGTTGCGATTTGCAATCGCAGTGGGCACGCGAACGAAAATCACAGCATTGCGATTTTCGTTCGCACCGGCATTGCATCGACACGGCACTGAGAAGCCGAACGATGAGCTGCGAACGAAAATCGCAATATTGCGATTCTCGTACGCCCCGGCCGCGGCGGCGGCGTCTTCAACACGGCAGTGGACAGGCGAACGAGGAGCTGAACGAAAATCGCAGCTCATCCCAGCATTGCGATTGCGATTTCGTTGGCACCGGCGCGGCATCGGGAGTGGGCACGCCAACGAAGAGCGGCGATTGCGATTTTCGTTCGCAGCTCCCAACACATCGGCCTAGACTAGATCGCAAAATCACATTCGCAATCAGGGCCCCGTAATTTTTATGAAGCGTTGGAAAATAGGCTTATATATGTTTATATACCGCATAATATATATAATTTATTAGTTTTAAATTTTGATAATAGTTTTAGATTTATAATATAATTATGGATTGAGAAGGTTAAAAAAATTCTTGTTTTCGGTTATGACTAATTATAGTTACAGTTGCTCCCAGGTAATGATTCAGGTAAAATGATTCATAAGGACAGTTTTGGATTCAAATTATAAAAAATTCTCTATTTTTATCCTTTATTTACTAGAAGATATAGAGCACGGAAAAGAAACAGCCCTTTTTATTTATTATATTTTGTTCTATATTATATTATTATAAACATTTTTATAACAATCCATAATATAATATAATTTTCTGAATATACTAACAGTTGTGGATCGGCTGCTATGTTAATTTAAATACATCCTTTACAATCAGTTTTTTTCATTTTAGAGAAATTTTAAATATAATAAAATGTGATATTGTCCTTTTATTTATCTAAAAGTTCGAAAGTTTGCACTTGCACTGGACGGGCCGTATCAAAGCCGTCGGCGTCGGCTTCTTTTGAGTTACATATATAAAGAAAATGTTTTTAAAAAGAAAACAAGATAAAATAAACAGTTTTTTTCTAGTTATCTGAATTAAGGTTGGCGGCAACCTTTTTTATAATAAATTTTTCGTTAGTATACCTACTGTCTAAAAGCACATTCGAATATTTTGAACATTTTATGTATTTTATTTCCCTTTTAAATTTATTTGGTCTGTTATAATCAAAAATGTTTAAAAAAAGAAACTAAGTTATTTGTGGATTTTTTTGGTAGGTAATTGATGAAAATTTTAAGTGCAATATGTGTGCAGCAAAATATCATAAAAAACACGCACTACAAATTTTAAAAGGCACATGGCATCGAAACACCCAACAGTTTCTTTGTAAGTTTTTATTAAAAAAAAATTATTCCGCTATTTATTCTGTTTTTTATTAGAAATTTTGGGATTGAGCTTCCCAGATTACAGCGTACCAATTTAAAAATATCAAAATCCCAATCGCAGGTTACAGTCGCAGCGATTTATATATCACAATCGCAGTTTCAACTGCGATTGGAAAATCGCAGTTTTGCTCATCTCTATTATCTTCCTTTCAATAGTATACACGGAAGTGTTTAAAATAGTTTATATTTTTCTACACACATTTTCCTACACATTTAGAAACCGGCAACACTGTGTGCCGCTTTTTATGTTGTCTCTCTGTCTGTCAACCGGTCATTTATAGTTTTATCTCTGTCGCATGCGTTAAAATACAGACCACGCAGATGAAGTGTGCCTTTAAAATGAAGATGATACAGATGAAGTGGATGGTATAAAAAATATTCTGCTGCTACAGTCTAAATTCTTGTACCAATATTGAAGGATAGATATGTAATATAAATGATTTTCTCACATAAGTCTATCTTTGGATTGTTTGAAATGAAAGGACGAACTTATGTTCCCAAACCATACAAACTCGATTTTCTCTCCTTTAGTACTGGAACATAAATCCTTTATACAGGGTCGCTTTTATGTATGGAAACGGTCGATTTATTAGGTAAAATATAGGAGGTGCTGCAAAAAGTTAAATACAAAAGTTATATGATTTTTAAATATCTATTAGTGATAAATACTTTTAAGTATACAGGGTCGTTCATAAAGTCGTGGCACATGAAAGTTTTATTTTTTTTTAAATAGAGCCCCCTGTATATTATTGCATATTTCAATTCTTCCTTCAATTCTAAGCAAAAATCGAAATACACACAATGTACCTTAAACCAACCGTTTCCGAGTTATTGACTTTTGAAAATATCACTTAAACAATTCGATTTAATTAATTTCGATGTGTTTGGCTTGATTTAATGATGCCATTCGGCCGAAACTGTGATACTGTTGTAAGGGGTTTTAAATTCCTCTTAGCTACTAGTAAATTTAAGTATACAGGGTCGGTCATAAAGTTGTGTCACATCAAACTTTATTATTTTTAAATGAAACCCCCTGTATATTATTACATATTTCAATTCTTTCTTCAATTTTAAACAATAATCGTTATACACAATGTACATAAATTGGAGAATTGAAATGTTAAATGAAAATTTTGTAATTTCCAGACTTGCTATACTCTCATTTTATACATCTATAAATGCTAACTTGAGAACTAATGTCATATATTATTAAGTATCATAATTTCGGCAGAATGGCATCGTTAAATGAAACTGAACAAATCGAAATTAATTAAATCAAATTGTTTAAGTGATATTTTCAAAAGTCAATAACTCGGAAACGGTTGGTATGAGATACATTGTGTGTATTTCGATTTTTGCTTAGAATTGAAGGAAGAACCGAAATATGCAATAATATACAGGGGGTTCCATTTTAAAAAAAATGAAATTTTGATGTGCCACGACTTTATGAACGACCCTGTATACTTAAATTTATTACCCGCTAATAGATATTTATAAACCCTATAACTTTTATATTTAACTTTTTGCGGTATATCCTATATTTTACCTAATAATAGACCGTTTCCATACATAAAAGCGACCCTGTATAGTTCTACTCTTCAAATCGTTATTTCTCTTGTAAATTTAAGGTTGCGCGAAGTACTTGGGATTTGGAATTGAATATTTCCGCCCCACAAATTATCTTTGTAGAAGACTTTACCGACCAAAATTCCGCAATGGCGGTAATAGATTTTGGTAGATTACAACTCAGGAACAATACTACAAATACTATACCTCAATCAAAACCCGAATTTATAGCAAAAGAAAGCGAAGATGATGGTTAGAACATACACAACTTTTTTACAAACATTTTAAAAGCCTCTGTACATTTTTAGAAACATTCTTGACTCCTTGTTCTACACCTCCTGTCAGCGAGGAGAACAGTCCAGATTCTGAAGAACTAACGTTGGAACAAATATCGCAAATTGAAGACTTTTTCGATCATAAACTAAACGAGAGCAACTTGCACAATAAATTGTATGATTGTTATAGCTTAGAAATGAACGATATGCAAGTTTTGATTGGGAAAGCCAAGGAGAACTGGAGATATGCTTTAAATAAAGGTAAGCCAAGGTTTATAAGTTTTAAAAATGAATTAAATGCACTGTGATTATTTGGTTAGACTTTTACTAACCCTTCTTTATATACTAAGGTCTTTATTCAGTTTTGTGACGTAAATATACAAACCTTCTACTACTACTACTGCCATTACTCGCTGACGAGTATTTGACACGCATCAGAAGATGGTTACGCAAGTCGTTTTCTTTCATGAGCTTTTCTGTGACTGAAAAGCCCGATACGTGATGTTATCTCTCTTCCTCACTCCGGATATTCAAAAATCTCTTTACTTTGTTGCCTCTTTACTGTTTGGTTGTCGCTGTTAATTGAGTTTACAATTCTTCTTCATTACGTTCTAGTGTGCGCTGCTTCTTCCCACTGAATCTGCATGCTTTATCCCCTTTAAGTTTTCGTGGAAAATATCCTTGTACCTTTTGAGTTGTCCACCCGGTTTCCTCTTACCGTCAAAACACATATTACATATATAATAATGACGTAACATTGAACTATAATTGTACAAGCTGTATTTTAATTAAGAGTGATACATTGGGAGTGTGTGTGGAATTCTCTTATAGTTTGTCCAACGAGATTATCCATGACAGTGACAGTTGTATCTGCCATTTTAATTCACAAGTAAGTAATTTTTCGAATGATATCTGTCGAAATCTTCCGACTCGTTTGACAGACTTTATACTTTTACAAGAAACGCACCCTGTTAAAAACTATTTTGGACAAAAATTGACTAGAAAAACATTCTTTACTGGGGCCTCATATTTTAGTAGGTGATTCTTTTGCATACTTCAAAAAACTTGGTAACTTAGAACGATAATACTTTTGAATTTTTAATAAAATATTTGTCAAAAGTTTGTTTAAAACATGGTTAACATGATATAATTTTAGGTTCTTCAACTCTTCACGTGTTAGATAGGTTCAACATTTCTTTACAAATAGAACGAAGAGTAGTTCATACAGTTGATCCGCTATATCCAAGTTTGACACTTAATGCCAACTTACCAAAATTAGTATGTGAGTAAAACTTAAATATTTTTAAATCAACAGGTTGTCTTTAACCGATTTTTTTTAGTTCATTTGAACGAAAATAAAATTAACTCTGCCAGGAACTTAATCCATCTTATCGTCTCCAATGGATTACCCAGTCCTTTTAACAACCCTGAAAGTTTTAATGGAGATATAGCTAATGGAAAGGATGAAAACGAAGATAGTATCAGTTACGATACGAATTTTGAGATGTCCAGGTAGGAAAACTGATATTTTTGACGACGATACACATACAATGAGTTGGTATGCTTTAGGAAAATCAACAAAAGCTGGCATTCGTTAATAATAAAAATATTTGACAAATGCTCGGCACAATGTTGGCACGATCTTTTTTTACTTCGATTTTTGACGTTTTGAAATGTCAAATAAAATTCGTAATTTCAGAATATAATTGAAAATGACAAGTATCAAATTTCCAAAGAAAAATCTCATGAGCCGGCAACAGTTGCCTATATTCTCTATACGTATACCGTGCTGGCAACTCTTGCTTTTGGGTCGGTATTTACATGTGTGGCAGTAAATCGCATAGGGATCTTATTAAGTCGGAGTGAGAGAAATACGACGGTGTGCTGTTGCGACGTTGCCACATTTCTCCGGTACGCCTTTCCCTATCAAGTAAAGTAAAATCACGATTGCAAACCGCTTATTTTTAAAAGACTTTTTTTCGAAAAGATAAAGAAAGATAAGCATATAAGCATCTGAAAAAAAAGTTAAGCATCTGAAATGGAATTTTAAGGATATCGTTAGGGTGTCCATTTTTTTATAACGGGAAAACATCAGTAATCGCGATAATTTAAAAACTCAAATTTTAACACATAACACGCGATAACTCAAGAACCACTTTAGATATTGAAACTTTTTTGTTATTTTATAGTTCGGATTTTTACAAGATATTTAAATAAGAAATATTCGATAGGATTGTTTTTTTGTTATTCAAAAATTAAAAAAAAACACCCATAGCAATTTTCAGCAGTCGTGTAACTTTTTTATTTATAAAGATTTTTATATACTGTCTGCGAAGAAAATATAGCAGAAATATTTAGAAAGTTTTTGAAGAAAACTACAATTAATTATTTCTAATAGATTCCGAGATATCGGTTTTTGAGTTCTACTAGCGACCAAAAGTGCCAGTGTTTCTAACTTGCACTTAAAAATTTACAAGCTATAGGGAAATTACATCGACTCGTTAATAAATAAACAAATAAAGTATCATGAGACGTAATTAAATCATGACGCGCATGACGTCCACCCTTTCCTAGAATTTTAAGTACTGATTGGGTCGACCGGTCGACCGCGACGAATCAGCTATACCCCTTCCACGTCTCTTAGCAATGTGCACAGTTTGTTGGTTTATTTCATCCGGTTGGCAACGTTTTTACTGTTCTCTCTTTGTTCAGTACATTATATACTCTTCTTACATACGGAAATCCCGACCCAAAACTAATCTTTGCCAGTCCTTAGAAGAAGCATAGAGTATTAGAGCATACCAGTTTATAAGTGTATCGAGTCTTTTTACATGAAACGTAATGATATCTATGTGCTGTTGTAGACTATTGATGATGCAGTTCACGGTAGATCATATGTCCCTTGAGCTACAAAGTCGAGGTAGATCAGTAGCCGAGTTACAAGTTGCCGGAGTTAAAATTGCATTTGCCAAAAAACCTCTTGACATGAACATAACACTAACAGTTCACAGTCTGCTTTTAGTAGATGCCTTACAGAATTTTGGACCTGATTTTGAACTACTTGTAGCCAGTCATAAGCACGTTGGTATGATCTAAAAACAAAAAAATATTTTTTATATTTTTTTATGATGTTTTTGCAATAGGTATGGATTCAATGTCCGGTAGTCTCCGTGACAGTGACCCTACTTCCCCCACCTCTCCGGCTAGCCCAGATCCAAACGTCACACGTCAGAGTGCTACGTCACCGGTAGCTCTGACGCAGGCGCTGAGCACTCTGTCTAGCGATCCTCCAAAATGGCCTAGTGTGTTAAGAAATGGGTTATTTGTTGATACTGAGGCTTTGATTACTATTGAAATTTGTTTAGTATCTGGTCCTGATCCAATTCACATAGCTTCTATTCAGGTAAGTCTTGAATGGCAACAGTCTTTCAAATAATGTCTGTACCTTTGTGACGTGTAAAAAACTATTTGTTACACGTAAAAAATATTTTTTTTAGTTTATTACTTTTTTAGCATTTAAAACTACACTTTTTCAAACATGTCCTTCTTAAATCCTTCAACATAAATAAAGGAAATAAATTTAGATTGGAAACCCCGTCAAAATATATAACTTCTTTTCGGTCGCGACCGTTTTTTGAATAAGAAGACTAAGGAAGGATCATAATGCTAACCATGTATTCATGCATGGTGAGCGGAAAAAGGACTCTAGGGTGGGGATCCTTGACAGTTCTGTTTGACGATTCATTTGACACATTTGAATTTGATTTGAACTTTTGTGGATTTGTCAGTCTTTACGGAGCTTATTTTATGTTATTTATTATTTATTCTGCTACTGATAGTTGTATAAAGGTAGTAAATTTAGATGGAAATTGTGGCAGAACTTAAATTAACAGTGACACTATTGCGATTTATCGAATAAGACTCTAAAATAGTTGGTTGTGTAGCGTGCGGTAGATCTCGGCAAAAATCGAGTGAAATAATGGAACAACTTTTCGCTAGTAAGTGACTATATGTAGTAAACCGATCATTTATGAAATTCACTTAAATTAAGCATTTTTGCTTTTATTTACTACTTGTCAAAGATTAGATCTCAAAGAATTTAGATACGTCAATTTGACTTACCTGCTTCAGTAGCGTATCGGATGTTTGTGTTAATAAATAATCATTAAAACTTATCTATTTTTATTATAATAATATGTTTTTATAACAATTTTAATAACTACCAACATTTATTCACAACGTAAAATAAAAAAAATATTGAGTCTGCCCCACGTCGACCCTACATCATAGTTTTACATTTTTTAAATAAAATTAGAACGGCACTGATAAACCGGAATTTAAGTCGGCCATATTTGAGTGAATCCATCGCGTTGGACCTAAGATTTTTGATATGCTCCTTCCTTAGTCTTCTTATTCAAAGCGACCGTTGCACGCGATCTGGTGCTGCTATAGCGGTTGCTAAGAACAACCGCAAACAATAACAGAAAAAAAAGTTGTTTAAAGCGCCATTCTCAAAGTGATTATTGCTATATTGTGAGTTTAGTTTAAATTTTACTTACTCAAACCCGTGATAATAATAAACCCGCAAAAGTAGCATTAAAAACTGTGTTGTCAACTGTGAACTGCAAAAACCATTGTGGATCGTGGCATAACGTCGGTTTCCAAGTTTCATAGGTATTTCACATACATGTTCTTATATAAAATAAAGTTTCTTGTATGCAACACACTGTATTTTATTTACAAAATTAAAAGAAAATAATAATAAATTTGAATAAATAATATTTGGCGACATAATTCCGGAAATATCCGAACCGATCCGAAGTTATCAAAAGCTTTGGGTCGCGACCGTTGCAAGAATAGCGCCAAATAGTGTTTACATTGACCTTATGGGCACTTTCCAATCTAAACTTGTTTCATTTATCTATGTCCTTCAATTTTAATAGAAGTTTCACTTCAAATATGTGACTTACGCATAATTTTTTTTATAAAAGAAAGGTATTTTGATTTTTAAATGTTTTGATTTAGTATTTTCATTACCAGAAGATTCTAGTTTTGAATTTGTTATAAAAGTACACATTTTTTTCAGTTTAACAACTTAGATATCATAGCAAACCAGGAAACCATAGTAGAACTAGTAGGTTTCGTGAAAAGGGTATTCCCAAAATCGCAAAGAACGTCTAACGTAAACTTAACCTCTGTTATACCAAGCAGTGTCAGAGAATCAGCAGAATCATTAGAAGAAGATACTTCCACATCCAGTATAGGTAAATTACTTTTTAGATTTCCGTACCCAAAGGGTAAAAACGGGAACCCTATTACTAAGACTTCGCTGTCCGTCCGTCTGTCACAAAGGTCTATCTTATGAACCGTTATAGCTAGACAGTTGAAATTTTTACAGATAATGTATCTATGTTGCCGCTATAAGAACAAATACTAAAAACAGAATTAAATAAATGTTTATAAATAAAAAAGTACTTTCACTAAACGTTATCTTTTAAGTAAGAATTTTACATAGAATCTTTCAAGTCCTCGGTGGCCGCGTGGTTAAAGCGTTAGGACTTTACGCTGCTCTGACGTTGGAGCTGTAGTAAGGCAGGTTCGAATCCTAGTCAAGGTGACTTTTTTTTTAATAATTTTTTTTTAATTTTTACATATTTATTTTTACTTTTTACATATTTATTATTGATTAATACAATTTTTAGTAATGTGTTTCTTTATTTTTTTTAAATTACTTATACGCACATTCAAAATTTCAGCTAAATCGGAAAAAAAGTTTATAATAATATAGTGCCTAATGTTGTATAGATAATGAATGGTACGGAACCCTTCGTGCGCGAGTCCGACTCGCGCTTGACCAATTTTTTTTTATAAATTTCCAGTTTTGAAGGCAACATTATTTATTTTATTTTAGGTTCTACTGAGCTAATTTTTGACTTTCATCGTCTGAATGTTTTACTTCTCAGAGGAGTTATCAAAGATGGCGTGCTTTATGGAAAGAAAATTTGTACTGCTACGATGTCTGGAGCTAAAATCAACGCTACAGTAGCTGATAAATTGGAAGTTGAAGGGTCTTTAGGAGGTTTACAGGTATGTATTTTCGTAGTAGTTCTTCTAATAATAATATAAAACAATTTTAAAAACATAAAAAATACTGTTAAATCAGTGGCATTCTTTAATATATACTGCAAAGATGTTGATTTAAAAACAGATCCTTCTGTTAAAAATAAAAAATTAATAGTTTTAAAGGTATAAACGTATAGCAATATGCCCTAACATTGATGAAAATATTTGTAGTCAAGAGAAAAGGCAAACAATCTTAAGAAAAATGTTTCCATGTTGCAGGTACTAGATTTAACACCAGAGGGCCAGATGCACTCCAGAATCATTAGCGTAGGAAGAGACTTGTTATTAGAAACACCCCATCCTATCTACGCCATGTCTATACCACCAGATGATGACAGGAAAGCTTTCAGTTTCAAGATTGTCAGAAATCTGAACAAGGCTAAAATTGACGGCAAGGACAACGCAGATGTTACTATTAGAATGGCTTCTTTGTGGTACACTCATTCTCCCAAGTTTGTTGTTGAATTACAGAGCTGTGCCACAGAGTTCAAACAATACTTGTCCAACTTAGCAAAGTAAGTAAATTTAGTTTATTTGTATCAATAAGATTTAAGATAAGTTATATAGTGACTTTTTGTTTAATCTATACTGCAGAGGCCACATTGTTCTCTATTGTTGGCTATGCGAGTCCAAGTTATTCCTGTAATTTCTTAATATAGGTCTCTAAATTCAACACAATTACAAATGTAAATGACCCTTAAACTAATCTCTCCACAGAAGTGAAACAGTACCCTACATAATATGTAATATTCCATTACTTGTTTTTTTTTTCAGGTCTATTCGAATGGCAGCTACGGATATGGCTTTGGGTCTTGTCCACGCTCGAGCTGAAGCCTTAGCTCAGTCTTTGAGTATGAATAAGCGCCTTCCTAGTTCAATTTACGGCAGCGCGTTGTCTTTTACGGACAGCGGTTCACCGGGTAGACGTAGGAGGCGGAGTAGTTCAAATGAACCGAGCGGTTTCGTGTCTGCCAGGGATACGATACCGCAGACACCTTATAGTCCGGTTGATGACGATGATTTTGTGATAGGTAGATTAACAACTTATTACTATAATTTATATATGAGGGGTTCAAAAGTGAACTGGATAAAGTCCTAGAAGAGAAAATGAGAGTTAAAGGTTTTCAATGTTACTTAATTAAAATAAAACAAGCTGGAGAAGAAAACTGGACACAATGCTTTATTATATTTTAAATTGAATAATTGCAAACTAAAGTAACTCAAAATACAACTGTGGTCATTTTTAAGAATTTTGGTTTATACTTTTTTGGACTTGAACCATTTTATCTCTGAAAATATTTGAAAATTTAGATATAAATTGGTTCATCGGTACATTCTTCTTTGTCATTAAGGGATTTATTGACTTCACATTGTCTATTAATAGTGTTTTTTTTTCGATTTTTATAAAAATTATGGTATACAGACCGGACCACCGTAGTAGTAACATAGGCAGAACCGGACGAATTAGCGTATACCCGTCTGCCGGATAAAAAGCAGGCGAAATAATGCGATAAAATAAAAATAGGTCGATATGTGATAAGAATGTTTCAGAATTTTTATTTATTCGTGTTTTAATAGCCAAAACGAATACATAGATTCTCGCGACAGTTCTTGTGTAAAATTTATTTTTTAAGTAAAATAAAATGGTATTTCCAAAATAGGTCTTATCGGGATATACAAACAATTTTTCCACAAACTCTTGTAGACAGGCCAATTCTATCTCTACCTACTGTATCAAGAGTTATTAATAATTTTGAAACACACGGGTGCGTGTTCCCACAAAAACAAAAAATGCCTGATGTGTTGATTAATGAAGAACAGGAGTTAAAGCAAGTGTTCATTTGTGCTACCGCGGATCAAAATCCCACGTTTTCAAGTAATCAAATTGCTGAGATGGTTGTCCTGCCCACAATGCCCGTATTGTTCACGAATATTTGAACAATACTTTTCCCAACCGTTTAATTAGTGGACATGGAACTATTTTGTGGCCCGCTAGATCACCAGATCTTTCTCCCAATGACTTATTTTTGTGGGGTTATGTAAAATCTAAAGTGTATGGTCATAATAGGGCTAATAATCCGGATGAGCTTCAAGTAAAAATATGAGAGGCTTTTCTATTAACCCTAATATGTTAGTCAATGTCAGACGAATTTTACGACCGCCTGGGCTTCTGTCTAGCACAAGAAGATGGTCTTTTTGAACACTTGTTATAATTTTTTTTATTTAGAGTAATATTTTAGTTTTTTTTGGGTTTAGAGAATTTATTTATTTTTAGTTTTGGCTTGTAAACACACTCAAATAATAAATATTTACTTATTTTCATTTCAAATGTGACCTTAAGTGAAGGTAAACACTTAAAATGAAAATAATAAATACTCGGCACTCCTCGAGTCGTATTCCTAGTCTGTCATGACCGCCCCGTCCAAGCACAACTGCAACTGCGTACTGCCTGACCAGCCGACCAGCCGGCAGTGACTCTCGAGTACGAACGCAAAACGGGTAAACGTAAATTCGTCCGGCAACTTGCTATGTTACTAGTAGCCTGGTCTTCTCTGTATAGGCGAGATAAAGAGAAGAAGATCTTTCATTCTTCGCCTTCTAGAGTGTGTTTACATTACGTCTATATGAAATGATAAGATTTTTCTTCCTCGTGCAGTTTTATTCAGATCAACAACATGTCAGATAAGTATTTGTAAGAAATTAAGTATTTGTAAGAAATTAAGTATTTGTAAGAAAAACAGCCTAACTTATGCAGTAATAGTGACAATAATGATAAATCAAACTATACTTTAAGAGTCGATAGAATCAAACCTTTCAGATGGCTGATAATCTGGTTCATTGCAAATGGTTCATTGCTTTGTTTCATTTGCTGTCCTCCTTTCACGCAGTTGAGCAGCTCTGAACTCTTCAAGAACGCGATACTCTCACTCCATTCAATTGAGTCATAAAGTTCCAGAACTGTTCCGCGCCGTATGGAGGCACCAGGCTATCGCTCACCGTTCCTTTTAGAACCGTTCTCGAGTAGCCCCAGGGCGTTAAGCCCGGAACTCGAAGTTCGCGAACGGAGGACAGCAATTGCCATCCACTTTATCAAAAAAATATTTTTTTAGCTCTAAACTTTAGCACGTTTGTTAAAATCGCGCACAGCGATGTATATTTTATGGATTTGATCCATTTCACTTCTGAAAGTAATCAACAGAATATTCAGAAACCAAACAGAAACAGGCTATAGCTGCTTAATGCGTGAAGTATGACTTTATTTCTCTACTAGAAAAAACAATATTTTATAAACGTATAAAAACGATTATCTTAAAATAGTAGGAAATTGGACTTGATCCGTTTTAATTCTGACCACTCAATGTATGAAGTGAATAAACTGATATAATTTTTTTTAGATGTTAATTTAGATATTGAACTGGACAGTCCCGTTTTGGTTTTACCTAGATCCCATGCCAGTACAGAGGTTTTTGTAGCTCATTTAGGTAAAATCAAGATAACTAACAGTTACAGCAATTCCAGCGATAGTATTAACGATGGATATTTCTATGATCCGTCTGAGAGTAGGAAAGAACATTACGATTTTGAGGTAAGAAAATTGCATTTTTTCAAAAAATCATGATTATGAAAAAATTGTAATTACTAGGTTAGAGATATGAATATATATTCGTTGAATATCAGTTCGAGAAGAGTTCCTGGTCCAATGATAAGCAAGCCTGAGATTTTATATAGCTGTAAAAATTTAGCCAAACCTATTCTGCATGACACCATGCTTCAATTGAATATAGATAGAGAAATAAGAAAATATAGTAAAGGAAAAATGGATGAGAGTATTATTTTTAGACAACGAAGAAGATTATGATGCATTATTAGAGAAGGTATATTTGAATTTTTTTATTAATATACAGGGTGGTTCGAACTGTATTTCGAAACTTCGGCAGCATGTTCTGCAGATAAAAATATGTAAAAATGTTCTTATAAATTTATGTCCTAAAATGCTTAGTTTTAGGTATTATTTTTTATTTCGATTTTTTCCAAATAATTTATGAAGTAACGGGCGCCACCTACATGTGTTTTTAACTGTTTTGAAGAGTAATAACTTTGCCCGTATCTGTATAAATCTACAGAGTGAAAAAAATATACATTTCTAACCTAACCTAACTGTTCTCAAGACATTTAGAATAGAAATAGTCAATACATGTCATTATTGACAAAAAAATAAACACGTTGATAGTTATTTGACTGAAATAATTTGGGAAATTTTTAATTTTTTAAATTAATCATAAATTTTTCTGCGAAAAAATGATGACAAAACAGTTTCTGTTGAACTTTTGGCACAAACACATTTCAAATTTATGATTTCAGTCTAATAACTATTTAGTCAACATGTTTAATCTATGTCAATGATGATAGGTATTAATAATTTCGATTCCAAATATCTCGAGAAACGAGAGTATATACATTTGCGCGTAAAAACGTCGCAAATGTATATTTTTTTCCTCAGTAGTTTTATACAGATACGGACGAAAAGTTATTACTCTACAAACCAGTTAAAAAATATGTAGGTGGCGCCCTCTATATGTAGGAGTTACATTGACATCAAAATCAAATTTTTCATGTCAAAAAACTTCCAGACACCAATTTTCATCGAAATATTGACGTTACTAATAAATTATTTGGAAAAAATCGAAATAAAAATAGAAAGACAGAAAAGAAATTTCTACACCCTGTATCTCCGAAACTTAGCATTTTAGAACATTTATACAAACTTTTTTACTTATTTTCATCTGCAGAATATGCTGAGGAATTTTCCGGAATATAGTTCGGACCACCCTGTATAACATATTTTATTAATAATTTTAGCCGCCTAACGTTATTGAAGTGTCGGGAAGTATAGTGACAGCTTTAAAAGTGTCATTGTCAAGGTCGCAGTATGAACAGGTTTTGGATACAGTACAGTGGCTTACTTCCTCCCCTACTTTGAATGATTCACAGGGTGTTTCTAGGACTAATATCAGGTCTCAGCCGATACTTAGCGATATTACAGAGGAAGATACGGGTAAATTATTCGTAAATATTCGAACAATTATTTTTTTTTCTTACCGAGAATGACATTAAAATAATTCCAAGATATTTGGATGTATGTATCTCTGGAATAAATTATATATTTTTAGGTGTAACGACACTGAATATGGATCCCCACATCAGAGCAAAACTCTTCTCCCCTAGCTCCACCTCTTTACAAAAAAATACGAAAAACACATCACAAAATATTAATCTTTTAATAAAAGTAAACTTTGAACTGCCCATATTTACCATAGAACTGAGAGGTGATGGGCCCAACGGAGAGCAAGGATTGGTCGATTTAAGTTTTCAGGATTTTAAATTTAACTACGAAAAATCTCACAAATACGAGACAAACGTCTTGATATCTCTGAGGTCGATTTTTATGGAGGATTTGCTTCAACCCGAAGGATCAAGGTATTGTTACGTTTTTCGTCGGTTCCGTGTGGATAGAAAGTCACAATATATTTAAACACTATTTATTTAACACTAATTAACAAAAACAGTAACGATAAAAGACTTATAGAACTATTTACAAACGATTTATAACTAAGAATTTATTTTGAATTTTTGCGCGTCAACTGCCCTCTTTAGGCCACAGCCGCCGGCTTTTGTTCCTACAGCTAAAGGTCTCTAGAATAGTCCATAGATCGTTAGGTGCATAGAAAAGGTTTTGAATGTTCTCGTATGTACTACTCCATTCCAGTGGGACTCGATTCTTCTCTCGAATCTTCGAATGAATCATTACGGTGTCTATTCTTTAATGCGATGTTAAGGTCATCCGAGGGCGGGCCATATAGTTAGGTTAGGTCGAGTCCACACCGGTCCGCAACACTGCCCCTGAATGAAGGTATTTGCAAAGCTGGCCCCTGGTACATTGCGAAGTCTGGTAGAAATAGCAGTCTACAGTTTTCTCTCCCGATCTCAGCTTTGGGTTGTAGCAGCAAACAAGGATCTAGGATTCCCGTAAATCTGAACAAGACTTCAATCATGTTCCGGATTGTACGCCAACTCAAACCATCGAGTCCTCATGCCAGCTTCGGAATGGCTAATCGTGCAATGTTGTTGTTTAGCAGGGCTTCTCTCAGTTCAATCAGGGTTTTCCATAGATTGAGATAAGTCGGCTTACTCGGGGACCATTTCTTGGTGACCAGGTAAAAGATGTGTCTTGCTTGACCATGTGCATTGTCGGTTAGCCTCAAGACGCATCCAACCTCTGGATCCTGTCGGCGTAGTTCTCCGACACGCCCAAACTTCTCATTGAATGTCGCAGCGATTCCTCTGGACATCCGCAAATCTCGGGCCATACAATGAGCGAGCGAATAATCAGGCACGGAAAAGAGGTGTCGTTGATCTTCTTTGGTTACACCATAGCGAGCCTTCTCACTGCTGTTGTATCGGGCCATGAAATCGTCAAAGGACATCTCCGAATCAGGGGGATCAAAGCTGCAGGTTCTCACGGTCCCAGCACGATCTTCTATTTCGCCTTGGTAGGGGCTCAAACGGTTGAAATGGACTACCCTCGGTTTTCCTTTTGGCAATTTTCTGATACGGTATACGACGTCATTAATCCTATCCATGACTTCGTATGGCCCTTCCCACGAGGATTGTAGCTTCGGAGATAACCCACGACGTCTCTGCGGGTTGTATAGCCACACCAACTTCCCTGGTTGGTGTCCTCCATGCTCAGCTTGAATGTCGTAGTGTTCCTTCATTCGGTCACTAGCACTTTGAATATTTAGGCGGACTCGCTGATGGATGTCGTTAGGCCAGAAATGCCAACCCAAATATATTCTTTATGAAATACAAAGCGGCTTACCAACATTATTATCCCTTTACTAACACCTTTGGTGTATAAATAACTATTATTTACTTTAATAAAGTATTTTTTAGGCAACGTTCCATGGTTATATCTTCAAACGGATCGGATCCACCACCAAACACGACTTGCGTGTCAAGATCCTGCCCTGATATAACCTCACATCCTCACATTTCCGGTGTGATGCATGGATCTTTGCCCGATCACTTAGAAACGGGCAACGTCTTCGGGACGGTGCATATTCCCCAAAAAAATACAGAGTAAGTATCATATTATAACTGTGTAATTTTAATTATATAAAAGACACATTTACCGATACTTTTTGCTTTGAAAATTTAGGTGATTAAAAACCATATTTTTAGGAATTTCAGACCTGAAACATCTAATTATCCATCAACACCACCTCCAAGCCCCACTCATGGTCGTACGAGACTAGAAAAGAATCTTGTTCTTGTTTCTTCAATTATCGTGGATCCAGCTGCACCAAATTTCGACACCCAGTATAATTCCACCCACCGATCGACATCTGTGGACTTCAGTTGTCTGGATTTGGTGATAAGCGTTCCGTCTTGGGTTGTGGTTATAGATTTTTTTAGTGGTTCCAATTCATCCAGCAAATATTCTTCTAACACTAATCTGAGCAGCAGCACTGAAGAGAGAAAAGCAAGTTTAGAAAATAAACATAAAGTAAGTATACTCTTTTTTCTTCTAATGGTTTTAACTATTCTTTATTTCTTTTTTTCAGGCCTTGACAGATATTACAGTGTGCTCTCTGACAGTGGTTTTAGTCAAGCCAGACATGGAAATAGCCAGAGCGAACATATCCAGCGTTGAAATTCTAATAAACACTCGAGGATTATACAAAGAAGTCACTGGAAAATTAGGTTCTATGTCGCTGTTAGACATGACATTACACGGTCAAATCTATCGTGAAAGGTTCCTTACATCTGGGAAAGAAGCTTTTGCAGTTTCAATATATACGGTATAATATAAAGATTTATTCTTTAAACAGGGTAGGAATTAAAAATATGATTGTTGCAGGCATGCCAAGCGCTGAAAAAGAATATGATGCGCTATTGAAGTTGGATATGGCGTCAGTTATGTACGTTCACACTAAGCGGTTTGTAGCGGAAATACAGGCGTTTTTTAACAAGTTTATTGAAAGGCAGGCAACAGTGATGAAGGGTATACATGCAGCTACCAGTGGAAAATTAGTAAGTACTGAAACAATTTAGACACTTTGATTCAAACAAATTATAATTATAATGGTTCAACACACTGCTCACAATAGAAAATTATTTTTTGTAGGTTTCAAGTGAACCTTTCCGGTTGTCACTCAATCTCAAGGTTGGTTATCCAATAATCCTACTTCCTGTAAGCTCAAAATCTACCAGTTTACTCATCATTGACCTAGGACAACTCGTGATCACAAACACTTTCAAACTTTCTGGTGACGAAGGCACTATAAGCGTCTTATCCGATACAGAATCCAAAAAGAAGTGTCTCCTTGAGGTGATGCACATTGACTTAGAAAACATGGACCTGTACACAGGTATCAAAGAGAGTGAACTCAGTCCTTTAAAGAAATCTTCAGATAACAGCTTTAAATTTGGTTCGTCGTTTATTATGAGAAAAGGACCGTCTTTGTTAACGAAAAAGTTTGAACTAAAACTTCAGTATGAAAGGAACTTGTACAAAAACTTCTGTCACATCGTTGCTGATTCGAGTATATATGGAAATTTGTCTACTCTAGACGGAGCATTGGACTTACAACAGTACAAATTAATAAGAGGTTTATTGACTTATAATTTGGGTGAAGATACGGAAAGAATATTTCCTTCGGTCTATTTGAGGAGTGCTAGCATTGAGGTTATTGTTTTAATAGTATACATTTAACTCGAATTAAAAGAAAATAACATTACATTTGCATTTTTTGAACTACTCAATCGAATTTAATTATATTTTTTGGTCTTGGCTTGCAGAAGCAATCTAATATTTTTCGTTTGAGCCAAAGCTTTACCTTACACAATGTTAAATGTTTGGTTTAAACGAAATGTTATGTGTAAAAACATGCCATTTAAATCAATAGAGATAATATGAATTACTGGATTTAGGTTTATTTTAATAAATATTTGTTAATTTTGACGACAAATTTATCAATATATTATACTTTATATATTTTAGATGGAATCCAGAGAAGAATGGATTATATCATCCATAAAATTGAGCATGCAAAACGTTTCTTTACGTCTGGTAATGTCTCATGGATACCACTCACCATTAACATGTATCAATTTTATAAAATCTCATTTAACAGTTGAGACATTCAGTAATCTAAGTCAAGATGTTGACCTAGTTTCACAAGAAATTCTAGTTCTTGGTAAAATAAATCGAATACCAAACGTTATTTTGATAATACGCTTTTTCTTACAGATACAAGGTTTGAAGGTTCAGAACACGAGTCTAAAAACAATAATAACGTATTTACGAATATCCTGCAGCCTATAAAGAACTCTACAGGGTCCAGTGATCTTGTCCAAGCCGAAATACACAGCAGGAGACGGCAGGATCACATAAAAGTGACGATTTTACTGAATAACATGAGGTAAACGAAAGTAGTTCAAATGTACCGTTCTATATAATTCAATATTTCGATTGTTTTAGACTGATGGCGATATTTGATTGGTGGGAATCAGTGAGGGAGTTTATTTTCCAGGAGTTTGAGATTATTTATACCAGTCCTGAGCATCAGAAAATAACGAAAACTCTGAGTACTGGTCGAGATATTTCTTTTGAACTTAAACTAAACGTTACCGATTCTGAACTGGTAGTTGTTGAAGATTCATCTCAGTGGGATAGTAACGCAGTTATTTTAAAGGTAAAGCAATTTGAAAACACTAAATGTATTATGATACTGAGTGTTTTTTTTAGAGTACGACAGTGGTAAAATACCGACCAAACCATTTAGAAAAGCCGTTGTCCTGTAGCTTAAATAACTGTGAAATGTTTTCGTGTATATTGGGAATTGAAGATGAAACAGCCTTATCTATTATTGACCCGATCACTCTGAACATTGAAGTGGTTAAAGATGGTCTTATGGAAATACAGTTACAGTTTTTGACAGTTCGATTGTCTTACCATGACATGTGCATGTTCAAGTATGTTTATAACAGATAAAACATGTAATATACATTGACAAGATTTTCTCCTGATTATTGTTTCAAAGTTATAGTATCACCCTGTAGATAGTTTTCTAATAATTTATAAATTTTCTAGACAAATGTTGGACTCTTTACCAAAACAATTCATGACTGGACAGGAAAAAGAAATAGAAGAATCTCCTAAATTAAGAAATAAATTAAAGGTATTAATGGCGCTGGGTTTTAGCAACGAAGATTGTTTGAAAGCCTTGGAAATATGTGAAAATAGACTGGACGACGCAGCAATTTGGCTGACTCAGCATGCCAAAGTTAATTATAACATTAAACAGAAGAAAACTTTAGATATAAAAACCATTGAAGTAAGGACACACAATTATTGCACTTCTAGATGTTGTCTGTCAAAAGCATCTTTCTCCTTTGACAGACAGTTATTATATCATGTGAAATTCAACTAATCTGAACTTAGCAAACAAGAAAAAAAATATATAAATAACAGAAACCCGTTATTTTTAAATAATAGTAACAGTTCCAATACCAAATGTTATTTAGGAACAACAGCTGAGACTGTTATTTCTATAAAATATTGTTTTTAGATAACTTTTTGCTTCCCTTTAGTATCAATGCAGTTGTATGTGTATTGTGACTATTTGAAACACTTTTTGCATTGTATTAAATAATATTTGTTTTATTTTTATTTTTAGCTTAAAGCTAGTTGTATTTCCATCTGTATCATCGACGATTGTGGTGATTCTGATGTGCCCTTAATAGAACTATTGTTCTCTGATTTGGAATTCGTACAAACGTTGCCTGATATAAATTTTACAAATCCGGTTGGTTCTAATGGTTATATACACTGTTCTCTGGCTAGCGATTATTACAACAGGGTTCTTTCTGGATGGGAACCAATCATTGAACCTTGGATGTAAGTAAAATAAATATAAAACAGTAATTCAGAAAAAGTGTTTTTCTTTTATTATTTAGTTATCAAAAAAATATGTTGTACTTGGAAGTGTACACTTGAATGCTACCATATGAATGTACTTTACTTGTATCGTATTATCTGTTTTATCCAAGTTAAGTTGGAAGGCTTTATAACATACAAGTATACAGTATGGCTGCGTCCAAGTACACTTGGACCATGTCAACCAGGCTTAACCCACAACAAACAATTATTATAGTAACCACTGTATAATATTACTATTTTTTTCACAATTTTAGCTGTAAAATATCATGGGAGAAAAACATGCCACAAATGTTAAAGACCCGCCTCAAGCTAAAGGTCCAATCAGATCACACGTTAAACTTCAACATGACCTCCACCTTTATGGACTTGTACAGACAAGTTAAAGAAAACTGGATTAATGATTTCATGAAGAAGTCCAGTGTCGCGCAGAAAGGCACAATGAGTTTCAGAAGAAGGTCTCCTTTTATACCTTTTGCTTTAAAGAACGACACGGGTAGCAGTTTGAAGTTTACCTTGCTCTTGAGCAACTTGAATACTCCAAAACCTCTGATACCGAATAATGAGGATAACTGGATTATTGCGGAAGCTGGGGACACGATACCGTTTTCTTTTACTAACAGAGGTATGTTAAGAGGACACCTTAAAATTTTTATATATTTTAAAGTTCAATATACAAGGTGTTTTTTCAAAGTGTTTCCCTTATAACTTTCTTATTTTTTCAGATAAAAAAACGAGATTTGGTATGTATGTATATGACAAATCAGGATTGATTGACGTATTCAATTATTAGTTTTGGTCATCTACTGTTTCACCGGAAATTACTACAAATTTTGATTTTTAAATAGAACTCTCGATATTTTTTATTTTATTCGATAGAAAATGACATTCTGAATAGAATGACATTTTAAACGTCAACCTTTGACATATTTGCTTAAAAAATAGTATTTTAAAGTGCCATCTAAAGTGCCATGACTGTGATAAAACTACTAATTTTTAATTTCAGTCATTTCCGGTGAAACAGGAAGTGACCGAAAAGAATTGAGATCAATCCAAATTTATGTCCTATACTAACATACTAATTATCGTTTTTTTGTTTGAGAAAACATATTTTTTTTTTGTATTTTCATAGATAAATCAAGGTATCAAAATTCTCATAAATTGGAGCTGCACTATTTGACAGTCAAAATAGATGGATGGCACCCAGTTGAACCTATAACTATCGATAAAGTTGGCACGTATTTTAGGGATACTCCAGCAGATGTTCTTAATAGGGTATGTTTGATACTTCGATATAAAGAGTGTTTCATAAAAATCGTTCATTAAATGATGATTCTTTGATTTTATACAACGTTGAACTATGGTATATTATTTTTGAAATAAACCAATAAAACTGCGTATAAACAATGACACTTAATTTGTGCATGTAAATCCACAGTTTGTCCACATTATTCTTTGTAAATCTTAATATATTTCTGTAGAATATCGATATTCCACCTGGCAGAGTTGTTTTCGATGTGGCCTTGGAAGGATCAGCAAGAAAATTAGTTACAGTGAGGTCCGGACTAAGAATTACCAATAATTTACCTCACGCCATCGAAATGAAGTTGGAAAGTAGATTACCTCATGATTTCATTCCATTATGGGTAAGTATACGCGATCTCATCATATTGTTACGGATTCCGTGGGTCCACTAATTTAAACTCACGATAAAATACTTAACGAATTTATTTTCTCACTTTATACACAATTACTAACTTATAACACACAACAAACTAACTATTTATAAGATTCTTTCACCAAATTGTCCGATTTTCAATTTCCACGCGGTATATTCAAATTTCAAAAACTGTCTCAGTTGTCGATGGCTCCGGCTTATATACTCTAGCTGCGTTCGACATTACAAATCGCAGATGAGGGCGGGCAGAGGCCGAGTTAAATCACGTGATTGCGGAGTACGGAGCAGTGACGGAAGACGAACGTTTTCGAGCTGTCAGAGCCTTCTGTTCAAAAAAAAAAAAAATACTATAAATATAACCTATTTTCTGTGTGGTTCGGTGATATAACTTCAATTAAGAAAAAAGAAAAAGACTTTCCATTTAAATCTGCCTAAAATGGATATAAACACAGACCAGGCAATAGGTCTGATGTTAAATTTTGCGAACAGTATATTTTTTGACAGCAGTGATAGTGAAACAGAAGTAGAAAGAGCTCCAAGGGTACAACAATATGCTGAAGAAATTGTGCCACGACTTTCAGATAAAACATTTAAATCTCATTTTAAAATAAACCTTTGTACATTTGAAGACTTACTTGGCAAGTTATATAGCGTTTCTGACTCCACAGTTCATTGTGGAACAGTGCCTGTGCCACTTGATAAGCAACTTATGGTTACAATTTGGTGTTTGGCAAACTTAGAGTGTTTTCGGTGAGTTCTATTCTCAGAGTTATATCAGAGGCAATATGCAACTTTTATTAACCATGGTAAAATTCAAACCTTGTTTTAGATCTGTAGCTGATCGTTTTGGGATCAGTAGGAGTACTTGTTGGAGCATTTTATACAGAGTTTGTAATCTACTGCTAAAAGTAAATAAGAAATTTAAAATTATTTCTTGGCCAAGTCAAGTAAGGGCAGAAGAAATTGAAAGGGAGTTTAGGGCCATTAATGGATTTCCAGGTAATGTTAATTTCTGTTACAAATAAGCATTTGTGAAAAAATGAAATATCATTTTTAAGGTGTTACTTTTTACCACACTGTCTAATACACATAAAAAATTCAGTTTTTTAGTTTTTGGAGCAATTATTATTAATCAACGCAAACAGTCAATCAATGTAGTTTGAATACTGGAATCATATTAATTGGTCCTCTTTAACAAATATTTAAACAGTTTTTTTTTTTATTTTTTAATGAAGTAAACAAACTACATCGACAATATTAGTATCTGTACTCTTTAAAAATTTGGTACATCTTTAAAAATAATCTCCATGGGTATATTGATAAATGAATTTAAAATTACAAGAAAATGCATTTTCTACAGAAACTTGAAGTTATAGGTAAAAAATGGTATAATACAATTTGATAGACAATTAAATTGTGCATCTGATTCTCATAAAATATACAGGGTGTTCCGTTTAAATTAAACAAATTATTGCCGTTTAAAGCTAGTAATTGTTTAAAATAAAATTTTAGACACTCTGTATAAGGTAGTATAATTTTAATTATTGCAACACAATAACTCATCAATAAATAAACTTCAGTAAATATTTAGTATTAAAAACTTTGATATTCTTGGAGAAATGAAGCCTTAAAATTTTGACTGCAATTTCACAAAATTGAAAATATTTCAAAAACTGTAAGGTTTAAGTGTAATAAACCTTTATCAAATTTACCTTTATTTTAATCGTAGAAACTAAAAATGTAATAATATACAAGGTGATCCATTTAAAAAAATACAACTTTGATATTTTTTATTTATTTGGGACACTCTGTATCTTGTAAAAATATTTTTAAATTGTAGCTCTAATAGTCCTTCAACGAACCCAAAATTTACAATTTTTAAAAATCTAATCGTTTAGCTACAATACTCCGTGTCGTCTGTGGTCAACAACCCTGTATATCGAGAATCTATGGTTACTCTCGTTGAATTTGACACTTTATGCCAGTTTAATAATATATTTTCGTACTTTTATGCTAGGCATAAAAGTGCTTTACTCTTATGCCTAGGCGTTAAGATGACTTTTTTATATTGTCAATCACGTCGCAAAAGTTAATACTTTTATGACGTTTGAAAAATATGTACTTTTTTTGTACGTTTTGTACTCAACCTCACCACAAAAAGTATCATTTTTACTCCTAATAAAACAATATACAATTTTTTCATAATTTTAGCTGTAAAATATCGTGGGAGAAAAACATGCCACAAATGTTAAAGACCCGCCTCAAGCTAAAGGTCCAATCAGATCACACGTTAAACTTCAACATGACCTCCACCTTTATGGACTTGTACAGACAAGTTAAAGAAAACTGGATTAATGATTTCATGAAGAAGTCCAGTGTCGCGCAGAAAGGCACAATGAGTTTCAGAAGAAGGTCTCCTTTTATACCTTTTGCTTTAAAGAACGACACGGGTAGCAGTTTGAAGTTTACCTTGCTCTTGAGCAACTTGAATACTCCAAAACCTCTGATACCGAATAATGAGGATAACTGGATTATTGCGGAAGCTGGGGACACGATACCGTTTTCTTTTACTAACAGAGGTATGTTAAGAGGACACCTTAAAATTTTTTATATATTTTAAAGTTCAATATACAAGGTGTTTTTTTCAAAGTGTTTCCTTTATAACTTTCTTATTTTTTCAGATAAAAAAACGAGATTTGGTATGTATGTATATGACAAATCAGGATTGATTGACGTATTCAATTATTAGTTTTGGTCATCTACTGTTTCACCGGAAATTACTACAAATTTTGATTTTTAAATAGAACTCTCGATATTTTTTTTATTTTATTCGATAGAAAATGACATTCTGAATAGAATGACATTTTAAATGTCAACCTTTGACATATTTGCTTAAAAAATAGTATTTTAAAGTGCCATCTAAAGTGCCATGACTGTGATAAAACTACTAATTTTTAATTTCAGTCATTTCCGGTGAAACAGGAAGTGACCGAAAAGAATTGAGATCAATCCAAATTTATGTCGTCTACTAACATACTAATTATCATTTTTTTTGTTTGAGAAAACAGATTTTTTTTGTATTTTTACAGATAAATCAAGGTATCAAAATTCTCATAAATTGGAACTGCACTATTTGACAGTCAAAATAGATGGATGGCACCCAGTTGAACCTATAACTATTGATAAAGTTGGCACGTATTTTAGGGATACTCCAGCTGATGTTCTTAATAGGGTAAGTCTGATACTTCGATATAAAGGGTGTTTCATACAAACCATTCATCAAATGATGATTCGTTGATTCGATTAGACAACGTTGAACTGTGGTATGTTATTTTTGAAATAAACCAATAAAACTGCGTAAAAACAATGACGCTTCATTGGTTCATGTAAATCCATAGTTCGTCTACATGATTCTTTGTAAATCTTAATATATTTCTGTAGAATATCGATATTCCACCTGGCAGAGTTGTTTTCGATGTGGCCTTGGAAGGATCAGCAAGAAAATTAGTTACAGTGAGGTCCGGACTAAGAATTACCAATAATTTACCTCACGCCATCGAAATGAAGTTGGAAAGTAGATTACCTCACGATTTCATTCCATTATGGGTAAATATAAGCAACCTCATCATATTTTATGATATACTTTGTTTTTTTTTAGTTACCAACAAAAAATTGTACACTAGAACCTAAAGGGTGTCTGGCTTTACCTATAGCGCATGCCCATTCTTTGATAAACATTAGACCAACAGGACTAGCTCATCAATATACGTTTTCTAATACTACCCTGATGTGGAACGAATCTTTGAGTAGTCAAAGAATACAAAGTGGAGCCTGTCATACACACAAGGGAGACAACTACAGGTTATAATTTAAACATTAAATCTGTGGTTATAGATTATATCTTGTTAAGCATAAAGTCTGTCCAACGAGTCAGGAAACATTTTGACAGATGACAGTCCGTAACTGTCATTTTACGACGTCATCTGTCAAAAATTACTGTCAGTCGTGTATTCTTTCGATGGAAAGACTTTGTAACAATTTATTCTTGCTGACCAGAGAAAATCTTCAGTTTTTAATGTTCATTTCATTTAATATTCTAGATTTTGCGCTCAATCGTTGCGGGAAAAAGTCTTGGTTGAAAGAAACATGAAAATTGAACAGCCTATGCACCAGATTGTTTTAATGCCACCACTGATGTTGGTGAATCTTTTACCACTAGATTTACAGTATGCATTAGCTGGAGATAGCAATGTTATTAAACCAGGATGTAGCGCAGCATTGACACATGTAACTCCTATTGAAAATGAAACATTCTTTGTTTTGATTGAGTATAATTTTTAGGTTGATCTAGAGCAAGATATGTATTTAGAAATTAGGTTGGAAAATTTCAAGATGAGTAGTCATTTTGTTATAGTCCCGGGAATAACGCAACAAGCCTATAAAATCAAATTGGAGGATTCTAAACAAAGAAAATTGTATCTAACAGCTGAAGTTTCATTAAATAGGGACGCAAAGATCAAGGTATATCTTATAAATTTTTATACAAACATGTTAAATAAAAAAGAATTACCTTATATTTTTATAACTAAGTTAGTCGCGATATATAAGCGATATATTTTTTTAGATATCCATTCTGGCCTCGTATTGGATTGTAAATAGAACAGGACTTCCGATCGTTTTTAAACAGTCGGGAACCTCCATGGAAGCTGCAGGACAGTTTGATGAGCACGAGCAAGCCAGAATGGTCTCGCCTTTGCTTTTTAGTTTTTTGGAACACGATACTAGTCAAACCATAAATGCTAGAGTCGGTAAAAGAGTCGTCTGGGATGGGACACCACAAGTAAGTGTCATATTCGAAGAATATTTGCAGATAAAGCATTTTTTAAATGTGGTACATTTGAACTACTAGGCTTGAAGTATTTTCTACATTAGTTTGTCACTGCCATATCTTCTGTCTTTAGAAAGACTATTTCTAATAATACACTCACCGGCAAAAAAAAAACGGCCACTAAAAACTAGTCCCAATTTCAAAGTCGGATTTCTCGCGAACCACTCATTAGATTTTGATGATTTTTTTTTTAAATTGTAAATTAATTTCTTCTTAACGGATGCTACGTCAGAAATTTTGATTCCGAATTTATTTTGAGCATATATATATTTACTACCGCTGCTGCACCCTACAGGGTGTTACAAAGTTCGGGCAAAAAACTTCGTCTTATTGTTGTGCTCTGTATATCCTCAAAATAAATTCGGAATAAAAATTTCTGACGTAGCATCCGTTAAGAAGGAATTAATTTACAATTTAAAAAAAATCATCAAAATCTAATGAGTGGTTCGCGAGAAATCCAACTTTGAAATTGGGATTAGTTTTTAGTGGCCGGGTTTTTTTGCCGGAGGGTTTATATTATTTTGTATTTTAATGATACATTTGAACTATTATGCTTGAATTAATAATATAGAAGCAGACTATATCTAATAATAGATTGTTTTGTATTTAATAGTACATTTGAACTACTATGTTTGAAGTATTTTCTATGTTAATTTGTCAGTGTTATACCTTCTTTCTATGGAAAGACTATATCCAGTAACAGAGAGTTTTGAATTTTAGTGGTGTTCAAATTTTCATGTAAGAAAAGGCACACAATATCGCAAGTTATACGTAACTATACGCGAGGATAGGTCAGATAGAGTCTTCATCATAGGAATCGAAGTACGATTTGGTAGAGGCAAATACAGAAATACCACGATCATATTCATATCGCCCAGATTTCAACTACACAACAAAAGTTCCTATAAGTTAGCCTTTGCACAGTCGCATATGGTCAAAAATTCAGTAAGTATTTTTGTAGTTTTTTTTCCTACGAATTACACATCTTTAATTAATTTTAGATCAACAGCCCACAGAGTAGAAAAGCTTTTATGAAAGCTGTGCCAAATTCTCATTTGCCTTTCCATTGGTCTGTCCTAGACAAGCCTTTGCTTCTCAGCGTTTCGATTGAAGATATTCCTGATTGTGGATGGTCAGGAGGATTCCAAATCGACACAGACAATTCAATGCATATAAATATAAGGTATAGTCAGACCATTTTTAGGGTTCCGTACCCAAAGGGTAAAAACGGGAACCCTATTACTAAGACTTCGCTGTCCGTCCGTCCGTCTGTCACAAAGGTCTATCTTATGAACCGTTATAGCTAGATAGTTGATATTTTCACAGATAATGTATCTATGTTGCCGCTATAAGAACAAATACTAAAAACAGAATTAAATAAATGTTTATAAACAAAAAAGTACTTTCACTAAACATTATCTTTTAAGTAAGAATTTTACATAGAATCTTTCAAGTCCTCGGTGGCCGCGTAGTTAAAGCGTTAGGACTTTACGCTGCTATGACGTTGGAGCCGTAATAAGGCAGGTTCGAATCCTAGTCAAGGCGAGTTTTTTTAATCGTTTTTTTTTTAATTTTTACATATTTTTACATATATATTTTTACTTTTTACATATTTATTTTTGATTATATTGACAATTTTTAGTAATGTGTTTCTTCATTTTTTTTAAATTACTTATACGCGCATTCAAAATTTCAGCTAAATCGGAAAAAAAGTTCATAATAATATAGTGCCTAATGTTGTATAGATAATGAATGGTACGGAACCCTTCGTGCGCGAGTCCGACTCGCACTTGACCAATTTTTTTTATAGAGATGCCAATTCGAGAGTATACTTTCTTCGTCTCGAAGTTGTTCTACAGGGTGCTACATATTATGTGGTGTTTACTGATGCTGACACCATGCCGCCTCCTATAAGAGTAGATAATTTTTCCGAAGTGTCTATTATATTTGGACAGAGTGGTTGTGAATTGCTTAGTACAGGTAGATATATTTACAGTCTGTTCAGCAAGAGAATATCACTCTTGACACTTCAGAGAATGCCACGTTATATTATGTTAACCTAAAAAAACACTATATCTCTACCATTTTTTAGCAAGAGCGCATTCTAGTGTGCCTTACGCTCTGGATGAACCCACCAAAGCGAATTACATAAAACTGATAGCTCCAGGAGGCGTAACCCATGCGTATAATCTCAACAACTTAGGCCCGACGGAGGAATTAACCTACGAAAATTTCATATATATTGCTTTCGTGGGAACGTTTAAAAAGTAAATATATCTGTTGTTTAAATAATGTCTAAATTAAAGGTGGGTGTGTTTCAGTCATCAGAAGGTGAAAGATCCTCAAGAAGTGGAATGCCAGGAATTGGTGTTGGATATAGGACGAAACAATAAAGTTATTTTGGCTAGGAAGATACCTGGGCAAAGATCTCAGCTGTGGAAATTTACATCCGAAGGTAAATTTTTGAAATATACCATTCGAAAAAAAAAACGGCATCAAAGACGGCTGGGGAATAATAATCGATGATAATTCTGGCGAGGCTAAGCCCTAGAAGTGATTTACCCCATACTCTTATTTATTTTTTCATGGCGCTTACTGCCAGTTGGCCTTAAGAAGGTTGTAATTTATTTTTATATTGAGTAAAAAGATTTTTAAATGGTCTAATTTAAAATTTGGGAAAACAAATCTTTGGAAATAGATTTGTATCTCTGGAAACGTTCTATCCTTTTTTAATATTTCTATAATTAGTGTTCATTTTTGGCAAGTTTTATATCAATTTTTTGTTAATCACGTCCAGAGATTGACCTCGCCAAAATTATCATCGATTGTCATGCCCAGCCGCCTTTGACGCCGTTTTTTTTTTTCGATCATACGGTAGATTTGGAGCATATTGCAACACTATCTAAAGTATGTCCAGAGAGACATGGGACGCTTTATGCAGACAAATCCAAAAATTGAAGAAAATAAAGTCTAGTCTTTTGAGTTAAAATGACTATAACTGTTGACTGTCATATATTCTCTCATTTGTAAGACTATAGTCATTTACTACTGTTAAAGTCTGCAAAGTCATCGTTCAAACTATATCTTTATTTTTCACTGTTTTCCAGGTTATCTGCAACATGAAGGAAGTAGTCCTCCTACACATCCGAATTCTCCAGTATCCCAGAGCAACATCTTAGTGTTAGATATAGCGGATACTGCTCCACAACCCAGCTTTCTTACGAGGTAACATGTCTGTGCTTTTAAGATCATATTATGACGAGAGATACATATAATATGCTTTCATTTCTTTTACAAATTCGTATTTTAAATTACTACATAACTGCTACTTAAAGACTACTATATTATAATTACTACTACTGTATGATCGAATAAATAAAAAAAAAACGGCGTCAGCGATAGCTATTATATGAAGATCGCTGTCATTTTATATGTAAAATTATATGGAGAATGTCGTTGATGTTCATTCCCAAGCCAACTGGACGCCAGTTTTTTTCGATCATGCTGTATATTGTAATATACTACTATATTATTCAAATATGCTAATGAGCCACCCTCGTTCCATTTGAAAAAATTGAGATATGATTAAAAATATGATTTGGCCATCTTTTAACCGGCCAGGATAAGACACGAAAAACATTAGACAATCAAATCAATTTTTCCGAGGTTCCTTGATTAAAAACTAGTGTTTTTAACACAACCATGGTACTCTAGATTGAAATTTAAAATAAGGGTTTTTAAGCGAAAATGTCAAAAGTTTACATATTGTCATTCTACTTAGAATGCAATTTTCTATCGAATTGTGTATCCATTTTGTGCTCGGATTTGTTCCTTTATTCTCGTTCGTTCTCTGAGAACGTTATACAAAAATAAAATTTTCAGCATTTTATAAAACTATGGTAATCGCAAAACAATTTCCGATGCACGTGATCAAGTTTGAGTGACAAGCTATGGCGACAGCGCTGCCAGATTGTGATGGATTTATGAGATGAATCTTAATTTAAAATTCACAAACATATTATATCATTTTTTAAAGAGTTTTACGTTCTGTTTTTAATTTAATAACTAATATTTTAGTGATTAATTGATTTATCTGTTTTATAACTTTTTTTACTTATTACATATTGGCAAAAACTAGTCCATTATGAAGATTACTATAAGCGTTAATATATTTATTGATGTACATCTTACAACGCCATAAATAACAAGTAAGAGGGTGCTATTAATGCACAAACTAATAATCACAAAATTTAATAAAAACTAACTTTGAAAGTGGTATAATGTGCTTATCAATCAAACTTACTTTTCTGACTGCAGTCAAGGGTAATAAAGAACCTTTATTGTCACGTTCTCGTTCAAAATAGTTTTAAAAAACAGGGAAGCTACAAGCTCTTTGCTTCGGCATATTTTCAACACACAATTTCAAGAAATGCAATACAGAAACTCGAAAATTTAGTTCTTAAAAGAACTGTTTCTGCTTAAAAGTGCAATTTTAAAAAAAAATACTATGAAAATAGGCAAAAAACCACACGATATTATACAAAATAATGACTGACACTAGGATAATTGTCAAATAATAAAGGACAACGTTGCTGAACACGGCGCAATGTGACCAACATAGCGATAATAAAATTCGGTTTAAACTAATTTTTGCAGCTTTAATCTAAATAAAATAAATCTGTATAAAGTAAAATGAAGAGCTGCTCGGTGTCTTAAATTATACAACACATTTAAACATTTTTGCCAAAATTTCATTTAGTCAGGTTGATAGACTTTAGTGTCAATGTCGATATGATTGATGGCGTGCATCGGAAAATGTTTTGCGATTACAATAACTAAACTTTTCAATAAAGTCTATTATAATTATATTTATCGCTCGTCACATGCTATTAAGCTTCATCTAACGCTATATCTGTCTGTGTATACCATCAGACCTGCGCTTGTTCTAACCTACACCGGTGCAGGGTTCGTTCGCAATGTCAGAAAACTAAACCCGCATTGTCCAAGGCGTTTTCTCTGATTTCAGCCATGTTAATTTTAATTCTGGTACTAGTAGTAGTAGGAGATTCCATAGGAAAATGTCTAATTCTGTTAGCAGACTCGCTTTGCGAAAAATAGATCGCAGAAGGTTGTCGACGCAGAGATGGCGCTTTACCGGCGAAGGGAGGTTATGTTGCGACCACTACAACATGTGCGTGCAGTCGGAGGATGGATTCTTCGGACTCAGAGAAGGTAAAGTCTGACTATTTAGAAATCGGTCTAAAACGATCTATTAGAAATATAGTTCATGTCAAATAAACTGTTACGTTAGTTACGTGGTTATGCTTGACCGGCACAGCGTTGCCCACTTTTTCATATTTTCTTTTAATCAAAATATTTTAGGAAACAAAAATAACTTAATTACAAATTATATTATTATTTACATCAACAAAACTCACCTCCTTAACAGAACTTAAGGGACACAAAGGGCCATTACTACTGCTTTCCTGTTCAAAGGGGCCATTTCCTGTGTTTCCTGTGTACACCATAAAATAATTAACTAGAAAGAAGTGTCAACTCTGTGTTAAATCGTGGAAACACGATACGCCACCAAAAGCCTTCGTTGTCGTCTGGAGAACTAATTTTCCAATTGACAGGTTGACATGATGGCTTCATTTTTATTTCCCTTTCCGGTTATTCAATGGCGGGCCCTCTTTCAGTTTAAATGTATTTTGTACACTTTCTTATCATAAATAAAACAAAATAAAAATTTATTCAAACATATTTATTTGAAATATGAGACAACGTGACTAATAAATATAAAAATAAAGAATTGAATGATTTCAGTTTTAACGTAAATTAGTACGGTATAAGCATGACTTACAGTAATTTGTAAATAAATACACGTATTCAGGAACATGAAAACGGGAGCCTTAGTATACAAAACCCTGAAAACAGAAAAACAAACTTTTTTATACTAAAATTAACAATGTAAAAATATCACTAGGTATAAATAAATAATTATTCCCAAAGAGACCTGGTTTATAAATCCAAAAGAAGCAAAAAGAGACTTTTAGTCGGATAACAATCATATTGTATCAGTCAGATTTACTGTATTATTGACAATAAATCGCACATACTCACACATACTGGAGATAACTAATGTTGGCTATAGTTAAAAATGATCTTACCTTGCTGTAAATTGTTTCCATTTTCCAAAAAATCGCCGATTATAAACATATAACAAAATTTTCTTGCATCTAAAAAATATAGAAATAGTGTTTATTTACTACCTATTTTTAATATACATGGGACATACCTAGTACTGCAGAAACGTTTTTTTCTCCAGGATTTTTCATGTAATATATATTTTATATGCTTTATTACCTTTATATTTATAAATTTCGGCCGAAATATCAAATTGAATTTACAAAACAAAAACTAAACGGAGAGAATTAAAATTTGTTCTAGAACAAATCTGTCAATTCTAAACTGTGGAGTTAGACAATAGTTAGACAGAAACATTGCTGTCCTTGTCTAGGCGGCCATACTTCCGGCCATACTAAACTTTTCACTTGCTGTCCTCCATTCACGTAGTAGTGCAGCTCTGAACTGTTCAAGAACGCGATACTCTCACTCCATTCAATTGAGTCATAAAGTTCAGAACTGTTCCGCGCCATATGAAGGCACCAGGCTATCGCGCACAGCTCCTTTCAGAACCGTTCTGAGTAGCCCAGGACGTAAAGCTCTGGAACTTGAAATTTGCGAATGGAGGACAGCAACTGTCACCCCCCTGGTGTACACTTCGCACTAAAAGAGGTTCTAAAAAGAACAATGTTCGACTGCAAGGTCTGATCTCTAAAATTTTTATATGATAACACAATTTATTTAAACCAAAAACTCGTAATACAATACTAAAGTGTCAAAACGAATGACAATGTCAGGAAATAAATAAATAAACCTGGCAATTTTACAATTTTTACAGCAGAGCTACCACCTGAATCCCCAGCGGGAAATTTAAATTCCAGTTAGTCAGTCCGGCGCCGAATATGTCCATGGTTGGCAACAATGAATTTAAAAATCGCGCTCTCAATTACGTAACTAAAAGTATAATTGGTATCGCTTATAGATGCGTTAAGGCTAGAGTTTTCTAAATGTTTGAATTAATTAAGTTATTTATATTATCGGAGTATTAGAATATTAGAATGATTATTATATTTGTATATTATCTCATTAGGTTCTGCGGCGGTTTTGGGTCTACCTCAGCCTGTCTGTCATAAGTTGACGGACAAAGGAATACCAATTGAACAAGCAGTGGAGCCGCAAAGACTGAGGCCTGGTTCTGGCGTCTTGACAATAAACATTAATATGGATGGTCCCACCCAGGTAGTTTTTTAATTATATATCTAACTCTCTCTAAACTTCCAATTTATATTGTTGCTATTATTAACAATATTTTTGTCTCAACTAACTGGATATTATTTGAAGGTGATTACTATCATGGATGTCAAAGAAAAGAGAGTCTATGCTCTGTCCGATGACAGAGAGTGGGGAACTATATCTCAGAGACCAAGATTAACTGTAGGAGAGGACGAAGACACTGTAAGTAAACTTTTAACTTGCTGTGACAATGAAACCTATTCTAGGGAAATAACTGTTAAATAAATTCGGTCCAACAAAGAGGATACATGACAGTGACAGTGCTGTCATTTTAGTTTATAAGTAAATTGTATTTCCTGTCATTTTCTGGATGTCGTCTGTCTAAATCTTTTCTAACTTTTTTGGATAGACTTTATTCATTTCAAGGAGTTTATTTAGAACTGGTGTCATCGCAAAATGACATTTAGATTTAGTTTACTGAGACACAGTTTGTAAATATGCCTTCTTTGTATTACTTCCGACATTATTGATATGGTAATCAACTTTTACACTATATCAACAAATAAATTAAAGTTTATACCGGGTGCGCCTCAAAAGTGTCTCACCTCTATAACATTTTTATTTTTTTATTTAAAAAAGCAAGATTTGGTATGTTACTATGTGACATAAATTAGGATTGATTGACGTATTCAGTTGTTGTGTTGGTCACTTCCTGTTTCACCGGAAATTACTACAACTTTTGATAGAAAATGACACCTGAGTACAATGACATATCATATGTCAACTTTTGACATTTTCGCTTTAAAAAAAATCGTATTTTAAATTTCAATCTAGAGTGCCACGGCTGTGTTAAAAACACTAATTTTTAATTAAGGAGACTTGGAAAAATAGATTTGATCGTCTGTTTTTAGCGTCTTATCCTGACCGGTTAAAAGATGCCCAAATCGTATTTTAAATCATCTCAATTTTTTCAAATGGAACAAGGGTGGCTCATTAGCATATTTAAAAAAAGCATTTTTTACAAATAATTTGGTACCCCACACTTGGTATTTCGAGTCAAATTATCGTTATGATCCGCATTTTACAATTTCAAATAAACCATATGCGAAAATGTCAAAAGTTGACATATGATATGTCATTCTATTCAGAGTGTCATTTTCTAAGGAATAAAGTAAAAAAATACCAAGGGTGTCATTTAAAAATCAAAAGTTGTAGTAATTTCCGGTGAAACAGGAAGCGATCAAAAACATTTGAATACGTCAATCAATCCTAATTTATGTCATATACTAACATACGAAATCTTGTTTTTTTATCTGGAAAAATCAAAAAGTTATGGAGGTGAGCCACTTTTGAGACGCACATGGTCTAGCTAAGCTGAACGATTATTTGCAGAAAAAGGACAACAGCGAGTTACAGTTCAACCTGAATTTGAAGGGCATCGGAATCAGCGTTGTTTCCCGCCAAATTCCAGAAGAGCTGATCTACGCCCATTTTTCGAATATCATAGGCGAAACTGTCATTACACCCCGTAATAAACAGTTTTGTATCAGCGTCAAAGATTTACAAATCGATAATCAGGTAAGGCCCAAGAGAAATAAGTTAACCTAGAGTAGTTCTAACATAATGAAACAACTATATGTTTAGCTATTAGACGCACCTGTACCTGTTGTCTTATACGTCACACCACCAAGAACCACTGAAGAAGCAGAAGATCATCTACCAGCGATAGATTTGAAGTCAGAAATACAAGAGCAACAGAATAACAACGCTGTGATATTTAAAGTAATCTTAATCTCTATTTTTTTTAAATAACTTTCTTAACATATATTTTTTTAGTATTTTATTTTGAGTCTTCAAAAAATCACCGCTATAATCGAGGAAAAGCTTTTATTAAAGCTGTTCGCTTTTGTTGGATTGCATATCGATCAAGAGGAAGTCATAAATAGGGATGAAAATGACTATGAAACTCAGAGGTTGTTATCGGAAGTTTCAGCTGCCAGTGCTAAAAGGTGAATGAAGTATAGACATTTGTTATAATCTGTTTTATTATGAAAAACATAGCAAATTAACTTATTTTTAAAAACAAGTCAAACACAAAATAGTCCAAGAAAATAGGCCTTGAAATAGGAAGATTTGGTAAAAACTTGAATTTTCGAAATTTCGGAGAAATGACTAGGAAAAAAGTTCAAATTGTAGAGCGTTCAATTTTATATAAAAATGGTCTCTATACTTTTTTTTGTTCAAATCAAAATTAACCGAGATAGGGTGGCTAAAAGCTAGGAGACAACTTTCATTGAAACATTTTTAGACGACCATACCAAATTGGAAAAATTCCTTTACTTGTATGGGCGGCTATACGTGCCTCGCGGCGCCAATTTTTTTCAAAGTCCCTACCGTATCTCTGAAATTTGGAAAAAAACACTTTATTTTTATTTTTCACTCCTGCTCGGGGTGAATTTAAAAAAATCTTAATTGGAATTTATAATTTCCCGAACAAATTGAATAAAAATGTTAAATACATGAATTTTTCAGCGACTTATATATATTTTTTTAAATTTAATAATCATCCCCTAGCTTCCAGCCACCCTATCTCTGTTAATTTTCATCTGAGCAAAAAAAGGATAGAGATCAATTCTATGTAAAATCCGACGCTCCATAAATTTTATTTGAACTTTTTTTTTCTAGTTCATACCGTTTCTCCGAAATTTCGAAAAAATAATTTTATTTATTTATTTCACCCCTTCTCGTGGATGAATTGAAAAAGTCTTTCGCAATTCGTTTTTAGATCTTTCAAAGTAACTTATAGAAAAATTAAAGTTTTTACACCAAAGGCCTATTTTCTCGGACTAAAAAACAGTTTACAGCACTTGAACTTATTTATTGTTATCTTCGCTACAACATTTACATTTTAACATGTTTTTTTTACATTTTCAGGTATTATTTTGGTGTATTGCAGCTTAAACCAGGCGAGATAAGGTTAAGTGTGAGAACAGCAGGTAAACTATCCGGTAGTTTACACAAAATCAAGAAAAAACTGGGGCTAACCCTCATAAACTTTGAGGACGCCACTATCACCTTGGACTCTTTCGAGAGAAAGCATCCGTTCGAGACCAGCCAGTTCTTGTACAACAGCATTATCAAGCATTTCAAAGTCGTAAGTAGAGCTGGGAATTCTAGTTCCTTGGGAGGAACTAGTTCCTTAGTTCTAGTTCCTCCAGAGGAATCGTTCCTCGAACTAGACCTTTAGTTCACAATAGTTCCCGACTAACATTGACATCCCCCTTGCTTGCTAATGCGTTTCGTTGTCAGTCAGAACTATTCACAGTATAATCTGTATAATTTTTATAATGTACGGAGATATAACGAGACGTGTAATTGTGTATGTTAAAAACATATATAGGTAAGTTTTATTGCAGATAAAAAAATAAAAAAGAAACTCAAATCAGAGTTTAAAAAACTAAATCACAAATCAATTGGAGCAAATATTACAAAAACTTTACGAAAAATTGCATTTTTCCTCACTTCAAGCTTTTTGTTTTTGTCTAAAAATTCAGAATATCTACTTCGTTTTATAAGATATTTCTTAATTTTAGGGACCTAAAGTGAAACATTCCCATAAAATATTTAAAAACAAACTAAAAATCAAAAACAGTATCCACGACAATTTTCTGTGTGGCGATAGACAAGGCCGAATCCATCGTCGTCGCCTTGTATTATATCTCGGATCTGCCGATTGAATAGATTCCCGTGAACTAGTCTTTTAATTAGTTCCTCTATGCCCGGATCCGATAACATACGGCTGGCACTCCCCACGTCTGCCTAGCATCAATCGCGCTGGCTGATCCATACGTAAACTAGTCTTTTATTTAGTTCCTTTAGGTCCGGATCCGATACCATACGGCTGGCACTCCCCACTCCTGCCTAGCATCGATCGCGCTGGCCCGATCCGTACGTACGTAAACTACTCTTTTATTTAGTTCCTCTAGGTCCGGATCCGATAAGGTACGGCTGGCACTCCCCACAGCTGCCTACCATCGGGCTACGCGCGCTGGCCGATCCGTCGCCGTCGCATATTATTATATATCGGTCACAGTCTCGATCCCGGAATAGGTCCTGAGGAACTAGTTCATTGAAAAACCAGGAACTAGTTCCTTTCATTCCGGGATCGGAATAGTTCATTCGAACTAGTTCGTTCTCGAATTACACACCTCTAGTCGTAAGTACCATACAATCGAAAAAAAAACGGCTGATCGTTTTTGACGTCGTTTTTTTTCGCTCATACGGTAGAAACTCTGATTTATGCATGTCTTTCTCATAGATACAAAAAAAAATTGTGTAATAACTTTATCCACGAAGTTTATAGGCTCTAGATTGACGCTTGTATTTGATACAATTTCAGGAACTAGTATGGCAAGCAGCCGTCATTCTCGGTTCAGTGGATTTTATCGGCAACCCTATGGGCCTGATGAATGACGTTTCTGAAGGTTTTTCCGGTCTAATTTACGACCGCAATGTCGGGGCATTGGTTAAAAACGTCACTCACGGCCTGTCAAACACCGCTGCCAAAGTAACCGAGTCTCTGAGTGACGGTTTAGGGAAAATCGCCATGGACGACTATCACGAGGAAATGAGACACAAAATAAGACAGGTAAGATATTTAAAGTTATTTCTATACAAGTATCGTTTCTGCAAAAAATAAAATGACTAATAACAACCATAGATAAAGGAAACAAGTTTAGATTGGAATGTTCGGGTTGCCACCAAAACTTATAATTGTTTTGTGGTGCATACGTTGTAGGGCGCTGCTATAGCGGTCGCTAAGAACAACCGCAAACAAAAACAGAAATAATTTTCTCTTCTCAAAGCCAGAATCTTAAAAAATATATAAGATATTTCAAAATTTAAACTGCCCTCATTGAAAAACACCGAAAAGTGTTTAAAGCGTCCATTTTCAAAGTAATTATTGCTATCTTGTGAGTTTAATTTAAATTTTATTTACTCAAACCCGTAATAATTGTGAAAAAGTGGCATTAAAAACTTATAAAAGCTGTGTGAACTGTGAACTGCAAAAACCATCGTGGATCGTGGCATAACGTCGGTTTCCAATATTTAATAGATATTTTATATATGTCCTTATATAAAATAAAGTTTCTTATATGTAACGTACTGTATTTTATTTAAAAAATTAAAATAAAATAATAATAAATTTGAATAAATAATATTTGGCGACATAATTCCGGAAAAAGCCGAACCGCTCCGAAATTATCAAAAACTTTGGGTCGCGACCGTTGGAAGAATAGCGCCAAATAATATTTACATTGTCCTTATGGGCACTTTCCAATCTAAACTTGTTTCTTTTATCTATGATAACAACTGTCACTGTCATGTATCTTTTCAATGGACAGGCTTTGTATTACAAGCTTTATAATAAAGATGTGAGAGCGTGAACCATTTGTCAGAAATTTTTAGGAAAATTAACACGCTACAAACAAATAGTTATTACTTCAATATAAAGTTATTTAAACTAAACGTTTACAGGTTGCGACTGTGGGCAGATCTTCTGATCATATTCTGGCTGGCCTCAAGGGTTTCGGTTTCGGAATACTGGGTGGCGCTACTGGTATATTCAAGCAAGTGTATGAGGGCGCTTCTAACGAGGGCCTTCCTGGTGTCTTCTATGGTTTAGGCAAAGGAGTGGTGGGAGCCGTCACCAAACCGGTCGTAGGTGTCCTGGACCTGGCCTCGGAGACGGCGAGAGCAGTTAGAGACTCCAGCAGAAGGTATGATGAACTATACTCTGTTCTATGTGTATTGAGAATGCTCGAAATCACACCATACAACAAAGTACTGTTTTTATTATTTGACCTGAATTATTTTTGGCGAATATATTAGTACTTTTTATATATAGAAACCTGGACATACGGGATACTAATAAGCAGTCGCGGCTCGTGGTTATTATTGTAGGGAGGTCACTATCTAAAAATATTGCGTCGATTTTTTTTAAGACGCGACCAAATTTAATTGGTTTCTTACAAGTTACTTGTACGTTTAGTTAAACGAAAATAAATACAAATTATGTTAAAATGAAACCTACCCTTACATTTTTAAACAGGTGGTCTAGTGCCATTTCACTAAAAATCCAGTCAATGTTCTTTACACAAATTTTCCACGGTATGATTTAAAAGACACTTAAATAATAATAAAATAGAAAACAAATTTCTTGCAGTATAGGTATATAATAAAATTATATAAGGATTCTTGTCACTTAACTGCTTATATAGTGTTTGTCATAATGTGGATCGACCTGCTCTCACTGCCGGTTTCGGAGCCCTACTCCATCATCAGGTGAGCTTGGGCAGATCCACAAAATGACAACCACAGCGCAGAGACAGTTAATTCCGACTTGTCGGAAAGTGTCGGTTAGATATTAAGTCCCGAACGGGAGATAGCGGCCTGCGTGCAATGGTAGTACTTTCGTACCACCGGGGCGCAACTATCGATAGTAAAAGGATGGCAAAAGGCTTTTTTTCAAGCAAGCCATATAGGTATTTATAGGTATATAAAAAAATTATATAAGGATTCTTGCCACTTAACTGCTTATATAGAAATTTAATTCTACGCTGTGTTTGTCATAATGTGGATCAACCTGCTCTCACTACCGGTTTCGGTACCCGGTGGCATGAAAGTACTACCATTGCACACAGGCCGCTATCTCCTGTTTGGGACTTAATATCTAACCGACACTTTCCGACGAGTCGGAATTAACTATCTCTGCGCTGTGGTTGTCATTTTGTGGATCTGCCCAAGCTCACCTGATGATGGAGTAGGGCTCCGAAACCGGTAGTGGGAACCGGTTGATCCACATTATGACAAACACAGCGTAGAATTAAATTTCTATATAAGCAGTTAAGTAGCAAGAATCCTTATATAATTTTATTAAATAATAATGTCACAAAAATATAAATACATATATACACATGCACATTTCTAAAAGTTTTATTTCACATTTTTTTATATTTTAAGTCAATTCTTTCTCTAAACGTTTTTCGAAATTTAAGCAATTGTTTTCTTTTAACCGCACGATTTTACAAACTAGACACCATATGTTGTCTGTTTGAAAATATCTATTCCAGAATCAGTCAACAAGAGTTCATCATTTATCCAGAACCAGAAATTTATGAATTATTACCTACACAAATTTCGCGCTGCATGTCAACCCCTCGGCTACGACAAAGCTACGGCAACTAAAACTAAACATTTTTTCGATATTGAAAATTTAAATATTGATTTATATTGACTAAACCAAACATTATACGCGATACGCGATAAACGATACAAAAACCTAGGTTGTTTTATTATTTGAGTTTTTATAAACACCCAAACTGCACAAACGGCGAAATTTTTCCAGCGATATGACTGAAATCCTGTAATATATTTATATAGAAATACTGCACTCGATATTTCTTAATCAACTATATTGATTCTTAACTAATAAAAAATATTACAAATTACAATAATAACACGCTGGTTTTTCTAGACAAAAACAAAAACCGTCACTTTTTATATCGGTAGTAAACTACCAAATACAAGTGTATATAAAATTGCATACCTTACAAATCCTTTTATAATGACACGGGGAATGGCCAATATAAACTATATCTATCGCACCTTAACCCATTATATTTTCTATACGTAGTATACCTTACCTTGTTGGCGTCACGAGCCGCGGCACTTGGAGTTTAATACGTGTAAAACATAGCGGGAACGAAGGACAAAATGAAATTTTGACCGGCAATATTATGTCATGGATTGCAGTTGGAGAGTTGGAACCTTTGGTGTTACAACAGCAAAATAAATCACTAATTCACCACAATACACCAAAACACTTCACTTTTGCACTGGACGCGCGTTTCGCTAACTATGTTAGCATCATCAGCAAATGATTACAACTGTTGAGTTATTATTAAAAAAAACTTAATGTTAAAATTGAAAACAAAGTCCAAACCACTATCAAAAAAAAATTTTTTGGCAGAGATTTTTATTTTTTTTTATTTTTATAATGAACTGCCAAAAATGTATCCATTACCATTTTATCATTAAGTTTTTTTACCATAGGCCACCACTTTGTGAGATAGAACAAACTTTATAACTTATTATTAAAACTCAATAGTTTTAATCACTCATGTTGATGCTATTGTTACTATATTACTATATTAGAGTAGGTTCTTACTTGATAACGGTCGGTGGTACTTCTGACCGAAACGTTGTGTAAAATTTCATAATTCAGGACAATGTCAGTTCAAGAAGATATTTTATTTCAGAATTATATTGTTGTGTTACTTATTTTATATTGTTAGTTACTTGATTTTGTGTTTTAGTAAGCTGATAAAAGAGCGTAAGAGGTTACCTAGATGTGTCCATGGTCCTGGGAGTTTACTACCAAGATACGACGCGCTTCAAAGCCAAGGCCAACAATATTTGTACATTATCAATGACAAGTAAATCAATCATTTAAATAAGCACAGCTCTTTGTTCATGATTGAAATATATTTTTTTTAGAAATTATGAAGAGAAATTGTTAGCTTACCAAGTGCTTCGCAGCGGACCAGAAGATCTGCTTTGTATAGTGTCAGATAAAATGGTTAGAATAGTGACTGGACCACCAGATCTAACCACCATCATACCGTGTCATTTAAGGTAAGATTTTCTCTAACTCTCTGTCCAGGATTATGTAAATTTATTACAGTTTATTGTAATACAGGGTGGTCCGATCTGTATTCCGGAATCTTCGGCAGCATATTCTGCAGATAAAAATACTTTCGTATAAATGTATGTTCTAGAATGCTTAGTTTTGGAAATACAGGATGTAGAAGTTTAATTTTTCCAAATAATTTATGAAGTAACGTCAATATTTTGATGTCAATATGACTCCTACTTGTAGAGGGCGCCACCTACATATTTTTTAACTGGTTCGAAGAGTAATAACTTTTCGTACGTACCTGTATAAAACGACTGAGCAAAAAAATACATTTACGACGTTTTTTACGTAAAAGGTCTCTTGGTAAAAATCACTACGAGTAATGGTTCTTGAGATATTTGGAATCGAAATTATCAATACCTGTCATCTTTGACATAAATTAATAATGTTGAAAATAGTTATTAAACTGAAATCATAAATTTGAAATGTTTTTGCGCCAAAGTTCAACAGAAACTGTTTTATCATCATTTTTCTTAGAAAAATTTATGATGAATTTAAAAAATTAAAATTTCCCAAATTTATTATTTCGGTCAAATAACTATCTAGTCAACAGTTAATTTTTGTCAATGATGATATGTATTGACTGTTTCGATTTCAAATATATTGAGAACAGTTGCTCGTAGCGATTTTTACCAAGAGACATTTTTTTACGTAAAAAGTCACGGAAATGTATATTTTTTCACTCAGTAGTTTTATACAGGTACAAACGAAATTTATTGCTCTTTAAAACAGTTAAAACACATGTAGGTGGCGCCCTCTACAAGTAAGACTCATATTGACATCAAAATTAAATTTCTCATGTCAAAAAACTCCCAGACATCAATTTTCATCCAAATATTGACGTAACTTCAGAAATTATTTGGAAAAAATCGAAATAAAAATGAAACTTCTACACCCTGTATCTCCGAAACTTAGCATTTTAGAACATACATTTATATGAACTTATTTACTTATTTTTATCTGCAGAATATGCCGCCCAAGTTTCCGGAATACAGTTCGGACCACCCTGTACAAAGATTAAATTATAATATGTTTTTAACATTCATATTAATTGATATAGTCTGTAGAACCATCGTTCAACGTTACATCATATATTGTTGTGTTCTTTTTAGTCCTTCTGTGGTTTTATCGTTACTAAAATGAAAATCAAGAAGATTTTGATAAATTTCTTATCTTTTGACAATTTTAGCGACCTAGAATCCTGTAACGTGATCAAAGACTCCGAAAAGAACGAGACCAAGTACTACATAGAAATAGTGATGCACCACGCAGGTCTGAACGCTGCGGTTTTGAATCCCGACCCGATCAAAAGGCCGAAGGTGCGCTGCAACACCGCAGAAACGGCCGTTACTACCGCGCAGCAAATCAACTGCGCCAGAACGCTGTACATCGAGAACCTGTACACGCTGATCGGCGAGGAGAACAATGCAACATTGGAAGACTGAAGAGGCGAAAGTCACCAAACACGAAACGTAATTGTACATATTTATTTTTATTAAAAATAAGCGGACAAATCTATAAAAAGACGTAACAACGAATGTGATAAAGTACTTGTTATTTTTTAGTTGATTAACGTTTTTTACGCGTTAAAAAACGAGTTACCAACGCACTCAGTCAAAGAAAAAAGTTTGATTTTACTTATATTCACAGTTAAGCTGAAAAAATCTTCACGGATTCGTTTATTTATCTTTGTTTTGCTGTATACCGGGTGCGTCTCAAAAGTGGCTCACTCCTAAACGAGATATTGTATGTTAGTAAATGACTAATGAATGAATAAATTAGGATTGATTGACGTATTCAATTGGTTTTGGTCATTTTTAAATGACACCCACTTTATTTTTTTACTTTATTCCATAGAAAATGACACTCTGAGTGAAATGACATAGCATGTGTCAGCTTTTGACATTTTCGAATATGGTTTATTTGAAATTGTAACATGCAGTTCATAACGACAACTTGACTCGAAATACCAAGTGTGTGGTACCAAATTATTCGTAAAAAATACTTTTTTTCGAATATGCTAATGAGCCACGCTTGTGCCATTTGAAAATATTGAGATATGATTAAAAATACAATTTGGGCATCTTTTAACCGGCCCGTACAAGACACCAAAACTTTTAGACGATCAAATCTATTTTTCCACGGCTCCTTGATTAAAAATTAGTGTTTTTAACACACCCATGGCTCTCTAGATTGAAATTTAAAATACGATTTTTAAGCAAAAATGTCAAAAGTTGGCATATGATAAATATGTCATTCTATTCAGAGTGTCATTTCCTATCGAGTAAAGTAAAAAATACAGAGACCGTGCCATTTAAAAAATCAAAAGTTGTAGTAATTTCCGGTAAAACAGGAAGTGACCAAAAGCAATTGAATACGTCAATCAATCCTAATTTATGTCATATACTAACGTACCAATCTCGTTTTTTTATCTGAAAAAATAAACAAATTATTGGGGGGTTCATTTTTCAGACGCACCCGGTATATATTTAACTTATTCTTTTCCAATATGGGCGTTCATGTTGCATTTGTTCGAAACAAAACTCTTAAAGCATTTTTTTGTATTTCTTTTTTCCAAGCGTATGGTTTTTCAATCGCAAAGCAATAAGCTCCGTTGTTATTTATTTCGAGTTGTTTTGTATTTTATATGTGTTGTTTTTATTTGAAAGTTTACACGTACAGCAAAAAAAAACCGTCATGGAAACTGTATAAATATTTTTTTTACTTTAGTGATTATACAGTATTACAAACCAAGACAGATTTTCCTAAGTGTTATTATTTATTATTCGAGGATTGTAGGTATACAGAAAATAGTTTTTTTACCAAAGATGAGGTTAATAAAGGAAAGATATGAAATAGTGATTTTTTTTTATTTATATTAGTTAGCAAAGTAACCAATTATACAAAAACGGCGTTACGGTAGCTTTTGAAATTACTATCATGATACTTTTTATAGCTGTCCAATGAGTCAGGGAAGTTTTTGACAGATGACATCCAAAAAATGACAGATAATACAATTTATCAGTGAATTAAAATGAATTGGGTATGTAGAATTTTTTAATAATGAACCTTGCCTTGGAAGCAGTTGACACAGCAGTAATAATTCTGGCTATACCAGTTATTTTTATTTTTTCTCTTTTTAATGGAAAATTGTATATAAACTGGAAAGAGAATAACCATTTCCCGATAGGGGGCGTTAAATGCCATTTAAATGCCCCAAATTTGTCAGCAAAAAGTAAGGTTAGATTACAGTTGAAGGGTCCAGGGGAAAAACATGATAAGCGCCATTTTACTAATTTTACAGGAGAGCACTGGACGGCTGGTGGTTATCAAGTTCTTTACGTGTATCCTATATTTTTACTAGGCATATATCATAGGATTTAGCAACTTATTGTCCTGCAGAGTTTATACATTTTGTAGGGACCAGTTAAACCTACTATAATATTGTAAAATCAGTTGTCAAAACATCATCAATGGTCATTGTCATGTCATCGTATCAACGGATGATGGATATATGAAAATCTACCTTAACAGACATGGAAAATTGAAAAAATAGCTTTATTTAAACAAAAAAAAAATAACTTGTTAGCAAAATATATTTGACTTTATGCATACAGTTATATAACAAAGAAAATATACAGTTATATACAACTTACGGTTAATATCACTTGGACTTAGTAGTATATAGAGCGATAGGTATGTCTTACTGCGGCGTATAAGGAGATTTTTCTCCACAAGCTACACAACTGCATTTTGAAGGAACGGCTACTTTTTTCTTGAATTTCGAACCATCGTCGCAGTCTAATTCTATTTCTAACGACTGATAGTCGGTTGCTTGGCAACAGGAGCATACTGATTCGTGCAAACCTGTCTCTGTATAAAGGAGATATAAAATTAGAGTTTTTATTAAAAATATAACATCTGATTGCGCGAAAACCGCGTCATAATAATCACTTAATCAGTGAAATTGAACGAAGGTAGACTTACTGATGTTAAAGTATGTGGAGGAATGACACGTTCCGATACATTCGGTAAAATCGTTTAGCTCGTGTTTGTTCACACATTTGCGACCTTCACGTGATACTTCGATCATTCCTACAGTTTTTTTGAGAGGCATCGGTTGTGGACTGCACAGAGCTGAAATAATGTTTAACAAATATAATCATATTATACCGTATAGAAAATATTTTTTCTCATATTTAAATAAAGGTTAAATATGATTACTTAAAATTAATAAAATTGGAACTTAGCGGAAGTTCGTAGACAGAAATTGGAAATTATAAACTGATCTCAGACATACCTTAAAATTATTGATATAAATGATGATGGCATAACATTGAATGATCATTGTACAACCTAGATCATATACATAACTCGTGGATAAGTAAATCGCTATGGAAATTGTCGCAAACATATCAACGACTTCAATTTATCTTCTTTCTTTGTTGCACACGCGGTGTTTCTACTCTATCTATCCTTGTCGAGGACCTAGCGTCCACGCGCCAAATTTGAACATTAATTTTAAAAATTTAATTTGTAAAATGCATATATTTGAACATTAAATTGAATATGCTTGCTTCATCCACGTTACCGTAGATGGAGCTAAGAAGGCTTAGGTAGGGTATATATAATAAATGAAGAAAAATACAAGTAGCGGAAAAAGAGGCCAAAAAACACTACATATTTGCTTATTCTCTGCATTAAGTTCATCAGACCGAAGGGAACAGCCATTCGACGACCGGTTTCGGAGATTTTTCTCCATCAATAAATTGAATGTTTACTGTCACAAATATTATATATCTTTATAATAATTTTAATAACTACCAACATTTATTCACAACGTAAAATAAAACAACAAATTATTGAGTCTACCCCACGTCTACCCTACATCATAGTTTTACATTTTTTAAATAAAATTAGAACGACACTGATAACCGGAATTTAACCGGATCCGAAACCGGAATTTAAATCGGCCATATTTGCGGCCCATCGCGGTGTACCTAAGATTTTTGATATGCTCCTTCCTTAGTCTTCTTATTCAAAGGCATGCGCAAAGTAAGGTCCTCGGAAAAGACAAACCTATTGAACGTTTCATAAGTGCAATAAAGAAGGTTTGAAAATGGCATGTCGTGATGTTGGAGACATATTTTTTAATGCTAAACTTATGGCGATGATTTATCCACGTAAGTATATATGATCTAAGTTGTACACACTATTGATTTTGCGATGTTGAATGTTTAAATGATGAGAAGTATAGGTGAGAAGAACTTTAGTTCAACGGTATAATATTGTAAAAATATTAAACTTACTCATTGCTTCTATAGTAACATTGCAATATTTACAACATCCTTTAGTATAAACATTTTCAGCTGGACAATCCTCTATATATGGACAAGCTTCGTGATTACTTGAAACCAGCAATTGTCCGCCTGGATATTATTTTTGTTAGTAATAACTCAATTTTATTCATTTAACGTTATTTTACCTAAATTATCACACGAATATGTAACACATCCGTCCTCAGACTTCCAGGTTTCTTCAGGCTTCTTCAATTCATCGTTTACCACGCAAGATGTTTGAACACATTCGCCGCAACATTGTGTTTTGGATTCTTTATATTCCCATCCCTGTAAATTTTTGCAAAAGGTATTATAATTAATGTTAATAAAATATAAACAACTATATTATACCAAACCAAAGTTTACAGAATAATTTTATTCTGTAAACTTTGACCAAACCATATTTTAAAAATATAGTATACCTTAGAACAGTCTTTTTTACATGTTTCTATTGATTCCTGTTTCACCAGTTCGTGACTGTTAGGTTTCTTTACGCAAGTTACGTTTTTACATTTATCTCCGTCTGGTGATGGCCATATATCTCCAATCTAAAAAGATAATTAAACATTAATTAATAAACAACATAAAGTAAGCTATGAAAAGCCCAACAAATCAGGAAAATTTCAAATAAAATTTAAAAGTGTCAATTGTAATATCAAACTGAACCGTAAAAAATTACGCTTATGATGTATATTCCGTCTTCAATGCATGAATACGTGGATAGAATTTAGCATTATACTCCTTTTTTAATCTTTTATTCATAGATATGAACCTGGCTTTATCGTTAAGTGATATATTAGAACTACCTGTCAACGTTAAGTAAAACATTTGAACTATTATCTATTGACGTTAAGTAATACATTTAATCTACCTAATGACGTTAAGTAATGCATTCCATTTACCTTATGAACTTTATCTCCTACTTTGCAAGCCACAATTTTCTGATCTTTACAACACTGACCCTCCACGGGAATGAATTCGTAAACGAAGTCTTTCAGGTTCTCCTCAGATACCACAGAGCAAGATACTTTTACTGCTTCAACTTGCAACTAAAAAATATAAATTACACAAAATTAGTATTGGCATTTTTGGCATGTGTTTAAAAAATAAGGATGGTACTTACAGAATCATTTAAGTTCAAACAGAAGTAGTTCGTACAATGGTCTGATGAACTCCATTCATCACCAACTTGGTGAACTATATCGTCAACCACGCAAGCCACTTGCTTGCAAGTTCCACAACATTTTTTGGATTCTTTCTCGGGTTCTTCGTATTGATATCCAAGTTTACACTCCTAAAATATGAAGTTTTTATGTATTATTTAATACATACCAAAAAATAATTTAATATATAGGCTGTCTCTTAAATAAAGCCTGATTTTCATGCATCCGTTGTCCGACGATACGATGATATGATATTAATTTTATTGGTTGAATTTAAAGACTTCGATTGGTTAGAAAATTACGCAGTTTTTAAATTTATTGCATTTTCATGCCTCCGTTCATCGGATATACGATTTGCTTGTGATTGGTGTCATTTTATAGTTTCACTTCCATAACGATTTCGCTGTTTTGCTTATAGTCTAAGAGCTAGCAACTTTTTCGAGAGATAATTTTAAGAAAGCTGGTTCTTTAATATATATTTCGCTTCTATGCTCTCCTGAACAGAGTGCGGACCGTCTGGCTGCCGGTAGACGTTGCGTTCATTACTCCGCATCGTATCTGTATTCAACATCTGTTCATTACTGCGCATCACAAATTCGCCCTGTATTTCAGGAACTAGGGAGGCTAGGACAAACATATGTGTAGTATATTTAGTTTCATAAAAAAGTAGCAAAGTAATATGAAAATCCCGTCATTGTATCTCTACTCATAAACTAGAAATCCTATAAACCACACGAAAATGGGATACCCTGCACAGATGTGATGCGCAGTCGTGAACCGAGTATTCTACCGGCAGCTAGACGACCCGCACTTTAGTCAGGAGAGCATAGTGTCTTTTATTTTTCTGGTAACCACTTTGAAATGAATTAAATTTTTGCAGTACCTTATTACAAGTTTGAACTGTTGTCTGCTTCTGTACAGTATCCGTCTCCACACACTCGAAATGAACACATCTGTCACCTTCTTTATCCCATTTTTCACCGATTTTGTATGTTTTTCCCTCGTACTTGCAGGCGCTGCGTTTGATTTTCGGGCAACACTGTCCCGGAACCAGGACCGGAGTCAGTTCGTATTCGGAGTAGTCATCTTGGCTCTCAATCGATGGGCAATCGGTTTGAGAGCAAGCCGCCTGATACGTCCCTGTAAGAATAAAAATAAGTTGATTTCAAAGAAATTTAATCAAAAACTAACTTGTTTTTGGGACTCTAGAACACTTTAGTTTTATTTTTAAAAGGATGGCAATGAAAAAAGGACTATAAAGGTTTTATATTCTAAAAGTAAAAGTAAAGATTTCAGTTAACGTCTCCTTTTTGCTGCAGGGCTAATCTGGACGGGGCCTACTTTGTTTACGCGGAATCCGAACCGCGGTCCTCGGCCATATCATGGTCAATGGCCTACCGACTTGGTAAGTTTAGTGTCTAAATCGACTCTTACTCACGAGATATCCGATCTCATCCGGCCTCGAACCGACGCACAGTGGCTCTTGCATAAGTTAAAGAGCGGTCATAAGTGATTTTGGAAAAATTAAACAATATGATACACTGTTAAACTTTTTGAATAGTAGTAGCATTGGTTTAAAAAAATCAACAACAATTTTTTTGAATAAAATTTGTAACAATGTTTTTTTTCTCTTAAACCCATCACATTTAATTGTCTTTTTCGCTTAGTGATAAGCAAATAAGAATCTAAATATTTCTGGAGGCTTTAAAAAACCCGAGATGATTATTATTTTTTATATTTTAAAGAAAAGGTTTTCTCTACTTTTGAACTATTACTAAGAAAGTTCTGAAATTATTATTATGTATTAATTTTTCATGTTTTTTTAAACGTCGTTTTTATCCATATTTTTATAGTTTTCAAAATACCAAAAAAAATACTATCGACGCTTATCGACGTTTCCTCTTATCGCAAATAATATTGTTTGAGGAATGTATTTGTTTATAAACAAAAAAATGGTTTGCCGATTTCTGCCTATTCATGCGATATATTTATTTGAAGTAGTCCGTGTTTCTCAATAGACCGCAACACAATTTTAAGTTATATTTTTTCAGAAAAGACAATAGTCGAAAATGTTCACGGTATGTCACAAATCAAGATGTTTTTAATTGTCTCCTAATATCCTCTGACCCTTATTTGGCTGCTTTTCGGCATATATGGAAGAAAAGTGAATGTTTAGAGCTGGATGATGAAGCGAAAGAACTCCTTTTATAGAACATATTACTGAGTTAGTTGAGAATATGTTTTCTTAAATAAATATTATTTTCTACTTTTACGTTCAGAGTTGTAATGGTGGTTTAGTTTTTTTGTTTTGTGAAATGTATATGTTTTTAATTTTATACTTCAGGTTTAGTTTGGATTGTTTAAAGTTTCTTTTAAGTATGGAAATCACTTGATTTATAAAATAAAACTTTTTTACAAACATAATTAAATTATAAACACTTCTTCGTCTGCACGGATATAATATATTTTTTGGATCCCATTGTTAAATTAGTATCTTGTTATTTTATTTTTTCACAGGGGAACTTGAATTTTTTTATTAAGAAAGGTCTAAACAAACAGCTAGTGATACAAGAAGTGATTTTTAAAGAATTTATAAACTTATCTCTTTCACCTTTCACTTGCTCACCCAATCCAAACATTTCCCGAAACCCATCCCCCACGTTCACCCTTTAAAGGAGGGGGCGGGCGCGGGCGTGGGGCTCTTAATGTAAGAAAAACATTTTTTGGAGTTCACCAGAAATCATTACTAAGCGATAACAGTAAATCTACAGGTGTGTATCTTTACCGATATTATTAAGTGACACGCTTTACAAAAAAAATAATTTTTGCAGTCATAATTAGACCGGTGTTTTGCTAAAATTCAATTAAAATTATAAAAAAAATCTATAGATATTTTTCTTTTCACCATAAATAAAGCAGCTGGGCTACAAATTACTTATTAAAGTATTTTTTTCTATTTATGACTGCTATATCCCTATACCTCGATCCACTGTGCGGCGTGAATGAGCAGTGTGTGTCAATAGATTTTACACCTTTGCATTTTTTTGGACAACAGCACGCTATAGAGTTTCGAACCGGGCACCCGTCCATCCACTAGCAACGCCTTACGTCGCTTAACATCGGTGTTCTAATGGGAACCGGCGTTTCGACGTAGCTGGGCCGTTGCCCTTTTCCATTCTATATCCATTCCATATCCGTTCCGTATTTTTTATTGTATTTACGCTATACGTAAGCTTCCGTTCCGTATCAGTTCCATACTTTTTATTGTACAATTTATTTCATTACGAAAGCTTTATTTTAAAAATTTGTATCTTTTGAAAAAGGTAATAGATTTAATTAAGAGGTGAAAAAATAAATAAATATCAGCAAAATGTTAACAGAGCTGGTACAAAATATAAGAACTTGACAACGCTGTTTCCGATACGCTTCCGTCCGCCAAAAAAATGTATGGAAGGAAAGGATATGGAACGGAAGGGAAACGGAACGGATAGTGTGTATTGTCCTATCATTTACATAATATAATATTTTATGTAAACGGACGGGAAACGGAAAGTAGCTGGTACGAATGGTATAGTGAGAATTAACCTTAAGTCTTAAAAATACTATACCTATGCTTGTTAGTGAACATTTGCAATCTCTGCAAGGACCGTCATTCCAAGTGTCATTAGCATTCTTCAATATCTTCTGTTTTTCAAACCTATCAAAAAAATATATTATTTAAAATTATTTAAAGCAAAACAAATCTTCTATTACTTGGTAACAGATCTTTCGCCACCTTCTTTAGCCTCTGTATATTCAGTTTCGAAAATACATTTATTTTTGGGAGCTTCACAGGAATAAACAGGACAACATTTTCCTTCAATCTCTTCTTTCTTCAGCGTGTGGTACTGAGGACACTCTTTAGGATCTGGACACTTCTCCTTTTTGCATATCAGTTTTACCACAGGACAGCAACCTTAAATTTTTAAGAAATTAATTTAAAAAGTAAAGCATTAATTTTTTTGTCATATTTTTTTTACTTATTAACAGATAGACAGATTCGCCAGGGACGTGCATATGGGTTATAACTGGAATATGTTTCTAAAAGAAACTGTACATCACTGACTTTTTTGTCTTGTTAGCAAACCTTGTGTAGGCTGTTTAATGGCGATTAAAAGTCATCTCTTCATATTTTGTCGTTTTTGATCTCCTTGATGAGATAAACGCAATTTCGATACAACCAATGATATCAGAAGTGGGATACAACTTTTAGTCGCCATTAAACGGCCTACACAATTTTGCAAACAAGAGAAAATAGTCAGTGGCGCACATGTTTTTTTTTTAGAAAATTATTCCAGTGATAGCCCATATGCAAGTCCCTGACGAATCTGTGGGAAATTTTTAACATTAAGTTATGTAATACTTAAAGTAACTTTTAACCCCAAAATATCATTCGAATCGCTAAAGGCGCTTGAAAGCTTGAAGACTTTAACCCCGTGTAGCTACGAAACAAAACAGAATACGACCTATATTGATATAAAAAATAAATATTATTTTTACATGAGGAATCTACCCACGAGAGATGTCACATCTTTTTGAAGCACCCTGTATACTGATCACCATCATGACGGAAAAAAGATCGGACTTCCTTGTCTAATATGCACCAATCTTTGAATAAGAAGACTAAAGGAAGGAGCATATAAAAAATCTTAGGTCCACCGCGATGGGACTCAAATATGGCCGACTTAAATTCCGGTTTATCAATGTCGTTCTAATTTTATTTAAAAAAATGTAAAACTATGATGTAGGATAGACGTGGGGTAGACTCAATAATTTTTATTTATTTTACGTTGTGAATAAATGTTGGTAGTTATTAAAATTGTTATAAAAACATATTATTATAATAAAAATAGATAAGTTATAATAAGTATTTATTAACACAAACATCCGATACGCTACTGAAGCAGGTAAGTCAAATTAACGTATCTAAATTCTTTGACATCTAATCTTTGACAAGTAGTAAATAAAAGCAAAAATGCAAGAAAAAATATATAAGTAATTAGTTAATTTAAGTGAATTTCATAAATGATCGGTTTACTACACGTATGTATATTATATAGTCACTTACTAGCGAAAAGTTATTCTATTATTTCACTCGATTTTTGCCGAGATCTACCACACGCCACACAACCAACTATTTTAGCGTCTTTTTCGATAAATCGCGATAGTGTCACTGTTAATTTAAGTTCTGCCACAATTTCCATCTAGATTTACTACCTTTATACAACTATCAGTAGTAGAATAAATAATAAATAACATAAAATAAGCTCCGTAAAGACTGAGAAATCCACAAAATTTCAAATCAAATTGAAATCTGTCAAATGAATCGTCAAACAGAACTGTCAATAAGGATCCCCACCCTAGAGTCCTTTTTCCGCCCACCATGCATGAATACATGGATAGCCATTATGCTCCTTCCTTAGTCTTCTTATTCAAAGGCACCAATAGAAAAAGTCGAACATCTCGTTTTTGTATTAACAGCTGAAAACTTATGGACCAATTCAAGAAATACGTGAAAACCAATATGGCATCGAAAATGGTGACGTAACTGTCAAAGATCGAAAATCAAACCGTATATATTGATAAATAAAAATCTAAAAATGTTTAAATAGAAAGTGTGGCGTAAAAATCTTTATAATTTAATGAAATACTACTCTCGCAGAACAGACTATATCTGTTAAATACATAAATTTGGTACCTTCTTCGTCAATTTTTCTTATATAACCAGGCTCCAAAGGTTTATCGCTTTGAATATCAACCTTTTCGCATTCGTCTGCAGGTTGGCATTCACAAATAAAGGTCTGACAGCCATTTGGTTTTGTATCAAGTTTCAAAATTTGATCTGGTCCACAAACCAGTTTTTGTGGAGGTTCGCAAGTAGGTCCAGCGGTCGGTTCGGGAACTAAAATTGACATTAAATGATTGTTTTGTTTATATTTTTATCTTGGAAAATATTACCGCAGGCGTATTTGTCGCAACATTCGTCTTCTTTGCTCGATATTTTAATAGCGTTAAATCTAAAACAAAATAAAATTCGGTATATCCCAATTAATTATATTTAGGAGCAATCGTTTTTTTTTAGACTGTTTTCCGTTGCAAAACCAGGCGAACCAGACCGGTAAACTACGGTAAAGAGCGGTTCCTGAAAAACATCGGTTTGATACGGAACGGTTTGGTAAAATACTGGAAACGTCAAATGTTGACGTTTTCTAAATTCCAATACCTCTACTATAAATTTTATCTTTTATGCATTTTTAATGTACCTATTCTCTGCTTTTACGTTTGCTTCTTCTTTTCAATGGAGTTTAATATTAATAAAAGTACTTTATTAATAAACTGTTAAACTCGTTAGACAGCTCAAGTGAAGATTTGCAGATCCAATATTAAAACAGATCAATAATAAATAAACAAATCTAATCAATATTTATATTTTTAGAGCTTACAAAACATTCACGATTACTTGTCTTGTTTTTCATGTTTTCTTTAAATGTTCCTGACTTTAAGAAACAATGGCTGCGTGATAAGTTTAAATGGTCCTAAAAAGTCATTCTATTTAGTTAATGAAATTTATTTACCTTTACTGCCTACCTCCATTGTTTTAGGATGTAAATACAAAATATTACAGTTGAGGGTTGGAACCTTTGGTGTTACACAGCAAAATAAAAACACTAAATCACCACAATACACCAAAACACTTTTACTTTTACACTGGACGCGCGTTTCGCTAACCATGTTAGCATCATCAGCAGATGATTATAAACTAAAGTACAATTTACAAGTTGAGCGTTTATATACTCGCTCAGTGGGCCCCGAGTGGGCGTGGTAAAATCTAGCCAACCGAGTCAATTACAACAATTATTAGGTAATCCAAAAGATAAAACACCTCCACTGGAAGGGTCGGGTATTTATGAAATTTCTTGTAAAGATTGTAATCAGAAATATGTTGGGCAAACTAGAAGATCAATATTAACTAGATTTAAAGAACATTTAGCTCAGATAAGATATGGTAGACCGGATAAATCTTGCGTTGCCGAACATATTGTTGATAATGAACATTGTATAGATCTTAATAATTTAAAATTAATTAAACAAGTCTCAAATTACAGGCAATTAGATGCATATGAAAGCATCAGAATTAATAAATGTAAAGATAGTATGAACAGAGTCAACGGTCCAATTCCTTCAAGTTCTTTGTTCCTACTACTCTAGTGGCGGAAATCTAACTGTTACGCTCAGTTGGCTCTGACTCGGTTGGCTAGATTTTACCACGCCCACTCGGGGCCCACTGAGCGAGTATATAAACGCTCAACTTGTAAATTGTACTTTAGTTTATAATCATCTGCTGATGATGCTAACATGGTTAGCGAAACGCGCGTCCAGTGTAAAAGTAAAAGTGTTTTGGTGTATTGTGGTGATTTAGTGTTTTTATTTTGCTACAAAATATTATTACAAATTTTAGAAATTAAATGAGAATTTCACTCGAACTTCCAATATTTGCTTTATTTCTGTCACATAAATGACATTGATTGACAAACAAAATCAGAAAAACCAGCCTTCTCGCGCTGGTTAGTTTGGTGACAGTTATAACCGAATTTTTCAGGAACCGTGTTCCGTAATAAGAAAACTTTCAGGAAACCGATAGAAACGGAACATAAAACCATAACCAAGGTAAGCAACGGAATACACCCCTATGATACACCTTTAGATTTCGAAATATGACGTTGTAGGGTTCAGCAATTTTTCTCTAATTTAATCATCTTTGTATATCTTCTAGTTTACGAGGTCCCCGTAGAGTGCATTCTTATATGGAACACCGTGTATATGACCAAAAAATATATATTTCTTACCCTCTCTCACAGATGGTTTCTTTGCCAGGACAGTACTGCGTATCACATTTCAGCGATGTTCCTTCACATTTACAAGTAGTACACTTATCTTTCTTCCATGTCTCTCCAGGATGGTGACCTTCAGCATCGCATACTTCACAGTCTTTTGGTAAAACACAGGTATCGTTAAGCAGTACCTAGAACATATTTTTTTATCCAATAAACTTATTTAGAATGAACATAAATAACTACTTTTCCTTCAGGACAGAAGCATCCTTCAATAACACCACTTTTTTTCGGAGTTGTGCTTGCTTTAGTCTTCTGGCTCTTGGCTTTGACGTCATCACAAGTAGCTTGTTTAGACGTGGCACAAGGTTCGTAGTGTTGATCAGACGGGCAGTTCTAAAATAAATCACACCTATAAGTTTAAAAATGGTTTGAAATTCAAAAGAAATTAAAAAAGACGAGCGAGATAAACAGAACATGGAAGCATAGATAAATGAAACAAGTTTAGATTGGAAAGTGCCCATAAGGCCAATGTAAACACTATTTGGCGCTATTGTAGCAACGGTCGCGACCCAAAGCTTTTGAAAATTTCAGAGCGGTTCGGCTTTTTCCGGAATTATATCGCCAAATATTATTTATTCAAATTTATTATTATTTTCTTTTAATTTTATAAATAAAATACAGTGTATTGCATACAAGAAACTTTATTTTATATAAGGACATTTATGAAATACCTATGAAACATTGGAAACCGACGTTATGCCACGATCCACGATGGTTTTTGCAGTTCACAGTTCACAGCACAGCTTTTTAAGTTTTTTAATGCCACTTTTCACAATTATCACGGGTTTGAGTAAATAAAACTTAAATTAAACTCACAAGATAGCAATAATTACTTTGAAAATGGACGCTTTAAACACTTTTCGGAATTTTTTCAATGAGAGCGGTTTAGATTTTGAAAGATTTTATAATTTTTGAAGATTCTGACTTTAACAAGGGATATGGACAAGAGAAAATTATTTCTGTTTTTGTTTGTGGTTGTTCTTAGCAACCGCTATAGCAGCGCCAGATCGCGCACAATGGTCGCGACCCAAAAATTTGACGGGCATTCCAATCTAAATTTATTTCCTTTATCTATGCAGGGAAGTAAAGATAGATGATGATGTGACACTCTCAACATTTTAAAAAGTCAGTAATGCCAATATTATATAAATGTGGTTCTAAATAAAAATGTTTTTCTTGTTTGTTGTTCAATAACTGATTATTGCTTACCTCTGCTGGGCAGTATTCGTTCCTCCAATTGACACAAAATCCTGCAGAAGCACAGTCTCTTGCGTAAGCTTCAATCGCAGAGCACGACAGCTCTGGATGGTTTCCACAAGTATCTTTCTTACACCAATCCAGGAAAAGAGATGGATCTTGTACGTTCAAACACTGAAAACAGAAATATTCAATTTAATGAACAGAGTTGTCTTCATTTGATGGATCTCCTTTATTTACTTGTCCAAACTTCACACCATCTAACAGCTGCATGCAAGGATCGTCACTTTGAGGAATTTCTGGACACTGTTCTTCGGGTTGGTTTCCGCATTGTTCTCGACTTTGACCACCCGGTAAATGTTCGTAAAGCCTTTAAAATAAACCATAATAACATGGTTAATATGATAATAATAGAAATAAAAGAAGAATTAATTTAATCATACCAGTTCAAGGTAAAGTCATTGATATCTTTCGGTTTACTACCATCCGGGTTTCTGATATCGTCAGAAGGGTTCTTGTTACAATCTCCACACAATCCTAACAAAAAATATATCTTACATATTGTATTTTGCTAAAATTAACATACCCACCTTCTAATTTTCCGCCATACTTGTGTGATGGCGCCTTAACAGACACTCCTAGCGAAGGATAGTAAACAGAAACCTACAAATTTTTGCATTTTCAGCTTACAAACTTAATTTTACTGTAAGGGACAAAAGTCTTACCTCCACTTGATCGTCTGTCAGTAATATCTTAAAATGTTTTGACCCTGTTTCACGTACTTTGGCCCAATCTTCTATTTCCTCAAAATCGTCAATTCGTTCACTGTCTACGATAAGTTTTAGTTTGTTTCTGAAATAGTCCACCAGGATGTGGACTTTGTGGCCTTTGTACAAGATGGTCACTTTACCCACACACATTTTGTCCGGTTTTGTTTTACAGGGGTGATTAGTTATTAGAACCTGTAAAAAAAAAATAATATTTTGTTAAACAAAAATTTAGTGATATAGTATCAGCCCATCATAGCAGATCCTTCTTACTGACTATTCCCTGATAAAAAAAAACCAAATAAGCAACTTGCAGTAAAGTTTTCTATTAACAGGCTATTTAAGTGGAGAAACAGTAAGAGGGTAGAGAAATCTATACTAATATATAAAATCCTTAAGTGACCGACTCACTGATTAATCACGATCCTGCTCAAACCACTCAACGTAAGAAGCTCAGTTTTGGCATACAGGTTGATTCTAGGGTGTAGAGATTCGATAAGAAGGGCTTTTTCCATAGACTTAAAATAAAATATAGACTACACTATTTACATCTCAACGCGGACAGACAATATTTTTTGTACACATGTTTACTTCTGGGTACAGTCGACCGAGCCTTCCTCATCCAGCCTATGTTGTCACGTCTTTAATATTATCAATATTTTTTTTCTTGTTATACACATATATTGAGATATTAATACTACAGTTTAATAAAGTAGGTTTTAATATTCCAGAGATGTATTAAATAGTCCTTATACTACTAAATTATAAGTCGGATACTGTTTAAAAAGGATAAGTTCTTTACAATATGACAACACCGATTAGAGGCGAGGGAGCCTATTCATTCATTTATTACCTTGTAGTACGTGTCGCACGTGTGCGGTAAAGCTTTGTTGCCGCTATCTCCCCGGCTGTATTAACGCATTTTCTTAGCTTGTAGTGCTTAAGTGTTTATTTTATTGACTTTTTCTGTTCAAGAACTATAAAATATGGTTCGCCAGTGCCAAATTTGCAAGAAATTTGACTTAAATAATCCATTTAAGTCTTGAAACGACTTTTGACCGGTAGGCAACTCTCAATTTACCCATTGGGAGTCAGTGGCGTTGTTGTAGAAAGGCGCTTATTTAGATAATATTTTAGTAAAATGTAAAATCTGAATTTTTTCTCTTACATTACATTATTTACTTACTTACATTGTAACAAAATCATAATTATAACCCTGTTAATTATTAATAATGTTTTTATTAAAAATATATTCCGGTTTATTCTAAAATTATCTTCAGAATCTAAAATAACATACAAGAATTTTAAAATGATATTACATTATGAAACAATATTTTTTAATATACCGGGTCGTCCCAAAAGTGGCTCACCCCTATAACTTTTTTATTTTTTCAGATAAATAAAAACAGATTTGTATGTTAGTAGGTATATGACATAAATTAGGATTTATTGACGTATTCAATTGTTTTTGGTCTCTTCCTGTTTCACCGAAATGATTACATCTTTTGATTTTTAAAGGCACCCTCGGTATATTGCTTCTTTATTCGATAAAAAATGATACTCTGAATAGAATGACATATCATATGTCAACTTTTGACATTGTCGCTTAAAAACAAATCCTGTTTTAAATTTCAATCCAGAGTGCCATGGTGTTGTTAAAAACACTAAGTTTTAATGAAGGAGCCTTGGAAAAATAGTTTTGATCGTCTAATGGGTTTCGTGTCTTGTCTAGGCCGGTTAAAGGATGTACAAATCGTATTTTTAATCATATATATGTCAATTTTTTCAAATGGAACAAGGGTTACTCATTAGCATATTTGGAAAAAGCATTTTTTTTATGAATATATTGATACCACACATTTGGTATTTCGAGTCAAATTGTCGTTATGAACCGCGTGTTACAATTACAATTAAACCATATGCGAGAATGTCAAAAGTTGACATATGATGTGTCATTCTATTCAGAGTGTCATTTTCTATCGAATAAAGTAGAAATATACCAAGGGTGTCGTTTAAAAATTAAAAGTTATAGTCATTTCCGGTGAAACAGGAAGTGACCAAAAACAATTGAATGCGTCAATCAATCCTAATTTATGTCATGTACTAACATACTAAATCTTGTTTTTATTTGAAAATATAAAAAATTATGGGGATGAGCCACTTTGGGACGCACCCGGTATAATAAAGACAGTACCGAGTTAAATAAATGTAGTTTTCATTTATCCACTTCCTATCACCTTCCTTGCTTTAATGGAACAGATTTATGTTTTCTCTAATTTACATAAGACATCACTTAACCAGAAAAAAATTACAACAATCATATTTTTTTTCTCTCCCTGTCGCCGATTCTATTATATCTGTGGAATAGATCCTGTTTTGATTAATATTAGGGGTTGTAAATGTTTGACTAAAATTAATAATTTATTATATTAATTTCAAAAATTACGTAATTTCGATTATAAAATTTCTTCTATAACGTGTATTTTATTATTTTTATCCTTTTTGGACTCTAAGACGTTTTTTTCTAAACTTTTATTTAAAAAACCTGTCCTAAATCTTAATAAAATATAAAAAAAAGTTTAAATACGATATATTTTTAATTTAATTATAGCTTCATTAAAATAAAAAAAAATACCCGGCTATGATACGGAGAGTTCAGGTGTACTTGAGAAACGAAAGACAGTGTTGTGTTTCTCGGCAGAGTCGTCAGGGAACGACCGTTACGACAGAGACAACCTATCTATCGCTCGTGTCGCACTCGTTATAACCTAAAACAATAACACAACAATAACAAGACAGTGTCTGACCGCATGTTCCAGCTATTTATGAATGAGATGCTCAGTCTATATTTTATTTTAAGTCTATGGATTTTTCGAAATTCCAGATCCAAGGGGGCGAAACCACCCCTCAAATATTACAATATTTTTTATTTAAAAAACGGTCAAGGTGCCGAAAAAACGCTTAAACACGTATATTTTATTTTGTTTTTTTACATATTTTAAGATTTTTTAAAAACGTATACAGGGTGTTGTAAACGTATATAAAAATCTGGTCATTGATTAATCACGATCCTACTTAAACCGCTTGACGTAAAAAGCTGATTCTTGGAAAACGGATTGACTTTAGGGTGTAGAGGTTCGATAAGAAGGGATTTTTCGAAACTCGAATTCTGAGGAGGTGAAACCACCCCTCAAATATTAGAATATATTTTTTTTAAAAACCGGTGAGTTTTTCCGAAAACTCTTAAACACGTATTATATTTTATTTTGTTGTTTTACATATTTTAAGATTTTTTAAAAATTTATACAGGGTGTTTCATAAAATATGACCATTGAGTAATCACGATTCGGCTTAAACTGCTTGATGTTTAAAGCTGATTTTTGGTTTGTATGTTAGTGGAAATTCTTGCTTTATCATCACCATTACAAATGATTAATTCGACGCGAACGAAGTCGCAAGTACACGCTAGTAACATATAAGAGAGTAGCAGAAATAGAGAAACAAAAATAGTAAGACTCATGTTATGGACCTGTAAATCGGGACTACAAAGAAATCAAGCGTAGATCCACTGTAATTTGTAATAACAGTTCAGTTAAAGGTTTTGAGTTAAAGGGTAAAAAAAAGAATGTGAAGTTGCAATTTGGTTAACAAACTCACCTGCCATTTGTGTGTTTCTTCGTCTCCAATCAGAGCATCTCTAGACATGACGTAGACACAATTCCCACTAACTGTAAAGTTACTTTCGTCATAAGTGACGTATTGCAAGTGAGGCAGAACATTGCATTCGCAATCTCTGCAACTAGATGGCTTAATGCAAGTGTCATCCTTCCTCACGTGTCCTATAAACCAGAATATGTAAAATTATAACTGTATGGTAATAATAATTATGATTTTTTACTATTATTTTAATATATACAGGGAGTAACGCAGAAGTCAATAATAGATTTTAGTAGAAATAAAGTATCTCTGAAACGTTTAGTAATATAATTATGAAAAACAATTTACCTGCTGGGCAATAACATCCCGGGAAACACATATTATTAATTTTGGGACAGACGTTGGGATCTGCAATAGATTTGCAAGTGGGTTCGCATTTTCTTTGGTAGCAGTCGTGATAAACCAGCGGTGCATCGCATGTAGCAGCTAAAAAGTTGGTATAATATAGTATCAACAGGGTGGTTCGAACTGTATTCCGGAAACTTTGGCAGCATATTCTGCAGATGATAAAAATAAGTAAAAAAGATCGTATAAATGTATGTCCTAAAATGCTTAGTTTCGGAGATACAGGGCGTAGAATTTTTATTTTTATTACGATTTTTTCCAAATTACTTCTGAAGTAACGTCAATATTTGGATAAAAATTGGTGTCTGGAAGTTTTTTGATATGAGAAATTTGATTTTGATGTCAATATGACTCCTACTTGTAGAGGGCGCCACCTACATAATTTTTCACTGGTTTGAAGAGTAATAACTTTTCGTCCGTACCTGTATAAAACTACTGAGTGAAAAAATATACATTTCCGTCATTTTTTTCGTAAAAAATGTCATTATCAAGATATTTAGAATGGAAATAATCAATACATCATTATTGACAAAAATAAACACGTCGAGTAGATAGTTATTTGACTGAAATAATAATTTTGGGAAATTTTTATTTTTTTCTAAACATAAATTTTTCTTATAATTTTTGAAATAATGATAAAACAGTTTCTGTTGAACTGTTGGCACAAAAACATTTAAAATTTATGATTTTAGTGTAATAACTATTTGGTCAACATGTTTAATTTATGTCAATGATGATAGGTATTGATAATTTCGATCCCAAATATCTCGAGAACCATTACTCGTAACGATTTTTACCAAGAGACATTTTGTACGTAAAAAGTCGCGGGGATATGTATTTTTTTACTCAGTAGTTTTATACAGGTAAGGACGAAAAGTTTGGTTTGGTTTGGATTACTCTTTAAAACAGTTAAAGCACATGTAGGTGGCGCCCTCAACAAATAGGAGTCACATTGACATCAAAATCAAATGTCAAAATACTACCAGGGCAAAAAAAAATATACCCAGGCACAAATTTTCATCCATATTTAATAATTTGGAAAGAATCGAAATAAAAATGAAACTTCTTCACCCTGTATCTCCGAAACTAAGCCACTTTAGGACATATTTTTATACAAACTTTTTTACTTATTTTCATCTTCAGAACATGCTGCCGAAATTTACGGAATACAGTTCGGACCACCCTGTATATTGGTAACTAGTTTGTAGTCATTTGTCGTAAGACTATTTTTTGTAAGTTTTTGGTAATATTGTTCCTAAAACAAGTATGTGAAATAAAAATAATAAACTCATTATTACAACATTAATAAATGATATTTTATTTAATAAAAAATGAGACTCAGTATACTCTGTTTTTTTTCTCAGGTAAGATTTCGGCAGACGATGACAGAAGAAAAGCAGATGACATCCCATACCAATCTATTTATTTTACTAAAAAAAGTTTCTAATAATTTTTAAGTTAACTATGGATGGGTTTAAATATAAATTCGTCATGCGTCGTCACTTGTTGTTTTTAACCAGTTTTATTGGTTTATTTCAAAAATGACAGATCGTATTTCAATTTTATTGGTTTGACGGAACGATGAACGACAAACGGACGCCAATGCGTATGAACTCGCCTTTAAATTTTTGACGTTTGTCAAAGTCTTGCCAAATTATAGGTTATAATTTTCTGACAACTTTTGTCAAATACCCTGCGTTTTGGAAGATGATGCATTTTGATTTGTGTTATTACGAGTGTTTTGTGTCTTTTGAAATCAAGTGGAGGAAAAATCGAGTAAAAATTAACTCTAGAACCCAGAGCACAGGTTTTGGTTAATAGTCGCTGCCCAGGCAGAAAGTCTTATACAGATACACCAATAAAGTTACTATCAATAAAGTTCGTATACCATCTCGTCGTAGATAAGTGCATCTCGAATATGGTAGAAGGACCATACTAAACACATACTAAAAACTGGAGTAGCTGTAAAATATCGACATCACACGATAGCTAAATAATGGATTTTAGTACTGCAGAAAAATAATGTCAAAAGGTACTAGTTTAAAAAAATTAAGATTAAAGTTAATTAATCAACCTGTGAAGTATAAAATTTGGTAAGTGTTATTATTAATAAAATAGTTTGTTTTATTTATGTTGTTTTATTTATTCCTGCGGAATGTTACAAATTTGTATTTGTACATAAGTTATATTGATAAAATATAATCATAAATGCGGGAAGTTTCATAAAGCTTGAAAGTAAGAAATAGTTCTTTTTTATATTTTTTGGTATGTGGTTCCACACCATGTTGGTATTTTTTGGTATTAACACATACCGTTTTTTATTAAATAAAATAACTCGATTACATTTTTTCAGTTTTATGCAGTTTTATTCACAATATTTTGAGGTTACTTGTCAGTCAAATTTTAAATACATATATTAATTTCCTGCTATGCGTTCCAGTTGTACCAACTTATTTCTTTGTAAAATAAAATAAACTACTTTGAAATTAAAATGACAGACACATCTATCCCTGTCAAGGATCTTCTCGTTGGACAGACTATAAAACAAAAAAGCTTACGGCAATCTTGCAGCACTCTCCAATCAGATAAATCCACAGATGAATCAGTCGAAAGACAATCGATTACAAAGGTCTGCATAGCGTTGCATCTGCATTCTTCGGCTGCAGTATGATTATCTGGAGACTTTTCCAGACAACTGCATGTCGTTTCCAGACATCTCGAAATAAAACCCTCTATATCGAGAACTTTCGCGCATTGGCCCAAAGGTTGTTCTCTGAAAATCGTAAAAATATAGCTTGTTACGTTTAAATATTAATGGTTTGTAAATTAAGTAATGTAAAATTACCTCTAAAGACAAGACCTTTTTAAAAATAACCCTGTATATCCAAGTCATCTATATACTTACTTGACCTTTGTACATATATCCCATGCTTGATTTTGAATATGTAAAGGACAAGCCTTGGCTTCGCACCATTCTGGTTGTTCTTTATCCAATATCCAACTAAAAAACATCATTACGTTTTAAGTCATAAAACAATTTTGTTTACTGATATAAAGAATGTGTACCTATCGCCAAATTCAGCAGTGGTTCTGGCCAACGTTCCATCAGGTTTTCGCTTGTCATCATCAGGATCATCGTTGAAATACCCGCACAGTCCGTCAACTTTGCCTTCCAGTTTGTGCACCACTCCAAACTTGACGTTTGCCAACTTGTTCCAGATTATCCAGAATCCAAATCTAGACAAAAAATATTATATAGCATATTGCAATGAATCTGAAATAATAATAATTGAATTTTAAAATATAAATACTTTAAAAATCGTTATTTGGCAGTTGTCTGTTGTTTTAATTCGAAGGTAAATTGAATTGTTCTGTCAATTTTTAAATGACGTTATTATTACCTATTTGAAATAAAAAGTACTGTGCTGCCGAGTTGCATGACAGAAAATCCTTTATCTGGACCTCCGATGTTCTTAATTTGCTCCATAGAATACTCGTATCCATCATATTGTATACTTAAATCTGATCGAATGATGACTTCGTGATCGTGATGTTTGATTATCAGATCTCTTGAGCAAATCTGGCTACAGTTCTTCTTCAGTGAAACCTAGCAAAAAAAAGATAACAACAGACTAAGTCAACATATTTTATTTTTGTAATAGATTTATTAAAATATCAAAACATCAACAAACATTGTGGTTACTATAAAAACCATAATGAAAAAGTGCAATATTCTAAAAACTGAAAACTATAAAAGAGTATAGAATTTCGGTGGTATCTTACCTCCCAATCTTCGTATTCTAAATCTCGACCAATGACATGGTTACAAATGTCGTACTTCAGTTCGGTGTTGTCAAATGTATTGAAAGTACGGCCAGTTATATTGCAGATCGCATCAGGTTGTGGTTGAGGATAGCAAGAGTAACTAATTAAAAGAAACCGACATATAAATACAAAATTGAGAGTTCATAGAGAATAATCTCGTAGCGCCCTATTTTATTAACATCTACGAACTCCGACCACCCGGCTGTTAAAATTAAAAAGCTAGTGACCTCTACGTAACTCATTCTGAATTAACTATTCTTGGTGTTTATTGAACTTTGAATTTAAAAAGGTGCCACAATTTTTGGCGCCCAACGTGGGACTGATTTATTGGATAATTATTCCAAAAAAACTCGTAAAAGGCAGGCAGAAAAATGCATGGTTCATTTAGAAATATGTAATAATTACTTTTATTCAAATATGCGATAATTATTTTGAGTAGTGTATTTCATTTACACAATTTTACTTACGTTGGACAAGTTTTTGTACCATAGTCATCAGAATAATCCAACACAGGTATGAAATTAGCTTGACATATGATAGGGGGACACTCCTCTACAGTGTGAATATAGTCAGTACGTGGTTTATTAAGAACACACTTGTACTGAGGACAAATAATTTCTTCTACAACTTCCGAAGGCTTGGGTTTGGGTAGAGTGTATTTTTTTTGAGTAGTCTTTACACTGGTTTTTGTTGGAGATTTTGCTCCGTAAGAATTTACCTGTTTTCTTTTGGTTTTTGTAAAAGCTGTAAAAAAGATGAAACCCTGTGTTAAAATAAAAAAAAAATGGTTAATATAAAAATTTTGATTTAAGAGATATTACGAAATGATCCATCAATTATTTAACAGAAGAAAAACAATAATAATATAGTTTTTCATCAATTTGGCACAGCTTATTTAGTACAAGCTGGTCATCTTTCCCCAATGCATGCTCGTTTCTTTTTAAAGATTTTGATTTTATTTTGATTACGTTAATTGACCTTTACAATAAAAATAAGTAAGATTAAATTCTTGTACCTTGACTGACTATCATGGGTGATAAATAAGCTTTGTGAGCTTCAGTTCTTGACATTTCTTGGACAACCTTTTTGTATCCAGGTTGGCATTCGACCACTGGACAAGTTTTCGGCTTTTTCGTGGTTGTTGTTGGTGCTCTAGTTGTAGGTTTCACAGTAGTAACAACGCCTGAAATAATATACAAATGACAATAAAATGTCTACCTAAAAAAAGGTACTTACAGTTCAACTCATCATCTGGACAGTCTTGAATGCCGTTACACCAGAGCGTCGAATTGATGCATATGTTACTTGTCCGACATAAAGTCGTACCTTCTGGGCACGGTTGACAAGTGCAATGGCAAGTACTGGTTACTGTACTTCTGAGTCCTGAAAATAACGACCTTTAATTATACTTTCGTACATACCGCTACGCCAAAATGTTTCATTAATAATATTATATTCTAATTACTATTTTTATATTTTCTATCATCTAGTAAATACATTATAATATATATCAAATTCAAATTACCTTCTTTGCAAGAGCCACACTCTTTTGGTGTACAATACGAGACTCCTCCCAATTTGCAGATACATTCTGAGCAATCTTCTTTCTCGAAAGCTGTTCCCACCTCGTAGGATATGTGGCCAACCATACAAGGACACTGGGTACGATTCACGCACTTCAAACCATCAAACCATAGATCAACAGCACACCTATACAAATTTGTATAGTAAAATAACCTAAATAATCACTATAGTCTAGATTGATAGTTGTTTCGTGTCTTTTTTTGAATGTTCTCTGTCGAAATCATATATTCTTCTCTCGCTGGGTTGTCTATACCTAAGAAGATACTTAAAGGAACACCCTGTATATTCACCTGCAGGCCTCCATTTCTAATGTCGAAGCTTTCACTCCAGGACAGTTGTTACAGGGTAACGAAGATTCAGTGGTAGTTGATGGTATTTCTAAAATAGGGTATGGTTTAAAACAGCCATGAAGTTCTACCCTCAACTGAATTTTATTCTTCCATTTTAAGGGAATCAGCTTTATATACCTTTAAACAAGTAACATTAGTATTCTGTCATAATATAGGTGGATATGATTCACCTGGCATTTATTGGTAAGGCAAAATTATTGACTTGGGGTGAGTTTTCATCGAAGTTCCCCGGGAATATTTTTTCTTTTTCAGTTTCATCGTCGAGAATAGGATTCCAGTCAAGTTCGTTATGAGAATATTTAACAGAATAAGCTGTTACCCAGCCATCACTTCCACCTGAAGTAATAAAATCATCAATAATAATGTAATAGTAATTAATAGACATAATAAAGGCACCATAAAATTTTTATGTATTTTAAAGTTTTATATAGTGTGTTCTAGTGGACCGATTGTGATGATTTTTTAAGCAATTTGTAGCTAAATTATTTGAATTTTTAGTATATCTTTCTAAATTAAAAATGAAAGTTGTCATCCGTCAATTATACGAGGGAAAACAAAATGTTGACATTTTGGTGAAAGTTTGAAACACCCTGTGGAATATGTTAACAAAGCAAGGAATTTAAAAATAATTTTATCATCTAGGTACGTCTTTTTTCGATAGTTTGTTTTTTGATTCATCACAATAGCTTTATTTTTATTGGAGATATTCGCTTTTGAATAAGACAGTAACATTTACAGCAATTTTAGCATTGATTTTGGGTCCTCATCAACACATAAAATAGTGTTTATTGTTTTTGTAATGTCACTATCATTAAAATTCATATTATTATTGTTTATTGACGGTTACTCTAGTGGAGATAGTTAACTAACCTCGCTAAAATTACCATCCATTATCATTCCCCAGCCGTCTTTGACACCGTTTTTTTTTCTATCGTAGGGTATTAGTAAATATATATTTACCTTTAGTAACAACACCAGTGATATCCCGTGGTTCTAAGAAATCAAACTGAACCCACTCTGTTGGTGAATCACTCAACGGTTGCCAGAAGTTCAAATTATTCAGTCTATAATAAAAAAAAATTCACATGTATATTAGTTTGAAGGAAATAAAGTATGTTCAACGAGAAAATACTTGACAGTGACAGTTGTTCTCTGTCTTTTTAGTTCTATAATTGTTATTATTGTCAAATATTGGATGTCGATGTCAAAATATTCCCCGTCTTGTAGAACAGACTTAGGTATATAATGTTTAATTTGAAAAAAAATCTGTTTATTTTACCTAATGTATTTTTTGCTGAATTGGCTGGACAATTCAGAACTAACTTTGATTTGTTGATTGACAAGTGACCCGTTGGACAACCCCATTTCATCATCACATAGCGATGGATGGTCAGGAGGTAAGGTTACAAAAACTTCAGAAACTGTGGTACTAATCAGTTCTGAGCATCCGATAATTTCAACTCGCAAAGAAATTCCGTTGTTCCATGTTTGGGGTTTGATTCGCACTATGGAAGCTTCAAAAGGTTTGTTGAATATTTGTTTTACTGGAGTATTACCATCAATTGATCCTACAAGAATAAAACGAATCAGTCAGAAAAAACTGTATACTTTTTAAATTTTTGTTTTTAAGAGTTTTTCTTTTGGGGAGACTTCCAAAAGTATCATCATAAAATATAGCTTTAAAAACAAAGTACTAACCTCGGAAAATTTGAGGTCTTGGTGGAGATTCCTCGTTCAAAACGTAGTAAAAATCGAAACCGTCAGGACTGTAAAGTACCATGTAACTTGTGACGTACTCATCGTACAGCGGACTTCCCTGTACTATAACTCCATAAACTGGTTCTTGTTGGCCTAGGTCTACTTCAAGATATTGTTCCTAAGCAGTTATAAATTAAAAAAAATAAATTAAATATTTTTTCTTTGAATAACTTATTTATTTTCAAAATAATCTAAATTTTGTTTATTGATATTACCTGATTAGTATATTGAGGTGCCCAACTTCCTCCAGATTTTTCTGTAATTTTGGTGTTCAATTTTCCATATTTAGGGGCAAATGACGCACTAAGAACACTACTAGCACTGAAAGCACTGTCTGGTAGTGGTTGGTCTCCTTGTATCAGATTAATATATCTAAAAAATGTATATTATTGAGTAACAGTAAATTTAAAGGAAAAAAAAAAGAATCAGGAAAGAGTATATCAGCAAAAAAATTATCTGACATTTGTCATTTTCAAGAATCGTTGGCAAAATTACAAATTTTATTCGACATTTGTCAAAGAGTCAAAGTAAAAAAAGTAGCCGTGGCAACATTGCGACGTACATTCGTACGTCAAATATTTTGATGACGTGCATGCCAAGTTATACTGATTCCCCTATGCATACCTATCCTCTGTACATAGTGGTGGAGGTGACACCGATGGTACCAAGTAACCTTGAGTGGTGGGTGGTTCTTTGTACAGTTCGGACACGACAACTTTCTCGAACCATGTTTCTGTGGTGGCAACATTTTGACAGTTGTCGTGACAGGAATAGAAGTTGTCTACGCATTGGCATTCCATACAGACGCCTTCGTAGACGATTTCTCCAGGTTTGACAGGTCTACCTTCGTTACTAATGCACATACAGTCCGCTTTTGAAACGCACGTGTTTTCATTTAACCAGAAATAACCTAAAATATCAGGATTAATAGTTGAAATACTATTAGAATAATATAAATAATATAATCCAAAGAACTGTAAATATATCATGGATTTTTTGATAAAATTCAAAACGCTTTCTAGGTCTACTTATTTCTCTGAGGTTAAATATCTATAATTTTATGAATTTATATTCATAAAATTATAGATATCAAATTCTCAACACTAACCTTCTTGACATTTAACCCTGTTGCTAGCAGAAACGCATCCTGCTTCACATTTAGTGCCTTCTTTGCACATGCCTTCTTCGCGAGTCACCGACAAGTAGTTTGCGCAGAGCCTGTCGCATCGTACTGCGCAGTTCTCTTTGATAGTACCGGGCGGACAGTTGCCGCATGTCGGTTTGATTTTGATGACGTTGTCCTCCCAATCGCAAGTCATCGATTCCGGATTGTAGAACATGTCAGGACCGCAAGTTTTCTCCACCTGGTATATAACAGGATATACAGGATGTTTCAAAAAACATGTACTATTTCTCGTGGGGAGATTCCTCACGTACAATCTTAGTTTTTTTTTACTTTTTTCTTAATTTTCTTCCAAGTTCTTTTACCGATTCAAATGAAATTTTGAGGGTAAAAGTTACTATAAGTGGGACATATTTGAATGCTAAACACGTGTCCACACATTCACCAGGGACGTGCAAATGAATTATTACTGGAATATTGTTCTAAAACATGTGCGCCACTGACTTTTTCTCTTGTTAGCAAAATTGTGTGTTTAATATGTCTCACTAGTAACCTTTACCATCAAAATTTCATTCGAATCGTTAAAAGCACTTGGAAGAAAATTATAATAGATTTAAAAAAATAAGGTTTTAACCCCCTGTCGCTACGAAACCAAGCAGAACATATGATGATATAAAAAATAAATCTTGTTTTTACTTGTTTTTGAAACACCCTATATATCAGATATATGTTAGTTTTTATCCCTATGGGTGTTTTTTACATAAAAACTATTTAATTATAATCAAAAATTAGTAAGTTTACTTACAAATTTTCCATGATCACATTGCAAGAATTTGCGACAATCTGTTGGATGCTCTTTATTTGGTGAATTAACATCACATTCCGAAGAAGAATTACAGGAACACAATACCTAGAAAATAAGTGCCTATGTTACAGTATGTTATATAATATTACATCCAGTATATGATACAGAGTGATTCTCTAACTTGGAGTAAATTCTGTAATGTAAAATATGACGACATCTCGAGATTTTTAAGATTTTTTAATTGGCAACCTTGTAATAGTGGCTCAAATAAAGTCATAGGAAAAGAAGTCTTGCTTACTCGTATTTTAAAATCGGGGCAAGGATTTTTCTTATCAGAAGATCGACAAATCAATCCATTTTCTAAACTGCATTCCACATCTAATTCTAGTTCTTTAGGATGACGTCCGTCGGTTGTCAAACATTCTATATCTGTCATCTCTTCTAATGTACACTTGCTGGAATTCTTCAATTGGTTCAAAATGATTGGGGTGGGGACAGGTTCTACGTCGTTTAGTTTCTTCTGTTTTCTACCCTTGACAACTTTTACCTGCAAAAATAAATATAATATAAAAAATATCAGAATGATGTTTTGAATCAATGTGCAGTAAAACTCTGGATCAGGGAAAAATAGACTGTACATTGGAGAAACAGTTCGATATTTATTGGGACTGAACAGTAGAACTCACTGCCAGGATTTCTTTAAAAATTTCAAAATACTGACTCTTCTTTCTTTATTCGTTTTTGAATCCGTTTGCTTAATCCGCAAGCACATATCTGCTATTCCCGAAAGGCCATCTCATAACTATCCACTCAGGAATGCGGAGCACGATCTTTATCTGCCAACCCCGAGCTCAGAACTAGTTAAAAGTTCAATACTGTACATTGCCAAAAAAATGTACAATCATCTGCCTTTGAATATCAAGTCGCTTTCATTCTTTCCCGCATTTCGCAAAGCTCTGAAATCATACTTACTGGAGAGAGCCCTATATGCGGTGAACGACTTAAGGGTCAAGTATTTAATATTTTATAACTCTTAAGATTGTATCTATTTACAATCTTCCTATTGTAAAACTTTATTGATACGCCTTTTTTCCTGTTCTGAAATAATTGTCCATGTCTATTTGTAATTTTGATGACATAATTTTTTTTTGAATTGTATGATTTGTATTGTGTATGTTTTATTATTTGTACGTTTTTTGTGCTTTTCTTTGTTGTGTAAATGCTTTGTCGATGAAGCTATTTTGGCTTTTTGCACAATAAAGCGTTATTTATTAATTTATTTATTATTTGGGAAACGCTATAGAGAGGCTAGAACCGGAGGAACTATGCTTCCTTTCTATCAAGGACCTGCACAAACTGATGCAGACAGAGAAAGGTAACAAACCCCATAGATCTTAAACATCGCAGTGTTTCTGACAAATGAACTCCCTTAATATTGAAGAAAAAGAACAAATGATGTACATAGTAGTATAAATTAATTTGGTTTGGTTTTAAACAACCTATCCATAAATGTCTCTATCCATAAAACTATTCGAGAATATTCAAAAAATACTTGCTTTATCTTGATTGAGCCAACTGGTCCATCCTGATGTACATTGCACGGTTTGTTCGTTTTGTTCTGTGGTGTATTCTAGAAATTCTGTGGTACTGCAAGGTTGTCCTTTGCATATTTTCTCGCCTCTGGAACAGTAACAGCTGTGACAATCATCCTCTTCAACCAGGTCCCCTTCGTAGTATGTAACTCCGTCTAACTCTGCATTTTTTATTGAACAAAAAGATAAAACAAATGAAATAATGTTGATGCATAGTAAAACAAACAATAGTATTTATTTTAGCGTGATATAAAAGCGTTAAAAATTTATTTTTACTTTTAAAGATCCTGTATCTGGACATATAAACAAAAAAAACTATCAAGATATACATTTATTAAGACAGCTTTAACAATTTTAATATTGACAAAAATACAAAAATTTAGCCTTATTTTAAATTTTATAGAAGGATCATAATATTAGCCACATCATGGAGATAATACGATGAGTACTATTAACCCTAGATAAGCAATAAGATTTTTAAATATAATTATTTTTTAATATTCTTAATTTAAGTTCAACTTAATATAACAACCTTAAAGTTTTTCGCACTTGTTCTGGAACATCCTGTATATAATGATTAGCGATGGGAACTATCGAATGAATTAGACTATCGAATGGTTACTGAATGAATGATTTCAACTATCGAATGATTATTCGAATAAAATCATTCATTCATTTGTATACTAAAGCATATGTGACAACCTCGCCGTGCGACTAAATAGTTATCGTTGAGCTACGACTATCGAATGTTTTTAATAAATTAAATTTAGTATTCGTTTGATTTTTGTGTGCGTCAGTGCATTATTAGTTCTTCCAAATTTTTATAACTTGCCTTCTAAATACTGTGCTATTTTTGTGTTTATTAAAATATTTAAAATACTAAAATAGTAGTTTTTTTTTAATAATTGACGATTGTGTGCGTGTGCAGGTGTCAAAATTTTTCCGAAAATTTGTGTGATTTTCCGTAGCCCGATCTTTCAATTATTTTATTTTATATGGTATATGGTCTATTTTTTAATGGGGAATTTTGAGAAGTAGCAATTATTAAGAGAGATGAGATGAACTTAGAATTAATTTTAAAAATACATATTTGTATTTTAGATATTTCAATAATATGAATTAGTTGAACTTAATAAACTTAATAATCACATTTAAGTAATGTGGTTAAGTAAATGGTTATCGAACTCAAACTATGGGGTGAGAAAATTAAATTGAAAGTTTTACACGTGCCAATTTAAAAAAAAAGTTAACGATGTTTGTATTTTGTTTATGCTAATTCTCTTACATGTAGTTTTTGTAAAAGAAATATTGCATTTATTTTTTAAAGTAAATGCCAGTAAAAGTAAATATTATTTTTAAATAGTAATATAAAGTACCTAATATAAATAATTTTGATTTCTAATTTTTTATTTATATTTTCCTTCCATTACACTGCATGCTTAGGAAATTAATAAATGTTTATATTTCATGATTTTAAAGTTTGTTTTTAATATAACAAATTAGTTCTGTAATTATTATTAGTTAATAAACCAACGTTGCCAAAAAATTTAAAGACTATATTATTTTTAAATAGGATCTAATATAAATAATTTTCACATCTAATTTGTTCTTTATATTTTGCTACTACGTAAAAAATGTTTATATTAAATTATTTTAAATTTTGTTGTTAATAGGTATAACAAATTAATACTGTTGTTATTATTTTCATTAAACCAGTCTTTGCTTAAAAACATTAAAAATCGTTTTCCTACATCCAAAATAACAAGTATTATTGCAGTGTAACAACAGAATATTAATAAAAAAATGCAAAATATATAGACATACTATCCCTAACTAACTAAAGCCAAACAATAATATTCTTTGCTAATATGGCTAATATCAACTAATACCAATATATGGCAACAGCGCCCTTCATAATGTATTTTCTGTGTAAATACTAGCACCTCAATAAAAAAAATAATGTGTCCTTATCTTTATATGACTCCGCAAAAAATCAAAGATGCCGGCTTCTTTCATAGCATTGCCACCGACCGCTGTCGGGTTTCTCGGAAAGAAATCTACGTCGCCGGGCGACAACTAAAATCCAGTTAATATTTTATTATGATCGATCCTGACGAATAAATGAATGAATTTTATAAATGAATGGTTTTGCTGCCGAATTACTAGAATACAATATTTCAAGGCAGATGACGCATCTATTCGATAATTTTTATTCGAATAGTTTTCAACGAATGTTTTCTAACTAGCTATCGAATTATTCGAATGAATTGCAACTATCGAATGTTTCGATAGTATTCATTCGATAGTTCCCACTACTAATAATGATACTGTATGTGACACGTAAATAAAGGAAACAAGTTTAGATTGGAATGCTCGGCTTGCCGCCAAAACTTATAATTGTGGTAAATAAATATAATAAAACTTATAATTGTTGTATAATTGTGTTTCATATGTCCTTATATAAAATAAAGTTTGTTTTTTATATGCTGTAGTGTATAAATATTATTACACCCTGTACATAATAGTTTAGATATAAGTATTTCTTAAGTTAAGTTAATTAAGGCCAGTTATATTACATGTTTAGAATTAGTTGTTTATATAATATTAGGAATGCAACTATGCATTATTGGATGTCGCGCGATATGCTAATTAGGGTTAACCGAATTCAATTACTATTAAGACATACACAAGAACATATTGTAATAGTTATTCGAAATAAAGTTGGTTTTTTTATATAGTCTTAAAGTTTCCTTCAGAGCATGTAATTGCGAACCCAAATAAGAACATTACATGGCGACCCTGCCATTGCATGCTTTGGGGATATTTTAGGAAGACTATGGTATAAAAGAATGGGGCATAATCAATCCAAAGAGGAAGTATTTATTAACCAAGCCGGCAACAGTGGTGGCGTTAGCAATGGTATGGCGTGGTTTTCACTAAGTTGGAGTGAAATTTTAGGAATCATCTCCTTCTGTCTAGTTTTGGCAGTAGTTTTTGCGTATGGATACCAAAAATTAAAGAAAACTTTGGAGAGGAAAATAAGATCCGAAATTAGAAGAAGTCAAGAGCTAGTTTAGTTTAGTAAGTAGTAATACGGGATTTAAAGTTAGTTATTATGAGTTGATTTTAGATTTTTATGAGTAGTGTAAATTTAGAAGGAGTTAAGGAATTGTACGTGATCGTCAAAAAGTTTCTTGAAAAAGTTACTAAGGAACCGGAAGAGAGACGGGGAAATTTAGAAAGAAATAATAAAATATTATCTGAATAAGAATTATTAGAAAAGCAATTTAGTAAATTAAAAGAAGGCTGCAGTCCAGAAAATATTGACAAAAAATTTAAAGAATATTTTGAGGCAACAAATCAAACTCTTTTTCGAGCCCGTACAATCCTAACTACTAGAATAAAAAATTGTGTAGTTATTAAGAATAGTAGTGTTAGAAATATTGAAAATATGGGTGAAAAATTTGATTTACGCACAGCAGCGTCCTTGTTACCCTCTATGAATGGGCCTGAGGAGGCTACTAAACAATTAATTGATGCCATCGAATTATATAGCGAACTTTTAGATCAATCCAGTAAACCTTTGCTAGTTAAATATATTTTAAAGGCCAAGTTAAACCAAAACGCTAAGTGCAGGTTAAATAAAGCTTATAATAGTGTTGTTGATTTAATTGAAGACATGAAACGTTTCTTACTTGCTAAAAAATCTGTACCGGCTTTATCCACCCAATTGCATTATGCGAAACAAGACGGCAAATCTATCGATGAGTAAGCGGAGTCTATCGAGAAGCTTATGGTTGACTTAACTTTAACTCAGGCAAATAATGACGATGATGCTTTGTCAGTCTTACGAGGAGTAAATGAGAAAATCGCTATCAGTACATTTGCAAATGGTCCTAGAAACGCAGAATTAAGAACAATTATTAAGTCGCGAAATTACCAAACTTTAAATGATGCTATTGTCGGGGCTAAGGAAGAAACCTGTTCAAATAACGTTAGTTCTTCAGTTTATCATATTAAAAATAAGCAAAATTATAATAGGGGATATTACCAGGATAATCGTGACACACTGTATTTTATTTAAAAATTAAAAAAAAATAATAAATTTGAATAAATAATATTTGGTGACATAATTCCGGAAAAAGCCGAACCGCTCCGAAATTATCTAAAGCTTTGGAGAACAACCGTTGTAAGAATAGCGCCAAATAGTATTTACATTGTCCTTATGGGCACTTTCCAATCTAAACTTGCTTCTTTTATCTACGATGGTGACATAATGAAACGTACCTAAGCATACTGGTTTGCATGTATTTCTAGGAACGCAATCTGTATAAGATTCGTTCAAGTAAACATGATCTGGTGGACACGGCTTGGGATTACAGCCTTCCACACAAGTATCCTCTCCACAATTTTTAGTCAGTTTACTATTGGTCAGCAAGTTGTCACAAGTCTCATGAGGACAGGTGCTCATACAGGGAGTGTACGTGGAACACCGCTCGTCACATTGGACAGGACACAGTTGCTGACTTCTCCATTTAACAGGAGCACCTCTGTTGTTACATTCCTGAGCATATGCTGCGAGTGCTGTGCAGAGACATTGGCAGTCACCTCCTTGGTCGCAAGCGCATGCGTCAAATACACATCTGAAAAAATAGTCATATAGAGTCAAGTGGTGTAAAAATTAAATATTTTCCAAAATTTTTAGTTGTTTTCTTAGTTACAACCATTTAAATACAAAAGTTACCCCTAAAAAAGTCAATATGCAGAAAAAAAGTGTCATATTTAGCAGATAAAAATTCTACAAATGAGACATGGTTGGTTAAATATGATGAAATATGTCACAAAATGCACGTTTAAAGGTCCTGCTATCGTTTATATTAAATGCTGCAGTAAAGATGAGACTAAGGATAGAAATTAAACATAGAAATTTATATTTTTTATTAGTCGAACTCAAATAAAAACTCTAAATTAATCAAGAACACCTGCATATATTTCAAATCAAAATACAGTAAAATTACACCGTAGCAAAAAATTGATAAACTAAAAGTGTAAAACAATTACCATTTTGAAAAAAAAAAACAAGTTAAAATCTCAAATTGTACTCACAAAACTGTTAATATAAGTTAAACTCTCAAAACATAGGCACAAAAAAATTACAAGTAGGCCATAAAAACAATATTTTACAATATGAAACTTATCTAGCTAAACTCACCTATCGAAATACGCATCCAATGGTACTTCTGAATGACAGGGTGCAAACAGAGAACTCTTTAACACTCCACATTTCTTCAAAGCCCACACTTTTCTATCAGGACGTTCAGCGCAAGTGTCCTCCACTTCCAGAGCCTCAGGACAGTAGTTTTGCAATCTAAATACATTTTTACCATTATTTTCCTAAAATAATTAAATTTTAGCATAATCTGACCTCCAGGAGTCCCCGAAAATTTTGGCAGATGCTTCAGAAAGGCCGCCAGAGGGAGTTTGGAAGTCGTCTTCTTCGTTATCGTTGTAGTTGCCACACAGTCCTTTAATTTTGTTTTTCCATCTTGGATCCACTTTTACGTATACTCTGGTACCTTAAACGTTTTATAAAAAATATATCTATATTGTCTTTTTACAAAGAAAAGTGTTTCATGACATAAAAAATTATGCAAATAATGATAAAGTAATATAGTTTGCAAATGCGAGAATGCATGACAATGACAGTTATTGTTTCTCATTTTAGTTCACAGTAGGTGTATTCCGTTGCTAACCTTAGTTATGGTTTTATGTTCCGATTCTATCGGTTTCCTGAAAGTTTTCTTATTACGGAACACGGTTCCTGAAAAATTCGGTTATAACCTATGGTTATAACTGTCACCAAACTAACCAGCGCGAGAAGGCTAGTTTTTCTGGTTTTATTTGTCAATCAATGTCATTTATGTGACAGAAATCAAGCTAATATTGGAAGTTCGAGTGAAATACTCATTTAATTTCTAAAATTTGTAATATTATTTTGTATTTACATCAAAAAGCAATGGATGTAAGCAGTAAAGGTAAATAAATTTCATTAACTAAATGAAATGACTTTTTAGGACCATTTAAGCTTATCATGCAGCCATTGTTTCTTAAAGTCAGGAACATTTAAAGAAAACATGAAAAACAAGACAACAATTAATCGTGAATGTTTTGTAAGCTATAAAAATATAAATATTGATTAGATTTGTTTATTTATTATTGATCTGTTTTAATATTGAACCTGCAAATCTTCACTTGAACTGTTTAACGAGTTTAACAGTTTATTAATAAAGTACTTTTCAATATTAAACTCCACTGAAAAGAAGAAGCAAACGTAAAAGCATAGTATAAGTACGTTAAAAATGCATAAAAGATAAATTGAAATTCGAGAGGTATTGAAATTTAGAAAACGTCAACATTTGACGTTTTCAGTATTTTACCAAACTGTTCCGTATCAAACCGATGTTTTTCAGGAACCGCTCTTTACCGTAGTTTACCGGTCTGGTTCGCCTGGTTTTGCAACGAAATACAGCCTAAATTGCTTGCTTAATTTTTTGTTCTAACATTCTTTGGATCTCACAGGTCAAAATATTTTTTTGTTCCTTTTTAGTTCCTTATGTATAGTCGTGCAAACCAGAGGATATATGATTTATTTTCATTTTTATTCTTCCGCCTTAGAGACACTTGCCCTGTATACAAATTACCCTGGTACTTTAAACATATAAAAAGATTTTTAAATAATAAGATAAAAATATAATATCTAAATTGTTTTAATAAATAAAAGTTAATCCTGACATGACAAATTGTGTAAATTATTATAAAAGTAATATACAGGGTGTCCCAATATGCCGTGGACATAAAACTACTCGTATTTTTGGAATCAAAATAAGTTCATTGCATACAATTTACCTCTATAAAAAAGTGCTTCGTTTGTCCGCTAGAGGGCAACAAAATTTAAAAAAATAAAAAATATTTCAGATATTTTAAGAACGTTATTCCGATTTGAATGATATTTTGAATGTCTATGTTTTGTTAAGTGCTTTAACATTTGACTTTCACAAAAATTAAGAAAAAGTACGGGAAGGGTGAAAACTACTCCCACCCCTGCATAAATTTTAGTACTATAAATATTTTCCAATTCCACCGATGACAGTGTTACGGTTATATATTTTAAAGGGGAGTTAATTTTCTTATATTTATTTTAATCATACATCTTGACAAAATGGTGAATGTGGTGATTTATTATTTTTAATTATATCCTTGAAGATGACACGTTAATAAAATATAACAATACATTTCTTAATACATATTAATTATTTATTTATTTTCTATTTATCGGGGGTTTTCCTGCTCGGGCGCCATTTGCTACCTTCCGGTTTGGGAGGTGGGTTCAAAACAGATTTTTCTTTCACAGATTTTCTTTTCGTTTTAATTTTTTTTTTCGTTTAATTTCACAGAATTTCTTTTCGTAAAATGGTCCCTCTAGTATTTATTACATTTTTCGTCATTTGTAAAAAAACGATACATCGCATAGTTTTTGTGACAAAAAATTTGGAGAATTTATTTTTCCAAAGTAGGCCTACAAAATATACAGGGAGTTCCAATATTTCGGTAACAATATAAACAGAAAAAATCAATTTTAATCGCAACTGAGAATATAAAATATACTTAATAGTACCTTTGTCCCAATGAACTACCAAACCCAAATCAGGTGCTTCTACAATCACAAATAATCCTATTTCTCTTATGGTGACGTGTTTTTTGGTAACGAATTTGGGAACAGATTTGTCCTTGGTCAGTGTTATTACTTCATTATCGTCTCCAGAAATGATCCTGGAATTTTTACAAATAAATAAAATAAGTATATTAGAATTAAGTAACGAATCAGAAAAATCTATTTGAAAAAATATTATTATTAAAAGATTATTTTAAAACTAGTTGAAGCCTGGCGCATCCGCCACGACGCGACGTCAGAAAGAAAATACTTTTTATTTTTTTAATTAAATGAAAAACAAAAAATCCGGCGACGACAGTTTTTAGAAGAGCCAATTTACTAAAAGCTATCTTTTAGTAAAAAAAGCAACTTTCTAGAGCAAGTCGTTACTTCAGTAGAGACGACACAGATAAACATTAGCATTTTATATATGTAAATTAGTCATGGATTAAAATATGTAAGTATAATACGCTTATGTAGCAATGAAATAAAATAAATAAATGTATTAGATACCTGATAGTCACACTTTTAGAGCAACTGGTACCCAAAGATCCACAAGGTACGTTCTGAATAGTGACATCGAAAGTATCAGATTCCAAGTTTCCTTTGGCCAAAACATAGTCGCATTGTCCCTGATAGTCAAAATGCTTCCCATCGAAAGTTTTGTAGTGCGAATCACCCCAAGCACTGCACTCTGCCGTGCACTGCCTATCAGTGCATGACCATTTGCCGTTTTTGCACGTGCACGTGTTGCATTCGTTTTGAACTAAGTTGCTCACACTGTATATAATAAGAGTACCCAACGAGAGTCTTACCTATGGATTTCTCCTTATAACTTCTACCACCATGCTGACAGGGACAATCAGTCGGTTTGACACATATCTTGTTTCTGGAGTCCAACGCAGTGTTTCTGACAAATGAACTCCCTTAATATTGAAGAAAAAGAACAAATGATGTACATAGTAGTATAAATTAATTTGGTTTGGTTTTAAACAACCTATCCATAAATGTCTCTATCCATAAAACTATTCGAGAATATTCAAAAAATACTTGCTTTATCTTGATTGAGCCAACTGGTCCATCCTGATGTACATTGTACGGTTTGTTCGTTTTGTTCTGTGGTGTATTCTAGAAATTCTGTGGTACTGCAAGGTTGTCCTTTGCATATTTTCTCGCCTCTGGAACAGTAACAGCTGTGACAATCATCCTCTTCAACCAGGTCACCTTCGTAGTATGTTACTCCGTCTAACTCTGCATTTTTTATTGAACAAGGAGATAAAACAACATGAAATAATGTTGATGCATAGTAAAACAAACAATAGTATATATTTTAGCGTGATATAAAAGCGTTAAAAATTTATTTTTATTTTTAAAGATCCTGTATCCGGACATATAAACAAAAAAACTATTAAGATATACATTTATTAAGACAGGTTTAACAATTTTAATATTGACAAAAATACAAAAATTTAGCCTTATTTTAAATTTTATAGAAGGATCATAATATTAGCCACATCATGGAGATAATACGATGAGTACTATTAACCCTAGATAAGCAATAAGATTTTTAAATATAATTATTTTTTAATATTCTTAATTTAAGTTCAACTTAATATAACAACCTTAAAGTTTTTCGCACTTGTTCTGGAACATCCTGTATATAATGATACTGTATGTGACACGTAGATAAAGGAAACAAGTTTAGATTGGAATGCTCGGCTTGCCGCCAAAACTTATAATTGTTGTAAATAAATATAATAAAACTTATAATTGTTGTATAATTGTGTTTCATACAAGTCCTTATATAAAATAAAGTTTGTTTCTTATATGCTGTAGTGTATAAATATTATTACACCCTGTACATAATAGTTTAGATATAAGTATTTCTTAAGTTAAGTTAATTAAGGCCAGTTATATTATATGTTTAGAATTAGTTGTTTATATAATATTAGGAATGCAACTATGCATTATTGGATGTCGCGCGATATGCGAATTAGGGTTAACCGAATTCAATTACTATTAAGATTTACACAAGAACATATTGTAATAGTTATTCGAAATAAAGTTGGTTTTTTTATATAGTCTTAAAGTTTCCTTCAGAGCATGTAATTGCGAACCCAAATAAGAACATTACATGGCGACCCCAAGCTACTGCATGCTTTGGGATATTTTAGGAAGACTATGGTAAAAGAATGGGGGCATAATCAATCCAAGGAGGAAGTATTTATTAACTGCCGGCAACAGTGGTGGCGTTAGCAATGGTATGGTGGTTTTCACTCAGTTGGAGTGAAATTTTAGGAATCATCTCCTTCTGTCTAGTTTTGGCAGTAGTTTTTGCGTATGGATACCAAAAATTAAAGAAAACTTTGGAGAGGAAAATAAGATCCGAAATTAGAAGAAGTCAAGAGCTAGTTTAGTTTAGTAAGTAGTAATACGGGATTTAAAGTTAGTTATTATGAGTTGATTTTAGATTTTTATGAGTAGTGTAAATTTAGAAGTAGTTAAGGAATTGTACGTGATCGTCAAAAAGTTTCTTGAAAAAGTTACTAAGGAACCGGAAGAGAGACGGGGAAATTTAGAAAGAAATAATAAAATATTATCTGAATTAGAATTATTAGAAAAGCAATTTAGTAAATTAAAAGAAGGCTGCAGTCCAGAAAATATTGACAAAAAATTTAAAGAATATTTTGAGGCAACAAATCAAACTCTTTTTCGAGCCCGTACAATCCTAACTAGTAGAATAAAAAATTGTGTAGTTATTAAGAATAGTAGTGTTAGAAATATTGAAAATGCGGGTGAAAAATTGATTTACGCACAGCAGCGTCCTTGTTACCCATGAATGGGTCTGAGGAGGCTACTAAACAATTACTTGATGCCATCGAATTATATAGCGAACATTTAGATCAATCCAGTAAACCTTTGCTAGTTAAATATATTTTAAAGGCCAAGTTAAACCAAAACGCTAAGTGCAGGTTAAATAAAGCTTATAATAGTGTTGTTGATTTAATTGAAGACATGAAACGTTTCTTACTTGCTAAAAAATCTGTATCGGCTTTATCCACTCAATTGCATTATGCGTAACAAGACGGCAAATCTATCGATGAGTACGCGGAGTCTATCGAGAATGTTATGGTTGACTTAACTTTAACTCAGGCAAATAATGACGATGATGCTTTGTCAGTCTTACGAGGAGTAAATGAGAAAATCGCTATCAGTACATTTGCAAATGGTCTTAGAAACGCAGAATTAAGAACAATTATTAAGTCGCGAAATTACCAAACTTTAAATGATGCTATTGTCGGGGCTAAGGAAGAAACCTGTTCAAATAACGTTAGTTCTTCTTCAGTTTATCATATTAAAATAAGCAAAATTATAATAGGGGGATATTACTAGGTATCAGACACTGTATTTTATTTAAAATTTAAAAAAATAATAAATTTGAATAAATATTTACATAATTTTGAAAACCGAACCGTCTGAAATTATCTTAAAGCTTTGGAGAACAAATCCCGCTGTAAGAATAAGCCAAATAGTATTTACATTGTCCTTATGGGCACTTTCCAATCTAAACTTGCTTTTTATCTACGATGGTGACAATGAAACGTACCTGCTATTTTGTTTGTATGTATTTCTAGGAACACAATCTGTATAAGATTCATTCAGGGTAACATGATCTATGCTTGGGATTACAGCCTTCCACACAAGTATCCTCTCCACAATTTTAGTCAGTTTACTATTGGTCAGGAAGTTGTCACAAGTCTCATGAGGACAGGTGCTCATACAGTGAGTGTACGTGGAACAACGCCTCGTCACATTGGACAGACAAAGTTGCTGGACTTCTCCATTTAACAGGGAGCACCTCTGTTGTTACATTCCTGAGCATATGCTGCGAGTGCTGTGCAGACATTGGCAGTCACCTCCCTTGGTCGCAAGCGCATGCGTCAAATACACATCTGAAAAAATAAGTTATATAGGATTCATGTATAAAATGAGACATTTTCCAAAAATTTTTAGTTGTTTTCTTAGTTACAATCATTTAAATACAAAGTTAACCCAAAGTCAATATGCAGTCATATTTGTAATATGTATTCTACAAATGAGACATGCTTGGTTAAATATGATGAAATATGTCACAAAATGCACGTTTAAAGGTCCTTGCTATCGTTTATATTAAAATGGGTAAAGATGAAATTAAGGATAGAAATTAAACATAGAAATTTATATTTTTGTTAGTCGAATCCCTAAATAAAAACTCTAAATTAATCAAGAACACCTGCATATAATTCAAATCAAAATACAGTAAAATTACACCGTAGCAAAAATTGATAAACTAAAAGTGTAAAACAATTACCATTTTGAAAAACAAGTTAAAATCTCAAATTGTAATTACAAACTGTTAATATAAGTTAAACTCTCAAACATAGGCACAAAAATTACAAGTAGGCCATAAAAAACAATATTTTTACAATATGAAACTTATCTAGCTAAACTCACCTATCGAAATACGCATCCAATGGTACTTCTGAATGACAAACAGAACTCTTTAACACCCACATTTCTTCAAAGCCCACACTTTTCTATCAGGACGTTCAGCGCAAGTGTCCTCCACTTCCAGCCTCAGGACAGTACTCCTGCAATCTAAATACATTTTACCATTATTTTCCTAAAATACAGAAGCATAATCTGACCTGTGAGTCCCCGAAATTTTGGCAGATGCTTCAGAAAGGCCGCCAGAGGGAGTTTGGAAGCTTTCGTTATCGTTGTAGCTACACAGTCCTTTAATTTTGTTTTTCCATCTTGATCCACTTTTACGTATACTCTGGTACCTTAAACGTTTTATAAAAATATATCTATATTGTCTTTACAAAGAAAGTGTTTCCATAAAAAAGTATGCAAAATAATGATAAAAGTAATATAGTTTGCAAATGCGAGAATGCATGACAATGACAGTTATTGTTTCTCATTTAGTTCACAGTAGGTGTATTCTGTTGTTTACCTTTAGTTATGGTTTTATGTTCCGATTCTATCGGTTTCCTGAAAGTTTTTCTTTATTACGGAACACGGTTCCTTGAAAAATCGGTTATAACCTATGGTTATAACTGTACCAAACTAACCAGCGCGAGAAGGCTGGTTTTTCTGGTTTTGTTTGTCAGAAATCAAGCAAATATTAGATTAGTGAAATTCTCATTTAATTTCTAAAATTTGTAATAATATTTTGTATACATCCAAAAGTAATGGAGGTAGGCAGTAAAGGTAAATAAATTTCATTAACTAAATAGAATGATTTTTTAGGACCATTTAAACTTATCATGCAGCCATTATTGTTTGTTAAAGTCAGGAACATTTAAAAACCAAACCAAATCAAACAACAAGACAACAAGTAATCGTGAATGTTTTGTAAGCTATAAAAATATAAATATTGATTAGATTTGTTTATTTATTATTCATCTATTTTAATATTGGACCTGCAAATCTTCACTTGAGCTGTCTAACGGGCTTAACAGTTTATTAATAAAGTACTTTTCAATATTAAACTCCATTGAAAAGAAGAAGCAAACGTAAAAGCAGAGAACAGGTACATTAAAAATGCATAAAAGATAAATTTTATGAGACATTGAAATTTAGAAAACGTCAACATTTGACGTTTCCAGTATTTTACCAAACTGTTCCGTATCAAACCGATGCTTTTCAGGAACCGCTCTTTACCGTAGTTTACCGGTCTGGTTCACCTTTCGGTTTTGCAACGAAATACAGCCTGTCTGCTTTTTGCTTTTAATTTTTGTTCTAACATTCTTGGATCCTCACAGGTCAAAATATTTTTTGTTCCTTTTAGTTCCTTATGTATAGTCGTGCAAAACCAGAGGATATATGATTTATTTCTTCATTTTTATTCTTCCGCCTTAGAGACACTTGCCCTTGTATACAAATTCAATTCTGGTACTTTAAACATATAAAAGATTTTTAAATAATAAGATAAAATATAATATCTAAATTGTTTTAATAAATAAAAAGTTAATCCTGACATGACAAATTGTGTAAATTATTATAAAAGTAAGGACAGGGTGTCCCAATATGCCGTGGACATAAAACTACTCGTATTTTTTGGAATCAAAAATAAGTTCATTGCATACAATTTACCTCTATAAAAAGTGCTTCGTTTGTCCGCTGTGAGGGCAACAAAATTTTAAAAAAATAAAAATATTTCAGATATTTTAAGAACGTTATTCCGATTTGAATGGATATTTTGAATGTCTATGTTTTGGTTAAGTGCTTTTAACATTTGACTTTCACAAAATTAAGAAAAGTACGGGAAGGGTGAAACTACTCCCCACCCCTGCATAAATTTTAGTACTATAAATATTTTTCCAATTCCACCGATGACAGTGTTACGGTTATATATTTTAAAGGGAGTTAATTTTCTATATTTATTTTAATCATACATCTTGACAAAATGGTGAATGGTGATTTATTATTTTTAATTATAACCTTGAAGATATGACACGTTAATAAAATATAACAATACATTTCTTAATACATATTAATTATTTATTTATTTTCTATTTATCGGGGGGTTTTCCCAGCTCAAGTGCCATTTGCTACCTTCCTTGGGAGGTGGGTTCAAAAACAGATTTTCTTTCACAGATTTTCTTTTCGTTTTAATTTTTGTTTCCTTGTTTAATTTCACAGATTTTCTTTTCGTAAAATGGTCCCTCTAGTATTTATTACATTTTTCGTCATTTGTAAAAAAAACGATACATCGCATAGTTTTTGTGACAAAAAATTTGGAGAATTTATTTTTCCAAAGTAGGCCTACAAAATATACAGAGAGTTCCAATATTTCGGTAACAATACAAACAGAAAAAATCAATTTTAATCGCAACTGAGAATATAAAATATACTTAATAGTACCTTTGTCCCAATGAACTACCAAACCCAAATCAGGTGCTTCTACAATCACAAATAATCCTATTTCTCTTATGGTGACGTGTTTTTTGGTGACGAATTTGGGAACAGATTTGTCCTTGGTCAGTGTTATTACTTCATTATCGTCTCCAGAAATGATCCTGGAATTTTTACAAATAAATAAAATAAGTACCGTATGATCGAAAAAAAACTACGTCAGCGATGACTATTAAATGAAGATCGCATAGCTTTTGTATGTAAAATTATATGGGGAATGTCATCGATCGTCATTCCCAAGCCAACTGGACGCCGTTTTTTTTTCGATCATCCCGTATGATTTCCCAACAAATTTGATCTCTTGACTTTTTTTGGTACGACGCACCGTTTTCGCGTAAAAAAATAAAAACCATTTTCATACATGACCAAATCGCTAAAATTTTAATGTAAATTTTCATAGTAAAATTTAAAAAAACGGCAATTTAGATTTTTGGGCATTTTGGTTCGCACTTAGGTAATAAAAACAGGATTTTGGAAAATAAAAAATTATTTTAAACTTAAGTTTGCCATTGAAATTTACGGTAAAATTTTAGCGATTTAGTCATGTACGAAAATGGTTTTTATTTTTTTACGCGAAAACGGTGCGTCATCCCAAAAAAAAGTTAAGAAATAAAATTTGTTCCAAATTTAATGTAGATTTTAAAAATAATTTTTATTTTAGAAAAAAACAGTGGCATACCATTTTTTTCTTCAATAATATTTAGTTTAAATACCGTAGGCACGCCACTGATGAAAATAAAAAAAAGTTAATAGCATAAAAAAATGTAATTTTATGGTAAAACAACGTGTACCAAATTTAGTGATTTTCGTCCAATAGGGCGCTGAGATATTAAAAATAAAACCTTTTTAGGGGCGAAATTCAGGGGGCTGTAAATCCTAAAAGGGGGGCCACTCGCCAAAATACGGTAAAAAAATACGGGTCACCTATTTTTTTTCAAGAATCTATGACAAAATTTTGTTGCATTAATTTCCGGACACCCTGTATAAGTATAATACGCTTATTTAGTAATGAAATAAAATAAATAAATGTATTAGATACCTGATAGTCACACTTTTAGAGCAACTGGTACCTAAAGATCCACAAGGTACGTTCTGAATAGTGACATCGAAAGTATCAGATTCTAAGTTTCCTTTGGCCAAAACATAGTCGCATTGTCCCTGATAGTCAAAATGCTTCCCATCGAAGGTTTTGTAGTGCGAATCGCCCCAAGCACTGCATTCTGCCGTGCACTGTCTATCAGTGCAAGACCATTTGCCGTTTTTGCACGTGCACGTGTTGCATTCGTTTTGAACTAAAATTATAATCCAAATTTTATTTATCATTAGAAGGTATAATTTTTCACCGGTAATTAAAATAAACAGTACAAAATTAAAGAAGATTTTGCTCACACTGTATATAATACGAGTACCCAACGAGAGTCTTACCTATGGATTTCTCCTTATAACTTCTACCACCATGCTGACAGGGACAATCAGTCGGTTTGACACATATCTTGTTTCTGGAGTCCAACACATATCCTTCTTTGCACTTGCACCCAGCATGACAGACAGTTGGTGAAAAATGATCATTCTTGTGCATGTTTTTGCAGGTCACTGGTTCAACATCTTCGCATGTAGTAAATTCAAAATTCCTTGTAACGAAACATTAAAAATAAATAAAATTAAGTCATGATATTTTATTGTGATTTTTTTCTCATTCATTTCAGTCATTTATTTCACTGTTTTTACCTTGAGGAGTCACATTTGGCTTTGAGATCATTGGCTCTAGGAAAATCTTGGATTTCTGCTATTGTAGCCAGTTTACATTGCCAAATAGCATGTAGACATGTGCATAGTTCAAGCCCTTTAGTTCCTGGTCGTATTTCTTTATATCCAGCTGGAAAATCTAGTCCTTCATGTTGACATTTGCACTGACCAATCGGAATACATTCGCCATTGTCATCTAAAAAATATAAATAGAAACAAAAATAAATACCAGTTTTCAAAATGAAGCTTACATTGAATAAAAAACTAGGGAAAGAGTATACCTAATCAATAACATTAGCGAGACTTCGAAGGGGGTTTAATATGGCTGAAATAAATTCTGGTTTATCAGTGGCGTTCTAATTTTGTTTAAAATGTGTTAAAATATAAAGTAGGGTAATAGACTCAACAAAAATACAGTTAGGCTACTGGAATAACTAAGTAAAATTCATAAAATTGACTTATCTTAAATTGTTTTTACCAGAAGTAATAGATTCAAAAATGCTGACGCAATATCTTTCTAGATTTTGACATTTTGCATAAAGTGATAAAACCAATAACAAAATTAAAAAGAAATCATTTTTATTCGACGGAATTTTATTACCTAAGGCTTCTCCTTCTGGACAGTTACAACCCTCAACGCACTGTCTCTTACAGTCTGGTCTTAGAGAAATCTCATTGCAAGTTCTTGTACAGGCATTGCCACAAACTTGGTATTTTTGGCCGCCAGGACAGTGAATTCCACACTCTCTTACTTCGTTTCTCCAGTCAATTTTGACTCCTATCAAAAAGAAAATTTAACTGTATTAAAGTATATAGCACATTACACTTTAGTTAATATATTTATTTTTATAGTTCATATATACGATCTAAAATTAAATATAGCCTAATTAGCGAAAGAATATATGACCAGTAATTGTCTATTATTTTTTCATTTTAATTTAAAAGTATATTTGATATCAACTAAACTTTTTGTTACGTAATCGAGGGCGCCTTTTTTAAATTCATTGTTGCCAACCATGGACATATTCGGCGCCGGGCTGACTAACTGGAATTTAAATTTCCCGCTAGGGATTACCAGCTCTGCTGTAAAAAATGTCAAGTTGTCATATTTATTTATTTATTTCCTAACATTGTCATTCGTTTTGACACTTTAGTTTTGTATTAAGAGTTTTTGGTTTAAATAAATAGTGTTGTGATAATTTAAGCTTAAAAATGTTTACTAGCAGACCTTGCAGTCGAACATTGTTCTTTTTAGAATCTGTTTTAGTGCGAAGTGTACAAGATAGATTAATAGCCGTAAAAAAATCATCGCAACATTATTAGAATATTTTGAACGGGAAAGCGGTAGTAATAGCTCCTTATTTCTATTAAATGCTGTTAAGAAGGTAAGCTTTATTAATGTAAATAATAACTGTTTATATATTTATAATTAATTTATTTTTATTTCCTTAAATATTTTGATTGAAAGAAAATATGTAAAAGTACCGGTCAAGCTTAATCACGTGACTAAAAGTTTATTTGATATAAACTATAGATTGATTTTCCTGTCTATTTTTTGAACATATATTGATGAAAGTAATATGTTCTTTCGTTAGATACGCTGATTATACGGTAAGCTACCTTTGCTAGAACATTCTAGAGCATATGCGGACAACGTGGGGCACAAGCACTTTGAAATTTTAAATTCGCAAGAGCACATATCGTACATACAGTCTTGATAAAACTGTTCTGGATCAACATACCTGAAATAGAAAAAATATTTTTGTGTAATTGCATATATTAATTGCATAATATCCAATTTTATTAATATTTACAATCTATAGTCTGTCCGACGAGAGAATCCATGACAGTGACAGTTGGGTCTGTCTTTATTAGAAGTCGTATGTCGAAATCTTCCCTCACTTGTTGGACAGACTATACTATGATCCGAACATACTATAATACCGCAAGATAAAAAAACGGCGTCAAAGACTGCTGGGAAATGACAATCGATGATAATTTTGGCGAGGTCAAGCCCTAGATGTTATTTACTTGGCCCGTACTCTTCTTTATTTTTTAATGGCGCTTACAGCCAGTTGGCTTTTACAAAGTCGTAATTTATTTTTATATTGAGTAAAAATTATTTTAAAATTCGAGAAAAAATATTTTTTTAGAAATAGATATGTGTGTCTGGAAACGTTTTATCCTTTTTTAATATTTCTTTCTTCGTTTTCTTCTTTTTTCGTTTTCTTTGTTTTTTTTTCTTTTTCTTTCTATTTTCTTGACAAGTTTTATGTTAATTTTTAGTAAATGTTATGTACAGATTGACCTCGGCAAAATTATTATCGATTGTCATTCCCCAGCTGTCTTTGACGCTGTTTTTTTTTCGATCTTATGATCTTTTCGATAAATTTTAGATAATTTTTAGATATATTTCAAAACACAAATCATACACATTACCAGTGACAATCTTTGAACAGGTCTGATCTGAGTTTTGAACAGTGCTTCTCAGCTGCGACTTTCTTATGTAGATTGACATCACACGGATGGTTAGACAACACTTCTGGAACATCGTTACACATTTCTTCTGTTTTCCATTTATTGGCAAAAGCGATAACAGATTGTTCAATATCATCATCAGGTGTTAAAAAGTCGTCTTTTTGGTTGCTGTTAAATGTCCCACAAAGACCTCTGGTTTTGTCTTTGAAATTTGCTGGAAGGTCAATGTAAACTCGAGTCATTCCGTCCCACCAAACTTCAATTCCGTTAGGAAGTTCTGTCTAAAATCAGTAAAAATAGGTTTGTTTTTTATTACAAAACATTTTATCACAGCCTGTAAAACTTGTAACCAGCTTGCCGACTTGTAGAATATTTACTTAAATATTCGCCTATCGTATGTTAATCACCGCGACCTTATAGATCTATCTAACTCATCAAACAATCTCAGAGCTTTGAGAAAAACCAGTATCTGAGACGGTTTTACTGAGGTTAGTTCTCTATCTCCGATGTCAGTCGTACCCAAGTTTATGGCACGAATGGTTGTCATCTCGGCGCACTCAGTGATGAGGTGTTTTGGTGTTTTCCCAATTTCCCCACCGAATCTGTATTCTCCGTTGTTTCTTAGCTTCAATCTACTGAGGTGTTCACTGAGGAGACAGTTGTTAAAAACTTGTTAAAAACCCCGTGACAATTCGGAGATTGTTTTACTTGTATGCTGTATAACAAATAAGATTTAGCACTACGTTAAAGCTTCGTTTAAAAAAACGATCAAGATTGGTGCTCTGACTGCTGTCATGTGTATAAAAATTGACAGAAACAAGCGAAGATGGCCAGCTGGTACTATATAAGCTGTGATTTTTCCCCAAAATATTTATTTCTATTTTACATAAACCAAATTTTTAAATATAAAGTTATAGGGTTTATAAATATCTATTAGCGGGTAATAAATTTAAGTATACAAGGTCGGTCATAAAGACGAGGCATATCAAAGTTTCATTTTTTTTAAATGGGACTCCCTGTATATTATTGCATATTTCGGTTCTTCCTTCAATTGTAAGCAAAAATCGAAATACACACAATGTCATACCAACCGTTTCCGAGTTATTGACTTTTTAAAATATCACTTTAACAATATGATTTAATTATTTTCGATATGTTCATATGGTATAATAAATATACAGAGTGTCCCATTTATAAACCCTAAGCATTGGTAAATTTTTAAGTAATATTCAATATAAACCTGTAAGAATATCGAAGATACTGCTCTAATGTTAACTCCAGCCACATTATGAGGAATCTTCGTTATATCTATGCCATTCACAACAACATCGTGATTTTGTTTCAGTTTTATGACTTGTCCGTTAATTCTTATTGTCACAGTTTTGGTACAAGATGGTAAACCTAAAAAAAGAAATAATTATAAAGTAAGCAGCTAAGCAATCTCAATTAAATATATATATATATATATATATATATATATATATATATATATATATATATATATATATATATATATATATATATATATATATATATATATATATATATATATATATATATATATATATATATATATAGATACAAGGCATTTAAGTTTCTAAGGTTCATACTAGGGCTGATTTTTTATACAGGATGAGTCTTAAATAAGTGCCACTATTTTAGGGGTAGTACATTACGACCCCAGGAACACGATTATGAGGTTTTTTTTGCGTATTTTTTTTTTGAAAATTTGGTATTATATTATCAGAGTCTTATCAGAGTTAAAAAACATAATTTCTTAATAATATGACAACATAGGTAGTACAAGAATTTCACAGAAAAGAAAACTCAGAAAAGATCCAGTGGTTCTCAAAATTTAAGCAACAAATAATTTTTTTGATATTTTTAAAGTAAAAAAATATTTCGGTTGTTTTGGACTTATTTGAAAAACGGTAAAGAGAAAATATATTTCTTTTATCGAGATCTACCAGCCCTGAAAATATTTGCACATATTTAGGACTCAACCTGTATGCATAATTTTATAAGAAAAATCATATTTCATTGATATTTAATTGAATATGAAAATATAAAAAATAAATAAGTAAATTATACTTATCTTAGTAAACACCCTGTATAAGCGGTTAATTTGACTTACCTGCAGATACGCTAACGGGGAAGTTCATAGCTTCGGATATAGCTCCTGCACAAGCAACATTTTCAGCTTCAATACTGAAGTTGTCAGTTTTCATGAGATAATACGAACACTGACCCATAAAATCAAAACGTTTACCATCAAAGGTGATGTAATGAGGATCCCCAACTGCACCACACCTAGCACCACAAGAAACCTAGAAATTACCAAAAAATACAAAAAAATTAAAATATGAATACTCTAATTGTATCAAATGTGTTGTAGAAAAATAGAATTTTTTGGTAAAACTGCTTCTTACTTGGGTACATTCCCATTCTCCGTTATTGCAAGTGCAAGTGTTACAGTCTTTTGGAATTGAAGATCCAGGAGAAAAACTTTTTCCCCTAAGTTTACAAGGACACTGGTCTCTGGTAATGCATTTGTTGTCATGTAAAACAGTACCTAAAATATACAGGGTGAGCTTTTTAAAATGTTACAAGGTTATATTCTTATTTCCTTTTTTTAGAACGTATTAAAATTTAAAGTAGGTAGACACAATAATTTGCTAGTTTTATCTTTCGTTGAGTCAATATACCGGGTGTGTCTCAAAAATGGCTCACCCCTATAACATTTTTAGTTTTTCAGATAAAAAAACGAGATTTGATATGTTAGTATATGACATAAATTAGGATTGATTGACGTATTCAATTGTTTTTGGTCACTTCCTGGTTCACCGAAAATGACTACAACTTTTGATTTTTAAATGGCACCCCAGGTATTTTTTTACTTTATTTGATAGAAAATAACACTCTGAATAGAATGTCATATCATAGGTCAACTTTTTACATTTTCGCATATGCATTATTTGAAATTGTAACATGGCGTTTGTACAACAATTTGACTTGAAATACCAAGTGTTCCAAATTATTCATAAAAAAATGCTTTTTCTAAATAATATGCTAATGAGCCACTCTTGTTCCATTTGTAAAAAATTGTGATATGATTAAAAATACGATTTGTGCAGCTTTTAACCGTTCAGGAAAAGACACGAAAAACATTACAAGATTAAATTAATTTTTCCAAGGCTCCTTGATTAAAAATTAGTGTTTTTAGCACAGCCAATGGACTCTAGATTGAAATTTAAAATACGATCTTTTCTTAAAGCGAAAATGTCAATAGTTGATATATGATATGTCATTCTATTCAGAGAGTGTCATTTTCTATCGAATAAAGTAAAAATATACCGAGGATGCCATTTAAAAATCAAAAGTTGTTGTCATTTCCGGTGAAACAGAAAGTGACCAAAAACAATTTTTGAGACGCACCCGGTATAAATAAAAAAAAGTATACCTTCTGGACAATAACATCCTTCAATACAAGTATCTCCCACTTCTGGAAGAATAGAGACAGCCCCACACATAGCCTGTCCTTTTTTAGGTCCGCAGTTCATATAAACCTTACCGCCAGTACATTTCATAGCTAAAAATCAAATAAAATAAAAAAATTATAAAAAAAGATTTAGAACACATACGGCAAGTATTTTCATCTCTCCATTGGGTCAGGCCTTTAACACCTTTATGTGTACAGTCCCTAATATAAACCTCCAAAGTTTCGCATGTACACTCGGAAGGATCGTTGTGATGAGGGCAGTTACAGTAGTCCCATCTGCATGATTCTAATAAAGATGTGATATCAACAGCCTGAAAATGGTAAAATATTTGATCAAAATGGGTGAATTTTAAGAAAATGGAGTGGTTGTTACATTTGAGCAAGCTGAAAACCTGGAGTCTGAGAGTATTTTTGTACAAAAATGAGTAGCATCTCTGCCTAGTTCGCCATTTATGCTGTTGACGTTGCAACTGTGTTCGTCGACGAGTGTATCGATACAGGGCTCTACAAAAAAATGTTAAATATACAGGGTATTTCATGGAAGTAGTTTATTAAAGGGAAAAAATAAACAAATTTGCATGTTTCAAGATAAGGATATTTCCAGATGTTTGAAGCATTTTCCACTTTCTAGCACTATTTTTTTTTCTAGCACCGATTTATCCGTAAGTAGCTGATAACTTCCATTTTTTTAATAGAAACACCTACACAAGGTGTAGCACTGGCTCATTCCTATAACGTTTTTATTTTTTCAGATAAAACAACGAGATTTGGTATGTTAGTATATGACATAAATCATGATTGACTGATGTATTCAAATAGTTTCGGTCTTCTTGTTTCAACGGAAATGTCTACAACTTTTGATTTTTAAATGGTACTTTCAGTATTTTTTTACTTTATTTGATAGAAAATGACATTCTGAGTAGAATGACATAGCACATGTCAATTTCTGGACATTTTCAGTTAAAAAATAGTATTTTAAATTTCAATCTAGACTGCAATGGCTTTGTTCATATATGAACACCGCCATTGCACACTTTTTTTAAGCGACAATGTCAAAAGTTGTAATCATTTCCGGTGAAACAGGAAGTAACCAAAACAAATTTATGTCAATAAATTCTGATATACATATGTGTTATTATACATATGTGTTGTGTTATACTAATATGCCAAATCCCGTTTTTTATCTAAAAAAATAAAAAAGTTATGGGGGCAAGTAATTTTTGAAAAATACCCGGTATATTAAATTCCATTTGGAAAACTACAAAAAATCAACTAAAAATAAATAAAGAAAAGAAGGGGGAAATAAGAAAAAAAAAGAAAACTACAAAAATCAGTTAAAAATAAATAAAGAAAAATAAAGAGGAATAAGAAAAAAGAAACAAAAAAAATAAGAATAATAAAAAAAAATAGAACTAACCTTCCAAATCATCTATTTTCCAGCTGGACGCCATGGTGATTACTGATTTGGCAACATGCCCTTCTTTGGTTAACATATCGTTCTCAATATCACCATCCATTCTGCCACAGAGACCTTCAGTCCTATTCCACATACTTTCTTTTACCTGGAATCATATTTCAACTGGTAGCAAATTTAATTGAAAACAATTATTAGAATCTGCAATTAATTGACAATATTTAGTATACCTCAGCATGTACTAATTGTTGACCATCCCACTTGATCGTTACACCAATAGAATCCAACGACAAAACTATATAGTTAGCGGCCATTGTCACTCTGATTCCTGGCAACTGTCCAGGAATAGGCAAGACTTTCTTGGTCGAGGCAAAAATAGGCAATCCTTCATCTAAAACATTTATACATAATAATTAATAACAATTAATTTAGTGCACTATATAAGTTTAAGATTTTCATTTTCAATGAAAACTACCTGATCTTTTTAAGAAATATTCTTTATCTTGATAATATATCTTAATAATCTTAGAGCATCCCATAGATGAAGGGCCTTTATAGCATTCTGGGTGGTTTTGAACGATTACACTGAATGTTCCATCTATGGCGTCTTTAAAGAAGATATGGGGACATTTGGAATCAAAACTGCAACAATAAATTTGTATTTGCGATATAACTATAAAAATTATTGGACAATTATTTGAAATAATAAAGACGTACCTGTAAACTTTGCCATCAAAGGTTTTAAAATGGCTGCCAGACCACGTGAAGCAAGATCCAGGTTTAGGAACTAGGTCTACAATTTCGTTGGAAATTTCACCATATGATAAAGTGGGAAATACACCTTGGTGGGATTCATTTAAAAGTTGTTCAGGAATATTCTGAAAGAAGATGAAATAAAAAAAATAATTATTTTTGCATAAAATTTGAATCTCTCTTTGGTTTAGATAAGAAAAATATAATATAATAGGTAGATAAGAAAAATATAATATAATAAATGAAAAAATGACAATAAAATGATATAGGGTTTTGACACACTGTATATTTATTCAAAAAACTGTTGCTGTTGCTAATTATGTATGTATTTTGTCAAATTAAAATAAAACAACACAAAAAATTGTGAATTTATCTTAGCGTAGTGTAAGAGGTGTATCATGTCCAACTCAGTTATGTATAAAAATTATAATCAACAAAACTAAATTAATAAACATCGTGAACAGCTAATTTTAACCACAAACTCAAATAAAAATAAAATTTTGTATTTATTAAATATTAAAAATTACAAAATAAATTTGGTATATTTTGTGTTAATATTTTACCAATGTTAAAATTAAATTCATTTTTATATAAATAGGCTTAATTTCTAAATTAACAAAACCTCCTTGTTTACGTGAGTCTCAAACCTAAATCACCAGCACAAGTACCCAACTACTACCTACTAATAACTACTAATAATTTACATTATACAACATTTACATTTATTTTGTATAATGTAAATTTTGAATGAATGTTTTACTAAAATTCTATTGTGTATAGTAAACTTTGTATAAACTTTATTACAATGGTGATTAGTTGTTCAGCTTTCAAGTGTAAAAGCAGCAGCGATAAGAAAGAGCCAGGAGTTACGTTTCATAGGTAAATAATCAGCCGACTCCACTTTTTTAGCGTTTTTTTTATTGAAATCTAAGTTGTTCTAAGTCTCGAACTTCAGTCATCAGCACAACTAGCCTACCTTCTAACTAAATTTACCTTTAATAATTATAAAATTTCTTTTTCGTTTTATATATGTAGATTGGTCTTCAATAAAATTTATATAACGTTTTATGTATGCAATAAAATAAATAAATTAATTATTATAAAGAAAATAAAAAAATATAAACTTACTATTTGATACTGAGGCTTCAAGTGTTTGTTTCTGTTTATTTCAAATAAAGCTTCTTCATCTTCCTGAGGAGAAAAAGTTGAAAAGGAATGATGTTTTGGAAAATATTCGTGAATAAAAGAATGAACATTTGATTGCATGCTGTTTGAGCTGGATCCCTGAGATACTATATTGTAATTTGATGCTGAAAAAAATATAAATTAAATCATTCCAATAATTTTAATAAACTACACCTCGAAGAACAAATCATATAATAAAGTACATACAAGGTGGCGCCTCTCATACGCCGCTGAAGTTCCAAGGAAAACGGTAGTTTATATCGAAATGAAATTTTGGCAGCATATGTAGGTTAACTGAAAGCATTTTATAAAAATATATAGAACTATGCAGAGTGTCCCCAAAAAAAGTTACACATTAAAGTTGTGTTTTTTCTAATGGAACACTCTATATATTAATTGATTTTCGGATTCTAGGAAAAAAATAAAGGTGAGTTTTATTAAAGAAGCATATACCTAAAATCTAAGGATTTTGACATATTTCACATTTTGTGAAAATGAAGAGTAAATTTTAAAGTTCGATAAAAACTACCTAAATTTTAGTTGACCTTGTATAGCCTGATATTTAATTACAGTAACCATTGTATGTTAAACTAAATTGAATTTTTACCCGAAAAGTTATACAGGGTGAGACAAAATTAATATAAAACATTAGTCACTTTAAAAAGCAAGTTACTCCTTTATTTTAAACGGAACATCCAGTATATTTTTCCGGTGTTCAATGTGGAATTTATATATCTTCAAAATATTATTAAGGTTGCCTACCCGTCAGATAAAGATTTTCCTAGATATTTTAATTTTTATGATTTTGCGTCTGTAGATCTTTATTATTTGAAAAAATCTAGGTGGCTGTGTGATATACCTTTTGTTAACTGACACAAAATGATAACTGTAATTGGTCTAATTAGACAGCTATGTTGAAGTAACGTCAAACATATCACAGCCACCTAGATTTTATCAAATAATAGATATATACTCAGATCGAATCATGTGAATCAAATCACATATTCCTTAATCTACGAAAATCTTTGTTTGAGGGGTAGACAACCTTAATAATATTTTGAAGAGACATGAATTCTCCATTGAATATCGGAATAATATACTGGGTGTTCCATTTAAAATAAAAGAGTAACATGCTTTTAAAGGTGACCAATTTTTAATATTAATTTTGTCTCACCCTGTATAACTTTTTGGATCAAGTTTTAATTTGATTTAAAGTACAAGAGTTAGTTTAACTATATATTAGGCTATACCGGGTAAATTCCAATTTAGGTAGCTTTTATTGCAATTTAAAAATTGTTCTTTATTTCTAGAAAATGTTAAATATGTCAAAAACCTTACATTTTAGTCATATACTTCTGTTATAAAACTCACCTTTATTTTTCTCCCAGAATCCAAAAATCAATTAATATATATATATTACAAAAAACACAACTTTGATATGTAACTTTTTTTGGAGACACCCTGTAGAACTCTCTATATTTTTAAAAAGTGCTCTGAATTAAACCACATGTTTTTAGAAAATTTAATTTCAATACAAACTGTCGTTCTCCTTGGAGCCTCCGCGACGTATGAGAGGCGCCACCCTGTATATTAGAGAAACCATAGTTTTAAAACTTACGATAAACACACTGGGGTATAGGACTAGGCTGGAATTCTCCAGTAGAATACAGACAAGTATAAACTGGTTCAGGCTCAAACTGGAAAGCTATCCCTTCTGGACAGGATAAACTACAACCAAACGAGGTCATATCGCCAGAACAATTATATCCTCCATTGAATTGTAGTTTTTTAACGCTACACACATCGATACCTGTAAAAATTAATTTTAATAAATCGTATGATCGAATAAAAACGACATCAGAGTAAGCAGAAGAGTTAAAAGATTTACTATGTCTATTACTGAAGTGTTTTTAACTTAAATTCCGATTCTAGGCTTACTGTGACTTCAGTTTTATGTGATCACAGCTTATAAATAAGTTAAGAAATATTTTTAAAATTTGATCTTACTATATTGACATTGAGGTCCTCGAAAATCTTGAGGGCATTGACAGTAGTTGAAGGAAAGGCAGTTTCCTCCATTTAGGCATGGTGGTGAACAAGTAGCTACATAAAAAATGTAACATTTAAGTAAAAAAGACAGAAAAAAAGAAATGTTGCCATAATTTTAATACTATTATTATTGTTTATTTTGTACCTTGGCAATCGGGAACAGTAATCCACTGATTTTTCATAGGAACCCACAAACCATTTTTACACGTCATGGTTGTGATGGTTGAACCATCTGGGAACTGGTAGTTTGGCATACACTCTATAGTGCATTGGCTAAAATTTGAAGAAAACATGTTTTAAGGGGCTTTAGATATATAGAAAATTTAATCAAGCATAAAATTTTTATGACAAATCTACTGATTAAACAACACAACTTAACACAAATTTAGTGTAAAAATATTTTTAATTCACCCTGTATATCTATGAAGATATTTTTAAGTATGATTCCTTTATTTTGTTCACACATAAAATAATTAAGCTTGTATATAAAACTAATGAAAAATTAAGAAATATAAACCATTATGTAACTATGTTGTTAATGATCTTTATTATGAAGAATTTACTTATATGTATGCATATGTGATTACAGAAATAATACTTACGTGGATCTACATGATCTTCTGGAATTTTTAGGCAAAATAGGGTAATTCAGGCAAGGTTTGTTCTCAAACTGGCACTGAGGACCTGAAAAACTTTCAGGGCATTGACACTGGTTCGGCTCAATACAAATTCCATTGTTCTGGCATTCGGGTAAACAAATTGCTGAAAATTAACATATAATCTATCTCAAAGCATTCTTCGATTTGACTGCATACTAAACAAATACAGAAAAAAAATCTTAAATATATTTATCAGACTATTCAAACTATTTTTTTACACTCTTTGATTCAAACAGCACTTTTATCGGCACCTTGACAATAAATAATTTTGTTATAACAATATGATAACAATTTGACAGAATATCAAGCATGGCCACCTAATAAAATTATTGCCGATGTCTTAATTTAATTTCAACAAATGAATCATGCCGTTTTCATTTCAACTCTCAGTGAAAGAAAAGCGGCATCGAGACAGCTTGGAGAAGACGTTCGATGACATTTCCAAAATAATTGTACACATAAAATGTCAACGATCTTCATTTTCACGTCATTATAGACCAATAAATTTAGATTTTTTCAACAAAAAAATACAGACTCGAAACTTTTGACACCTTTTGATACAATAATTAGTTTCTATTAGATAAGTAGATAACAAAATCACAGTCTTGCTCATATATTTGATATGGTAAGTGTCCCCCATTTTAGATTTAATGTTTTTTTTAGGATTTCCGCGTTCTCTGCATTTTCGAACAAAAAAGTTTATAACTTTTGTATAAATAATTTTGTAAACATTATTTATTTGTTTAAAGTGTCAAAAATTATAACATAAACGTGTTTTTTTCAACTTTCCAATCATTTATTATAAAAATAAGGGACATGTTTAAATAGCAAAGTTGAAAAAAAGCTGAAAACTAAGGTCGATTGTGTAGAAATTTAGTTGATAGAAAAAGTTTCTTACTTTTTATTGAAAAAAAAACACCTACACACCAACCATATTTAAAACATGGTATAAATAATTGTAAACAAATATTTAAAGCAAGTTTAAAAGAAGTAATAGTATTTTAAACAGGTTTACACTTATTTTTAAAATGTTTAAAACATAACGACTTTATTGCGATCCATATGTGTAGTAGTACCGTATGATCGAAAAAAAAACGGCGTTAAATAGGGCTAGGGAATGACAATTGTTGATAATTCTAAACGATGTTCCAACTTACGTTGACATGAAGGTACGGCTTCCCAACTTTCATCCACTGGTTTCCATTGACCACCGACACACTTGAGCATTAAATCGTTTTTTCCATTTGGAAATTGATAATTGGACTCGCATTCTACTTTACATCGGCCATGGGATGAACATCTCATGCCAGCGTTCATAACAGGCTCAGGAGTACCGGTACAACCTATTTAACATCAAAAATAAAGATGCTTTAGTTTAATTCCTTCTAAAACATCAACCTGGTAAGTTATTAAAGAAATACTTGAAACAATACTGTCATTGAATTGATACCTGGCATTGTGATACACAAATAAATATACGTCTAACAAAATTTTAAGACAGCAAAATACCGTAAAATACTAGTAAACACACTAGCCAGCATAAAAAAGGACATACTTTTTAAGTTCGATATATTTTGTTCCAGTGTGTCGATTTTCTTGATTTTTTAAGCAATTTGTATTGGCCAATCAGTGATAAATAACGTTGTTTATTATACCTCCAGAATATGATCCAAACTTGGTCTTAGTTTTGGTTTTAAATTTTGTTTTCGTCTTGGTCAAACCTAGTGCCCCTCCATAAGGGTCAGGTTGATTATCGTAAACACCACTTCCAAAATTATAACCTCCGCTGCTATAGGATGATTTAGTTTTGGTACTAGACAAGGTACTTCTAAAAATATAAATTTTCACTATAAGAAAAAGTGGGAAAAGGTAAAAAGTATGTGGTTTACCCTCCGAAGGAATCCAGACCACCGTATTTTGTTTTCAAAAATTGGGGAATATAACCCTCTGACCTGTAAAATAAAATTATTATACATACTGTATATGATCAAAAATAAAACGGCGTTAAGTTATCTTACTTATCTACTATCAATAATATTTTATATGTAACATTATATGGAGAATGTTATTGATTGTGAGTGCTAAGGTAAGTTGACGCCGTTTTTTTTTTCGATGTTACTGTATGGTTATGTTTTTTAATGAAAAAAACTTGACTACAATTAGTTTTGATTTTCAAATTTGATACACCTAATGTAATAATGTTGTAAAGATTCACAATTTTATTAAAGAATATTTAAACAGCATAGTACCGTATGATCGAAAAAAAACGGCGTCCGGTTGGCTAGAAAATGACGATCGATGACATTTCCCAATAAATTTACATATAAAATAACAGCAGTCTTCATTTCATAGCCATCGCTGACGACCCGTTTTTTTTCGATCATACGGTTTTATTTGAATAGAAATTTGTTAGTAAATATACTGAAAACATATACTGGGTGTGCGAAAATTACATGGCCAAATTTTAGGGGGTGGTTCTTCATTAAAAAATATGAAAAAAAGGTTCTATAAACATGGGCCCGGAAATGCATAGCTTTGAAGATTCAGCATATTAAAACTTTTTAAACAATAAGTTCATTATTTTTCTGAATTTGCTATACGTTATAAGTAGCATTGAAACAAAAAAAATATTTTTTTTAAAGTTTAACATCTCGTATCGATAAAAGTCTCCATTTCCAGGTCTATGTTTAGAGGAACTTTTTAGAGGAATTCTTTTTAATGAGGAATCAAACTCCCTTAAATTTGGCTGTATTTTTTGAAGACTGTGTATAGTATACAGGAGGGCTTTAAAATGTGAAATTCACTTAACAGTGTGAAAAAATTAGTATCAGAAATAAATTCAGAGATGTATAGTAACACCCTGTATAGTAGGTATTTTATAATAAATAATTTAATAAAACTATTAGTGGAGGTAAAAGTAAATTTAGATATGATTGCAGGGGGATACAGGGTGAGTCTTAATTAAGTGCAAATATTTTTAGAGGTGGAATATTTCGACTCCAGGAACATATTACAGAATTTGAAATTTTTATTACACGGTTTTTTTCGCAAAAAAAAGATGCTAAAAATCGTACATTTTCTTTTAAATTTTCCTGTATATTTTAAAAAACTTTTTGGAACTGCCTATTCACCGGAAATTTTACCACGTTATAATTTCATAATCTCTGATATTACCATGGTTATGGCACTAAAAGGGATGCAGAAAAAATCCGGTAGCCTTCAAAATTTTTAAATATAAATCATTTTTTTTAAATCTTGAAACTTGAATTACTCGGTTATTTTGAACTTATTTGAAAAACTGTACAGAGAAAATATGTGTCTATTATCGAGATCTACCAGCCTTGACAATATTTGTACTTATTTAAGACTCATCCTGTAGAGGTATATACCGGGTGCGTCTCAAAAGTAGCTCAACCCTATAACTTTTTTATTTCTTCGGTTAAAAATACGAGATAGGGTATGCTAATATATGACATAAATTAGGATTGATTGACGTATTCAACTGTTTTCGGTCACTTCCTGTTTCACCGGAAATGACTACAACTTTTGATTTTTAAATGGCACCCTCGGTATATTTTTTTTACTTTATTTGATAGAAAATGACACTCTGAATAGAATGACATATCATATGCCAATTTTTTACATTTTCGCATATGGTTTATTTGAAATTATTGTCAAATGCGGTTCATAACGACAATTTGACTCGAAATACCAATTGTTTAGTACCAAATTATTCATAAAAAATTGCTTTTTCTAAATATGCTAATAAGCAAATTTGAAAAAATTGAGATTTGATTAAAAATACAAGTTGAGTATTTTCTGACTGGCCAGGACAAGACACTAAAAACATTAGACGATTAAATATATTTTTCCAAGGCTCCTTGATTAAGAATTAGTGTTTTTAACATAGCCATGGCACTCTAGATTGAATTTTAAAATACGATTTTTTATTAAACGAGAATGTCAAAAGTTGACTATTCTATTCAGAACGTCATTTTCTATCGAATAAAGTAAAAAAATACCGGAGCTGCCATTTAAAAATCAAAAGTTGTAGTCATTTCCGGTGAAACAGGAAGTAACCAAAAACAATCGAATATGTCAATCACTCCTAATTTATGTCATATACTAATATACTAAATATCGTTTTTTTATCTGAAAAAATTAAAAAGTTATAGGGGTGAGCCACTTTTGAGACGCACCCGGTATATTAATAAAAAAATAAAATAATAGTATAAAAATTAAAATTAGTTAAAAAATGAATTTTTCAGAACAGCGGTTCATATGATCGAAAAAAAACGACGTTAGTTGACTTTGAAATGACGATCGACGACATTCCCCATATAATTTTCCGCTGACGCCATTTAGTTCGATCATATTGTACTACGAAAGTTATATACGAAAAAGAATTATAGAAAGCAATATAAAATTAATTAAAAAAAGCTCTTACCTGATTCTCTGTATAAATATAACAATAACAAACACTACAACTTTCAGAAAATTAAACTTCTCCATTTTGTTGCCGCTTCTGTCGGACAACTTCCTGGAGAATACTCCAAAAGTGAATATTGCAAATTAATTTATCTCGTTCGGACGGACACCGGGACTGTCCCCTCCCCCGCCCGTCCTTTTTTCTCTATGTTACGCAGGATATTTTCAACGGTTTATATATTTTTATACTTTTTATCTGGAGATGATAGCGAGTTGTGTCGCAAATTATACGTTTAGTTTTTTATACTTATTATATTTATGCAATTTTATACCGAAGAATTATATTGAAGCTTAAAAATTTAACTGATCACTTAAATAGACCCAAATTTTAACCCCAAATTTAATTCTTGAGGTACATTCATATACAAGAGTGTGATCGAATTCTAAACAAGCTCCGCATAATGTCTGATTCTATCTGAGATTTTCACTCCAGTTTTTGACAACCTTTGCTGGCAATTATTATCTACATTTTAAAACCATGTTCCTAAATACAGTGTTTTTCAGACAAATGGTTAATTTTTAAAAGTTTTTTTTTTAATATTTTCCACTTTCAGCCCAATTTGGTTATTTTAAAAAAACTCCCTATATATATATATATATATATATATATATATATATATATATATATATATATATATATATATATATATATATATATATATATATATATATATATATACTATATATATATATATATATATATATATATATATATATATATTATATTATATATACTTTTTCCGAGACTGCCGTCTCGGAAAAAGTCTTAATGCACTAGCTATTCATTTTCAGAACCAAGATCATCAATTTGATTACGACAGTGCATCTATACTGGAACAGGAAGGCAATTTCGAAAAAGAATTTTTTGGAAATGGTTCACATTAATAACAACAAAAACTCTATAAATTCAAGATCGGATATTGACAGCCTTAGTTCCATATATTGTAATTTATTAAGGGAATTATAAATTAATTAAATAAAATAACACACATACATTTAAATATAGCAGCAAAAATAAGATGGGATGCGATGCCTGCAAATATGCAGTTTACAATCTTTTTATAGTTTTTTTAGTTGTTTGTTTCTTGGAGCGTTCGCTCTTCACTAAAGCGAAAGAATTTGATATTAATACACTTCATGTTTATTTTATATACGTACGTTGTCAATGGTGGTTTGTAGAGCAAAGTAGTTTAGTTTATTTTACATTATTGTATGTTTTTTTTTTGTAAAATTTGACTCTAATTGTAAGTAGTATTTTTGTTTTGTTTTATTAATTTGTTGCAACGTATTTTAATGAAAAAACTTTTATTCCTAAGTTACAATTGTAATGACTATTGTTTTTAGCTGACGCTCCTGATGAAGAACATAAATGATGTCGAAATATAGAGCTATTTAGATTAAAGTGAGTTTAATTGAAACAGACCGCTTCCCGATATTATACCACATTTATTAAATCGTACGGTCGAGAATAATCAACAAATATATATATATATATATATATATATATATATATATATATATATATATATATATATATATATATATATATATATATATATATATATATATATATATATATATAATAAATATTATTGATTATTAGAATTGTATTTAAATTCTTTTGTATTTAAATTCTAAATACATATTCTATGTACCATACGATCGAAAAAACGGCGTCAAAGACGGCTGGGGAATGACAATCGATGATATATTTTGCCGAGGTCAAGCCCTAGACTGCCAGTTGGCCTTAAAAAGGTTCTAATTTATTTTTATATTGAGAAAAGATTGTTTTTAAATATTATAGTTTAAAATTCGAGAAACAAACTTTAAATGTTTAGAAATTTTGATCTAAAAATGATCATATTTCAAAAACCACTCGGTCGTGTAGGTGATGAAATATTTTTATTTTTTCTAACGTCACAAAAGTATTATTTTTTTCGACGTGATTGACAATTAAAAAAGTCATTTTAACGCCTAGGCATAAAAGTAAAGCACTTTTATGCCTAAGCATAAAAATATGAAAATATATTATTAAACTGACATAAAGTATCAAATTCAACGAGCGTAACCATAGTTTCTCGATTTATCATTACATACAAGGTATTACTTTTAAATATTTTTATATTATTTGGAACATTTGAAGTTGTTTAAAAATTATTTGTGGCTTGTGAAAAAAAATAGCATGTTCTAGTCGGAGTTATTGGAAAAATGATTTTTTGTGCCTCGCCTGTATGTCGAACTTACATTAGCCTCGCCACAAAAGTGTCATTTTTACTCTAAGTTTTTACTCCTAATAAAACAATATACTATTTCTTGCAATGAGAAACGTTGTAACAAATTTGCAAAGCGAAGAAATATACAACTTCACTAAAACATTTTAATTGTACATTTAAAAAATACTTTCTATAAAAATATTTTTAAAATGTGCAGTATTATTGTCAAAATTCTTCGTCAAAATTTCAAATAAAAAAACTTGATATGGACCTTTTGCAAAACGCTGGGTCACCTTGTATATTACTACACGTTACTGTACGAGCGAAAAAAAACGGCGTCAAAGATGGCTTAGAAATGAAGATCGCTGTCATTTCATATGTAAAATTATATGGGGAATATCATCGATCGTTATTTCCAATTTCCAAGCCAACTGGACGCCGATTTTTCGATCATAGGGTATATATTATAGGGTTTGATAAAAAAAAACATCAAGCTACCTTAGAAATGACAATCGATGACATTTACCATTCAATTTGACGTATAAAATAACTCGTCGCTGTTTTTTTAATAATATTGAATTTTTAATAGTGAAACATATTAGTTGATCCAAGGACTGTTCACAAGCAAAATAAAATAATAGAAATATCTTAATTTAGGTAGAAATCTCTTAAAATATAATATTTTTATCAACTATTTGAGTAACACGTTTTGGAAAAATGAAGACATACAGCGCGGTAGCAGCAAACGTCAAAAGAAAAAAATCAAAATTAGAATGATGTTTTCCTGCTATCTTTTGTCGTCTACAAAATTATATATTTGTTCTATTGCCCTGACATTCTATATTATATACTCTACCGAATATAATAATTATTGTTAACCACCCCCACAAAAAAAAAACAGTTGCGTCAGTAGTATCTATCAACGCATAATTTTTTAGCTGTGTTATGCACTTGGCATTGACATGTTTTAAATTGGCGATATAAAATTACATTTTAGAAAGAATAAAGATAATATTAATATTTAATTATATTCTTTCAGACTTAAATTTTTACTAATCTCTGTTCTAAACTTGTCGCATTGACTGAAAAACAATTGATGTACTAAAATAAACACCGACAAAGAGCAATTTATTGAATATGGTCATTAAAATATTGATAAATCTAGTGGGTGCAGCATCAAAACAGAGGAAGAGGAAATGAGTATCAAATGCTCGCGTGTTTTGCATGTACCGATAATTGTGTCAAGGATAAGGAAAATACACACGTTTAACAATAATAAGCGTATCCCTGTAATTTGATAAAATGTCTGGTTTTTCTGCAAACCGAAAAGAGGACATGTAGGTATGCTGATAACTCAAACAGGCGAGTATGTGTGATAAAAATAAGTATTTTTTTTATTGCGAGCTCTATATGATATAATAAGAGTAAATAATAAATATTTAACAAATAATTAACAATTTTAAAATTATTTTACAACAATACAATTTTTTTGTTGCGATTTTCATACAAATGATCGAAAGTCGGCAGGCTGGGTATAAATTCGTTGTGGTTATAACAAAATATTTATTATATTATACCACTTTAATGAAATCTCATCTACTATTTTGTAATAACTAATTAGTAAATTTAGTCCAATCAAAATTAATTTAAAATAGTCAGAAGATAAAACTAAGTAAAATATTGTCATTAGGAATATCTGTTTGAACATCCGGTATGTGCCTACTTAATAATAATAATATTAATAAAGTCTTCAAATTAAGTGCTAGATTTTTTAGTTTTAAAATTGGTAGGAAAATAAAAGAATCTAGTAAAATATTTCAAATAAAATCACTGTTTGAACACCTATAACTATCTAAAAACGACTTGATTTTAATAAACACAGTAAATTTCGATTTTTCAGTGTAATCTTTTTTAAGTAGACATAATTTTGTGATTTTGGGTCACTGGTCACTCTATACAAAGAAATAACTTTATGAGAATGGGCATATCGAAAAATTTCATAAAAAAAGTCACATCTCTAATTTTTTTCCTAAATTTCATTTAAATATTTAACTTTTAACTATTGGTACCCCTGGTTCATTTTTTCAGATAGCCACAGATCAAAAATATAAAAACGTCAGAAATATTTCAAAAAAACTGAGGTTAAGTTTTTAGCAGTTTACGCTGCTTGTGTTTGTTTTTGTGATATTTTCGAGCCCCACAAATCATGGACAACGATTTAAATCGGTCCGTGCGTCTCCTAGAAGATGCTCTATCCACCCCCAGCCGAGGCCTATTCAAAAAATCCCTATCTCAACATTTCAACGAGTCGAAAGATCTTACTTTAATGCTTGCACCCCACGAATTACAAAAGCTCAAAAGCGATCACTATCTATACAACGAAACTATGGCCGATTTACTGCATGGAGATACTACCTTAACGGGGAGTGTTATACAGAATGAGGCTCCATGGAAAGGCACAGTCGATAATTTGTATATGGAGTTTTTCGAGGCACTCCAAGGAGATTCAGGTACAATATAACAACCGAAAGACTGAATTATATTCTAACAAGTTTACGTTTTAGCAAGTAAAGATGTTCTGGAAATATTAGCAGAGCTGGCACGTTGTTGCTCAGACACATTGAAAGTTGTGCGAAGTCTTCATTCTAAAGTTGCTCTAAGTAGTATAGATGAAGAGAATTGGCTTGAAAAAGAAAGGGACACTTGGAAACTGTTGTATATTTTATATCAAGATAGGTTCATGGCCCAAAACTTGGTAGATGAAGATATGCCAATACAGTATTTTGGAAAATCTGAGAAAAATTGTATGGAAAGCTTATTCAAAAGGGAAAGCTTAGTCAGAGAATGCCAGCTAGTTATTGATTGGTACTATAAGTCTTGTTTAATATTTAATTATATTTTAATTGGCCATATTTTGTAGGCTAGAATCACAAACTTGTGAAAAAGATGACAAAGTTCTACATTTTTCGGATTCAACAGTCGGCTGGGAAAATACACTGCACCAATTACAGTCTTCTGATACTATTGCTTTTGGTAGTTCAAGGTCAGTTTTTTCTTATAGTACAATCACAGTATATTTAATTTTGGCGTGTATTTCAGACAAATAGTCTATAAATTAGACCCAGATGCTCCACACTATCAAAAAAAGCCACTTCATGATTTGGATAACGATGATGAACAAAGACTGAACAGGCATCTTTTCGAACAAATAAGATATGGGAAACTAGAAGAGGCTGAAAAAGTATGTTTAATTGTTTGTTTTACCTAATTATTTTATACTGATAATAATAATTTAATAGTTGGCAAGGCAATGTGGGCATGGATGGAAAGCTGCTATTTTGGAAGGATGGCGTTTATTTCACAATCCAAATATCAAGGAAGAGACTGATAATGAGGTTGATGATGGTTATGAAGAGATGGAATTAAATGAATTGAAAGATATTGAAGGGAATAGTAACAGAGATGCTTGGAAAATAATGGCGATTAGATACTGTAAACAGGTATGTTTTATATATTGTAAAATGAGACTACGGGGGATTGTTTATATTGTTATTCCATGCCAACATGTCTAATACAATGTTTCCAGTTCTACTTTATTTTCAAGATTTTTATACCTATTATCTATTATTTAGTGAAATATAACAAATAATAATGTAGTTAGTTGGCAACTGTTGATTTCATATATTGTACTTTTATTTAGTACTTAAAATAAGAATCATAGAGACTATGCGGCTAATTTTTTTGACCTTGAAATCACATGTTAGGACAATTAATCACATTCGTATACTGAAAAAAATGTCTAGAATCTTATTGAAAGAAATTACAAATATACTGAGACAAATTATTTCTTTATTAAGGTATTATATAATTATGTGGCATTAAAAAATACATATAACCCTAAATTTTTACCCTTTTACCATCAACCCCTATTTTTTAATAGCGATCATATAACCCTAAATTTTCACCCTTTTACCATCAACCCCTATTTTTTAAGAGCGATATTAGTAATTCGATAATTTTAATTTAACAACAAATTGTTTTTAAAAATTGTTAGAGTACCTTAAATTAAAAACGTAAGTATGATTGGGTATATACCCAATCCATACTTACTTGAGTAAATACCATTATACCCGGTATATACCGGGTATAATGGTATTTACTCAAATTTCAATAAATGCTGGGTACTTGCCCATCACTGACCTTAACCACAGCAACGCGTGGCAGGGTCTGCTAGTTTATTTGTAAAATATAATTTAAAATAAAATTATAAACGTCATTACAAGGGACCAAAGGGGAAATATTAATCAGGGATGGGAATTTAAGCGTCTATCCTAAAAAAATACAGGTAAAAAATGTAAAAAAATTAAAATAGGAACAAATGGCACTTAAACAATGACAAATTTTTTATTGACACGTTCAAGCCAATAGAAATGTATATGAATTTTATAGGACTGGATAAGTAAATACGAAAAAGCTTCCATAGGCGTTTTTTGTGGTTACATAAACTCCATTTTACCTGTATGTAACACATGGGAAGATTTTCTATGGGCCTATATGAAATGCATGGTCGATATTAGAGTAGAATCAGAAATAAGAGACTGTTGTACAAAAGACAATGGATATTTACCTCTTCCTGATGAATATTGGATACAAAGGTACATTAATAACATGTTTTTACTTTTATTTCAACTAATTCTTACAAAATTTTATACAGAACGTCATTAAATGATGTTTTTACAACCCTGGAATCGTCTAAAAATAAAACGGTGCGTGAACAAGCCAAAGAACGCGAACGTATCATCCAGAAATATATAATTCTGGATGAAATACCGGCTCTTTTAAGGGATTTAGAAGAATGGGTTGAAGGAACTAATGTTTCCACTCAGTTTCTGAGATTCGCAGCCCATTTGGTGTTATTTCTTGACCAGATCGGGCAAGGACACAAACAAGTTGGAATAGAAAAAGTTATTGAAGCGTATGTATAGTGTATGATTAAAAAACGGCGTCATAGTAGCCTTGAAACGGCAGTCGATAATATACCCCCTATAACTTTTTTATTTTTTCAGAGAAAAAAACGAGATTTGGTATGTTAGTATATGACATAAATTAGGATTGACTGACGTATTCAATTGTTTTTGGTCACCTCCTGTTTCATCGGAAATGGCTACAACTTTTGATTTTTAAATGACACCCTCGGTATTTTTTTACTTTATTCGATAGAAAATGATACTCCGAATAGAATGATATATCATATGTCAACTTTTGACATTTTCTCATATGGTAACGTGCGGTTTATAACGATAATTTGACTTAAAATTCCAAGTGTGTGGTATCAAATTATTCGTAAAAAATGATTTTTCCAAATATGCTAATGAGCCACCCTTGTTCCGTTTTAAAAAATTGAGATATGATTAAAAATACGATTTGGGCATTTTTTAACCTTCCAGAACAAGGCACGAAAAACATTAGCCATGTACACAGCCATGGCACCCTAGATTGACATTTAAAATACTATTTTTTTAGCGAAAATGTCAAAAATTGACATTTGATATGTTATTCTATTCGGAGTGTCATTTTATATTGAATATCTATATTTCTAGGTCATTTCCGGTGAAACAGGAAGTGATCAAATACAATTGAATACGTCAATCAATCCTAATTTATGTCATATACTAACATACCAAATCTGGTATTTTATCTGAAAAAATAAAATAAAAAATTATAGGGGTGAACCACTTTTGAGACGCACCCGGTATATTCATCTAGTAGAAATTGACATAAAAATGTGTCAAATTAATATTTAACTTAGGCAAAAGGTCACTGTGACACTGTTTTTTTTCGATCACGTTCGATATTTCTATAAAATAATCATGAAAATATTATTTGTAGTTATATAAAACGTTTAATGCAAATGAAAGAGACACAGTTAATTGCTTTTTATGTAAACAAACTGAGCCCTAGCAAGCAAGTGCACATGTACGCCCAATATTTAGAAAATATAATCGATTATGAAGAAAGAAAAATATCTTTGGAATATGCCGATGAATGTGGTTTGGATGTCATGAGTGTGGCCAGACAAGTTGTGGAAAATATAAGAAAAAGACCGGAGGAGGTGGACAAATCTGGAAATCTACAGGTATAGGAAAAATGTTTTTATTTTATATATTTTTTTTTCGTCCAATATACATTATTTCTTGTTTATGTTATAATTGATTTTATGCATTCGCTTAAATCTGGGAAAACATTGTACCAGGACTTGAATTATAGTGATATTATCGTGAATTTTATAAATAGTTTCAAAAATGGTTACTGCAGTTCTTTTGATGTACAGGGTGTCCCACTAAGAATAGCACTCGGCTGTATCTCGGAAAGTATTAGCCGTAGGGCCAGCGGAAAAAAATATTAATAACTAAAGAGGCTATGAGAAATTGCTGGAAATGATTTTCAAGTATGTAGAACGGTCGCTAGAAGGCGCAACTGCTATAAAAATAAGAAGACGGAGTTTTTACACAATTTTGTCTAGATAACGGGTACTATAAATGATTATTATCAGCTTATTATAAGCTTCATAATCTTCACAAAACTTTGAACATTTTTTGTTAAAACCATTTTCCAGTATCTGCCAAAATAAAGTGGTGGGGGAAGATTAGATCTGTTTTTATTTAAATATTAATAACCCCGGACTGGATCAATGGAACCCAACAAACAGGAGTCGTTTAAAAGAGCGTTTCTTACTCTATATTATATAGTATAAACAATAATAATAAGCTTTTGAATGTAGACGTTAGGGGGCGCTGTCTTATAATTTAACAAACCGCGCGTTTTTTTTTCAAAAAAATTAAAGGCGATAGTATATGTAATTTTAGCTGATAGTAAAGAGTAATAAAATTTTAAAAAGTCAGCGAAAACCGCATCTTGATATCCTGTTTCAAACCGAAGATATTAGCAAAATTATAATAAATGCGAAAAAATGATATTTAAAAAACACTTTTAATTATGACAATTCTAATAAAAAATAAAATAGAAACGATTAGTTTATTCTAAAATCTACAAATACCAAAATACCATGTCAGATGTATTAATATCTAATAATTAGGTATCAATGACAATGAATAAGAAATGACTCCTCAGTGAAGTCATGATAGGCTGTGGAAAAAAGTTGTTTTTGACGTAATAATATAAACGTCAAAGTATTATTAGATCAACATGTTGATAGTCTTAGAAGCGTTTTTTCTCTTTTGAAAAAAGGAATTTGTAGAAAAGGAATCAAAAAATAAAAACGCTGCTGAGACTATCAAAATGTTGATATAATAATATATAATATTTTGATGTTTAAACTATCTCTTTAAAAGCAACTTTTTTCCAAAGCCTACCTTGAATTCACTGAGGCGTCGTTTCTTGTTCACTGTAATTAATATCTTAATTATTAGATATTAATACACCTAGTATTATGGTATTCTGGTACATTATCGATTTTTTGAATAAAATAACCTTTTTTATCGTATTTTTTATTAGAATGGGCATAATCAAGAGGGCTAGTGATATCATGTTAGAAAAATAAGCTAATTAAGGTCTTATTTTTTTGTATTTATTATAAATTTGCTAATAACTTTGGTTTGAAAAAAGATATCAAAATGCGGTTTTCGCTGACTTCTTAGGCTTTTATTGCTCTTTAGTATCAGCTAAAATTATATATACTATCGTATTTAATATTTTTGAAAAAACGCGTAATGTTTGTTAAATTGGAAGACAGCGCCCCCTAGCGTCTACGTTCAAAAGCTTATTTTTATTGTTTATGTGGTATAATATAGAGTAAGAAACGCTCTTTTAAACGAGCTTTCACTTATTGGATTTCGATCATCCAGTCCGGAGTTATTAACATTTAAACAAAAAGAGATCTAACCTTCCCCCACCACTTCATTTTAGCAGATAGGGGAAAATTGTTTTAACAAAAAAGGTCATAAATTTACTGAAGATTATGAAGCTATTATTTATAGTACATCATATCTAGGCAAAATTTCTTTAAAATACCATTTTGTTATTTTCCATAGCAGTTGCGCCCTCTAGCGGCCGTTCAACAAACTTGAAAATAATTTCCAGCAATTTCTCATAGTCTCTTTAGCTATAAATATTTTTCCGAGATACAGCCGAGAGCCATTCTTAGTGGGACACCCTGTACTTATTTTTGTATTTTGTTTTTTTATGTTGTCATATTTTAGCAAAAAATAACGGAGACAGACAAATTCAAAATATCAGCTATAGATTGGTTAATATTCTATGAAAGTCAACGTATCGAAGCTTTAGCACAAACCAATGCCATTATTTTCAATTTCTTAACAGTAGGAAAATTAGATGCTGCACAATTGGCTTTCAATAAAATTCCTAGCGATTCTGTCAAAACTATTCAGTCAGAGATTTCAGGTAAAATATACCATATTTTAAGAAAATATTAATTAATTTAGATTATATTTCAGAAAGCAATGAAGAGTTAAACCTAATAGTAAAAGAATACTTAAGTTACAAGGCCTATTTAGAAGCTTACGAAACATTTAACGAATGGTTTAAACAAATTAAAAACAAACCAAGCGAGCCAGAAAAATTACCTGAAACCGCCCATTTTCCGGAAAAAGTCGCACATGAACATAGGGTATCCCAATTTAAAGCTGAACTCGAAAGGTAACATGAAAAAACACAGTGGTTTATTTGAACTACTTTTTTTAATTTTAGATGGAAATTAACAACTAATCATTTAGCTAAGTCTGCCAAAGGGCATTTATACAATGTATTACTCTTTCCTGATGGTTGGTTATCAGGAACAAAAGATGCAGAGAGCTTAAGAAAAGTGATACTACCTGAAGTCACTTTGTTGCTATACTCAGTATTATCTGAGACAAAACTATATCAAGAATGTGTTCAGTTAGCTGATATTTTAGCTACGGAAGCTCATGGTCTATATAAGGTAATTTTATAAGCTTTTTTTTATGGATTAGTACAATTTTTGTGATTTTAGGAATTCACGAAAGATCAGCTTGGAAGTTTTTTGATTAAAATCGGAGAAAGTGCGGCACTATTGACTGAAATGGACAAAGACCCATTTGGTAATGAAATAACGGCTTGAGTGGTATTTTTTACGTTTATTTTAGTGTTATTTTTATAAATAAATTATTACATTTTGTAAAATTGCCCTTTTTTTCTCTAGGTATACTATATATTATCTTGTCAAGATTACATCAGTTTTTGATACTATTAGTTTCAATAGTTTAGACTCTAGGTGGACTATAGTCTCGACTATTGACACTAATTAAGACAAATATTGAGTATAACACAAATATTTATTATATTTTTATGTTTTATTATAAGCTTATTTATTTTATATAGACTAATTTAAAGTTCTTTTCCAATTTCATTGGAATCCTTCAATTTGAAACCCCTCTTTTCCAGTAACTTGTTACAAGCTTGCCTATTTAACTTTTCCAGTAAGTGCCTCTCTACTTCTTCATCGGCTTCATTGAAGAAAATCAGTTCTGGAGGGTGACCCTGAATCTTCTTCCATTCTACGTTTTCGTATTTGGGAATATCTTCATAGATAAAAGCTCGGACTTCTGCAAGACGGTTCAGTTGGCATCCAGCACAGCTCTAATGAATAGATTTAGTATATTACTGGTATAAAAAACGGTACTTACATCAACTCTAGCTCTAACAATGCTTTTACTCTGGTCAGAAGTGCTCGAATGTATGATTAAAACAAAAAGGACAGAAACCAAATACGCCTTCATTTTATACAGGAATAGTATTGATTATAATGTTAAATACTACGGTATCACACTACAGTTATCACGTATAATACTGAAGAGGTACTTGAAATTGTTTGTTTTTATGAAATATACAGGATACAGAATAAAAATGCATAAACAAATTTTGATTAAGAAATCCTTGAAAAGTGTTTGGTTAGGTTACATTAGGTTATTTGAACTACTAAATAGAGATGGCAGCGATATATGGATATGCAAAATTATATCGATATGTTCATCTTGTTTATTTTTGTTTTCTTTCTCCAATAATTAATCATAGATTACAATTTGATCTCTCTCCTTTTGATTATTTTTTTGGAGAATGGCCAGATGACCTATATAAGTTCAAGCCATGTAAAAATAAAGAAGAAAAAAATATATGCTAAATCTGTGGCTGCTTATGTTTAGAGCCATAAATATAGAAAAGAAGAAGAACCTTACTTTTATTCTGTGGTTACGGTTCTTTTAAGGCCTGAAATACGAAAAAGAAGAAGAATACTGGTGGCGCCATCGTGAAAAAAGTGAGAGAATTTTGAACTAAAATGTTTCCAAGGTTGCCAAGATATTAGGAAAATCCTGAAACTAATCTAAATCGATATTTTTGTAGGTCTAAAATGAATTAAACCGTTACAAAATCATCATAAATCTAATAAAAATATAATACAAACTTTGTTTCAGTAGAATAAATAATATAATTTTCTTTTAGAAACAGCATTATTTATGCAGCAAAAAAATGAGCATTCTGTTTTACATGTGTTCAATCTGACAACGTTGACGTACGACATTTTCCGTTGTTAATAGCAAGTCGTTATGTTGCTCTTACAATTTTTCTGATTTTTTATAGAAAAAGTGATTTTTCTATGCACTATTGGAGTTTATTCTGTTCCTTAAGGCCTGTTTAATCTCCCGAAGATGTAAGTACCCATTATTTTGCCTGTTTTCTATAGATTTTTTCACTTTCAAATATTTCAGTTACATCATCATTAAAAGTTTATGTATTTTTCCAATTTTTATAATTTCCGTTTTCAAAATCGAGTATATCGAAATATAGATACATTCCTTGATGTCTCTATTGTAGAATAAAAATAAAGTTACTTAGAATATTACTTCATATCTAAAAACAGTTGGTATTTTTTCGGCCATTTTTTTTTTGGTAGTGTTTAAAGATATTTTTTTATTCCTAAAGATAATTTTTTAGGTGTTTGTTTATACAAGTAATCAAGTATTTTCTACGTCTTTCAGAATAAATCAAGTGTTAGTATACCCAAAGGTTTCTCCACAATTACATAATACTTTTGTATTAAAAAAACGTTTTTTTATGTAAACATATACGCTGTCGTCATACGTTGGTCAAATTTGCATTGTTTCAATATAATGCTTTAATAATAATTTTCTTTTTTAGGAGTGCTATTTTAATAATACACACTCAGCAAAGAAGAGGCCTGGGTTACCCCTTATATAATTCTGTTGTTGGGCATCATTCTGGCTTACGAGATTGATTTTCTCTAATCACAAAAAAGTAAGTTTATTTTATTATTTAAAAATAAATTTAATAAACTTATTAAATATTTATTAACAGACTAACCATATGTCTTAAGGTATATTTAATATTATTACAAAATGAAAATAATAAACAGGATTAGAATAGCATAATTAAAAAAATGTAATATTATTTATTTATTTTTTACAGATTTTATACAACAAATCGATGGATGTATACATTTCTGGGCAGTACAAGTATCCTTTTGATTAATATTACCAATAACAATCGTTATCTTTTGGTTAAATATGTATATTTTTTCTCGTTTTTAATGTTCATCAGTGGATTCTAACATTTTTAAATTTACTTATGTAAGAAAAAATTTCCAATGAGTGTCTGAGTTACATTTTTACGATTTCTTATTTTCATAGACAAATTCAACCTGTCTGTTTTTATTTTGGGTCAATTTTTGGCTGTTGGTCACTTCTCTTTTTTTTTAGCAGAATACCATCTACTTAGAATTTTACTTCATGTTGTTTTTGGTTTACTTTCATGTCTCTGTAATAGCTACACTTGCATATTTTCTTGATTGTGGAAATAATATCAATTCTATACAATATTCCATTGACTATATTTCTGTAGTTCTTATTAATTTGGTAAAATATACCATGTAATATACCTTGCCTCCTATATTTTATTGTTTATTTTGTTGTTACTGTAAAAATATTCCATTGATTTTAAGTATTTTTTTATTTGTATTATTTTTCTTGTGGTGTCATTCTTCTAACACTTGTAATTTCTTGTACAGATATTCAGTTTTGATGGATTCATTTTTATCTCATTTTTACAGATGATATAGCATGAATTGCTGTAATTTTACAGATTCTGTTGGTTTGGTTTGCCTGTGTTTTCAAATTTCAAAATAACGAATTTCCATTCAGTTCCTGGCGCATTCGCCATTTATTCAAAAAACCTGTTTTGTCCATAGCTTGACACTTCTGACTGCTTCTGACTTTCGGCGTTATTTCCAATGTATTTTCCTAAGTAACATCGACTCCGGAGCATCATAGCTAGCCTCCCCTAAGAGGAGGAGACCCGGGTCACCCCCTAACCCTGATGTTCGGCCATCGATGACCTATGTAGCATGCATAGGTACCCAAGGGAGTCACCACCCTCTGGTTTACGAGCTAGGTGTTCTAACGCTAGAGGCTTCGGCCGGATACGACCTGGCACCCAAGCTACGAGACTTCTTCGTGCACGTATCCCGTGACGTCTCGACAGTAGAGGGGGCGGGATATCGGACACATTGAAGATGATGAGGGGGGTCCGCCTGTAGGGGGTCCCGGTGGATGTCTGCTCGATGGGTGACGAGGGTGACCTGAGACGAGGCTGCTTAGCTGGGATGGGAACTGACTGGTGATGCTTAATCGTCGGCCAAGGGTTAAATCTGATGAAGGGGGGCGAACTTGTATGCTCTGGCCTGGAGGACTTTTCTTTATGTGCTTGATGTCATGTTTTGACTAGGTATTTTTGAGAGGAGGCTAAGCATAATTTTTGGTAAAAAAACCGCTCTTTTTCAGATACATCTTTATTTGTTTTTAATATCCAAAACTTTTGCCCATCTTGCTTTTGACCTACCTCTAACTTTTTTGGTCTGCCATTTTTTTATCATTGGAATATTATCATTCATCAATTTTATAAATTCCTTCAATGATTTTTTTCTAAGACTTCTAAGTTATATTTCGGCCTGTGTAGAATTATAACTTTTTTATTAATTTTTATGCCATTTTTCCCAATTCATCCCTCATTTTCATGCCATTTTTTTCAATATATCATATCTCTATTTCTTTATTTGTCTCTTGTATTTATTATTGAATTATCATCATTTGTCAATTCTATAAACTCTCCTATTCTATCTGTGCATTTTTTTGTGACTTTGACTTCGTGTCTTTTCTGTGTTAGACATAATATTTCAACATTTTTATTGCCTGTATAGGAATTATATCTCTTATTTTAATAATCTAATTATGAGTGAGTTGAATTGTGTTATCAGCAATCATTTACTGGTATATTTTTTCTATTGTGTCATTTTTTAAATAAGGTATTTTATTTCAATTGTCTATATAAAGTTCTAATTTTGTAATTACTTTTATGACTTGTTCAATTCATCATACCATACAGAGTACTTCATTTAATTTTTCTTAAATGTAATTTATTATATTTCTTCTGTATTGATTGTATTTCTAAATCTCTGCTTTTGTGTGTATTATTGTTTATACTACTTGTATAGTTTTGGATTCTTTTTCAATTTTTTTTTCCGTTTCTAATTCTCGAGTTTTTTTAATGAGATATTGTACTGCTTTGGAACAAGGATTTTTTGGAACAACTGCACTTCAACCACCCGTTTCAAGATGACATTAGGTTGAATAAATTCAACCTTCAACAGTGAACTGAGAATGAAATTCATCATTGAAGATTAAGCTAAATTATTTTAGGTAAATTAAACTAAAAGGTGCATTTTTTAATGGGATATGTTTAATCAATAACCAACATTATTATATTTTGTAAAATGTATAGATATATTATAAACCTTGTACAAATAAATAAATTCAAATAATATTTTGGCGCACAATTCACCACATAGGCAACTAAAAATACAACAGAAATTTAAATGATTTTTGATTTAGGCAACTAGAAATACACTTAAGTGTATATAGAGTTGCCTATATACATATACAGAATTTGAATTTATATTTAGTTTTTCAGGCTTTTTTAATTATTATAATTAAAATATTTCTCAATTACAGGTACAGGTAACTTAACAATGTTATTTCCATGTATTACTATTAAAAAAGATCCTTATTACGAAGATTCTGATATATATTTTGATATTTTATGTACCCTCTCAATATATTGATAATTTAATGTATGATCGAAAAAAAACGGCATCCAGTTGGCTTAGAAATGAACATCGAAGACATTCTCCATATAACTTTACATATAAAATGACAGCGACCTTCATTTCTTAGGCATCGCTGACGCCGTTTTTTTTTCGATCATATGGTACTTTTAATCAAGCTTTTTAATGAACAAATAATTATTTCTTTATATTTTTATTACAGATCTAATACTTTCCAGAAGGGTAGCCAGAAGATTTATTTACTACAACATAGAGATCAACTTGTCCATCAACACCTTTTATTTTAATACACTTTTTATATTACTCTTGTTTCTGTTAATAAAATATGATATGTTAATAAATAATAATTAATAATAAATGAGTTTTATTGAATCAAAATATACATAGTAAAAAATACTGTCCAATTGTGAACAAAAAGAAAGTCAAGTAATTATTACAAAAACAATATATTCTGATACTAAACAACTTAACAAGTTGTTCTGAAATAGACAGTATTTTATATAAAAATAATAATTACGATTACCTCCTCGCTTTTATGTACTCCTGATACAAATCTCTGATGATTCTGCTATATAATTCCTGCACGAAAATTATTAAATCTGGTCAAAAATCACTGATTTTTATTAGGAATACATAAAAGTGAAAAGTGAGGTATAAATTCAATACCACATGTAAATATAGCATTCATCAACGATATTTCTGCTATCTCTAGCACTTTGACCTCGTTTCCAAAATTCAACCCCTAATATTTTTGAAACTATAAGGGGTAGAAAGGAACGGAAGTCGGCATTCGATAGGCATTTCAACCCTCTATAAGGACGCAAAACCAGGGCGCGATCGGAGACAAAAAAAAATTCTTGGCAAAAATGAGGTAAGGGGTTAACCTTTCTTCACTTTTGCCAAAAAATTTTTTTTGTCTCCGATCATTCCCTAAATTTGCACCCTTATAGAGAATTGAATTTCCTATCGATTGCCGACTTTCGTTCCTCGATATCTCTTATAGTTTCGCCGTAATTTACGTTTTTCGAAAAAATCTAACTCATTCGAACTCGTTGGTCGGGTTGGTCATTTTTTGCCAGGTTGAAATTATTTTTGACAGCTTTTGTTAAAAATGAGAAATCTTAGAAAGATCTTGGAGGAGGAAATCATATCCGGAGTATTCAGTTACATTCACCATTTAGTCAAGAAAATTTAAATGTCAGATAAGAGTTAGGATTATTAAATTTGTATCAGATTTGTATATATAAGAGCGAAGAGGTATTTTTTGATACCAGGAGTTAAGCAGCTGCATTGGTCATTTAAAATTTAACGTGACAGTAGTAGGAAGCACAATGTACAATTTACCTCCTCGTCAAAAATCACCTATTTCTAACAGGAACATATAAGTGTAAAGAGGTAAGGAGTAAATTGTATCCACCTATCTAGGGATTTTTTGATTAAGCTAAAGTATTGCACATTATATACGATGGCAAATGTCAAGAGAAGGAACTTTCAGGTGGGAAAAACTATATACTATACCCAAAGATTTTTTTAAATAATACAACTTTGTAATGGCATTATACTTTATTATTTTACTTTTTATAAAATCACAAACGTTAACATCCTTTACATAACAAGTTCACACAGCAAACTCAAGAACTTGGCTTGATTTGTTCCTAATAAATATCTTCGTAACAACGATTTAGGTATAAATAAACATCCTGATAAAATAACAATGTCCTCAAAGATATAGTCGAGATACAGGATGAGTTTCTTAACAAGAAATGTACATTCTCCTTTAGGAAGCACCAACAATGAATATAATAAATTAAGGGTAACGACTAGATACATTTTTATTTTTGTAAATATAATATGTATATCATATAGAAAAAAAATATTATATGTATATCTGATTATCATACAGATAACAAATTCAAATAAATTAATACTATTTATTAACTTACACATCCTACTATAAAATTCAATGTTTAAATTGTACCAGATCAAAAAAAATGTATCTAGACATTTTACTACTTTTTAGTTATTCGTGAATGAACAAGTTTCATGAAAAAAAAATTGTATAAATATAATAAATAGCGAAAAAAGAAACATTATAGAGCATTAAATCTATATACTATAAACTAAAAAAAAAATGATAACTATAATAACAATCACACAAGAGTCGAAGTCGTTTCATCTTAATAATAAATACTACAAATAAAATGTCATATCATACCATCGAAAAAAAAACGGCGTCTGGGCGACCTTCGAAATTAGAATCGATTTATCCAAAGACCACCGCGACGCCTTTTTTTCGATGGTATGACGTCATATACCTATTTTTATATATTTTTTCGATTTTTTATACAAACATAAGTCGACTAATTTTCGTTAAAGCAAAAAAATAATAAATAAAAATGTACAAAGAGTTTAGCTACCTTTTGCCTTGACTATCGTAATTTTTCAGTGAAAACTACTGTATATCTAACACAATTAAAAAAACCTTAATTCAACAATATTTGAGCCTTAAAAACCAATCGTAAAGGGTCTGAATTTTTCCCGTATATATTGTCTTTTCACTCCCACGTTAAGACTAATTTTGATTAAAATATCACTTGAACAAGACTTGTTTCTTGTCTTTTAGCCTCTCCTTCTGAATTGAACTAGGCGTATACAATATTCGATAAATTAATTGACATTTTTTTTGTTGAAACCACGACACACGTACTTCCGGAATGCTCTTGCGCAGGTTGTGACGTCACATGGTGTAATGACGTAGCTTGTGCTACAACATAAAAGCACCATACATGGCATTTATATGCATTCTCTTTGTAGTTATTACATATGTATACAGTACAGTTTGAGTTGACATTTTCTATTAATATAATTTTTATCATAATTCATAATAAAAATCTAACATGGCTAAAGATATTAGCGCATGCGTTACTTTGACATTTATGTTTGTTTATTTAGAGACAATTAAGCTATACTTATAACCAAATGAGCAAGCAAGAACTTGAATTAGTAATAATTATGAATTCCTTTCTGTATTGCAAATGAATTCATAACTTTCCGATTAGAAATATGGTAAATTTTAAATAATAAAATCAACTTACTACAAACCATAACTTTATTTAAAAGAAAAGTATATTTTAAGTTGATTAACATTCATTTATATTTTTTCAAATAAAGCATCTCAGTTGACAACATAACGTTTTCAAAATGTTAAAATACTGCATGACGTCTTCTCTACGTAATAACGTTATTAGTGCATAAGCGCTTACTATGACACTTTAACTGTCAATGTTGTTATAATAACGCCTCCCTTAATACCGCACATTGTTGCCATATCGAATATTTAAAATATATAACAAAACAACGAAGTTATTGAGAAAATAAGAAAAAACAGGAGGAAATATTTTAGATAATCTTTATCAATGATGTAATGTGCTGAATGGATGCAATTCGGTTTTGTATGTTGCATACCGGTAGTACCTATATGTATCGTGGTCAAGGCATATCATATAAACGACGAATTCTATACAATGTGACCAAACAATATCGGTCACTTAGATAAAACTTGATTTTAAATTTCACAGAATTTTTTATTTTCTGTAAAACACTGCATTCTCTCGCCAAAATTTAAGCCTGTTTTGTTATTGTTATTTCTCATTTTGTACAGGGAATATTCAAAAATATAAAATTTAACTCAATAATAAAGTACCTATGCGCTTTATTTTACACTGTAATAGTTTGAAGGAGGAAAGAGGAAAATAATATCAAATGAACCCCAATAATCTTTGAGAGAATCAATAAATCGTCGCTTGTACTTTACTGGCAGTTACATAACTCTAAAATATCTGGAAAATAAATTTAGATGGGTTCAGAAGTCGTTGGAGACTGGATAATGTGAGAAGCCCTGTCTGAGTAGTAGGATTCGTTTAATGGTGATACTGAGCCCCTGTCTAATGCTGATCTGTGGCTGTAAGGACTGCGTCTGAAATACAAATAAAAATGTATTACAAACTTGGCAAAAATACTATTCAAAACTAAATAGTGTCCTTCAGTGAGATAATATATGATTTCGTAAGATGAATTACAAAAAAAAACAATTTATTTTTTATATAAAATCTCAGACAAATGCCAATCTTACATATTGTTTCGCTAAACAGACTATTATCGCTAAAGAATCTTATTTAATGTTGTTATATGAGAGTTTATTTAGTAAAGCTTGTCCAAAGAGTAAGGAAAGATTCAGAAGACAACATCCAAAAAATAACTTAGGCTGTATTCCGTTGCAAAACCAGGCGAACCAGACCGGTAAATTACGGTAAAGAACGGTTCCTGAAAAACATCGGTTTGATACGGAAGGGTTTGGTAAAATACTGGAAACGTCAAATATTGACGTTTTCTAAATTTCAATACCTATATTATAAAATTTATCTTTTATGCATTTTTAATGTAACTATTCTCTGCTTTTACGTTTGCTTCTTCTTTCCAATGGAGTTTAATATTGAAAAGTACCGTATGATCGGGAAAAACGGCGTCCAGTTGGCTGGGAAATGACCATGGATGACATTTCCCATATAAATTTACATATAAAATGACTGCGATCTTCATTTCGTAGCCAACGCTGACGCCGTTTTTTCTCGATCATACGGTACTTTACTAATAAACCGGTAAACTCGTTAGACAGCTCAAGTGAAGATTTGCAGGTCCAATATTAAAACAGATCAATAATAAATAAACAAATCTAATCAATATTTTTATAGCTTACAAAACATTCACGATTACTTGTTGACTTGTTTTTCATGTTTTCTTTAAATGTTCCTGACTTTAAGAAACAATGGCTGCATGATAAGTTTAAATGGTCCTAAAAAGTCATTCTATTTAGTTAATGAAATTTATTTACCTTTACTGCCTATAGTAAACGCCACGAATGTTTGGGAGTGATTCATCGGTCGCTACCATGTGAACTAATCTGTTCAACGTCACATAAAACTTAATTCCAGTGCCGTCTTTCAAGTCATATAATAATCAATATATAATCTGTTGTAATTTGTTGTTTTAACTGTCAAAGTCTTGTCAAAACATATATTTGGTTATAAATATAAAATGGAATGCCCCATTCGTCGCACTGCAAACACACCAATGGACTGACGCACAAAAACGAATCAATCAAAGAAACGCGATATAGTATCGTCTTTGTCAATCACGCTAACATTTTAGAATAAGTAGGAGGAGCGCAGGCAGATGATTAGACCGGGCCTTTAAAAACCTACGTCTGCGGTAAAAATTTACGTTTTTAATGTAAAAATGATAGCGCGCGTGTCGATTCTAACTTCATCAAGGGATGAATCACTCCCAAACATTCGTGGCGTTTGTTCTACCCCATTACTTTTGGATGTAAATACAAAATATTATTACAAATTTTAGAAATTAAATGAGAATTTCACTCTGACTTCCAATATTTGCTTGAATTCTGTCACATAAATGACATTGATTGACAAACAAAACCAGCCTTCTCGCGCTGGTTAGTTTGGTGACAGTTATAACCGAATTTTTCAGGAACCGTGTTCCGTAATAAGAAAACTTTCAGGAAACCGATAGAAACGGAACATAAAACCATAACCAAGGTAAGCAACGGAATACACACCCTTAATTATTTATTAAAATGACAGAGACATCTGTCATTGACAGGTGCCATCCCGTTGGATAGCCTCTACTTTATTTTTAAGGGTTTTAATAATTAGTATTAATATAAAAAGATAGTAATACCGCTGCCTACCTTTTTGAATTTGCACTGCTCAGTAAGTCATCCAAATGACTCTCAGAGTCTGGATAGATGCCTCTAGTTACGCTGCTCGGTCTAGCAATTCGACTGTTGTATGTCTGGTAAGATCCAGGTAAATTCTGGTAAGAACCTAAGCAGAATGATATATACGTACTCTTGAGGATAAATATGAAAACACATCTATATGGCTACTGAATGTCTTTTTCTAGGTTGATGATTAGATATTATGGCTAAAGTGCTTACCAATTAAACTCTGATGGGTATTGGGGACGTTTTGGTAGGTGTGAGTGAGAAGCTGATGTCCGCCAGGTACATTGACGTAATCGTTCAGTACAGAAGCGTTCGAGGAGGTACGACTGTAAGTCTTGTGCTCTCTGGGAGTACTTGATGATGAAGGTGAGTTCACTTCGGGTATGTATGAATTGAAACTAGGCCTAGTAACAAAAAAAGACAATAAAACATTACATTTTTTACTTAATAAAGAAAAAAAAATACTCATACATGACTGATTCATTATTGATACTCTTAAGAAATGTATAAAAGAGGGGTTTCCACCTAACATATACGTGCAAATTGTATACAAACCGTTTGTTTATTTACAGTTCAATTTTTTAAGATAAAAACAAAGAGGGCATCAAACTTTCAAAAAATAAACACATTTTTTAAGATATTTTAAGAACCGATCGATGTTCCGATTTGAATGAGATTTGAGGAACCATCAAAATACCAAAAAAAAAATAATACAGGGTGGTCCGAACCGTATTCCGGAAACTTCGGCAGCATATTCTGCAGATAAAAATAAGTAAAAAAGTTCGTATAATATGTCCTAAAATGCTTAGTTTCGGAGATAGAGGGTGTAGAAGTTTCATTTTTATTTCGATTTTTCCCAATAATTTCTGAAGTAACATCAATATTTGGATGAAAATAGTGTCAGGGAGTTTTTGACATGAGAAATTTGATTTTGATGTCAATATGACTCCTATTTGTAGAACTGTAACTATGAAACTATGAACTCTTCCTGGAGACAAACGGTACATTGTGAGACAGAAAATTGTAGAGAGAAACAAGCCCTATAACATAGGATACAACATTTTAATGAATAGTGCTGTCCATAAAATCAATAAAATGAAAAATATACGAAATAATATGCATGTACTGATTTCTTTCGAAAATCGACAACTATGAAACTATGAACTCTTCCTGAACACAAACGGTACATTGTGAGACAGAAAATTGTAGAGAGAAACAAGCCCTATAACATAAGATACAACATTTTAATGAATAGTGCTGTCCATAAAATCAATAAAATGAAAAATATACGAAATAATATGCATGTACTGATTTCTTTCGAAAATCGACAACTATGAAACTATGAACTCTTCCTGGACACAAACGGTACATTGTGAGACAGAAAATTGTAGAGAGAAACAAGCCCTATAACATAGGATACAACATTTTAATGATCAGTGCTTTCAATAAAATCAATAAAATGAAAAATATACGAAATATTAGTTTTAACTGTTTCGAAGAGTAATCACTTTTCGTCCGTACCTGTACTACTGGGTGAAAAAAAAAACTACTGGACGGAAAAATTTAAATTTTCGTGACTTTTTTTACGTAAAAAATGTCTCTTGGTAAAAATAGCTACGAGCAACCATCCTCAAAATATTTAGAATGGAAATAGTCAATACATGTCATTATTGACAAAAAATAAACACGACGAGTAGATAGTTATTTGAGTGAAATAATAAATTTGGGGAATTTTATTTTTTTTAAATTAATCATAAATTAAAAATAAAATAAGAGACCTTTTTTACTTAAACAAAGTCGTAAATGTATATTTTTTTACTCAGTAGTTTTATACAGGGATGGACGAAAAGTTATTACTCTTCAAACCAGTTAAAAATATGCAGGTGGTGCCCTCTACAAGTAGGAGTCATATTGACATCAAAATCAAATTTATCATCCAAATATTGACGTTACTTCATAAATTATTTGAAAAAAATCGAAATAAAAATGAAACTTCTACACCCTGTATCTCCGAAACTAAGCATTTTAGGACATACATTTATACGAACTTTTTTACTTATTCCTATCTGCAGAAGTTTCCGGAATACAGTTCGGACCACCCTGTATATTAAACAAAACCAACTATACCTCCGACTGACACTGGGACTCCTATACCGATCCAAAGAATTATAATCCGGCTTCGCACTACCGTAATCCTTGTACAAATCAAGATCCTTATAAGCTCCCACCAGACTAGGCTTCCTCGTAGGCCTCTTCTTCTCGTTGAACCTCGTATAAAAGCTCTTTCTTCGGATCCGGTCACTCACGGACTCTCCTTCATCCCCTGAGTACAATAGTGAGTGACCGTTGTGGGATTGAGGCGAGTGAAGGTCGCTGAGGTGGTGGAAGTCCGAGCAAGCTGACCACGAGTCGCAGGAGAGGTAGTCCTCGGTGGGGGAGAGTATAGTTGAGCTGTCGTCTGTTGTGGAAGACAGGCGGTTATCGTGGGACGGTTCCTCGATCTTGTCTTTGGCAGGCTCGACGATGACCTGTAAGGTTTTTGTCTTTGAATAAAAAGATCAACGAAGAAGTACAATGGCTATCCATGTATTCATGCAGTCCTTGTTTATATATTAACTAGTTATTCAGCATAAGTTAGTTCTGGGAGTTTATTGATAGATATCTGTCATGTTAAGAAATGAAAGTAAATAAAGCGCCTCTCGTGTTTGTTCGCATACTAAAAATTTCAATTAAATGCCTGTATAACTTTTTAATATATTTTTTAAATTTGCATTTTTTTAATTGTAAAGTAATATATTATATTTAAATGGAATATATTACTTAACAATTAGGTATGCCAGTTACAGGCTTGTTATCTAATTCTTTTTAAATAAAACGAATTATAAAATTCCAATATATGCATATTTATCGTAGGTATGAAAAAAGTAAAATATAAAATGGACAAACGCTTACTCACATTGCAATAAAACTGCCACTTTTAGTTTTGCAATCCAAACGCAATATATATTTCTTTTTCACAAATAAAAATATCCGACAACATTAAAATCACTGAAACTTCCGCGGCTGACAACGAAAACTAAAAAATATAACAGCACTTCTTGTTTTAAACATGTATACCAAAATTACGCTGTACCATTATATTTTTGTTTTTGAAATAATATAAAATATATTAAAATTGTCTAATTACTAATTATTATAACTTAATGTTCCTGAATTTTAATATTTTAACTATCTTTGTCAATAACTAACTTTTTCTTAAAAGTTCCATTAAAAAATTCTTCTAAAATCAGTAGTGGAGCTAAAAAACGACATCCTTAAAATTTACATGTAATTTCCTATACAGGGTGTCCCAGAAATAAGTGCAAATATTTTAACTGGTAGTATAGTTCAACCCCAGAAACACGCCTATGAGGATTTTTTCGCGAAAAAAAAATTTGAAAATTCGAAATTTTTTGAAAAATTTTTTGGAAATTTTTTTTAGTTTTTAGTTAAAAAACATAATTTCTTGATTATATGGTAACATAGGTATTAGATTAAACTTACAAGAAAAATAATCCAGAAAAGATCCAGTGGTTCTCAAAATTTTAGCAAAAAATCTTTATTTTTTGGAAATTTTCAAAGTAAAATATCTCCGTTATTTTGGACTTATTTGAAAAACGATAAAGAGAAAATATATTTCTTTTAGCGAGATCTACCACCCCTTAAAATATTTGCACTTATTTCTGGGACACCCTGTATAAGCTAAGCTTATACATAGCCCGGTAAAAATCTGTCCAATGATGATACCATACAGTGACAATAACAATTTTGAAGTCTGTTTCTAAGATTTACAATAATTTCACTGTAATTCAAGTCCTGACATAATGTTTCTCTAGATTTATACACTTTGCATAATTGTATATTTTTGTGTTTATAACATGATAAACCGGAATTCAAGTTAGCCATATTTAAACCCCATCGCATTCTCTCAACTTTCATTGATATACCTCTTCTTAAGTCTTTTTATTAAATGCCTGCTCTGTATACCATAAGTTAAATAAAAATAAATACATACCGGTGCAGCGTTCCTTGAAGGTATCCTGGAAAAATCCAGCCTCAAATTCCTCCTATCTGGCTTACTCTGAACTTCCAGACTCTCGTTACTCGGGTTCTTGTTAAACTTGGGCGGTTCAGGCAAGTTATCCAGGTTTAAACTACGCCTGAACGAATTCACCGGTAGTTTCGATTTAGTTTTGACGTTGTTAGTCTCCACCTGATCCAGAACACTGTCGCTCCTAGCACCGTTGTAACTCTGCTGGAAGTGCTTCATTTTATCCAGGAACAAACTCTTAGGACGTTCCTTTTTTTCCGGCTTTTCTACCTCGACCGATTGTTTTTCAACACTTTCGCGTTTTTCTTTAGATTTTTTCTCTTCCTTGCTCTTACTTTTTTTAGTTGGTTTTTCCTTTTTCTTGTCTTGCTCTTCGTACTTTTTAAACAGCCCTAAAATCTTAGTAACGCTCTTTTTACTGGCTTGTAAAGATTTCGTACCTACAGCAAGATCTTCTACAGACACTGCACGTTTGATAAGACCACTTTCGGTACAAGGTTCGAGGTTCCTGGGCAAGCTTTGTTCTCTTAAACGCTTTATAGCACTCTCTACCATAGATTTCTTATCCAGAAGAGCTTTAGCTTCATCCGGATCTTTAACAGCTGTTATATTATTGGATCTGAATTTCTCTAACTTCTTTTCAATACTCTGAAGAAGTTTATTTTTGTGCGCTTTATCTTCTTCGTTTATGTTTTTGTTTGTTTCGTTTTTATCTTCTTTACTCTGTTTGTCTTTTTTACCGAACCCTTTCTTCAATTTACTGATCTTAGATTCAGGCTTTTCAGGTTTTTCAGCTACGTTTTCAGGTTTAACCTTTGTCCTTTCTATATTTTCGTTCGGGTAACTTTTTGGTCTGGCTATTTTAGAAATTCTGCTTTCTTTTTTGACTGGAGTTACAGTGTTGTCTTTTACACTAACGTTCACATAATCGTGTAAAGGTTTTACTGACTCTTCAGTCTTGTTTTCAAGCTCTTTTTCGAGATTTTTCGGGGAAATACAGGTATTCGGAGCAGGTACATTTACGTAATCGTGTATGTTTTTAGTCGGCGAAGGTGACTGTATCTTTTCCTTGTAATCATTCAAAGCCTGTTCGTTTGAAGTAGATTTCAGGATAACCTCCTCTACTGCCGGGCTTTCTAAATCCCTTGAGGGAGTCTTACTTCTGGTATCATCAGTATCAGACCTCCCCCTGGACCTAGATCTCAATCTACTCTTTCTTTTGTCCCGGATTTCCTTCAAAACCTGCTGAGTTTCACGTTCCCTCTCCTTCTTTTCTTTCAAATAAACATTGTCTTCCTTGGATTCGAAGAAATCCGGTCTCAAAAACCTGGAAATTCTTCTAGGTGACGCGTTCGAAAGTTTCTTGTCAATCTTAGGCGGTTCTGAGGATGTTGGAGATAAAACATGAGGTGATGTCAAACCTGGAGTATACCTAGTGTAAGAACTATCGTTAGAGTATCTAGAATAAGGTCTGGATGAACTAGAATCTGAGTATTTTGAGCTGAAACTGTCGGTGTCCTTTTTATATGAACTGGAAGTGTCGTCGTTTTTGGACAGGCTTTCTGAAATGCTACTTTCTGGACTATGTAAGTCAATCCTGGACATCCTGGGTTCTCTGGTACTGACTGAACGCGCTACTTTAGGTCTGGAGAACGTAAACTTGAAGTTTCCTCTGGGTTCAGCTCCGCTGCTTGAAGATCGAACGCTGAACTCATAAGGACGGTATTCTTCCTTGTTGTTCGGGTATTTTATAACAGGTAAAAATGATTTCGGAGCGTTCCTAACCAAATTCTTCTCCTCCTTGTCTACCGAGCTCTTTCTAGGAAGCGTGGAGCATATTCTGTCAATAGAACGTCTCCTGTCAACTTGTGGTTTGTCCAATTCGTCGCTGGTTTTGGAGCTGAGCGTTCTGCGAAGTTTTTTCACTTCGTCGGGTGTTAGTTGGGCTAAAAGCTGTTTCTGGATGCGTCTGGATAATCCTGGAGTGAGGTAGGACAGGGCCATGCGGTCCTCTTCGCTGAGATTGAGCTTTTTCAGGTCTAGGTCTGTTAGATTAAGGTCTTCTTGCGCGCGATACGTACGGTCATCTGAAATAAAGATATTTTGGCGTAAATATTCTAACGTCAAACGATTTTGCGTCTTATTACAACATTGAATAAGACTAAAATCGGTTCTGGCATTATAAAAAAATATATATTTTTAAAAATGTTTTAATTTGTAAAAACCATGCGTATTATTATCTGAGTAACTTCAATACACAAACTCTAAAAAAAAATACAATCGAACATCATCAAAAAAAAGAACAAATACAAATATATAAATAAAAAACACCTACCTTAGGTTTGGGTTAGTGTGTGAATTTTTGGCACAATACATCGGCTGCGGCATGGAAAGAACACATAAAAAAACAACGTAAATTAGTAAGAAATCGCAACAAAATATAAAATAAAACTCCACAAAAATTAAAATCGGCTGTATTATGGGGTGGGTGCGTGCAAATGATGGATGATGTCAGAGTAATGATGGTTTTTGTAGACAGATGGTTTGAATTGATTTAAAAAAACTTTAATAATAATTTGAGAAATATATTGCAAGAATTGATTTAACGGGAATAATAATATGAGAGCTGATAATTGGTTTTACTAAAATATTTGTCACGAGAAATATTTTTAAAGATGTAGATAGCACCATGTTTCTGATTGTAGTATGTTAAATTTAACTCTGGTTTGACTTTATTAGTTTTAAGTACCTACTGAATACAATCAATGCATCTAAGTCTTTATTTCCAATAGTGTAGTTACTATGTTCCTGGATTTTAATATATAGATTGATATAGAATCAAGGTAGTAAACAGAGAAGTTAAAAGGCCTTGCTCCCTACAAGTGTGCTGCTAGTGAATTTAAGCAGAAATTCGCACACTGCATAGTATTTTATTCTATACAGATACCTACTTTTGCTTTCAGCTCCATCTACGGTTACGTAGATGAAGTAAGCTTGTTTATTTAGAATACGTTTTAACTAACAAAAATAAATTGCGATGAATGATATGGCTGCCACTCAATAAATAAAAACAAAACAATTGCAATAGCAAATGGACCTGTCTATTTAGAAAAATAAATATTTCTGATTAGACTTCTCATAATATTTTATTATGAAGCAATACGAAAAATAACAATGAATTATAGGATATGTTTCTATCAAAATTTTGTCTTTAAATATGTTTGTACTTAAGTTTTTCAAACATTCTACAAAATAAAGAAAATGTACAGACGTACGAGAGTACATCTGATGGTGACAGTTTGGTCTGTCCTTTTAATTTACAAAAAAAAATGCATTTTCTGTCATTTTTTGGATGTGAAACCTTCCTTTACCCGTTGGACAGACTCTATATCGAAAGTATCGATATTTTGAGCATCGACTTTTACTGAACCCATACCTTCTAAAACTATTTTGTTCGATACATTATATGAATATTATTAGAAAATTCATCCATCCCTAGCGTTGAATAAAAAGAGACTAAGGAAGGACTTAAATACTGTTTTTATATGCATAGAATAATAACAAAAGAGAAGTTTTAAAAATATAATTTTTATGATTTTTACTTTGTTCGTGTAGCGCATCTGTATTGTTATTAAACAATTACACTAATTTATTTATTTTTATTAAAAAATGTTTTGTTTTAAATCAATTTGAATTGTTCATTCCTAGACTCAAATTATTCACTGCACTCCATGTATACAGGGTGGTCCGAATTGTATTTGGGAAAGTTAGGCAAAACATATTTTGCAAATAAAAATAAGTAAAAAAAATCGAATAAATTTATATCGTAATTCATGCAAGGTGTAGAAGTTTCATATTTATTTAATTTTTTTTTAAATAATATTTAGATATATTAGTATCTTTCACCGTCAACTCGTTCACCATCTGGTTAAAGCTTGATTTTCATGCATCCGTTATCCGACGATACGATATTAATTTTATTGGTTGAATTTAAAGACTTCGATTGGTTAGAAAATGACGTAGTTTTTAAATTTATTGCATTTTCATGCCTCCGTTCATCGGATATACGATTTGCTTGTGATTGGTGTCATTTTATATTTTCATTTCCATAACGAGATTTCTCTGTTTTACTTATTGTCTAAAACCTAGCAACGTTTTCGAGAGAGAATTTTAAGAAAGCTGGTTCCTTAATATATCTTTTGCTATGCTCTCCTGAATAAAGTGCGGACCGTCTGGCTGCCGGTAGACGTTGCGTTCATTACTGCGCATCATATCTGTATTCAACACATGTTCACTACTGCGCATCACAAATTCGTCCTGTATTTCAGAAACTAAGGAGGCTAGGACAAACACATGTGTAGCATATTTAGTTTCATAAAAAGTAGGAAAGTAATGTGAAAATCGCATCATTGTATCTCTACTCATAAATGGGAAATCCCATAAAACACACGAAAATGGGATACCCTGTACAGATGTGATGCGCAGTAGTGAACCGCAGTAGTCTACCGGCAGCCAGACGGCCTGTACTTTTGTCAGGAGAGCACAGCAAAAGATACATTAAAGAACCTTTCTTAAAATTCTCGTTTTCCCGACGTTGCTAGCTCTTGTACTATTATATTTTTATTAAGGTTAGATTAAATTTGTCAAAAAAGTGTCAAAACGTCCGTTATCGTACGATCTTTCTCCGTTGACGGGCTGTAGTAAAAAATTTAGGGATGAAAAGTAGCGGGGAAACGCTATGCATGACCAATCAGAGCGCCGCATTCCATGGACAAAAATCGAAAAAAAAAGTTACAATTTACTAATATCTGAATATGTAATTTTATACTTATAGCAATGTTCAATCATCCTGTATATTATTTTTCATAAACAGCGTTTTTTGTTAGCAAATATTTTCACTAAAAATAAATTTTGCGATCATTATCTTATTATTATAGCATTCATAGTAGTTCTATATATTATGGAGTTAAACGGTACGTACTTAATTGAAAGCCACTATGGATATTGTTAAACAAGTACTTTAAATTTATTTCTAAACAAGTTCATGATTGTTTAGTTCTTATTTATTTTTTAAGATGATTCTTAAATGGGTATAAAAATTCTACGTTTTCAAACTTCAAAAAGGCATTTAAAAAAACATATCAAAACATATATCGTATTTATTGAATATTTTTGTTGTCATATTCATACACTTTTAATTTTTGTATAGTTCACCTGCGTCTGCTTGCGACGAACTTTATTTTATAATACTTTTCAGATGGAGTAAAATTGATAAGCAATGCCGATCTGGTTAATACTTGGCTTAATCATAAGGACAAGAACTCAAATTATTTGTATTTCAAAAAATGTGTTCTTTATTAGATATTGATGAACCTTTCAGTCAAATGAGACACCACTTGTGCCTGAAAAAGCCCACTATGTTGGAGCGAAACGTCGCATAAAAAAAGTTTCCATCTTTCAATTTATTATAAAACCTCATACCAAAGAAAAGGAAAAAATAATATATGGATATGGTCTATTAAAGAGGTAACTATTAACATCCGAACCCCTCATACCAACAAAAAGAACAGTAACAACGCGAAAAAGTAACATATTAGAAAATGACGTACAGAAATATCTTATATGTGAGGATACTTCATCTACGTGTGATTTGGATACTATAAATTTGGAAGATTCTGTCAGCAGTGATTCTTCTGAATCAGAGTAGTTAGGATCTATGCATTTTGTTGTCCTAAAGTAAATTTATAGTATCTTAAGTTTTTTTTTAATTAAATATAACATTAATGTTTCTTTTTCATTAAAGAAAAACATTTTTATCTTATATTAGGCTGATATTGTAGGAATCATGTTCTCATGTTATTTCAATTCTTTTTTATCACAGGGATTTATTTAATACTTACACCGTTTTCATACTATAAATTATTATTTCCTTAGATGGAACACAGCTCCAACATTTTTATTATTTATAAGATTTTTTTTATAAACGTGGGACTAAGAACATCATCATTTAGTACAATGAGAGTACTCATCATTTGTGTCAAATAAACCTAGTTTGAATAAATTGCCTACTATAAAAGAGAAGTTTTGTATTTTTGTCCTCTAGAGCCATATGTTCGAAGCACTGTGCATCGTATCAACGGATAACGGACGCATGAAAATCAAGTTTAAGTTTGGCAATATACTCCCTCTTTATTCTTTTTTATTTAATGATCCCTAGCGCTAATTTGAATTCTATAGAAATTGACAGGTCCATTATATGATTGTAACGCCAAAAAAAAAAGAAAATTCCTAATTTGTATTAGGTATAATAATAATTAAAAAAAACATAATCCTGATTGTATATCGGTGCATGCAAATATCTGTGAGCCTACCGAGTGGTGGTCGTTCGAATAGTACTAGTAGTAGTAGTTGTGTCGATTTGGGGGGCGGTTGGCTGTGGCTGTGGCGGCAGAGGTAGCGGGCGGGAGGTTAGTGGGTGCCGGTCCGCTGGTTGGCAGCCGGTCCGCAGGGCACATGCACCGTGACGCGCACGCGCGCTGCAACACGCAACACGGTCACCACGACATGCCGGCAAAGCCCCGTCACATCTTGACGTACCCAGTGTCAACAAGTCTTTTCGAAAATTATAAAAAAACGCCCGTTCTTTGTTCAGAAATTACGAATATTAGGCTTTTTAATATTAGTGATTTAATTGATCACGACTTTCTGTTGCATGGCTGTTGTAGCATGCCCAATTTTTAATTATTTCTTTAAATTGACGTGGAAGTCTTATACTAAGGGCTGGCAAAGGTTAGTCTTGGGTCGAAATTTCCGTATGTAAGAAGAGTACAATGCGTTCATATTGTACTGAACAAAGAGAGAACAGTAAAAAAGTTGTCAAACGTATGAAATAAACCGAAAAACTGTGCACATTGCTAAGAGACGTGGAAAACTGTGTACAACATGCGTTCAACTTCACGATTTAATTACGTCTCGTGATACTTTATTAACGAGTCATAATTTTCCTTATAACTTGTAAATTTTTAAGTGCAAGTTAGAAACACTTGCACTTTTGGTAAAAATAAGTGGAACTGAGTTGGTGTTCGACAGTGGTCGCGCTATTAAAACTCTGAATTCAAAAATTGATATCTCGAAATCCATTAATAATAATTCATTGTAGTTTTTTTTCAAAAACTATCTTAAAATTTCTGCTATATTTTCTTCGCAGACAGTATATGAAAATCTTTATAAATAAAAAAGTTACACGATTGCTGAAAATTGCAATGCACTAAAAGTAATTTTGAATGAAAAAAAAACAAGCCTATCAAAATATTCTTATTTAAACATCTTGTAAAAGATCCGAAGTTCAAAATATAAAAAATGTTTCAATATTTAAAGTAGTTCTTGAGTTATCGCGTGTTATGTGTTAAAAAGTTGAGTCTTTAAATTATCGCGATTACTGACGTTTTCTCGTTATAAAAAAATGGACATCCTAACGATATCCTTATAATTCCATTTCAGATGCTCAGAACCATATCTAATGATTTTATCTAGTTATCTTTTCGAAAATAAAAGTCTTTTAAAAATAAGCGGTTTGCGAACGTGATTTCTGCAGTCCTAAGTTAAAGGTTCTTATTTTGGCCACCAATAAGAGATATTTTTTGTGGATGCAAATTATATTACATGGCAATAATAAATATATAAAAATAGTAAATATACATTTTTAACAATAGACAATGTAAATCAAGATGTGACAAGACAATAAATGTTATTCTGTCCCCCGCTCTATGTATTTTTATTTAAATTTAGTATTCATTTCAAGTTGCTAAATTGACTGTTTTATTTTGACACCATATTTTACTTAAAAATGCAACATTCATAATACTAAATTTAACAAAAATCAAACATTTCTGTTCTACCTCATATGCACAATGATCTAAGATCTTTAGGTCCCATAAAAAAACATCAATCAAAAAGGAAAGAAAAAACATCTCATGGTCATAAAACAAAAAGATCTACTACTCTGGCAAGACTAAACAGTATTTAGTAATTCTACAGAAAAAAAAACTTTGTAGGACCAAGAGGACGCTAGTTATTTGTAAAATGTGACAAATTTTAAATCCTATCTAAAAAAACACAGTGTGAAAAACTCTCTTCTAGCACGTCTATTTAAAAATTCTCAAAATTACTATAAAAAAACTACTGCATATGAATGCTATTTCAGAATAAAATTGAAACGAATTGAGATTAATGTATCTGGATTTTTCGAGGGATCTTTCAAATTATTTTTTGGGCAAAGAGATTGAAAACTATTAACTTGTTGAGTTTTTCTGTGAGTTTTTGTAACAAACAGATAATTTTTTTATTTTCCCTTAATACTTGTATATACTTATTTATATGACATTAAATGACACCCTCCATAATGTCGAAATAATACTTTTGTAAAAGTATTCTATTTCCAAACACCTCCTACACCAGCAGATCATCTCATCGCCCAAACTTAAATACACGTGCCAGATCCTGTTATACACTTAACGATATGTACCGGTCACAACACAAACTATTACTACTTCATAGAAAATAGAAGGGCATTAATACGAGATAACTCAATGACTAAAGAATATAAAGACCAATAACTGTTACCAACTGACCCCAACAGTGCCGTGCCAGAGGGTTAATACAAAAAAAATTAAATAAAAATTGCGATTTTAATTGTTTCACAAATATTTTTTTCAAATTATTATTCGATGGTTTTTAATTTTATTTTTTTACAAGTCTGCCTTTAATGATAAAATCTTTGAATAAGAAGACTAAGGAAGGAGCATATTAAAAATCTTAGGTACACCGCGATGGGCCTCAAATATGGCCGACTTAAATTCCAGTTTATCAGTGCCGTTCTAATTTTATTTAAAAAATGTAAAACTATGATGTAGGGTAGACGTGGGGTAGACTCAATAATTTGATATTTTATTTTACGTTGTGAATAAATGTTGGTAGTTATTAAAATTGTTATAAAAATATATAATTCTAATAAAAATAGATAAGTTATAATAAGTATTTATTAACACAAATATCCGATACGCTACTGAAGCAGGTAAGTCAAATTAACGTATCAAAATTCTTTGACATCTGATCTTTGACAAGTAGTAAATAAAAGCTAAAATGCAAGAAAATATATAATTTAGTTAATTTAAGTGAATTTCATAAATGATCGGTTTACTACACATATGTATATTATATAGTCACTTACTAGCGAAAAGTTGTTCCATTATTTCACTCAATTTTTGCCGAGATCTACCACACGCTACACAACCAACTATTTTAGAGTCTTTTTCGATAAATCGCGATAGTCACTGTTAATTTAAGTTCTGCCACAATTTCCATCTAGATTTACTACCTTTATACAACTATCAGTAGTAGAATAAATAATAAATAACATAAAATATGCTCCGTAAAGACTGACAAATCCACAAAATTTCAAATCAAATTCAAATGTGTCAAATGAATCGTCAAACAGAACTGTCAAGGATCCCTACCCTAGAGAACTTTTTTCGCCCACCATGCATGAATACATGGATAGCATTATGCTCCTTCCTTAGTCTTCTTATTCAAAGGATAAAATAGATTATTTAATTTTTTAGTTCACAAAATTAGTTTGCAAATGGAACCAGGTGAGCCAGGTAATACTTACTGTTTACTTACGAATAATTAGACGTATTTAGTTATGAATAATCTTTATTTATTTATATGTTTGGTAAAAGTTTCGCCTACACCTAATAGTGGAAGTTGCTTTTTTAGTTGGTGGTATGCCAATTATTTAAAGAAAAAAGTCTTAAAACTATTATGCTTAATATGTACCACAATAATCAATATGTATGATCTGTATACCGGGTGCGTCTCAAAAGTGGCTCACCCCTATAACTTTTTTATTATCTCAGATAAAAAACGAGATTTGGTATGTTAGTATTAACTTCCTGTTTCACCGGAAATGACTACAATTTTTTATTTTTAAATAGCATTCTAGGGATTTTTTTTCCTTATTCTATAGAGAATGACACACTGTATAGAATGACATATCATATGTCAACTTTTTACATTTTGGCTTTAAAAAATCGTATTTTAAATTTCAATCTAGAGTGCCATGACTGTGTTAAAACTGTAATTTTTAATCAAGAAGCCTTGGAAAAATAGATTTCATCGTCTAATGTTTTTCATGTCTTGTCTTAGCCAGTTAAAAGATGCCCAAATCATATTTTTAATCATTTCTCGATTTATTCAAATGGAACAAGGGTGGCTCATTAGTATAATAATTGGAAAAAGCATTTTTTACTAATAATTTGGTACAAAACACTTGGTATTTCGAGTCAAATTGTCGTTATGAACCGCATGTTACACAATTTCAAATAAACCATATGAGAACGTCTTTGTATTCTTTAGTCATTGAGATAACTATAGGGTGTGGGGTCAAAATTAAACTGGAAAAACTGAAAAAACCGTGACACTGAACACAGGGAGCGACTTACCTCCTGGGGGTATTCTGGCGGTGGCGGTAGCACTTGGGGTGGCATTGGGGTCGTTGAAAACGCTCTCTATGTCCGAGGCTAGGTCTCTGCTGACGCTCCTACGCCAGGGAACACCGAAAGCGTTGTTGGTTTGGGAGGAGTTGGAGTTCAATGGACGGCCGAAGCTCCTGCCCAGCGACGAATGTCTACTAAAAGTTACATAAAACAAAAGTTTTTTACGTTCAAAATAATGAATTAAGCATAACAAATCTACGATTATAGGAAATAAGAATATTGTGAATGGGGTAGAATACAGTAATGGTCCTAGATCATATTATATAATTTCGTAGATAATGTTATACAGGGTGTTCCTTAATGAGCCTATTTTAAAAGTCAACATTTTGATAGTCTTATCAGCGTTTTTTTATCTTTTAATTGCTTTTTCAAAATGCCTTTATTATCTGAAATAGTTGAAGTTGTTGGCATTTTGAAAAAGAAATCAAAAGATAAAAAACGCTGATAAGACTATCAAAATGTTGATCTAATAACAATTTGACGTTTATACTATTACGTCAAAAGCAACTTTTTTCCAAAGCCTACAATGACTTCACTGAATCATCGTTTCTAGTTCACTGTTATTAATATCTTAATTATTAGATATTAATACCCCTGGTATTATGGTATTCCGGTATTTCGTCGATTTTAAAATAAACTAACTGTTTCTATCTTATTTTTTGTTAGAACGGGCATAATTAAGAGGGCTACTGATACAGTGTTGTAAAACTAAGGTAATTAAGGGCTTATTTTTTGGTATTTATTTTAATTTTGCTAATATCTCCGGTTTGAAAGAAGATATCAAGATGCGGTTTTCGCTGACTTTTTAAGTTTTTACTACTCTTTACTATCAGCTAAAATTACATATACTATTGCATTTAATTTTTTTGAAAAAGCGCGCAATGTTTGTTAAATTGTAAGACAACGCCCTCTAGCGTCTACGTTCAAAAGCTTATTATTATTGTTTATATGGTACAATATAGAGTAAGAAACGCTCTTTTAAACGAGCCCTCGCTTGTTGGATTCCGATCACCCAGTCCAGAGTTACTAATATTTAAATAAAAACAGATCTAACCTTCCCCCACCACTTTATTTTGGTAGATAGGGGAAAATGGCTTTAACAAAAAATATTCAAAATTTACTGAAGATTATGAAGCTATTACTTATAGTACACCTTATCTAGGCAAAATTGTGTAAAAACTCCATTTTCTTATTTATTGTTGCAGTTGCGCCCCCTAGCGGTCGTTCTAAAAACTTGAAAATAATTTCCAGCAATTTCCCATAGCCTCTTTAGTTATAAATATTTTTTTCCGCAGCCCCTACGGCTAATACTTTCCGAGATACAGCCGAGAGCTATTCTTAGTGGGACACCCTGTACAGAGATAAATTGTGTTAACTTATTTTGATTCTAAAAATACGTAGTAGCACAGGTAGAGTCGTTTGTCTATACCTACTATATCCACGGAATATAGGAACACCAAAAACCCTATATATTTTGCATAAAAAAATTGCCTGATCATAATCCAGAGAAAGTAAGTGATAATATAATCCATATTTTCCAATTCCAAAAAGGTATCTAAACATAGTCGTGCTAGAGATGTATAAAAAAGTATGTAAGAAGATGTAAAAAACAGTCATTATAAAAATGTAATGACGTAGAAGTATCTACGAAAGTATATAATAAAATCCATGCTTTCAGCAGACAAAATTAATCTTTTTTATTGTAAACAGAACATTAAAAAATATAAGACATATTTATAAAAAGTATTTCTTGAATACTCTGTACATTTTTTCGGACAAAAAGGACGAGTACTCGATTATCGAAATTCATCGGTTTTTCCCGTTACTAATAAAAATACAGTTTCCAGTATCCAAGAAATTGATAAACACTGAACAGAACAAGAACTACTTAAGAAACCTACCAAACAATTCTATTTCTCTAAGTACGACTCACTTACGTCACTTTTTCTACCTTTCTTCTATAAACGATTTGGCATTGTGTGCTTGCAAAAAGTATTTTTTTGTTTATTTTATCTATTAATTAAAAATATAAATACCAATATCTTTAACTCGGAAAGAAAACAAATATTGTTTAATTTAATCAGAAATCAAACTAAACTAAATAGTATTAAAAACAAAAATTTTCCTTAAAGTAGTTCAAATGTACCATGTAACATTTATCCAAAAAATATATGTTAAAAAATCAGTTATCATCATTATTCGTTCTTACCCAGCTAAGGGATGTTCCATCCTGTTCCAGAAGTTAGTTCCGTGATCGAAATGACCCAAAAGCCTGGAACTGGGAAATCCTGGCCTAACGTTATCGTCAACGTTAAGTCTTTGAGTTAAATCCCGAACCTATATATAATTATGATAAAATTAAAAAATATACCCGTAACAACTTTTGATACACATACTCTAGACAGTAGCGTAGAGAACAGATTTTCCGCAGTCAGCGTTTCGAATCCCTCGTCATCATCCTCTTCACCCGAGCTTAATGAATCGTTGTGCTCTAGAGTGGCCCTCTTAGGTCTCGTTGTCCTATAATAAATTCATTTTGAAAATCACTAGAATTTAGCTAAATAGCTAATAGACATCGTCTCACAACAAAAGAAATTACAGAAGTGTTTATTCACTCTTTTTTTCTTTATTATTCAAGTAAAATGTCTAATTAACAAAGGATTATGTTAAATATGTTTAACAGAAAAAGCATTACTTTTATTGTTCTGCCCTGAAATGACGGCACTTCGTTATTTTATGTTGGCTACAAAACTTTCCCCCCGAAAAAACGTATCTACGTGTTTTATGGTCTACGGTCTTACCTTAATCTATGCATATGATGGAAATTATCCTTCCTAGAATCCTCGGTATCGCTGTCTTTGCCAAACGAACTATGCCTGTGTAGGGTGGCAAAAGGAGATTCGTCTTCAGAGTCTCTGTCATTTAATAATGAACTATAAAAAGCAAAATAATATAATTAAAAAAAGTTAGCTTATTTTTTATGGTTTTATTACCTTAGTCTTCTAGGTCCCCATCTTTTACTTCTATTTGTCAGCGTGCTAGCGTTACTGGTAGATTCGTTCGGCTCTAAGCTGCTAGCTCTGGGTGTTACATAACCTGTATAAAAATAGCGAATAAAGAAATTAACTTGAAATTAATTAATATAGAAATATATACCTCCTCCTTCTACTGCAATGGGTATAATATATTCCCTTGGAGATTTCTTGATGGGATCGCCTGTAGAGGTCGTCGTTTCCGAATCAGATTCTTGAGTGGATTGTCTTGACAGACTATTTGACCTACAGAATTTCAAAAATGTATTTAGTTAGACAGTGTTAGAAATTTTTTTTTCTTCATTTCCATTCTTTTTTTTCTTCAAAAGCTGCAAATTTGAAAACTAAAGTATCTAATAATATTTCAGTGTTCAAATTTTTTATTTGAGTATTTGAGTTGCTCTAAACAGCTCAAACAACACAAAAACCCAATGTATATGACAATAAAAATATTGTTATCCAATTTTATATAATAAATAATATTTTTTTTTTATATTCTTTTCTTTGACCTCTCAATATATATTTTATTTAATTTTTCTGATCAGAATGAAAATGATAAAATTGTAATAAGTAAACAATCTACGTTCAAGTAATAAATTTTGATAAAGACCCTACCAGGTCGAAACGTCAATGAAATTTTTAATATAAAAAACCGCTTTTCTCATTTTTACCTGACCTAAAGCCAAGAAAAAATTAAATAAAATAATAAATAATAATATTATATAAGGATTCTTGCCACTTAACTGCTGATATAGAAATTTAATTCTACGCTGTTTTTGTCATAATGTGGATCAAACTGCTCTCAGTACCGGTTTCGGAGCCCTACTCCATCATCAGGTGAGCTTGGGCAGATCCACAAAATGACAACCACAGCGCAGAGATAGTTAATTCCGACTTGTCGGAAAGTGTCGGTTAGATATTAAAGATAGTTGCGCCTCGGTGGTACGAAAGTACTACCATTGCACGCAGGCCGCTATCTCCCGTTCGGGACTTAATATCTAACCCACACTTTCCGACAAGTCGGAATTAACTATCTATGCGCTGTGGTTGTCATTTTGTGGATCTGCCCAAGCTCACCTGATGGAGTAGGGCTCCGAAACCGGTAGTGAGAGCAGATTGATCCACATTATGACAAACACAGTGTAGAATTAAATTTCTATATCAGCAGTTAAGTGGCAAGAATCCTTATATAATTTTATTATATACCTATACTGCAAGAAATTTGTTTTCTATTTTATAAATAATAATTATTGTTCATTTAAATTGAAGAAAAAAAAATTGGTTTTATGCAAAAGACTGAAATTACAGTGACATTGTGAATCTGTGAATCTTAGAAAAAGGTATCAAAAATTGTTACTTATACAGCATGCGATTGATTTCAGACAAGAGAACTGAAATACCATACGATCGAAAAAAAAACGGTGTCAAAGACGGCTGGGAAATGACAATCGATGATAATTTTGGCGAGGTCGAGCCTTAGGTCGTTATGGTCCATACTCTTCTTTATTTGTTAATGGAGATTACTGCCAGAGAATAACCTCTAGAGACTGACCTCGCCAAAACGATCATCGATTGTCATTCCACAGCCGTCTTTGACGCCGTTTTTTTTTCGATCATACGGTACAATGAAATAAGTTTTCGCGTAATCAATTAAGACAGATATCTGGTTAATAGTAAAATCTACTAAACTAAAAAGTTTAATTTATACAAGCCCGTTGTAATAAGATTTAGACTTGTTTGGTAAAATTACTAGATATATTTAGATTACCATTTAACATTTATACTTTGTGTGTTCCTGTTATATTTTACCTTTGAGAAATATTTGATCTTTGAGCCTGGAAAGGTCTGGATATCGGAGGTTTTGCAGGAGGAGACTGTACCGATTCCTTATTTTCTTCCTTCTTTTCAAACGCGATTGGTATAATTCGTTCCTTGGAAGATCTGATATCTTGATTTTCGTTCGCTCTGAAAAAATACATGTTTTATTCAAAAATCATATAAAATAGACATGATTTGAGGGAGAAATGTATACCTAAAATCGATAGTAGGCGTGGGAGATCCTACAGGAACGACAACTTCACTTCTTACTTGAGGTGGGGCTTCGACGTTATGAGAAGATTCAGTACGGAATTCCATTTGAGCGGGTTTGGGAGATGGATAGTTTAGTTGAATTTGAGCTTTTGTTGTTTTTCTATAAAAGAAAAAACAGAATTTTATGAGTACCTATAGACTACTGTCGAATTGAAACAAACACCTTTAATTTCATGTAAAAAATCTATTAAAATAGCATATAATTTGTAATTTTGATTCAGAGGACTAAGAATTCAAATAAAAAATGTTAAAAAATACAAACCTTCTAGGTAAGGTAGCGCTTTTTAGTGTAATCTCTGCATTGCTGACTTGTGGCTCGTCTATACTGGGTGGAGTAGGTTCTTCTTTCACCTTAAACAAAATAAATAAAAATAAATTGAAAAGAAATATTTTAAAACTCTCTATATACCTGTTTAGCTTCAGTGGTAACTAATTTATTTTCATAACACGGTCTGATAAATGGCTTCGGACTGACGTTTTGAATGGGTGGACTTAGAGGAGCTACAGTTCCGATATTTCCAGACGCCGATCTACCACTGGCCTAAGAACAAACAAATATTTAGCTATTTGTCGTTATAGAATATGTCCATGAGCATTAAAATAAGTAGAATAACGATTGAGGTGATTTTAGTGTTAGAGCACAGAATAACCTTAGCTATACAAAAGCGACAGTATTTTGCGACAGTAGTTTTGTAGTAGGTGTCCTGAATTTTTTGACCTTCATGCATAGATAAAGGAAATAAATTCAGATTGGAAAGCCCGTCAAAATATATAAAGTCAGAATCTTCAAAAATTACAAAATCTTTCAAAATTTAAACCGCCCTAATTGAAAAAAGTGCTTAAAGCGTCCATTCTCAAAGTAATTATTGCTATCTTGTGAGTTTAATTTAAAGTTTACTTACTCAAATCCGTGATAATTGTGAAAAAGTGGCATTAAAAACTAAAAAACTGTGTTGTGAACTGTGAACTGCAAAAACCATCGTGAATCGTGGCATAACATCGGTTTCCAATGTTCATAGGTATTTTACATATGTCCTTATATAAAATAAAGTTTTTTGTATGCAACACACTGTATTTTATTTATAAAATTAAAAGAAAATAATAATAAATTTGAATAAATAATATTTGGCGACATAATTCCGGAAAAAGCCGAATTGACCCGAAATCCTCAGAAGGTTTGGGTCGCGACCGTTGCAAGAATAGCGCCAAATAGTGTTAACATTGTCCTTATGGGCACTTTCCCATCTAAACTTGTTTCATTTACTAATGCCTTCATGTCGCGTATTTTGGCAATTAAACTCGCATAATGAAAGATAAAAAAGTGCCTGATAATATTGTGAAATACGAGACATACTAACACCAGGAGGCACTAGACAAGAAGATCTTGTTGAATAATAATGGGCCTTAGCCTTTTAAAGAAATAAAAAAAATATTTTGTATACTTTGTAGTTAAAAATGCTTGGAAGACGTCGATGTCTCCATACCTTGCTCCATACCTTCTGGGAAGAGGAGAATTATGAAGTTGGGCGTTTAGATGTAAAAAATCATATATTCTCCTGGAGAATGTCTACGGAGAATTTCTCCATAAGAACTTATAGTTTATTTTGTGTTCAATGTTACTTTGTATTTCGTAGAAAATACACTTTTGTTGAAAAAAAATTGTCTCTTTTTCTGATGTTGTTTAACTTATACAAATATAATATCACTTCATACTTCCATGATAAGAATTTGGCTTGATTTTTGTTTAAAGTCTAAATTGTTTATGTTTTACTATATTTTTGTAGGTAGTTTTTAACGTAGTTTTTGAAGGTAGTTTTTAAAATTTTAAAACGTAGTTAATAACAAAAAACTACGCGTAGTTTTTGGCGTAGTTTTTTGCTTCATAAACTACTTAACAACCCTGCCTAAGAACCATAATGGGGAAGACCAGAGAGAAACTAATAACTAAAGTGAGAGGGCTTGTGGAATAGGGCATTTCGTAGATAAGTTTATTTTGTCACCGCGCTTCCCAGACGCGCATAGCGTTTAGGCGGTCAAAAAAGGAAGTTTTCAACTTTGCAAGTTAAACATTTGACAGGATTAATTAGATTGTCAGTAGCTTTTTCTATTTCTTAGCTCTAGAAGGAGATATCTAAAATCTGTTGATAATCGGAGTAATAAATTGTTTTTGACTGAATGTGCCTGTTCTTTTAGCTTGTCAGAAGAGAAGATTATTGTCATTATTGATTATTTCAGGTTCCACGTTATTCGGCGTTTTTGTAATTTTTGTTTTGTGGTTGAGATCCAGACAAAACGTTTCCTTTAAAGGTTTTTTAAGGTAATTATTTTAATATACCTAATAGTAATAGTAAGTGCACATAATAATCGTACATTGCTAATTTACATAAGCTTAACCTGTAGGATAAATCCGATTGTAAAAGTAAAACATCACATTCTTTTCTGATACCTATGGAACGACTAGCTATTATAGCTGGTATTATTACCAGTAATACAAATTATTTTCTTCAACTGATAGGTTCTTGTTATAGAATAAAGACTATCGAAAACATTGAATACCTACGGGATACCTACTGATACTCTGTGCGAGCTCCCAACCGTGCTTCCCTGTTCACTCCCAACCAAGTTAGATAAAAAAGATATTGAAGATTGCAGCCTTGAGTTGGAGTATGGCAAGGAGTACGGAGTTAAATAAATTATTATGTTCCTACACAGTATTTTATTTATAGGTTTTAATGCTTTAAAGTCTAATAATAAATTTTCGTTGTCAAGAAAATAATCTAAAAAAACTACGAAGATTTCTTATTATAAACTTGAAAAATTAAGATTCGGTTCAAATATACAAATTTTAAATTTTTGCCGCCAGTATATAGACATGAATGCAACCTACTATATCGATAATGCGCTCATAGTTTGGGTTAGACGCCAAAGGCCGCGCCACTAACACAGTCTTCAAAAATTAACGTTGATCGGTCTCTTCCACTTTAATTATTATTAGTGTTCTCTCTGGGGAAGACTAGAAGAGACAGAATTAGAAACACAAATATCAGACAACAATGTGGAATACAGGACGTAGTAAAATGGGGTAGACAAAGAAAAAGACAACGGTTCGCACACGTAAAACGCCTGAAAGAAAACGGGCTACCACGCATAAATCTCGAAGAAAAACCCGTGGGTAAGAGACAGTCGGAAAGACTTCCAAAAAGATGGAAAGACAGTTGGCAGTCCATCAACTCCTACAGAGACAAACTTAAAACTAACAGATCGACTAGATCTCAAATAAGTAGAAGAAAAAGAATAAGAAATTCGCTTGCACGTTGAAAAATATAGAATTTTATGAAAAAAGTTTTCAAATACACTGAGAAAAATTATTTGGTTTATTGAGGTTTTAATTTAAAATCCGTCTTTAATCATAATTACATATAGCATAAAAATATGACAAATTCACTTAAAATTTGGTAGCCGAAAAAAAAATCGCCCATATGGTTTCAGTATGGTTAAGTAAGTAATTCTGTGATTTTAGTAAAATATCACTGTTATAAATTTTCAATTCGCTGTCGTTATTCTACTTATGTTGTAATGCCGATGAACCCTGACGATGATAAATGAAAAACGACACATTATTAATAACGAGACACAAGAAAAAAGAGAGAAAAAGTTATTTACTCCAAATGGTACTGGGGGTTTCCGCATCATACACGGTCTAGATTTACTCTTTCTAGTACCCTCCTTATCTAACGCGCTCGATATGATACTAACTGCATTTTTCACCTTCTCTTTTCTGTCGTCGTGTTCAGTCTTCGCGTCTTGCTTGCTGGCTTCGGGCTCCGCCTTGGTAGGTTCTGAAAATAAAGTACTATTAGACCTAATAATAATAAAGTCAGTAATAGTCTGAGAGCAAAACCATGCAAGAGTTTTCTGAAGGCTAATATTTTGAAAATCGATTGCATTTTAGTGTTAAAATGCAAAGGTACAGTCAGCAGTTCCAGTTCCGGGACACCTGACGCTGAAAACGCGCAAAGGTGTAAAACAGCCGCTACACTATCCCCGAAAGGTTTTTACGAAATATTTTTTGGTGAAACATTTCACAAACCATTTCTGGAAATAGTACGATAAATATAAGCCCGTGTTTAGTAGATATAAGAAAATATAAGTCCGTGTTAACCCAGATTAACAATAAAAAATTGGTCAAGTGCGAGTCCGACTCGCGCACGAAGGGTTCCGTACCATTTATTATATATACATTAGGCACTATATTATTATAAACTTTTTTTCCGATTTAGCTGAAATTTTGAATGCGCGTATAAGTAATTAAAAAAAAATGAAGAAACACATTACTAAAAATTGTATTAATCAATAATAAATATGTAAAAAGTAAAAATAAATATGTAAAAATTAAAAAAACGATTAAAAAAAGTCGCCTTGACTAGGATTCGAACCTGCCTTACTACGGCTCCACCGTAACGCTTTAACCCACACGGCCACCGAGGATTTGAGGGATTCTATGTAAAATTCTTACTTAAAAGATAATGTTTAGTGAAAGTACTTTTTTATTTATAAACATTTCTTTAATTCTGTTTTTAGTATTTGTTCTTATAGCGGCAACATAGATACATTATCAGTAAAAATTTCAACTGTCTAGCTATAATGGTTCTAAGATGGACCTTTGTGACAGACGGACGGACGGACGGACAGCGAAGTCTTAAGCCGGAGTCTCATGCATCCGAAATCCGATGACACGACGATCCGACGGTGCTCTTATGGGTCGAAATATTTTGACAACAATTTTTATCCGATAATTTTAACTAATCATCCGACGTCGTATAAAGTTAAATTTTGTTTAACTTTTGTACGATATCGTGTGTTTTTTAACCACACTTTTTTTGAAAACATTTGTTTTTAAAAACAAGTTTAGTGGGAAGTGGGCAATTTCGGGATATTTGGCGAGGAAGTTATTTTTATAAGTGTTTCTCTAATAAAACATGACATGAATCTCTATTCAGCGCAGCAGAAAAATGTTAAAACTGTCAAATTTCGGAACGAACTTTCGGATGTATGTGACAGGCTTTTTTTATTTCACACGATAACTTCAAATTTCGGATGTCGTACCATCGGATTTCGGATGCATGAGACTCCGGCTTTAAGGTGTACGCGCACTGAATCGGTACCAGTCCGGCGAGAAACGGCGAAGGCGGTGACTCGACTATCGTAGATAGGTAGAGGTAGGAATCTGGCCTCTACAGGCCGAAATGTTTTAGTGGACGCCGGCGCCGTCTATATGTACGATGGTCGCAGTCGCTTTTGCTGGTCGGTCCGATCCATATACATATCAAATATATACTGATTATCGCCTATCTCTGCAATGTGTTGGAGTTGAAGCCGAGTTAGAGACAACTAGATAACCGGTTCATGTATATTTCACATAAGTTCATCTGTTAGCGAGACACTGGCGCAACAGCGCAACTCCAAAATTCCGAATATCGATTAGCCCTTGCTCTGAGGATTAGCCAATTGTCGAACGGGAACGCAAACGAAAGCCGTACGAAGTTGGACGGAGCCGTACGAATGAACAGCTGGTGCTAGCGTCTAGTCTCTTATTGGTCTAGTGATCCAATCGATAATTCAAAATCCAGTCTTGCGCACTACGATTGTGCTCCGCTAACTGAGCGACTTATGCAAATTCCTTCAGAAGATTTATATACCCATTTCACCGGCTCGGCTTCACAGAATGCAGTTTGGAGTCAATATAGTTAGTTAGTATATATATGGTCCGATCCGATGCAGTGCGCGCCTTCCTTTAAGGTGTACGCCCACTGAATCGGTACCAGTCCGGCGAGAAACGGCGAAGGCGGTGACTCGACTATCGTAGATAGGTAGAGGTAGGAATCTGGCCTCTACAGGCCGAAATGTTTTAGTGGACGCCGGCGCCGTCTATATGTACGATGGTCGCAGTCGCTTTTGCTGGTCGGTCCGATCCGATGCAGTGCGCGCGGAGCCTTAGTAATAGGGTTCCCGTTTTTACCCTTTGGGTACGGAACCCTAAAAACAAACAACCAATCACGGCGCGTGTCGATCAATTTTAGGAAACATGGGAATTAATTTTTATAACACGGGCTTATATTTATCGTACTATTTTGTGAAATAGCACGAGGCAATCAAGGTCAAACGTTGTGATAGCTTCAGAAAAATAAGTAAACATGGAAAAACTGATATGAAAACAGTTACCGATGGTAAATTAAATTGGCCATTCCTGGAAGGTTACACAATAATACTTAGTTTTAATCATTGTCTAATATTATTAATTACAATATAGTAAAATTTATCGGCTTATAACCCACGGTATTGCGCCTCATGAACAAAATATACACAAAATTATTACAGACTCGTATAGTTACTTATTATTTCTGGTTATGGTAAAGTAACATTTATACTGTGGTCTGTAGCAAAGTTTAGTTTACGAATTTGGTTTTGTTTTTCTAGTTTTAATTGTCTAAATCCCTGCATAATAAATGCTAGTTGAATGGATTTATATGAAACCATGCTGGGTGCTAATAAAAGTATCGTTTTGTGTAGTTTTTAGTAGATTTATAAATTAGTGAAGTGTAATATCGTGTGTTTAAACACAAGGACCAACGGAATTTTAAATACCAACAGACCTGGAATAAACCTTAAATATTTTGAGAAATGAATCAATTTCTAACCTGGCGTTTCAGGTTTTCCACCAATTTTGCTCTTCACTTCGGCTTTCTTTGCCTCCTGCCCTTTAGTGGCTTCTTTTTCTACCGCTTGTTCTTCTTCAGACTTCTGTTTGTCAATCAGCGTCTTCTTGGGAGCTGCAGAAGTCTTAACTTTAGGCGGAACTATAGAAGTAAGGCTGGCCTTACGTTCGAATTCCTTCTTGAAACCATCCACTGAAACACCTAAAACACGTATGGAGGAATATGTATTTCAATTAGATGAAAAACCAATGTTTTAAAAATGGATAATAAATACCTATATATTTATTTATTTATTAACTAGTGGAATTTATATTTAAATAATTAAAAATGAAGGGTCCATGAGGAAAACATGATAAGCGCCATTTTACTAATTTTACAGGAGAGCCCATGACGGCTGTTGGTCTTTTCAGGTTCTTTTTCCGTGTATTCCAGATTTTTACTAGACATATATTAAAATTATTTTTAATTAATTACTAGACATATACTAAAATTAAGAAATTAGCAGTTATCAAGTATTTCCCCTGGACCCTTCAAATTATATTGTTATTAAAACTTCAGAATTCAGAACTACCAAATAAATGAATGTACAATTATTATTATTTAGAAGCTTACAACAATTATGCTCTTTTTTTAAATTTTACAGTTTCCAAAATACCCATGTTAAGATTTATTGTTAAAAATGCATAATGAAAAACCAAGATAGACCAATCAATATATTTGGTTTTTTTCTTAAGAATATCAAACCAGCAAAATAAAACACTAATATCCACAATACACCAAATCTGTTTACGTTAAAACTGGACTCGCGTTTCGCTAACACGTTAGCATCATGAATTAAGACGATTAAAACTGTATATGTTTTAATCATATCTGCTGATAATGTGGCGAATAAATGGTGAATTAGTGTTTTATTTTGATGTTGTTTTAACTTAAGTTTGTTTCCACTTAAGATCTTAGAAATTTGAAGAGAGTTTTCAAGTAAACAATTTTTAGTCATAGTAAATCCTAAAACTATAGAACAATATTAAATGAATAAGTAATTTAACATGTTTTTTTAAATATGTTTACTCTCTATTCCCTGATTCGGTTTGTCGATGCGATTCGTTGGTTCGTTTGGAGATTCATCCATTCTATATGTGATATTTCTTTTGATGATTCGCCCAAAAACCGACATTTCGCCGAATTGCCGCATTGACGAACCGAATGAGATGAGCGAATAGTAAGTATGGCTCTATTTTCAAAGTTATATGACTTTAAAAATTATAAAGGTGTACCTGTTACCCTATTGTGCCAATTAGAATAAAAATTTAGTGTCAAAAGACAAAAATGAACAGCATTTAGAAAAAGCAAAGCATAAAGTCGACGGCAGAGCGTTAATAAGGATTTATAGATTCATATAAATTGAAGTTGAACAAATACGAATAACGCTTTCACAAAGGTTGTATTAAAATATTAATATTTTTGACTGCTCACAAATACACGTCGCGTCACTACGTACTAAGCTAGTAGGCTGTGTCTCGCTAGCTCGTGTGACACGGCTTTGAATTTTTACTCGCAGCCCACGTCCTTACCACTTTTCGTGTCGCTAGCTCGTGTCACGGCCTTGAATTTTACTCCCAGCGCGCGTAAAGAATTCACTTCAAGAATCAAATATCATTATAAGTAAAAATCTGTCTTTTGAAAGCCCTAAATTAACTAAACAGCATTAGCAGTGAGCTCTTAATTGACATAAACTTCAACTTATGAATTTATTTATAAATCCTGTATTTTATGAATGAAAAAATTATCAATGAATGATTTAAAGCAATAAAAACACAGGTCTCTCTCTACGTCACATACCTTGTTGTGTAACCATGCTGTCTACAAAATAAAAAAAAAGGAAAGTCAAAAGAAAAGAACAATTTTCGACACATCCAAGATTAATAGTCTTGTTTTTAAAATAAAATATAAATGTTAGTTAAGTGTATATTGTATAATAGTCAATTATTGCTAAAAAACTTTTTTCTGTACCTGGTATTAATATTTTCTTTGGCTTTTCTATTGGTACTGGTTTGCTTTCCGTCGGACTGATCAAATTCTGGAATTTCTCCGCAGCTTCGAAAATTCTAGATTTTCTCCTTTCCACTGGTTTTTCTTCAGACTTCTGTTGCTTCAAAGCTGGTTTTTCTTCTTTGGGCGTGGCTGTTCCGTTTTCTTTAACTTCCTCTTCTTTCTTTTCAGGTTTTGTAGTTTCTTTCTCAGTTTCCTCCACTTTTGCTTTGGTCTCGTTTTCGTTTTTGTCCGTCAAAACTTTCTTCTTGACAATCTTTTTCTTTGCTGTAGGTTTTTCTTCGGTTTTCTTGGTAAGTTCTTGTTGTTCCTTGGGCGTGGTAGGTTTTTGAAGTTTGTTCTCTTTATCTATGTTGTTCGCGATGTTTTCCTGGCTCGGTATCTCGTTAATACCTGAATAAATAAAATTTATTGTTAATAATTTATTTACAGGGTTGGTAACTTATTGTTCTGCGAAAGCTAGTAAAGTTTTGATAAGTGGATAATTAATATCAGAGATGAACATGTAAAAAACTAGCTTTTTGCGTGGAAAAAACATTTTACGAAAAGCAAAACAAAACAGTTTTTACGAATAAGTAAAGCCCCTTTAAAAACAAATTCTCTTAATATCTATAGAAAAATTTAATATATTTCATTGTTATTTTTGTTTTGTTTTGTTTAGAAATCAAAATTAATGTCAAAATCAATTGAAAGTATAGGTTGGGAAGAAATAAAGGGTAATTTTCCTCCTCTTTTTTACTTTTTGACAATTCTTACAACCTGTATTTTACATCAAGACGATTAAATGCCCATCCCTGGTGGTACTCTCCCTTTATCCCTTGTAATCACATTTATAATATTTGAATAAAAATATTAAGGAAGGAGCATATCAAAAATCTTAGATCGAACGTGATAGGGTTCTAGAATGGTTGACATAAAATTCCGGTTTATCAGTGCCGTTCTAATTTTATTCAAAACGTGTAAAAATATGATGTAGAATAGACATGGGGTAGACTCAATAATTTGTTGTTTTATTTTACGTTGTCAATAAATGTTCCTAGTTATTAAAATTGTTATAAAAATATACAAATCTAATAAAAATAGATAAGTTATATTAATTATTTATTAATACAAACATCCGATACGCTACTGAAGCAGGTAAGTCAAATTGACGTATCTGAATTCTTTGACAAGTAGTAATAATCTTTGACAAGTAGTAAATATAAGCAAAAATGCAAGAAAAAATATGTAATTAGTTAATTTTAACTGAATTTCATAAATGATCGGTTTAATACACGTATGTATATTATAGTCACTTACTAGCGAAACGTTATTCCATTATCACCAAACCAACTATTTTACAGTCTTTTTCGATAAATCGCAATAGTGTCACTGTTAATTTAAGTTCTGCTACAATTCCCTTCTAGATTTACTACCTTTAAACAACTATCAGTAGTAGAAAAAAAAAATAAATAAAATAAGTAAAGACTGACAAATCCACAAAATTTCAAATCAAATTCAAATGTGTCAAATAAATCGTCAAACAGAACTGTCAAGAATCCTCACACTAGGGCCCTCTATCCGTCGACCATGAATGAATACATTGCTAGCATTATACTCCTATAATCTTTTTATTCAAAGTTTATAATAATATCATTTGAAATTCTTCCAATTTCGGAAGTCTCACAAAAGATCGATTGACAATTAAAAAAACATAAAAAGTGGATGATATGATTACTGTAGACTGAATAAGTTTAGCCAAATTTGAAAATAAAAATCAAATATTATTCGAAATATATTTACCTTCCAGTGTTTTACTTCCCGCGATGGTTGATTGTGTCTTTTTAACCTTGGAAGCAGGTTGTTTCTTGTTCTCTTTCTCTTTGATTTCTTCCATGATTTCTTGACAAGCAGCTCCTTTAAGAGTACAAGAATTCATTGATAAAAAGAATATTCCAAATAAAGAAATCAATAGTTGCAAAAATTATAATCACCGACAATTTGAAAATTTAAAAAAACAGAAGTAATTTTATTATAACCTAGAATTTTACCTTCCACAAGTGGCTCAACATCCATCTCTTTAGAAATCGTTTGTGTGAGAGATTTATTAAGAGGCAAGGCTTCTGACATGCTGGCATCATCTTCTTGAGGCTCGTTCTCATGAATTATTCCATGAACCTTAATAAATACAAAAAATAACACTTAAAACAGTTATACCGGGTGTTGCATCGTCGAGCGGGACATAGGAAATCCCATGTAAATTTTAATGGGGTCAATTATTGGCTTCCCTAATTATTTTAGAGAATAATTCTATTTAGGTTTATTGAAGAGCACTAAAACCCACATTCAAAAGAATAACTTTAGATATTAACTTTTGATTAGCCCGTTTACGAGTTATCGCCGATTTTTTTTAAAATATTTCTCCTTGTATCCCCTGTATTTACTTATGAGCACCAGTCAAGGTAAAAGATAACTGTCAAATGAAGTTGTCATTTCAGAAATTTATCTATTTAGTACTTTATTATTATTATTAAAAACTCATACCTACATCGAAAATATTAGCAATGAATTACACTACCGAAGAAAAAGTATTGATGATTAAATGGTATTATCAAGGAAATAGTTATCAAAAGGTGTCGGACATGTTTGCTGCTCTGTATCCGAATAGACCGATACCTGGAAACTCTACAATCGAAAGGAATATCCAGAGATTTGAGACCAAAGGTACCGTAATAAATAACTGCAGATGTGAAGCAAGCCAGGAACAAAGAGAAGATGCAAGAAATGATACCGACTTGGTATTAATTAGTAGTAAGTTTATTGTGCGTGGAAGACAACGATGGAAAGATCAGCACAAGAAAACTTGAGAATGAAATAGGAACAGATCACACTACAGCGTTTCGAATTTTGAAACGACATAAATACTATTCCTTCAAATATGAAAAGCACCCAGAGCTAAGAGATGGGGACGAAATACGGGGGCAGGCGTTTTGTTTTGATATGATGGAAAGAGCAAACACGGATAGGGAATTTTTTAAAAACATGTTTCACTGATAAATGCACGTTTACCTTAAATAATGAACCCAATGTTCAAAATTATCGATATTGGAACAAAGAAAACCAACACAGGTTTGTCGAAACAAGGACGCAATATCCACAGAAAGTAAATGTTTGGGCAGGGATATTCGGACACAATATTATCGGGCCATTATTTCTTAACATGATGCCGCTAGGGAAAATCAGGAAGTTTGGTACCAAATGGATGGCTACCCGGCACATAGTACCCTGGCTGTTCGGGAATATTTAGACAATAGTTTTAACGGAAACGTTATTGGCCTAAATCATACAGTAAATTGGCCAGCAAGGTCTCCTGATATTTCGCCAAATGATTTCTTTCTCTGGGGCCATTTAAAAAAACAGGATATATATACAAGGATAAAAAATACCCAAATCTAGACGAGTTAAAAAATGCTATTTCTGCCGAATGCAATAAAATTTCAGTTTACCAACTAGCGAATGTAAGAGAATTTTATGATCGCCTGGGTTATTCTCTAGCAGTCGATGGAGGAATATTTGAACATCTTCTTAAATCCTAAAGTTCTAACAATTTAATAGTACCTAAATTAATAAGTTATTGAATATTATAATAATACTATAATTAACCTTGTAATTGATTACTTTATTTTACTTTAATTCCTATTAATTTATATTTATAAATACATTTTTAGGATTTCCGATGTAGGAATGAGTTTTCCATGAGTTTTCAATAATAATAAAGCACTAAATAGGTAAATTTCTAAAATGACAACTTCATTTGACAGTTTACTTTTACCTTGACCGGTGCTCATAAGTAAATAAAGGGCCATAAGAAAGGAGAAATATTTAAAAAGAAATCGGCGATAACTCGCAAACGAGCTAATCAAAAATATCTAAAGTTATTCTTTTGAATGTGGGTTTTAGTGCTCTTCAATAAACCTAAATAGAATTATTCTCTAAAATAATTAGGGGAGCCAATAATTGACCCCATTAAAATTTACATGGGATTTCCTATGTTCCGTCCGACGATGCAACCCGGTATAGGACCTCCAATGTCAAGACAAAAATTATCACAGATTAACAAAGGCCTCTATGACGCCTTATTTTCCATGGTACGGTACTTACCGATATATCCGCCACAGTATTTTCTTTAATAATCTTATCCTTGCGTTTGTCCAAGTTCATTCTGTCGGTGCTCAGGGTAGATTCCAGTTTCCTTTTTGGTTTACTTAGTGGAAACTCTTCATTGATTAGTTCCAATATTCTCCTTGAAATATAAAAAAATATGTTACTAAAACTCAATACAAAAATCAATAAAAACAATACCTTTCTGTTGTGGACAAGTTCATAAGACTACCGGCACTTTGAGATCTTGTTGGTATGGCACCCTCGCCTTTGACAGCTTCCTCTGCCACCTCACCTGTCACTACTAGTTTCTCGCTTTCTAGCTGAGGCGCAGGAGGCGCTAGTGACAGTAATAAATCTAATCTAACCTGGAAACAAAAGAAATGTCACTTGTTGCTTAAAAATACATCGAGTGATCAAGTGAAAACAACTTTCCCATGTTTATTGTTAAAATCGTATTTCTAAAGTACTCGTTTCGAACTTAAAAGATATTACTATGCCTAGAATGACGCTGCGTTTATGAGATTAAACGGTATAAAGAAAAAAACATCTTACCGGAGTTTGATTGGCTAAGGCTGCACTGACGTCCAAGCAGTTGACGTCATAAGTCTCGTTTACCCACCAATGAGAGCATATTTTTTCAATATCGGCTCTTTTTTCGGGGTTGACAGTCAACATATCACGAATTAGTGGAGATGCAGCTGAAATAAATAATAATTATTATTAAAGTTTCTATATACAGGGTCGGCAAGGTACGGTTTTGGGTGCAGATTTTCGTGTGTACAAAGAGTTATAACAGTCATATATATATATATATAAACAGTCAATACGCTTAGTACAATAAGATGTACTGAACTTAAATGCGATGTCTGGTCTGTACTCCTGTATGGTGCCGAGTCCTCGACATTGACAGAAGTGTCCACAAAGAAACTTGAAGATTTTGAAATGTGGCTATACAGACGAATTCTCAAAATCTCCCAGGTATACCACGTATCCAACAAGCCCTTTTCAGAAATGCTTCAAAAGGAGAACGAAATAGTGGAAATTATTTTTCTCTCTCCGACTTACAATATTGCCATAACGATTCACTCCTAGACATGTAAATACCCACCCAAAACTGTCGCTTGCCGATGCGGTATATCTACTATATTATTTTATTTTACATATTTTAAGATCTACTTACGGCTAGGCTTGGATGGTTCATAGTAATCCCCTTGGGATATCTGCTTGACCAGTCTTTTAAAGTTACTACCATCAAAGGGCATAGCTCCGTATACTAGGGTGTAAAGTAGGACTCCCAGAGACCAGCAGTCAACTTCTGGGCCATGGTATGGCGTTCCTATAAAATTAAAAATTATTTTTGGTGTTTCAGGTGGTTTCATAGATATTCTAAGTACCTTTTACGATTTCCGGTGAGGCATACAGAGGAGAACCGCAGAATGTATTGAGCAATCTTTGATCGTCGAAGACGTTCGACAATCCGAAGTCAGCAATCTGTATTGGTAAAGATATGTAGGTATATTAATGCTACTATTAAGAAACTCAAATTAATGATACCAAATACTTTAAATCAATTACTAAACAGGTTAAAAAAAAAGTGTGTAGTTCATAATGTATTATCCTACATTGTTTGTATAAAATCAGATGTTAAAATGATGAGAATCCTAGAAGTAGTTCAAATGTACCAAAAAATATTTTAAATAACTGTCTTTCAAATCAATCTAATTGCAAGATATTTTACGATAAATAGTCCACAAAAAATCTGAATTTATACAATTAGTTCAAATGTATCGTCCCCCCAATTCATTATTATTTTTACCTTAGCATTTTTATTTTCGTCTAAAAGAATATTCTCCAACTTCAAGTCCCTATGGCAGATTTTGTGTTTGTGGCAATAGTAAGACGCCGTAGCTATTTGTCTGAATATTCTTCTAGCTTCCTCTTCAGCTAACACTTTACTTTCCGATAAGTAGTCGTATAGTTCTCCACCAGCCGCATATTCCATTACCAATACCATTTTTTCTCTATTTTCAAAAACTGCAAAAAAATTAACATGTCTGCATAAATATATTATACACTTCACGTCAAAATTAACGCTATATATTAAAAGTAGTATCAAATCCAACATATCAAGGTGCGTCCACATTGCTCGTGATCCTGCTCGCGCTCTTGCTTCTGATCGTGCTTGCGTTGCTTGCGCTTCCTGTTCGTTGTGTTTCTGAAGATCTTTCAGCTTCGGCTCGCAAGCAACGGAGTCCAGATTGTAATGAAGTGCTTGCGTTCGTGCTGTTCAGACATTGATGATACCGAAGTATTTTTAATAATGGCTGCTAGTGCGATCATTATTACAAAACGAAGGAGACAAAGAGAAAAAATGGCGGTGTTGGATGTCTAATAATTTCAAAAGTAGATCCCAGCACAGTGAAAGTAAACATCTACGCGATTTACAAACAGACAGAATGTTTTTTAATATTTTTTTTATCGCATGTCCACTACTGATTTTGAAAGACTTATTACCTTAATTGGCCCCCGTATAGAAAGAAAAATACAACTTTTAATTGTATTCCGGTTAAAGAAAGAGTTAAATAAAGATTGGCCACATAACATTAAGATTCTTTGCAACTAGAGACTCACATACTAGTTTGGGTTATTTATTCAGTTTCCAAGCAAAGCATTTCAAAAATAATACCAGGCGTATGCCAAAATATAACTAAAGTTCTCAAAGATCAGATTAAGATAAGTAGGCAATATAAATATAGAGTTATATTTTATTAAAGGTATATTTAATATTATTAATCCAAGAACAAAACATAAATATTTGTAATTTTGAACAAAATAAAATTAGAAAAATCATGGTAGTATCATCATACTACAGTAAATACCGAATCCTATGAATGAAACCAACTAAAAACTTAACAAACATCGAGCGCTTTGCACCGCGCGCCGTAAGGTATGCTCGCATGGGTCCGAAGCGTCTCTTTGATGTACCGCGACAGAGCCGAACAGTCGAAACAGGCATTTTATGAGATCGCAAGTACGTGCAGCACCGCGAGCATCGCGAACATCTCGCTGCGACTGTTTGCCATGTTTTTCGTTTTTCACGTGTTCGTTTGGCCTGATCGCAAGCAATGTGGACGCAGCTTCATATTTTCTGTCCTTCATTACTAACTAAAATATGCATTAATTTTGTCAAAGAGTGTATTTTCTTTGATTTGTTTATACCTTCATATATGTGTATAATGTTAGGATGTTGTACTGAAGACATAATTTGGATTTCTCGCCTAATTCTAATAAGATCTGCGTCAGACTCAATTTTTGATTTCTTTATAGTCTTAATTGCGACCTGAAACAAGAAATATTTTAATTCAAAGTTCTTATTGTAAATAATACAATTTTGGATAAAAACCTCTTGTCCAGTCTCTTTGTTGATTCCTAGCTGCACTTTGCCAAAAGTTCCTTGTCCTAGTTTCTTTATTATGTCAAACCTGAAATAAAATTCAAAATAGAATTAACAATATCATAATAACACTATAGTCTGTCCAAGGGGAGGATCCCTGACAGTGACAGTTGTGTCTGTCATTTTAATTCACAAGAAAAACTCTAAAATCTCGGACTCATTTTTTTATAATAATCTTTGTTTATTTCTGGCAAGGATGTATTTTTAATGAAAAAATATTTTCTAACGCACTTTTTTAAACTAAACAAAAATATGAGTTGGTTAAAACAGAACATTTAAAAAAAATTTTAATGAGTTTTTAATTTTTTTCATATTGTTCCACCACTTCAAAAAATTCTAAAAAATTCCTGAGTGTAAAGAAGCATAAAAGACATTTTCTGGCGATTTTTAGTTTGTGACATATTTCACAAAGGTTAAAAAAATAAAGATTTTAATTTTCTTTCCTCCGCTAAAAATGGGCTTTTCGTTTAAGAATCATTATCATCTTAATTTTTCATGTCTTAGACTTCTAAAAATTACAAAAAATCGTCATTAATTAATTTTGAATTTTACTCTAAAAATAAAAATAAAATTGAAAAAACAGTTTCCGGCTATACCCTTTAGTTAAAGATAACAAAGATACAAAGAAGCTGAATATGGTAATTATGATGTAATATGAATTAGCCTATTGTAGAAAGTTCCCCAAAGACCACAATTGTTTATTTTCAAAAACAATACATAAATCCGTCAAGGACACGTGGGACACACTGTACATATTATTCATACAATTCAAAATGCTCCAAGCAGACAATAAAAAAAATATGACAATAAATAATGGGACAGATGTCATTAGGCGAGCCTCTGGTACTAAATTTAACTCGATTCCTAAAAATAAATAAAGGAAAAAAATAAAATAAAACTAGGTGAAATATTACTTCAAAGGTGTTCGAAGGTTAGTTAACCTACATATTTAAGAAAAAATAAAGCAAAAGTTATGCTTAATTATCACAAAAGAAGGAAATAACATGATTGGTTCGGGAAATAATTATTTTGTTGAGTTCATTAAAGTTATATTATAACAAAATTTATAACTTGAATATGAACAAATTATTGTACATGCAGAAAACCAGAAGAGTTTTTTTAGACAGATTTCGAACTAGGCGTCTTGTTGTGTTGTGAGTTGTGACAATTTCATATTAATAAAATTGCCAAGAAAATGTTAACGCGTAAAGCAATAACATTCAATAATTCAACTTTCCCGGATATTTCTCACAGCTTCATAGTTTCCCAGCTTCATAGTTCCTCACACCGATTTGATCAAAAGCATTGTATGTTTTTTTTGTTACAATTGAAATAAAAAAATACAAGACAGTTAAATAGTTTCAAAAATGCGATATTTTAATATTGTTAATCATTCAATTTATAAAATATTTGGTGTTTTACTGAGTTGTTCCGTTCTATTTTCGAAAGAAATATTCAGTTTTTTTCACTTTTTCGAAAAATACAAACAATCTACGAAATTTAGTAGCGAATTTTGCGCTAATCGACGCCCACGGATGCGCTAAACGCTCGACAGGTCATAAAATAAATATAGATTTATCGGAAAACAACTAGTTTTTAGAGAGAAAAAAAATTAAAAGCTTATATTGTCTGATTCTTTTCTCGAGCCAAAATCTTCAGCTAACAAATCAATTAATTTTAAGCTTATTTTGAAGTTTTTTTTTTCTAAAATGTTTATAGAATTGATCTCCATCACTTTGATTTAAGGGTTTAATCAAGGAGCCTTGGAAAAATAGATTTGATCGTTTAATGTTTTTCGTGTCTTGTCCTGGGGCGCTATTTTAATTGTTGTTGTCATAGTTACCGATCGGTTCTATGGCAGATATCGCAAATTTGTACCGACGAAAATCGGTATCTCTACCGTGCCCTTGTCAACCTCACGGTAGAGATACCGAGAGTCATCGGTACAAAGTTGCGATATCTGCCATAGGGCCGATCGGTAACTATGACAACAAATAATCAACACATGTTACTATATACAAATACGTACCGATAGCTGTCGGTAACTTACCGACTACCGACGATTGTACAGAATAGCGCCCCTTTCCGGTTAAAAGATGCCTAAATCGTATTTTTTTTCATATCTCAATTTTTTCAAATGGAACGAGGATGGCTCATTGTATATTTAATCATATTAATTTTTTACGAATGGAACGAGGGTGGCTCATTAGCATATTTGGAAAAAGCATTTTGTCGAATAATGAACCGCATGTTATAATTTCAAATAAACCATATGCGAAAATGTCAAAAGTTGACATATGATATGTCATTCTATTCAGAGTGTCATTTTCCATCGAATAAAGTAGAAATATACCAAGGGAGCCATTTAAAAATTTAAAGTTGTAGACATTTTCGGTGAAACAGGAAGTGACCAAAAACAATTGAATACGTCAATCCTAATTTATGTCATATTACTAACATATCAAATCTCGTTTTATCCAAAAAAAAAAAAAGTTATAGGGGTGAGCCAGTATAGAAACAATGACAGAAAATGCAATTTTCCTCTGAATTAAAATGACAGACAACAACTCTATCAGACTACCAGTCAGACAAAAGACTACCTGTCTAGTTACTACTACTTGTTAGAACAACTTTTTTTTTGTTTGCATAATTTATTTCTGTTAAGTAAAAGAGCTTTAAGAATTTAATTCGATTTTTGATATAAATCCCGGTTTATTTTCATAACAAATCGTTCGTATCCAAGATCGTATCTAAGATCGAAAAAAACGGCGTCAGCGATGGCTACGAAATGAAGATCGCTGTCATTTTATATGTAAATAGCGTGTACCCGCGACTTCGTTGGCGTCGAATTAATCATTTGTAATGGTGATAATAAAGCAAAGCAAGAATTTCCATTACATACAAACTGGATAAAATTTTCTCACATTTATGTCAGCATGAGAAAAAACAATACCTATGGCGATATTATTATATAACTTCGTAATATTTGAGGGGTAGTTTCATCTCGTTGGAATTTGACTTTCGAAAAATTGCCAAAAATAAGCTTTTTACGTCAAGCAGTTTAAGCAGAATCGTGGTTAATCAATTACCCAACTTTTTGGAACACCCTGTATGATTTTTTAAAAAAATTCAAAATATGTAAAAAAACAAAATAAATTATGCGTGTCCAAGCGTTTTCCCGAAACTCTAACCGTTTTTTTAAATAACAAATATTGTAATATTTGAGGGGCGTTTTCACCCTCTTGGAATTTGAGATTCGAGAAACCGCTCCTTATCGAACCTCTACACCCCACAGTCAATCCGTTTGCCAAAAATCAGCTTTAAACGTCTAGCAGTTTAAACAGAATCGTGATTCAATGGTCATATTTTATGAAACACCCTATATAAATTTATAAAAAAACTTAAAATATGCAAAACAACAAAATAAAATACACGTGTTTAAAAGTTTTTCCGAAAAACTCACCAGTTTTTAAATAAAAAATATTCTAATATATGAGGGGTGGTTTCGCCCCCTTAGAATTCGAGTTTCGTAAAATCCCTTCTTATCGAACCTCTACACCCTAAAGTCAATCCATTTTCCAAAAATCAGCTTTTTACGTCAAGCGCTTTAAGCAGAATCGTGATTAATCAATGACCAGATTTTTCGAAACACCCTATATACATTTTTAAAAAAATAAAATATACGTGTTTAAGCGTTTTTTTCGGAAACTTAACCGCTTTTTAAATAAAAAATATTGTAATATTTGAGGGATGGTTTCACCCCCTTGGAACTGGAATTTCGAAAAATCCCTTCTTATCGAACCTCTACACCCTAGAATCAACCTGTATGCCAAAATTGAGCTTCTTACGTTGAGTGGTTTTGAGCAGGATCGCGATTAATCAGTCAGTCACTTATTAGTATAGATTTTATACTAATCATTTTCCAGCCAACTGGACGCCGTTTTTTTTTCGATCATACGATAGAATCCACTTTTTTTCTAGGTAGATGACCCAATTGGTATTGACAACATTAGAAAGAGACGACTCTATGGAGAACTAGTTACATTGATATATCCCCACCGATATTGGACACCGTCCAGGAATCGTTCTGTGTCAAAGCGCACTGCCAAAAGTATTTAAAAACCTCGTCTTTTTATTGTCATACGCGATTAGACGGGTTTGCCGAACATTACGAACGCTTAAAATTGTTTATCGGGTGTAGACGATATACGATGCGCGGTCCAGAGAAGATGGCGTTCAGCTCTATTCAAAACTGATTCAAATCGCTCGTGTATTATTAATGTAACGCGGGTTACACACGTTACAATTTAACGTACGGCATGTCGTACGTTAAGTAGGTCGCATGTAGGTACATTAATTCAGAATTTCTTTTCATTGAAGCATTTTATAGTAAAGTGCGATTGAATTTTTTCTCTGATTTTATTTATTTATAGAGAAGGTATTATTTTCTAGGTCCAAGATCATAATATACCGGGTGTTCCTCAAGAGTGGTTCGCCCCTATAACTTTTTTATTTTTTTCTAATAAAAAAATGAGATTTGGTATGTTAGCATATGACATAAATTAGGATTAAATTTAAATCTAAATAAGGATTTTATTTTTTTCTGATATATAAACGGTTCCCGAGTTACAGTCGCCCACTATTATTGGTCCACCCTGTACATGTGCTGAATAATAAACAGGCCTAATGCTGACCCCACACTAAAGATATTTCGTACCTTTGTCTTAGTTTTTTCTTGTGGTTATGTTGTTTAACTCCTCCCGTATTTTCTATTCCGCTCATGATGCTGTTAACTGCACTGTCTTCCACACCCATTTTAATTTTTCTATAATAAAAAAAAACAAATATTAATACCTAACCCTAAAATAAATTAAATGAAATGTGTCCTCTTTTGGGGCCCCTGTGTTACATACAAAATGAATATCTGTATCTGTCTGTATGTAGAGTTTAGTAGAATATTAATATAAGTACTCCCAGCACTCTCAAAAAAATAAACATAGTTATGTAGGTACTCACCCTGAAAGCATTGATTTAATTTTAGCAATTTTACTGAAAATATTGCGTTTTGACATTTTGTTTCTCTGATTTTGACTAACCACTGTATAAATTCAACATTTCTGGCATTGGTAAACAAAGAAATTAACCAAAATCACTTTAAACATTACTATCGTAGCAGGCTAACTAATTTAAACTTAAAAAATGTTACATATAGGTAAGAAAAACAACTGAACAGAATGACGTAACCAAAACAAAATGAACTGATTATTTTTTACAAAATGAAACCATTGTTATGAGTTATATCGATTTTTAAATTCTTTCAAATTAATTCCAAATTTAATCAATTAACAGTTGTTTACACCTCAAAAGTTTAATACAAATTTAGGAAAAATGTTTGTTTACTTAAAAATTGTATTTAATACATTTAAAAAAGAAAATCTTAAATTTTTTAATGAATAAAAACATACATCTGATTGTAAATTTATTAATATTTCATTAATCTAAAACGGTCCATAAATGAAAAAAGTGTTGGGCAACAAGTTGTACAAACATGATGGGTTCAAAGCTTGTTCAAAGTTTTTGGTTTCAGAAGAAAATGTCATCAGTTAAGATATTTTACACACTGTACACTCAGAAAATACTATATTTTCGTAGATATACAAGGCGATTTCAAAATATTTTACAAAAAAGTTGTAGTTTTTTAAATATGCCAAGAAAGGCTCTAATTGGTTTACCACTGTATTTAACTGCATTGTATAAAATTCACACTTCAAAAATACTATCTTGTCATAATCTATACCTAGTGGTTTTTGAAATATGTATGGCCAATTTTAGATTAAATTTTCTACACAATTAATGCTTTTATTGTTAAAAAATCGCAGATTACAGATATTTTTTAACCGGAAGTACAATATGATCGAAAACAAAACAGCGTCAGCAATAGCTATGAAATAAAGATCGCTGTCATTTTATATATAAAAGTATATGGGAAATGTCATCGATCGTCTTTTCCAAGTCAGCAACTGGACGCCGTTTTTTTCTTGATCATACAGTATTTTATGTAAGTATGTATCTTGTTCATAGCTAATAATACTAAAATAAACAAAATCTCATGGTATATACAGGATGCTACAAAACTAGATAAGATGTTTTTCTCAAAACACTGGGTAGTCCCCTTGTATACTGGGTGCGTTTCAAAAGCGGCTCACCCCTATAACTTTTTTATTTTTTTCAGATAAAAAAAACGAGATTTGGTATGTTAGTATATGACATAAATTAGGATTGATTGACGTATTCAATTGTTTTAGGTCACTTCCTGTTTCACCGGAAATGACTACAACATTTTATTTTTAAATAGCACCCTCGGTATTTTTTTACTTTTTCGATAGAAAATGACAGTCTGAATAGAATGGCATATCATATCTCAGCTTCTGACATTTTCGCTTAAAAAAATCGTATTTTAAATTTCAATTTAGAGTGCCATGGCTGTTTTAAAAACACTAATTTTTAATCAAGGAGCCTTGGAAAAATAGGTCTGATCGTCTGATGTTTATATTGTCTTGTCCTGGCCGGTTAAGAGATGCCCAAATCGTTTTTTTTTAATCATATCTCAGTTTTTTCAAATGGAACAAGGGTGGCTTTTTACGAATACTAATTTGGTACCATACATTTGGCATTTCGAGTCAAAATGTCGTTATGAACCGCATGTTACAATTTCAAATAGACCATATATTCAGAGTGCCATTTTCTATCGAATAAAAATAAAGTAAAAAAATACCGTGGATGCCATTTAAAATTCAAAAATTGTAGTTATTTCCGGTGAAACAGGAAGTGATCGAAAATAATTGAATACGCCAATCAATCCTAATTTATGTCATATACTAATATACCAAATCTCGTCTTGTTATCTGAAAAAATTAAAAAGTTATAGGGATGAGCCACTTTTGAGACGCACCCGGTATACTGTTTATAAGTTAGTACATATAAAATTTCGTTCATTTATGTGATCTAGTAAAATACAGAGTATTATATTTGAAATAGTGGAGAAAAATAAAGCAACTACAATAGTTTTGAATCACCCTGTATACCTATTTATAATTTTTTTATAAAATGCGCTACTACTGCGCGCATTTTTAAAAATAAAGAACTGAAAGAAGCATTTTTTAAAAATATTTTAGCAAAAAAAAATAAAATTAACAGAAGACATTAAAATTTTTTGACTTATGAACCACGAGGTGATATTTTTCTACACTGAATTCAGTCTTAAATAAATTTCTAGCAGCCAAATATCTATAAAAATTAATTACGTTATTTTTTTCTTGGCACTAATTTTATCTTTCATAACTGCATTTCATTTTATAATTATTGGGCCAAAGCCACTAATTATAACATTTTTTTTCCTTCTAAGAAACAAAAACAGGAAATATTAGAGATTATTTTACCGGAAAGTGAAAAACAACAATTAATATAACATTTTTCTAATAAGTACTCACATTTTTTATAAACTTTATAAGCTGGCAGTTAAACTCAAACACAGAAATAAAGAAAATCTTTAAATTTAAACTAATCTCACCATTTGCTTAAAACATTGGCGTCTAAGTAAATACCATTAATTTTTAACACTTCTGCACCTGTGCAATAGCTAGATATCAATCAAATAAACTGATATTAATAATTTATATTTAGAGATCAAATCAAGTACATATACTGTCTTCTTTATAACATATCAGTAAAATAAGTGAAAACAAGAATAAAATTCTCGGAATTTTGAAAAACGCATATTTGTCATCACTTATCAAGTGGGCCTTGCATTTGAATCATCTGAATCATTCACTAGAACAGTATTTTAATTGTCAGATCGTATACGAAAAATATGCATCTTTGTGTAAATAAAGGTGTAAATGTTGTTGCTTGTGTAGGGATGGGCGATAATAGATTTTACTATATCGATAAGTATCGCAATTCACCTATCGATATAACGATAACTATCGAAAAATATCGATAACTATCGAATTACCGATAGTTATTGGTTTATCGATAAAAATCGATAATTTTGGACTCACCTGATGTTATTCGATATATCGATAGTTATATATACAGGGTGTTTTAAAAAAGATGTGCCACCTCTCGTGAAGAGATTGCTCGCTGCTAAAAATAAGATCTGTTTTGTTTGTAACTGTAACTCTAAAACTATGCATTTCCATACCCATGTTTATAGGAACTTTTTTTCATATTTTTTTGATGAGAAATCAATGAGTACTAATTAAAAAGTTTCGCAAGTTAATTATATTAAATTTTTATAAAGGTTGCTATTAGACTTGGATCAACGCAAATTAATAAAATTGCGTTTATCTCATCAAGGAGGCCGATTTCGACAAAATATCAAGAGATAACTTTTAATCGGCATTAAACTGCTTACATTATTTCGCTAACAAGAGAAAAAAAAGTCAGTGGCGTACATGCTTTTTTTAGAAAAATATTCTAGTGATAACCGATATGCACGTCCCTGGTGAATATGTCGACACTTTTTTAGCTTTAAAATGTGTCGCATTTATAGTAATTTTTACCCTCAAAATTTCATTCAAAACGCTAAAGTACTTGAAAGAAAATTATAATAAATCGAAAAAATATTAAGACTTCAACACCCTGTAACTATGCAACAAAGCAGAATCGGATCTATGTTGATATGAAAAATAAATCTTACTTTTACGTGAAGAATCTCCCCACAAGAGATGGCACATGTTTTTTGAAACACCCTGTATATCGAAAAAAATCTATCCCTAATCGTAACTGTCTAATATAAAAAGTCGTCTTATGAAATGTCAAAGAAAACTAAAAATATAATATGCCTCGTTTTCTTTGAATAAAAATATTATTTCATATAACAATTTTGAAAGATTTAACAAATATTCAAGTTTTTAAAAAGGGTAAATTAAATGATGTACAATAACCGATACTAATCAAAATGCTATCAATATATTGATACATACGAAAATTTTTAAGTCACCTATTGTTATTCGATATATCGATAACAATCGATAGTTATCGATATATCGAAAAAAATCCCATCCCTAGTTGCTAGTCGTCCGCTAAACGGATAAATAAAATAAATTAATAGTCCGGTTTTTACATCAACATCTTTAGAACAATTTATTAATTATTATACTTGATATCAATTAAATTTTTAGTTACGTAATCGAGGGCGCGATTTTTAAATTCATTGTTGCCAACCATGGACATATTCGGCGCCTGGCTGACTAATTGGAATTTAAATTTCCCGCTGGGGATTCAGGTGGTAGCTCTGCTGCAAAAAATGACAAGTGGCAACATTTATTTATTTATTTCCTGACATTGTCATTCGTTTTGACACTTTAGTTTTGTATTACGAGTTTTTGGTTTAAATAAACAGTGTTGTGATACTTTACGCTTAAAAATGTTTACTAGCAGACCTTGCAGTCAAACATTGTTCTTTTTAGAACCTCTTATAGTGCGAGAAGGGTACAAGTAGCTTAATAGCCGTGAAAAACTCATCACAACTTTATTAGAATATTTTGAACGGGAAAGCGGTAGTAATGGCCCTTTATGTCCGTTAAGTGTTGTTAAGGAGGTGAGTTTTGTTGTTAAAATAAAAAAAAACATCTGGTTGATTTTGTTCCTAGAAATCCTAAAAACCAAAAGACGTTTTATAAGGTTATGTAATTTCGAAGTCATTCTTTGACAGATTTTGATTCTTTGACAAATTAAGATTGTTATTATTAATCTTGATTAACGATGGATTAACGGCATATTATATACCTGATATATTTTGCTGATGTTAAAGTATCACAGGGTGTCCCAACTCTTAAATTATTAATATTAAAAAAGTTATACTTAAACCATTAAATTTTACGTAAAAAGGTATTTTTTATTTTCATAAAAATAAAAAAAAATGCATAGCGAAAAATTTACGATTTGTTAAAAATGCACATTTTTGAATAACACCTCGTAACTCCGAAACGGTAACAAATATCGATGTGCGGTTTTTACCATCATGTTTTTGATAAAAATTGAGCTCCAGACAGTCCAGACACCGATATTAGTTTTCGTCTATCTCCTATAGAAAAGAGTGTTTTCGTTTAAAAGTGTCCAATATGGCCCACCCTGTACAATCAAATCAAAAAAACCTCCATATTTTTGAAAACGTATCCCATCATGTCCCAATTTTTTTCGCACTTATTCCTTTTTACCCTGTATAACCGGACGATTATTTTTTATTTTATTTATCCGTTTAGCGGATCGCTAGACACTCCGTTATTTAAAATTGCACGTAAACGTTTGTAAACAGATGCACAACCGAAAGATGCGCTTTTTTATTTCTTCTTCGAAAGGCCGTTTCCCTGATGGTACGTAAATAAATGGAGTGAAAATTAGTCTAGAGGTCAACAGAAAAAACTGGCAATGACCTCCAAGGGTTAAATCACAGAAAAACTGTGGTAAACTTTCATTTTTCCTTGCGACCAGTTTCCATATAGGGCCACGTTCTTTATGCAATGCGATTTGTGTTACTTGTTACAAGTCAATACCCACAAAACCTCATTAAAAACCCACGTGCGGTGAATATATGTGGGCGTAGAGGACCCCATTTTGAAAATGACTGTAGAAAAAATTCTAGAGCAGAAAAAATCCAAAAAAAACGTCTAGGAAATATCAGAGAAGTACCAAATGAAATTTGAGAGGTTTTAAATGCATTCTAGACGTAACAAAGCAGAATTAAATGCATAAAACTACGGTACGTCTCGTCGTTCCCGTCCAATCCCAAACGAAAATGTCCCCTAACCTAATTATAAACTAGGATTTTTAAATATAGAATTTTTGACGTCTTGCGTCAAAAGGTTTTGTTGATAAAATGGGGGATTTTATCTGGAAAATCGCCCTTATCTAGAGCTCGACAAGATCATAAACAAACGATTTCGAACTTACCTGAAATTCGCTTATTTCCTAAGTAGGCGAGGGAGGCAAGTCCACCCAAAAGGTGCGAAAAGAGGTAAAAACTCACTAAAAAACTAAACGAAATAAATAAACTGTACAAAACACTGTTCTATACCTCGAAACAGTCTTTTTCCGCCGATTTTCACCTCACATTATGGTCGTTCTTAGCGGAAAAGCGAAATTTTCACGTTCAACACGAGAACGAATAGCACGGCCGACGCCATGTTTCTTTTCGCTGTTTAAAAATAGTCGGCGACATTGGTATGTAATTTTTTTATTTTGCGGGACGCGCGAGATGTTATTTGGGTATATTTTTTGATTCGAATTACAATTACACACGTAATGTATATCGCCCTGTACAGTTTCGTGTTTTTTTATAATGTTTATGTTCATTAAAAAATAAACCAAGCGTAACTAATGAAACAAATAAATATTAATTATTAAAATTTTTGCTTCATTACTAATATGTGTCTCATTACAAACACTGCTTATTTTCAATATGAATTTTTTTATAGGTATCTTATTGCCCCTTGCCCACTACATATTCATTTTTTTTTAAATCAAAGTTCAGATGTTTGTCTTTATATTAATTAAAAATAATTGAAGTATAATAGCAGATAGTTTAAAAAATATATAGATATTTATTTTAAAACATTCTTTCTGGATGACCTGTAGCCTTCTTGTAGTAAACAAATGCGCAATCTTTTAAACATTGTTTCTTTTTGTTTAAAGATTGTTATTATTCTACTTATTTTATTAAAAAAACTATAGATATGAAGAAGTTTTAGTAGATCTGAGACTTCTAGAAGTGTCCTAGGGTATGTTTAATAATTCATTTACTGAAAGAAATAATCAACAATTGTAAAAAATACACTGAACAAAAACACAAATGAATAAGGTCAAGTAAGTCAAGTTTAACGAATAAGAAAATATTTGCAGGAGCTCCCTATTAATTTTGACAGAGAAGTGACAGATAACTTATAGGGATGGTAACTTTGTAATTAAAAATTATCGATAGTCTTTATTTACGATTTAACGTTGTGAATTAATATTTACAAATTTTAATAACTTTTCAAGATACACAACGCATATCTTTCAATTTTGCTATCACACCTACTTAATAAAAATTATCCCAATTTTTCTTTTTTTAAAAAAAGTATTTATCGATACACTATATATCTTATCGTTACGAAGTCCCATGCCTAGTCCAATTATGTCTTATGTCATTCTGTCAATCAATACAAAATTTTTAAATCGCAAAAACAAAAAATGGATAAACATTCCAAAGTAAAAAATCGTAGGAAAATAATAAGTCCGGTTTTTCATTTGCAAACCAAAGCTGAAGATGAGAAGCACTTCTCCAAGGAGGTCGTAAAGAGTGTCAGGAAAACCGGAGTTTTAAATTTAAGTGGAAAGCATTTGGCTTCTGGTAAATATGTTTCAGTTGATTTATTATTTTAAGATTAAATAAAGTTATTAACTGTTTAAAGGGATGCCATCTATTTAGTTGTTATGATTGATAACTTATAGAACTATGAGATCAAAATAATAAATTAGTAATTGTATTATTATTTAGATATTAACCATTAATTTTAGTGCCTGAAAAACTCTTTTCGATATATGATTTTACTGATGAAAATGTAGTAAACCTTGATTTTAACAGACCAGATAGAGACGATGAGTTATGGTGGAACCTAAAACCATTAACAAATTTAGATTTAAGTTCTAATGTTTTAACAGAAGTGCCCGGTCGTATTGCCACGTTCCAAGACTTAACAATAATTAATGTAAGAGTTAGTATTTTAAATAAACTAAAACATAAGGTGGTTTTAACTATTTCCAGTTGCAAGATAATTCTTTAACCTGTTTGCCTGCAGAAATAACTACATTAACTAAATTAACTAGACTGATATTAAATCATAATAAAATTAATACACTACCGAATGATATCGATAAGCTTATTGACCTGCGAGTTTTGAGAATTAGCCATAACTTACTGGAAGAACTTCCTGATAGTTTGGTGGATTTGGTAATGTTAGAGACCTTGGTAAGGTATTTTACTAAAATATTAATGTTTATGGCACATAGTTCTTTTTAAGTTTGTATTATTTACTACATATTTTAGGATTTATCGTATAACTCTATAGAAAAACTACCTTCTGGAATAGGGTTTTTAGTAAGACTTACGGATTTGAATGTTTCAAACAATAAAATAAAGACGTTGCCGCCAGATATAGTGAATTTAAGAAGTATGTTTATTGGTTTATTTGGTAATATTCATGTATACATTTATATTGATATGATTTATAGGCTTAATAAGGCTGGATATAAATTATAACAATATTAAACATTTACCTGAGAGCTTGGGTGAATTGAGGAAACTACAGTTGTTATACGCTCAACATAATGACATAGAAGAAGTTCCTGATTTCACTGGTTGTGAATCTTTGCAGGAAATATACCTTGGCAACAATTTTATCAAGGTATATAATATGTCAATTACAAAGTCTATATTTTATATAAATACAATAACGTAGTATAAAAACGGCGTCATAGTGGTCTTTGAAATCATAATCAATGATAATACAATCAGCTGCTTTTATATCTTTTATTATTATTTATTGAAATTTTTTTTTTATTGAAATTGACATATAGATAGATATATTGAAAATTGACATATAGAGCTCGCAAAGATTAATATTAAAATAGAAAAAATAAGATTTTTCAGATGCATACACACACTCCAAACATTCATAACTAAAAATACCGGGTGCGCCTCAAAAGTGGCTTACTCCTATAACTTTTTTATTTTTTTAGATAAAAAAAACGAGATTTGGTATGTTAGTGTATGACATAAATTAGGATTGATTGACGTATTCAATTGTTTTTGGTCACTTTCTGTTTCACCAGAAATGACTACAACTTTTGATTTTTACATGGCACCCTCGATATTTTTTTACTTTATTTGGTAGAAAATGACACTCTGAATAGAATGACATATATATGTCAACTTTTGACATTTACGCATATGGTTTATTTTAAATTGTAACATAAATATGGTTCATAACGACAATTTGACTCAAAATGCGAAGTGTGTGGTTCCAAATTATTCTTCAAAAATACTTTTTCTAAATACAGTATTGGCCATAAGTGGATGAACTTTGTTAAAATAATGGGTTTTTCCTAATATGTTTAAAATTAAAATTTGAGCTATATTTACTTGAAGTCTAGTGTCAGTGCTATAAAAATAAATAGCATTGTTTTTTTAAAATGTGCTTTAATAAGGTAGCAAAAAATTTAAATTGAAAAAACTATTGGACAAAAGTAGATGAACAAAATATATATTTAATAAAAAAAAAATCTTATGTTAACAAAAACTGAAAAATTAACTTATAATTTACTAGTACTTAGTGTAATAACTCTTATTCTTAATTACTTTTAGACATCGCTTAGGCATGGATCCCAGAAGATTTTCAATTATAGAAAAATCGGTATTTTTCCAAGACTCTTCCAAAGCTGCAAATAATTCTTGCTTATTTTTGTAGAATTTGGTCCTAATGTGTTGATCCAAAATTTCCCATAAATTTTCTATTGGATTCAGGTCTAGGGATTGCGATGGCCATTTGAGAACAGTCACCATTTCATCTTCCAAAAACCTTTTAACCAATTGTGAGGCATGTTTAGGGTCGTTATCATGTTGGAAGTAATGTACAACTATCGTGTTTTCCTCCAAATAAGGCACTAAAAGGTTTTGTAAAATGTCTCTGTGGCCAAACCGATCCATTATGCCCTCAATTTTATGGAGAGGCCCCATCCCATACCCAGAAAAACACCCCCATACCATGATTGAGCCCCCACCATGTTTTACAGTGGATCGCGTGTACTTTGGTAGCAATCGTGTGTTGGGAGGTCTTCTTACATGTTGAATTCCATCTGATGACACTAAATTAAACTTTGATTCATCACTAGAACAAACTTTTTTCCATTGTGCCACAGTCCAGTTTTGATATTCCTTGGCAAATGCTAATCGGGCCTTCAAATTTTTTTTTGATAGCAGTGGTTTCTTGGCGGGTCTTCGGGAAAACAACTTCTGGTCAACTAATTTACGTCGGATCGTCCTTGTACTCACTGGTGGATAGCCCATTTTTTCAAGTTTTGCTTTTATCTTCGTTGACGGAAAAATGGATCTTGTGAAGAAATTCGTTTTATGGCTTTTATCATATTGGGACCAACTTTTTTAGGTCGTCCTGGTTTTCTTTTTATAGAGACATCTCCTCTCTCATTATATCTCTTTAAAATATAATGTACCCCTGATTTTCCAAGGCGTAATTGCTTAGCGATTTCCGATTGCTTCAAACCATCCTTAAAAGCATTCACTACTCGCAACTTAAGATCTGCAGACAAGTTAATTCCACGTGGCATGATATATCACAAGAGCTCAAATGTTTTTAAATCGCAATTGTTCATAAAAGCAGAACAAATGAAACTAACGATTTTTAAAAATATTTGGTTCATCTACTTTTGTCCAAGACAAAAAAGCAATATTTGCCAATGCTTATCTATAAATGATAAGACTAACAGAAGAATTTATATTTGTTTGTAGTATTTTGGTGAGAATGTATTAAACTTTTAACATACAAAGGTACATAAAATAATTTTGATATTCAACACCTCAAATCTGATTTTCTTCGCAATTATTGGTATTGGTTCATCCACTTTCGGCGAATACTGTATGCTAATGAGCCACTCTTGTTCCATTTGAAAAAATTGAGATATGATTAAAAATACGATTTGGGCATCTTTTAACTGGCCAGGACAAGACACTAAAAACATTAGACGATCAAATCTATTTTTCCAAGGCTTCTTGATTAAAAATTAGTGTTTTAACGCAGCTATGACACTTTAATAAAGTAAAAAAATACCGAGGGTGTCATTTAAAAATCAAAAGTTGTAGTCATTTCCGGTGAAACAGGAAGTGACCGAAAAGAATTGAATATGTCAATCAATCCTAATTTGTCATATACTAACATAACAAATCTCGTTTTTTTTATCTGAAAAAATAAAATGTTAGGTTAGGTTCCCGGTATACTATAAAAATCGATTTTAAAATACGATACTTTTTTATAAATTAGATATTATTTTTTAACAAGTGTTTAAGTCAACTTTGAATAAATAGCATATAGGTGTTGGCCTGACAAGAATTTTCACATTGACTGTCATTTCATTCAAAGGCCACTTTGATGCGTTTTTTTAATTACACATTTTTGTTTAGGAAATTCCACCAGAACTGCATGAAAATTTGCTTCAACTAAAAATCCTAGAATTGAGAGATAATCAAATTGAAATTTTACCAAAAGAAATTGCCAAAATGGTTCACCTAACCCAGCTTGACTTATCTAACAATGAATTAACCGAGTAAGGTTTGATTATTTCTTGTTAACTATATGTTTTAAAATGTTTTTTTTTCTCAAAGAATAACTCCGTTTTTGGGTTTGTTGCCACATTTGCACTCTTTAAAATTGGAAGGTAATAAGTTGAAGCAGATCAGGGGCGATATAATACATACAGGGACACAAAGAATACTACAGTTTCTTCGAGAAAAGTTAAAAGAAGAGGATCTTACTGAGACAGACAGTGTTGTTCTTGTACCGAGTGATGCTTGTGTATTTCCTGACAGGTATTAAAATAATTATATGTATGGTAATCGGAAAACAATTTCCGATGCACGTGATCAACTTTAACGAACAAGCGATGGCGACAGCGCTGCCACATTATGATGAATTTATGAGATGAATCTTAATTTAAAATTGACAAACAACATATTTATTATATCATTTTTTTAAAGAGTTTTACGTTTTATTTTTAATTTCATAACTAATATTTTAGTGATTAATTGATTTATTTGTTTTATAGCTTATTTTACTTATTACATATTGGCAAAAACTAGTCCATTATGAAGATTATTATAAGCGTTATTATGGGTTATTTATTTATTGATGCATATCTTACAAGGTAAGAGGTAATAACAAGTAAGAGGGTGCTATTAATGCACAAACTAATAATCACAGAATTTAATTAAAACTAACTTTGAAAGTGGTATAATGTGCTTATCAATCAAACTTACTTTTCTGACTGCAGTCAAGGGTAATAAAGGATCAAAATAGTTAAAAAAAAACAGGGAAACTACAAGCTCTGTGCCTCGACTGTTTAAATGCTTCGGCATATTTTCAACACACAAATTCAAGAAATGCAATAGAAAAACTCGAAAATTTAGTTCTTAAAAGAACTGTTTGTGCTTAAAAGTACAATTTAAAAAAAAAGATTATGAAAATAGGCAAAAAAACGAGAATTACTCGCAAAGATTCAACAAGAACACAATATTATACAAAATAATGACTGACACTAGGATAATTATTGTCAAATAATAAAGGACAACATTTCTGAACACGGCGCACAGTAGGCAATATGTCCAAACCAAGTTGCAAAAAATAACATCCACAGTTAGCATTTATGGCAATAACATTAGATTGGAAACATATTAGTTAAGAGGAAACCACATAAAACTAACAAAAAAACATATTCGGAGTCTCTTTGGAGGGGCTGTAAAACGAACTTTGCGCAAAACCTACATTTTCAGTTAATTTGTGTCCAATAACTGCCTTTTTTCTACAATTTTTTAAATAGTAGGCGTTGCATTCAAGTGACACAGTATTATAACAATTGAATCGGACGACTTTAGCTTACTGTCAATAATTATTGTAAAATTGTCATAACGTGTTTTACGTAGATTCCCGGTTGCGGTAAATTTAATGTGAAGGTAAGTAAAAAAGTATCTTTTATTTTGATTTTTTGGATAAAAACTAGGTAAAGGTCAAAGTAGAACATAATCATTTAAGGTTTTTTTGATAGTGGCATATATTCTTAGAAAAGTTAAGTCATAAAAATCGCAAAAAATCGCAACATTAAATTATGAAGCGTAAGTCTCCATGCGTATGTGTATAGTAACATCCTTTATGTGGATAATTCTCATAAATTAATTGTTATAGTAGCTAGAGCTAGAGAAGAACTTGAAATATAACGTTACGTAACTTTTCTCAAGATTTCCGAAGAAGTATGTCATAAATGTCAAATGACATTTTTTGACAAATTTTGACAGTACCTAATTTTTTAAAGTAAATAAAATGGATTTTTCTTTCAGATTTAAAAATGTATACTTCGTGACCATTGCTTCCAGCTGTTATAAAACAAAATATCAGTAAATAGTAGGTGGTAAAATAAAATTTAGATATTTTTAATAGGTATAAGTTCTGTTATTTTCTAAATCGTCATTGTTTAATTCTCAGAATATCGTTACTTATTTAAAATATAATAATAAAATATTGTTCACATATTGTCTGGTATTATTAGAGACCGAACTTATTCAAATGACAAACAATCTTGAATAAAAGTTCGATTGGATTAGTATACTAGGGTTTACTTTTATACATTGACACCCCCTTTATCTTTTTTATTTGACGTTTCCGAAAACTGTCTCAAATGAAAGTGGTTTTGAATAAATTTGCCAAAAAAGTATATTTCGCATATACAAAGTGCTTCAAAAAGTCGGGGCGTGGTTCATCTATCTTACCTCAAATTAGGTATAGGCTATGCTACAAAGTAGTTAGGATTTTTAGGAGAAAATAAAAATAAAATAAAAAATTGGGTACTAATTTGAAATAAGAAATTTGGGCCACATACAGGATTTCTAAGGCACCCTGTATATGCAAAGAAGACTGTTTTGAAAAATGTATTCGAGACCATTAAACTTTTATTCAAGACACTTTTTTCGAAAACGTCGAATAAAAAAGATACAGAGGATGTCAATATATAAAACAAACCCTGTATATGGCGGAGGAGTAATATTTGCTCAATATTTGCCTGTTTCATCTTGGCTCTGTCAAAAATCGTGAAATTTAGTGAAATGTAAAATATTCTTACCGCATTTTGGTAGCTGTATTAGTCAAAAGATGATTTTTCCATTTTATGAATCCCTTCCACCACCCCCAACCACTCTCAAGTCAGCCAAAACTAACAGGGTTCACGGCCTACGGGCATAGAATGTTTTTACCAAATTTGAATAAAATCGTACAAAAAAAGAATTTTTGCAACATACTTCTGGATTTTTGCCCACTGTGCGGCGCATTGTGACCAACATAGCGATAATAAAATTCCGTTTAAACTAATTTTTGCAGCTTTAATCTAAATAAAATATCTGTTACAATCATTTGCTCTATAAAATAAAATGAAGAGCTGCTCGGTATCTTAAATTATAACAAATTTTAACATTTTTGCCAAAATTTTATTTAGTCAGGTTTATAGACTTTAGTGTCAAATGTCGATATGATTGATGACGTGCATCGGAAAATGTTTTGCGATTACGATATGTCATTTGATTCAGAGAAAAATGTGTCATAGTAGGCAAAAAAATAAGGGATCTCCCAATGTCTCATAAAAGATCCATGTTTGGTTTCCTGTTTTAAGATTTTAACTTAATTTTTCTACAAAACTTACAGGGAATAGAAATACATAATTAAAAAAATCTTAAAAATATTTTTATAGATATATAGGGTGATTAAAATGTATTTTTTACACTGAAGTTTTAGTTTTTTAAATGGGATGGCTGTATATTTTATTTGCGCTTTGGGATTTGACATAAAATTCCCATTTATTGGAGTGGTTAATGTTGTATTTTTCATTTAGAATCACATTATATATATGATGCTATACGGAGTATTATACTGGTAGACAGAAAAACTAATCTAATAAATATCACACTGGAAATAGTAAAAGAATATATCTGTAAATATACAGGGTGTCTCACAAAAGAATACGAACTTTCACTAGCCATAACCTTTATGGACTTCAATATGTCCTAAGGCAATAGTAGAAGCCCTAGCAAAACAAGGTATTGATAGGCCTTATATAGAAACCCTCGCCAATATATACAAAGAAACCAAAGCAAGAGTAATGCCCGGACCCCATTAGCCAACACTAGTGATGGGTTGTTATTTAACTATCTGTTATTTTATAACAATTATTTAGAAATAACATAACGCAACCGTTACTGCTTTTCAAAAATAACAGATATAAAATAACGACACGCAGAGATCGAGTGTTCGTGAAACGAAGTCGGCGCTCTGCACCGCCACGAAATTCGATGCTGCTCGAAGCAATTCCAAAAAACAACTAGTATGGATGGAAAACCTATTATTTCGACAACCATCGATACAGGCGGCGAGATACAACGGACAACGGAGTGGGGTATGCGCTACGGCGCGGCGCGTCGTGTTGGGCTGACAACAGCTTAAAAATAATAGGATATAAAAGAAGCAGCTTTTTTGAAACAGTTGCGGGCATAACGCCTGGCTGTCGAGATAACAGGAGTGGGAAAGGAGCGCTGCTGCATCGGTCGATTGTCGATGGAGGCTCGCAACGGGTTGGAGAATAACGCATCAGTTGTTTTAGCTATGTTGTTTTTTTACCTGTTACGAGCATAACAGAACGGCGTTCGAGATAATCGGAGGTTTGAAACAGGTTGGAGAATAACGCATCAGTTGTTTTAGATACATATTGTTTTTCAACCTGTTACGAGCATAACGGGCGGAGGTCGAGATATTATGGCGCTGTATGTTTCAATACTTTGTTATTAAGTTTCAATATTTAAGTATTTATTTATTCTGAAAAATTTTCAGAATAATATTTTAAGATTTTTTAAAAATGTATACAGGGTGTTTTGAAAAATCTGGTCATTGATTAATCACGATCCTGCTTAAAGCCCTTGACGTAAAAAGCTGATTTTTGGAAAACGGATTGACTTTAGGGTGTAGAGGTGCGATAAGAAGGGATTTTTCGAAACTCAAATTCTAAGGGGGTGAAACCACCCTCAAATATTAGAATATTTTTTATTTAAAAACTGGTGAGTTTTTCGAAAAAACTCTTAAACACGTATATTTTATTTTGTTGTTTTACATATTTTGAGATTTTTACAAAATATATACAGGGTGTTTCATAAAATATGACCACTGAGTAATCACTATTCTGCTTAAACTGCTTGACGTTTAAAGCTGATTTTTGGTAAACGGATTGACTGTGGGGTGTAGAGGTGCGATAAGGAGGGGTTTCTCGAATCTCAAATTCCAAGAGGGTGAAAACGCCCCTCAAATATTACAATATTTATTATTTAAAAAACGGTTAGTCTTTCGGGAAAACGATTGGACACGCATAATTTATTTTGTTTTTTTACATATTTTGAAATTTTTTAAAAAATAATACAGGGTGTTCCAAAAAGTTGAGTAATTGATTAACCACGATTCTGCTTAAACTGCTCGACGTTTAAAGCATATTTTTGGCAAATGTGAGAAAATTTTATCCAGTTTGTATGTTAATGGAAATTCTTGCTTTGCTTTATCATCACCATTACAAATTAATAATTCGATGCGAACGAAGTCGCGGGTACAACTTAACAAGTATAGCTAGAGACGTGAGAAATATAAAATAAGAGACGCCCCCCGATGCGCAGTGGACATCCCACAAATTTGCTTCAATCAGATTTTTCGTAGCGTAACTGCATCTCTCTTCCGCCGAATGCGTTCTCTCTCTATCGTGTGCGCGACCGGTGCTATCCCCAAGTCTCTTCCTATATTTGTCAAACTGTACATGCTAGTTTAAGTGTAAAATTAATTCGAACTCTAGTGTGTAGTTGGTTTACTTATGAAGAATATACTACACATTTTCTTATATTGCTATTTTTTGACCGCAAATGGTAAAATCATAACGAAGAGCTTCTCGCCCGTCGAGTGAGATGCACCCTGTACACTGCTACGCAATTCAGAATCTACGCGGATCGAGGGGTAGGGCGTAGGTAGATCGGAATTTATAGATATAGACGAGTGGCGGCATTTTGGCTTTTTTATATCGCAATTTGTAAACAGCGCTTATTTGTAAACAACCCCCGTTTTTAGAGAGGTATTTTAGATAACAATCGATATTTAGAAATGTTATGACACCCTGGAAATACTACCACCGAGCACGTCATTGTTGCAACTGCGTTAATACGCCTGGCGGTGACCGCCTCATATTCTTTCAGATATTTAGCAATAAAATAAAGAAACCTGTTATTTTTAAGCTGTTATTTTAAGCTGTTTTTTATAAATAACTATAACAGTTTCAACTGTTATCTAAAAATAACAGTTTTGCCCATCACTAGCCAACACGCTACGCCACGCGATGCCATGCTACCCCACGTCATGTGGATCAGTGCGTATGTTTTTCCATTTAATTACATGTATTGCGTACACACTAGGCAACACGCCACGCCATCCGACGCAATAACACGCTATGACACGTGTGATGGTCGATTCGTAGGTCCCAGATCTCACCGACGTGTGTTACGGCGTGTTGTTTCCCGCTTGCCTCTCTAGCCCTGCAGCTATCTATTTTTGTAGTTGATGTAGGAATGCCCCAAAAATAAAATAAATCGATATTTTCAATCGATTCAACATCGGATATAACAAGATAGATCCAGAAAAAATCGGCAACAAAAGATTGATCCCGAAAAGATTGATTTAATAATATCGATATTCGATTCTGAATATATTGGTGTACTGGTATTATGATTATAATCTAATATCGGTATGGGTATCGATACTTCTAGTATCTTCGTAATAAAAATTCGTGTTAACACGTGTTAATAGGAAATAACAATGTTTTCTGGATTTTTCTATATCGGATCGTTCCTTTCTTTGTCGATTCCCTTTATAAATCAGTTTAAGTGAAAATTTTCAGTTCGTTCAGAACGAAAGAATACTACTAATACTAATAGTACTAATTACTAATATTCGTCCATAAGAGGTTATCTTTATGTTCATTTATAATTCGGTTACCACAGATATAATATTAAATACTACTAATTTTTATCTCGATTATATCGAAAAAGATAATCGAATTAGTTAGTTTTAATTTATTATTATTTGAATTAGTCGTATTTATGGAGGCTAGAAGGAGGAGGCGAATCGAGCGCAAAAATTATGGGCCCAGTTTTTGAGATCTAAATGAAGTTCGAAAATCGCCGTTAGGGGCGCATGTGATCCGACAGATTGAGAAATACAAAGCTTCTTATGGCAAGAATTACTATTTTGTTATAAATTATAGAGTTCAGTTAATATTTGGGCATATTTTTACCAGATTTAGCTTTTAGAAACGTGTTTTTTCTAATTGAACAATGTGCGTGGCTAAAATTGTGAATACAAAACCTTAAATTTGAGTTTGAAAAGTAAGTTAGAAGTTAGGTTATATCAGATGCCGGTTTTAGATATTCTTTTTTTAAGTTGTTATTATAAAATTTTTCATTATATGGTTTTTTTTAGTGCATACACGACCGAAGAAAAATATAAGCTGCTAAAATAAATCTTCCCTATAACTGTTGTACAAAAAAGATAGAATTTCCAGCAACAAATATCACCAGTTCAACCTTTGATTTGATGTTAACAGTAATTGTTTCTTGATCACAAATGCGAATTAAATAGTTTATGGTGTGATTGTGTTAGTGATTTATTAATAGTTTTTCATAAAAACATTTGAAATTGATATGTTTACAAGCAGTTCAGTGTGATATCATTTTAATAAACATTAAAAACTTTCGTAACAGAAACTGAATCACGAAAATTAAAAGTATTTTATCAGGAATAACTTCAATGGAAAGTGAAGATGAACACTACTGTTGCACCCTTTGATCAGTGTTATCTATCTCATAGCTTTTTATAGCTGAAACCAGAAAATAGGTACATTAAGCTGAAATGTTTCCCGTGTCCAATAGTGTTTTTTCTTTAGATTTTCTGAATTTAAGTTTTAATGTCATTAGCAAAATTTTGCAAATTGTCACTGTTTCGTAGACAATTAAATTCAAGATGTATTATATTCAATGTCACCTAATAATTGTAAAGGTAAATTTTTGTAAATAAAATATTAATGAATAAATAATGAACTCAATTTATTTTAAAAGAGTTGTAAATATGTATATACCCTGACTTATTTCATCATATATTTATTTATTTAGCAATATTAATACTTTACAACTTTTGTTTTTAACTGACTAATTCCACTAAATTTAATAAATAAAATATACAGTATATAAATTTAATATACAATTTAGCACCTATACCAAAAAAATATAACAGGAGCAAGTTATATCAAGAACACAAAGAATTATAATTTAAAAATATGCATTCTAAATAAATACCTGGCTACAATATACCTACATATTAATTTAAAGAGCTTATTCATAAAAAACTATTCTAAATGGTTTATATACACAATCAAAAGTCCTTCAACCACTGTACATTATTTTTCAATTTAAATGAAGCATCTCGGGTAAGTAAATTATTTTATATTAGAATACTATATTGCTTTGGCGTAAATTCACTTTCAATAGCACTGTTCAAATGGTGGTTAATACATATCAACAGGTAATTTTAGCCACCAGCTAGTAGGTAAATTATTTTTATTTTATAATAAGGCCTCCTAGGTTATGTTACGCAGATGTTGATTTTAGGCTATATTCTCTATTAATTTGAATTTAAAATTAATCTGTACACTGATAGTATATAATTTGAATGTTTTTCTTAACATCTATCTATATTTTTTTAAATAAATAGTTATACCACTTACATTAGGACCTTTGAAAAGGCTTGGGTTTCTTTCACCCCGTTCTTTATTTGCCTTTTTTCCACTGTAAGTCCCACTTATACAGCCAGGTACGAAGCAAGATCTATTATATAGGGTTTTTTTAATCACACTCATTGTTACATTGCGAATAGTTTAATAAAATAAATATAAATTTAAAGAAAACTAGTAAAAACACAGTTAAATCGTATTCTAACAATGCAAACGATCAATCTAACCCGCTTACAGTGCCTCTGGTGTCAAACCGAGCAACTTGCTTTAAAGTAGGGACAGAAATTTCAAATATGCCCATTGTCGATTCGCCTCCTCCTTCTAGCCTCCATAGTCGTATTATTTAATTCGAATTTTCCCAACACTAGAAGAAATCTTCCGTCAATTGGACTGGACCACCAAAAGATTAAAAATAGATGGGGAATATCTTAACCAGCTAAAATTCGCTGATGACATACTCCATTGCCAATAGTCCTGAAGAACTTTTTTCCTTTTTTTTTAATTTTTTTGAATTGATTTGTATTGTATGACATTTTTTTTAATTATTTGTATATTTGTTTTTGTACTTTTTTGTTTTAAGACTTTTGCAAGAAGGACGGACAACAGATGGACCATACCATAAAATATTTCCATTAATAAATCAATAATTTTATATTTTTCATGTCCAGATTTTTTAAATTTAAAAAGTTCTTCAATAGCTCAAGTTCTACTGTTACTCTCATGAATTTTTATGATAAACCTAGTAAAGTTTGAACGAAAATGATATTTTTATGCCTAGTATGACATCGTTTTCATTGTATGATAAAATAAAATGATTTAAAATGCAGTAGTTCAAATGAACCATATCAAACTTTTAGGTATAAAATGCGGAATGGTAATATATTGAATTTAACGATGAAAAATTTAGCAACTATACCAGATGAAGTATTTTCTGAAGCAGAGGAAGCAAAAGTTTCTGTAGTGGATTTGTGTAAAAATAAACTTACAACTGTGCCTTCTGGGTATTAAAAAAACTCGTATTATTACTTAACTTAATATTTATTTGGTTTTTCCTTTGCAGTTTGCAAAAACTATCAAATTACCTTACAGAGTTGAACTTGTCAGCAAATCAATTGAAAGAAATTCCCGATTTTGTTGGTTGTTTTACAAAACTGAAGTTTTTGGATTTGAGCAATAATGCCTTAAATGATTTGCCAGATATTTCACTTTCCAATCTCAGAGAATTGGTTCTATTTAATAACAGGTACCTAATTTATGTGTACTAAATGAGAATTTACAGTTGTAAAATACTACAATAACCATACGATCGAAAAAAAAACAGCGTCACAATGGTCTTTGAAATGAAAAAAACATTATAATTTCTGCTAGGTCGACCCCTATATGTTATTTATTAAAAATTGACATTAAAAAATTGTCAAAAATTAATATTTAAATGAAAAAAAAAATGAATCGGAATTTAATAAATGACAACATAGGAGTCGATCTGAAAGAAATTAATATGAATTGAAATTTCGAAGGCTACTTTAACGCCGTTTTTTTTTTTGATAATCCTATGTTTTTTCTATAAATTTAGATTTTCAAAAATACCGCAGTGTGTGTTTGGAATGACAGGCCTGGAAATACTCATGTTAAATGACAATAAACTGGATGAAATTGATGTGGTTGGCTTACAAAAACTAACTAGATTATCGACTTTGGATTTGACAAATAATAACATTAATTTTGTTCCTCCAGAGTTAGGAAATATGACCCATATAAGGTATTTTATGATTTCATTCATTCTCATTACACATACCGTAGTCTATCCAACGATTCTGGGAATATTTCGACAGACTACATACAAAAATTACAATTTTCCTGTCAATTAAAACGACAGACGCAATTGTCACTGCCAGGAATTCTCCCGTTGGACAGACTACGTCAGTATGACACAAACTAATTGTCATACAGTCGACGTAGATGCATATAAACCAAAAACCAATGTTTTTTGCATTTGCTGTGGACACCCTGTATATTCCAGTATCTTATTTTTTGTGGTTGAATCTTTTAGATGCTTAGAAATCAAAGGGAATCCTTTCAAACAGCCAAGATACGCCATTTTGGAACAAGGCACTGAATCAGTATTAGCATATTTAAGAGACAAAATTCCTAGATAAACATACTCATAAAACATTAATTTTAAGTAGATTTTAAGCACAATTTTGTTATTTTAAAGCTATTATATTAGGTACAAAAACTATTGTACACTGGTTATTTTTTGTGTTAGTTGTTTTGTGATATAGTTTACTATTGTTTTTTTTGTTATTGATATTAATATTTCTTTATATTTTTGCCATACATAATTATTTTATATATGTATATTTAAGTAAGTTAGTTTTAATTATATTGGATAAATATATGTTTGTAATTTATGATTATTTAAAAAAATATTTTTGCACAACTGTAAACGACAGCTCAAAAATCGTAATAAAATGCCTATTTTTTTGGAAAATCTATTATATTATTTACTATTATTTTATGCTGCATGAATAAAATACTTTGAATTTGTTTAAAAGTAACATTTTATTATAATAGTTTACATTATACGATATGCCTAGCGAGATATTATGTAACTTTGACAGACAACTTCAAATTGCAATATTATGCACCAAAATTTACACAATAAAATTATCATAATATGATAGAAACAAACAGATTTTTATAATATAAAAGTTGCATTTCTTAATATTAAAAAATTACCCTAAAATTATAACGTTATCGTTCTAGAAATTATCACTTGTGCGATAGCTGTCTATTCTGAAATCAAAAACGCACATGCGCCCTTTAAATTTCCATTTAATTGACAACCCCAGGTCGCAGGAGTTTTTTTTGTGTCCTGTGGAGGTTCGCGCCTGGTACGCTGTGTCCTTTTCATTTATTTCATGAAAAATGTATAACAACTTAGAAAAATGTCCGTGTTCTGTTTAATTTTGACTTGTGTTGTTAGTGCACAGTGTTTCCCGACATCATTCCGAAGTGAATCTATTTACTCAAGTTTGTTTACATTGTTAAAAGGCTTCGGAAATCACTAAAACCCGCAGGACGTCATAGAATATTAATAGAAACTGAGGAATGAGAGCGGAATTTCTAATTCTTCCCAATAAGCAATAATAATAACACCTGAGAACGCTCGCTACAAACAAAAATGACGAAAGAAAATTATCGACAATAAGCAGAAAGAAATAGGTCAAAAAATTTGTGTATAGTCGACGAGCATTTTTTGTTTCATGGGGTCATAAACATACACAAAGAGCGAAATTGTATATTTAAATAACAATGCATTGTCAGTGAAACAAATTTGTGTTAATTGTCTCTTTCACTATTGGAATTGGAAACTGAACAGAGAAAGGAATATAATTTAGTCAAACTTTCTAGATATGAGTGATAATGATGAGACAGACTCGGAATTGGATCCAAGAATTCAGATAGAATTGGAAAAATTGAACACCACTACTGATGAAATTAATAAATTAGAGATTGAATACGATGTAAGTGAATTTGTATTTTATTTTTTGCAGTATCATGCCTACCTTTTTTTAATACCCCTTTTATTGAATTTCGTCAGTGCTTACCTCTTCAAAACTACAATAGCATTATTAGATCACATGTATTATCTCCATTAAGTTATTACCTATAGATTTTTATCACGGGCTGTTAATCATAATATTTACATCAATCAAACTTAATATACCTACTGGCATATTGATCATATCATCATCTAATAAAGTTTTAAAAGTAATTTATATGTATAATTATACATGAAGATCAAAGAAGTGGGCTTTGACTTTGTCAGTTAGAATAATTCTATTGTTTTTCGGTCATCATACAAAGCATGCTTGGTCATAAAACTCCTTGATCGCGTTGTATTCTTATTTAATGTATTTCAAATTTTTATTTGTTATATAAGTACAAGCCTTGTATATTAATTTATCCTTGTTTATATTTTTTTTTATGTACAAGGATATTATGTAAGGCTTCAAAGGGTATTAAGTGAAACAGCTTTTCTACAGGGTTATTTTGGGGCGTTGAAAGACTATTAGAGTTACAGTTTAAAATTATTTTCATGAGGTACAGAGTGTCCCATATAATTAAAAAAATATACAGTATGTATACATACATATATTATATAAACAGTATATTAAAATTATTTTTTATCGGATGGAACATCCTGTATATTATTGCATATTTTATTTCTACAATTAATACATACATATGTAGCTAAATTTGATTTAATTTTTTTTTAAATGTTTTCAGTTTATTCGAAAATTCCATACGTAATAATTTTAATGCTTTATTTCTTCAAGTACCATCATATCAAAAAGTTAGTTACCAATATACTACCAAATACCGTATGATCGAAAAAAAAAACCGCGTCGAGTTGGCTTGGGAATGACGATTGATGACATTCTCCATATAATTTTACATATAAAATGACAGCGATCTTCATTTCATAGCCATCGCTGACGCCGTTTTTTTTTTCGATCATACGGTATTTTTAATATGCTTTAAAAACCTTTTTTTATACATATACAGGATGTCTAAAAATTAATTTTAAATAATAATTACTAGCTTCGCAAATGAAATTATCTTGTTTAATTTAAATTGTACACCCTTTATAATATGTTGCCAACATCAGATTCAACATTTAATTAAGTATGTATCTAATCTATTGAATTATATTTTTTTTAATACGTAATTTTTCAGGTTTTTGTAGAAAATGCATATTTTTGTTCTTTGAGATTTCTTTTAAAATTTCTATTATTGATTTATGATCATTTATAGAAACTTGGCGTTTCAGAATTATTTAAAATAAGTGTCGAATTTAGGAAAAGTAAATAATAAATATCTAGTAATCCTTCAATGACACAGACATAAGGATGTCATGAAAACTGGCAATTTCTAAAAATGTATTTTTTAGCTAGAATACTCCGCGTCGTATAGGTATCATGAATAACCCTGTATATTAAGTTAAAATTTACTTATTATTGCAAAAAAAAGGAAATGTTTAAGAAGTATTCCTAATCAGTTGTAAATAATATTGACTAAAATAGCATAATATTGATTAAACCTTGAAAATTTTAAATTTAATTGTTGTATGAATAACCAGGTGTGTTTAACTCATTAGTAACATTTTTTTTATCTCGTTTTTTACAATAAGTAATACAACGATCTTAAAAATTTTACATTAACATGACTATTTGATATTTAATGTTATTTAAAATATTTTATAAGTGTTTTTTTTTGTTGAAAGGAAGCAAATACAACATTTCGCATGCTCCTCAATGAATCCACCAGAAGATTGAAATTGTTAACAAAGAAACTGGGAAGTTGTATTGAGAAAGCAAGACCGTACTATGATTTGTTGGATATTGCCAGGAAACAACAGAAAGAATGCCAAGAAGCGGCATTACAATATCAAAAAGCCAATGGTTAGCACAATAATTATTGTATTAATCATATATTACATATTGATGAATAATCAAAATAAAAATGAGTCAGTTCAAGTTCTGTAATTATTTGAGTATAATTATTTTTTATAGGAATACATGCAGCTGCAAAGGAAACCGTAGCATTAGCTGAACAAAGATTTCTGACTAATCAACATGAATGGCAGTTTGATAATGCTTGGCAAGAAATGCTTAACCATGCTACAATGAAGGTAATACATATTCTCATTCAAAAATATATGGTCATTCGATAATATTCTTTCATATTCTTATAAAATTATCTACATAATATAAAATGCTAATGTTTATCTGTGTCGTCTCTACTGAAGTAACGACTTGCTCTAGAAAGTTGCTTTTTTTACTAAAAGATAGCTAATTGGCTCTTCTAAAAACTGTCGTCGCCGGATTTTTTGTTTTTCATTTAATTAAAAAGAAATAAAAAGTATTTTTTTCCTGATGTGGCGGATGCGCCAGGCTTCAACTAGTACAGGATAAAATTATAGAGGAATCTTACCGAAACATTTCAAATAAATGAGGGTTATATTATAATTCCAGGTACTCAATGGGAAGGACGCATATTCAATGACGTCATATTAATAGGCCTATTTAATGAATTTTAATCCATATAATTACTATTTTTCTTCCAGGTTATGGAAGCAGAGACTCAGAGAGCCGAAAGAGGCAGAGAACATCAAATCAAAGCCTGTATTTATAAAGAAACTGAAGAACACTTGAAACAGCTTGAAGAAAGACTACAAAAGTTTATTGTAAAATCTAGGATGTATTTCGATGAAAAAGCTCTCTGTCAGGTAACTTTCTACAATAAATATTTTATTCATATATAGTCTGTCCAACCAGAGAGTATCTATGACAGTGACAGTTGTGTCTGTCATTTTAATTCAAAGGTAAATTGTATTTTCTGTCATTTTTTAGATCGAGTCTATCGAAATATTCTCTGACTCGTTGGGCAGACTTTAGAGAGTTGAACAAGGAAAATATTTTTGATACAAATTACAAAATTACGTTTACAAAAAGTGAGGTTAGGTGACCAAATATGGAAAAAAACTCACAAAGAAAAGTTGTTCAGAATTTGATTTTACGTCTACTTTAAGCTTCATAAGTATTCAGGGAATTAAGCTTGATTTTTATGCGTCCCTTATACGTTGATACGATGGTCCGACGGCGGTCTGATTGGTCATAGCGTCTTCGCGCCACTTTTCATCCTTAATTTTTTTACTCCAGCCCGTCAACGGAGAAAGATCGTACGATAACGGACGTGTTGGCACTTTTTGACACATTTAATCTAACTTAATAAAAATATAATAGTACAAGAGCTAGCACTGTCGGGAAAACGAGAATTATAAGAAAGCTGGTTCTTTAATATATCTTTTGCTATGCTCTCCTGACCAAAGTGCGGGCTGTCTGGCTGCCGGTAGACTACTGCGGTTCACTACTGCGCATCACATCTGTACAGGGTATCCCATTTTCGTATGTTTGTATGTTTTATGGGATTTCTCGTTTATGAGTAGAGATACAATGATGCAATTTTCACGTTACTTTGCTACTTTTTTATGGAACTAAATATGCTACACATATGTTTGTCCTAGCCTTTTTAGTTCCTGAAATACAGGGCGAATTTGTGATGCGCAGTAGTGAACAGATGTTGAATACAGATATGATGCGCACTAGTGAACGCAACGTCTACTGCCGTCAGACGGTCCGCACTCTGTTCAGGGGAGTATAGCAAAAGATATATTAAAGAGCAAGCTTTCTTAAAATTCTCTCTCGAAAACGTTGCCAGTTCTTAGACTATAAGTAAGACAGCGAAATCGTTATGGAAATGAAAATATAAAATGACACCAATCACAAACAAATCGCATATCCGATGAACGGAGGCATAAAATGCAATAAATTTAAAAACTTTAAAAACATAAAATTATACATTTTAGAGGTGTTTTTTACATAAAACAGCCGATTTTTCTGTTATATCTTTTTTCCTAGGAACAACTGAATACTCAGAAACACCGAATCGAATCCATCAAAGAAGAAATAATCAAAACGAAGAATTTCTACTCGCAAACGTTGAAAAACCTGGAAAAAATCTCCAACGAAATCCACATGAAGCGCCAAGGTAAGAAAAGGCGAGTAGTTCAAATGTACCACTATCGAAATTTCGTTTTCAGGCAAACATATGGACGAAGATATGTTGGCCAGACCCAGAGAACCCGGAGTCGGTGCCGAATTGAACCCGTCGTTCGAGGAAACGCCCACTCGCAGACCGAAACACATGAGTTCTTTGCCGGATATAACGGCGGAGCTAGATAGGTGCGAAGTTTGCAGCGTGGCGACGACCAGTTCGGCGGTGAGCGAGAAGGATCCGTCGGAGAACGTGTATGCTGATCTGGAAGAAGTAAGTAAATTCTAAATATTAAGGACCCCCTTCACGTACAGGGTGGTCGAAATTGGTATGTTTTAACAGAGAAAACCTATTTCCTGACTAGATAGAGCAAAATGTCGGTTTTGCTCTATCTAGATGTCATGGGCTCGATTTCTGAGACACGTTTCATGGCGTAAACCGCCTATTGATATTTTCACTGCCAACAGAGATATAGGGTCTTTTTGAATTTTTACCATTTTGAAAATTGCCCATAATTTTGTTATTCCGCGGAATAATAAAATTCAGTGGCGTAGACAGTTTTTTTTCTATGCTTGCTCTTTTTGTCAGAAATAATAAAAAATGTATTTTTTTAAATGGGAATCATAGTTGGGCTGTGAACTTAAAAAAATGCTGGCGTTTAACCCTAATTGTGTATTTAAACGTTCTCCTTTCTTATGTTTTTTTAAACGAGTTCTTAAACTTTATTATTATATTTATTATTTTATTTCCTTTTTTTATGTGTATTTATTTCTAAGAATGAGAGAAATATTAGATTTTTTATCTTTGTATCGAAGCGGGCCTTGATTTTGTGTTGACCTAGTTGCCTAATTATTTTTTATCACTTTTTTTAATATTCTATATCATTATATATCTGCATAATTAAAGACTTTTGAAAAGCTAAATCGACATTCTTTATTAGTATTACCATTTACAATTAAAAAGCCAGTGTTACAACTGCATTATTAAATGGAGAATTTAGAGAGAATTGAATTAGAACAAGGTATCCCATATCTTGGCCTGCTAGGTCCTGTGATGTAACTCCTTTTGACTTTTTTATGGGAGAAATTAAAAGGCCTTATACAGGGTGTCCCAGAAATGAGTGCAGATATTTTAAGGGGTGGTAGATCTGGTCAAAATAAACATATTTTCTCTTTACCATTTTTAAAATAAATTGAAAATAACCGAGTTATTTAACTTTGAAAATTTAAAAAAATAATCGCAACATTTTGAGAACCGCCGGCAGATATCGCCAACTACATCCAATTACCCGGATCAAGCCCGGATTTCAGTTAATTCGACGCACTGTGTTGCCATAGGGACAAGAAAGTATATGTTAAAAAGTCAGTCATAAAATCACAACACCTGAGGAGTTTGCAGAAATGCTTTACATTTTTAAGATTGTGATATTATTACATAAAATAAATTAAAAGTTAAATGTTTAATAATGTGTTAAAAAATGTGTTAAAGAAGTTAAATTAAAAAACTTACCCAACATTAAAAAAGATACTTATGATAGATCGATGTAACTGTGGCAGTTCTCTTTTTCGATATACACTTAACTAAAATACACTTCACTGTGCTGCTTTTACTTGTACATGCTATTATAATAACTACTAAAATAACAGTCCCCATTTTTAACACATTATTTTCATATAGGCCTCATCACAATTTGAACCACTGATTTACAAAACACCTTGAAAAGCACACATTACTTTGAATACCTTTCTGAATGAATAAATGTTGAGAATTATTGTCTCTTACTGCCACTTTCCGAACTACTTTCAATATAAGAAAATACATGTTTCACTCAACAATTTTAAATACGTATTTTGTTTTTTCGCTATTTTTTCTATGTATTTCAACAATTCCATCGACAGCCCAAACGTCACGTCGGCCAAGAGAGCCGCGGATTAGTGGTAACTGCTCCTTTGTCGCGCCGCCGTGTCGAGCTTGCGTCATGCGAGGTTGCCGTAGTTTCAACAATTCAAGACACTCGAAGCAATCAAATTCTTATTAAATTTTAAAAATAAAACAGAAAAACATGAAAGGAAACAAACAAAACACAAATGAATTGGTTATTGATAAGGTCACAAAAAAGAAATTTCTAAAATGTTTATCGTAATTCAGAATTCAATACATCTAAAACAGCCCGACGAATAACCAATTCATTTTTATTTTGTTTATTTTCTTTCATGTTTCTCTGTTTTATTTTTAAAATTTAATACGAATTTGATTGCTTCGAATGTCTTGAATTTGAAATTGTTGTAACTACGGCAACGTTGCTTAACATCGTCGTCTGACGCAAGCCCGCCACGACGGCGCGGCGACCGGCAACTCAAAGGACCAGTTTACAAGCGGCAGTTCTTGGCTGATGGTAAGGCTGTCGATGGAATTGTCGAAATACATCGAAAAAATAGCGAAAAAACAAAATACGTTGTCAATAATTGTTGAGTGAAACATGTATTTTCTTAGATTGAAAATAGTTCGTAAAGTGGCGATAAGAGACAATAATTCTCAACATTTATTCATTCAGTAAGGTATTCAAAGTAATGTGCGCTTTTCAAGGTGTTTTGTAAAACAGTGGTTCAAATAAAACAGAGAAACATGAAAGAAAACAAACAAAACAAAAATGAATCGATTATTCGTTGGGCTGTTTTCTAAATTTCTTGAATTAAATTCTAAATTACGATAAACATTTTAGGAATTTCTTTTTGTGACCTGATTGTGAATAATATGAATCATTTTATTAAATTTATTCCAAAATAAAGTTATTTTGCAGCATAACAAAGATTTTCGTAAACGTCATAGACGTAATGTTTTAGTTAATTTTCGGTGGTTTTTGTTAAGTTTTCATTGAAAGGGTAAGTACTAAAAATAATTAATGTGTTTTTTTTCTATAATTATTAATAATGAGCACTGATAAAAGATTAAATTTAACATTCCTAATTTTTTGAGTAGACATTTGTTTATGAATTTATAAATGTAGAACTATGTTCCGCCGAACTATGTAGAATGTGGATAACATAGGAGGTTGCAACACTGCAAGGTTTAGATACACCGTAGGGAAATCTTAGGTGAATAAACAAGTGACACTAAAAAGTTTTTTCAAATTTCCCGGAAAATGTCAAGAAAAATTTTAAATTTTCAACATTTTTTTTTCGCAAAAAACCCTCAGGCGTGTTTCTGGGGTTGAACTATACTACATGTTAAAATATTTGCACTTATTTCTGGGACACCCTGTATATAAGGGAAGAATCATTGGGATGAGAGAAGAATTACAGAAGGCTACTAGGCAAGCTTTTGGACTTATTACACCAGTTCGCCTAATAAATTGTTGTAACTCTGTGCGCAAAAGATTTTTATTGTGTATTCAACTCCTTCAACAAGGAGGTGCCCAGTTTGAACATCTGCGATGATTTTTTTTAGAAAACTATATTCGTCACTCAAAAAATACGTTTTTTAGTTTTGTTCTTTGTTTATTGTATCGATTTCAATTGTAATTACTAATACTAATATAAAATGTTAATTTACCTTTTCAAAAGTCTTTAATTGTGCAGATAAATAATAATATAGAATATTAAATGATAAAAAATAATTAGGCAAATATGTCTACCGAAAATCAAGGCCCGCTCCGATATAAAGATAAAAAACCTAATTTCTCTCATTCTTAGAAATAGATACCCTTAACTTTATATCGTTGGAAAGGGTTAAACGCCAGCATTTTTTTAAGTTCATAGCCAACTATGATTTCTATTTAAAAAATTATATTTTTCATTATTTATGATAAAAAGAGCAAACATAGAAAAAAACTGACTATGTGGTTAAAAAAACTGACTATTAGTGGTTAAAAAATGCCTTAAGAACGTTTTTACAGAATTGTATTATTCCGCGAAATACAAAAGTTATAGGCAATTTTCCAAATGGCAAAAAATTCAAAAAGACCATGTATCTCGGTTGGCAGTGAAAATATCAACAGGCGGTTTGCGCCATTAAACGTTTTTCAGAAATCGAGCCCATGACTTCTATGTCAGTTTTGCTCTCTCTAGTCAGGAAATAGGTTTTCTGTGTTAAAAGAGACCAATTTCGACCACCCCTGTACAATTATTTCCTTCACTCATGTGGGACTGCATTCAGAAGTGGGATTAAACCTACACGTTCATTCTGTGAACGGTATTCCTTTAATAACAAGTCAAGGGTTTAGCCACATACGTAAGATGTAGATATAAAACTTCTTTCATTGCACTGTTATCCAGTTGAGAAGTCTTTAATGTGAAAACCACACGGTTCATTGAAGAGGAAAGACGAACAATGTAATTTTCACAACACAAACAACATTTTTTTTTAACTAAACCTAAAAACGAATCGCTCTCTGGTTTTAAATAATATTTTGAATACATGATGTTTGTTTCAGGTGAAAGCAATATTAAAGGACATGAATCTGAGGCCGGACAAGGCGGAAGGTAAGAACGAAGACGTCTTTGTATCGGAATTTTACATAGGCAACATCGCATCGCCTGGGAAATCGAAAAATTCCAGTCCAAGACACCTTCCTAAAGTCGACAGTAACGATACAAATATTACATTTCCTATAGGCAAATTTTAGAATCATAATAGTATTAGTATAGTACCTTATGATGAGAAAAAAAGCGTCATGATGGCCTTTGAAATTAATTACTGAATTTCAAAAGCCACCGTGACGCCGTTTTTTCGATCGCACGGTATATTAAACACATGTAGGCAATACGTACCTTTTTATTTGTATGTATATGAGCTTTATCTTATTTTTATATGAGTCTTCGTTGCAATAAGGTTGTTTATATTTATTTTATTAGCTTGAAAAGTAGATTGAACATAATATTCCAGTATATATATTTCGTTGGTCGTGTACAAATTTGAGTTTATTTGGTATTTTTATATTTTTTAAATTATTTACTATATACAAAATAGAGAAAATATCATAATATTTATTATTAAACAAGGGACTCAAAAAGAATCTTTATTTATTTTTAAGAAAATAATAGTGCATAACATTTGGAGGATTTAAAAAATTGCATCATCAAATATCAAAGGTTTCTTCCATTCTTGCCTCATTTAGATTAGTAAAAATACATTTTATTATTAAGAAAATAGTTATATAGAATTTATTGAAGGACTATGCCGTAAAAATCAGCCAAAAAAAATTTAGTTGTTAATAAACTAACTATTTATCATTACAAATTATTTTCAAGAAATAAAAACACAGAATTAGTGTTAAACATAGTTTTTCTTCTATGTATATCAAATTCATAGTACAAACTTGTTATTTTTTAATTTTATTGAAATCACCCTGTATCTAATACATATTAACTAAATAAATGTGTGTCTTCTTTAGCTAAATACCGTTTAATCGAATGAAAACGGCGTCATATTAGGCGCAGAAAATAACATTTCAGTTCGAGCTTAAATTAGCTTAACAGAGCTTAACATTTAGCTTAACAGAGCTTGACATTTTGCTACAGCTGTAATAGATTATATTTAGCTTAGATATATTATCTTCATTTCAATAGTGTACATGAAAGTTTTTAAAATAGTTTATTTTTTTCCTACACACGTACACAAACCGGCTACACTGTATGCCGCTTTTATTTTTGCCTCTCTGTCTGTCAACCGGTCATTTTTATTTATCTCTGTCGCATACATTAAAATACAGACCACGCACATGAAGTGTCCAGGATGGTGTAAAACTTTTTTCATATCTTTGTCGACAACGACGATATTGGACTTTGATCACAGTTTAAAGAATATAAATATATCAGTTGACCCACTCTTCGCCCGTATTAAATTCCTCCCGCCGCTCCCCGCCTGTCTTGTAGACTTGGGTCAGTCTACATCCGTTGCTCGACGTGTACACAGCGTTCCAAGTTTATTTTAGTTTTGTTTTCGGTCCGACGCATAGGGTGAACCAAAAATAGTGTTTTAGTTGTTTTGTTCAAATTGTGAATAAAATGTCTACTAGAAATATTTGTGCAGTGGATGGTTGTGAAAGTGGTATGACAGACAATATATCGTTCTTTAGGTGCCCAAAAGATGAAGGAAGGTATGTGTTTATATAGTATAGGATATTAAGTATATAATAACTAAAGTATTAGACATATTAAGTATATTATAATTATGGAAACCTAACTATGAAAAAATGGTTTTAAAAATATACATATAAATTAAGAAAAGATTTTACTCGAAATATGCACAAAATATTTATTTTTAACAATTAGTTTATTATTTTAGTAGATATTTTAGAGTAGTAGTAGATACTTTACTATTATGTTTTGGATTTTGCAGTATTTACCGGTTTGCAAAGTGCATATTAAATTATTATTTAAGATATTTGCATTTTTTTAAATAGCATGTTTTACTTTTTAGATGTTTGTATTTAACTTTAACTACCTACCTGGAAAGTCCAAATTTTATCGTCAGGTAATAAAAATACGTGCATACAACTTCTTCTGCTATTGACAAGTTTTTTAGAGTTTTTACTAAATTTTATGTAACAGTAAATATAACAATTGACGAGCACATGGGAAAAACGATGAGTATCCAAATGTTCAGGAAACCGGTTTTTTTTAATTGAAATTACGCATGGACTTTCATATCCGAGTTTATATCGTTTTTCCCATTTTTAAATGCCTGTTTCTATGTGGCCGTGATCGATATTCCCGTTTATTTAGGTACCAAAAGGTGTAGCTTTTTGGTACTTTATTTTTCCCGTGTGCTCTTCCATTAGTAGTAAATACTGTAATAAATTATATTTGCATATTTCTTAAATTATAGCATGTTTTGCTTTTTAGCTGTTTGCATTTAACTTGAATTATCTACCTTTTTATTAATAGGTAATAAAAAGCACTTGGATACAACTTGTCTTGCCATAGTCAATTTTTTTTTCAGTTTTTACTAAATTTTATCGAACAGTAAAATTTATTACACAATTAACTACTAACAGTCATAATTACTGTTCATGATAATCATAAAATTTAGAAAAAATTCCAAAAAAATTGACAATGGCAACACAAGTTGTATGCAAAGGTACTTTTATTAACTTACGATAAAATTTGCGCTTTCCGAGTAGGTAATTAAAGTAAAATGCAAACATCTATAAAGCAAAACATGCTATAATTTAAGAAATATGCAAATTATTATTATATATATTAAAAAAATACTAATAAATATTGATCAATTATTAAAGACGCCCAAAACTGTTAATCAATAAAACTAGTACTGTATTTTTATTTTTCTACTTGCTATATTAAAATTCCTTAGTATTTTTAGTTGATCCCTCGTATACGGCCAGCGGTTCTGACTGAAGTAAAATAGCACTTCCGCTGTACCCGGTAAACGTACAAATTTTTTGTCACCTCGAAGGGCCGCCTTTGAAGTCAAAATAACAAAAGAATTCCTTAGAGTGGGCCAACTGATATCTATATTCTATATTTAGATATATTTATATTCTTTAAACTGTGCTTCGATCCTGTATGTGAATTTCTTGACAGCTGATATAACAATAAAACTAGAATATAACTATCAGAAATTAGATTGTGCAGAGCTCCAACACAAATGATACTTTCTATGCCTACCGTGACGTCGTTTTTATTCGATCCCACCCTATATATTTGTGAAAAATGTATCACCAGCAATCCGAAATTGAACTAAGCATTTTTGTTACCCGTTGTCTTACAAAAATAAAACGATTTAACAAATTATATATAGTTTTATTTTTTTCTATAAATAAGTTACTTAGAAATCTCGCTGGAACAAAAATAAAAAGTAAAATATACACTGTCCTACGTTATATTAGCTTTTCGTTTCTTACCTTAAAATGTAAAACTTTAAACGTTATATTTGTAGAACATTAGGAATTGTAAAAAGTGCAGGATTCAATATTTCTTTAATAAATATTTGGCAATTTTTTATATTTATTTGATAAAACATTAAAAATACAATTTAATTTATTTCAAATAGTAATAATTATATATCTAAACGGTTTCTCCTTTTTAATTTTCATAATTATCAATACCGATAAAACAAGAAATTTTCTAATACATTGCTTAACTAGTAGAACCAAAGAATTAACAACTCACATTATCTGCAGGTTTTTTTAGTAGGAGTGATTAGTGTGACTGATAAATATGCAACCAACATCACAAGAAACATACATTCTTAACACAGCTCTTATAGTCCAGTCATCTTAGGGGTTTCACCTTGGAATTCGAGATAACCGCCTGTAAACTCGTATAAACCTTTATTTTAACATCCTGAAACATGTCTCAAAACCTACATATGTTAGCGTGTGCGTGACTTGTAGATAATTGAGGCCAAAGGTCAAAAAATCGATTTTTTGCAAATATCTCGTTCCCTTTCACATTTACGCTATTTGTATTTATTATAAATATTGTAGAGGATAAAATTCTCTACAACTTTTGTTTCAAAAAATTTTTTGTACCTCAAACCGTTTTTGAGATAGAGGGCGGTGAGCGCGCAGTCTTTCATTATGTACGGTATCATTCAAGTTCAACCTGTAGTCTCGGTCAAAAACACGCCGTATAAAGTCCGTTAATTATTGAAAAATATATAATTATAAATAATTTACATTTTTTCATAAAAGATCATATTGAATATAATAATTTTGCTGAACACAATATTCTGCAACTGCAAGAATGGTTGTGGTTCGCGATGTGGTTGCAGGAAATCAGGGTTGCCGTGCTCTTTAGCTTGTGGCCAGTGTAATGGGCAAGCTTGTCTCAATGTTTCACCCTATCAGAGTGATGTCAATGAAGATGATACATTTGACCCCGAAATCCTAGAAGACTTGGAGACAAATGTCGTTGAAGATGAAAATGAAGAAGAATTTGAAATTCCACAACGACCAAACGACGATGATGATGAAGAAGAAGAAAACTAAAAATAAGAACATGGAGTTCTTTTTATTTTTATTCAATTTTTTTAATTTCAACCATGAGAAATGTATGAAATAGTATTTTTTAATAAACATATAAATTAAAAATATATTTCTTGTTTTTTTATTTAATTAAAATGTAATTAGTATAAATCCAACTATAATTAAAATCTAATTAAAGTATTTCTGTTAATAATTTTCTAATTGTACAAAGAGGTAAGTGTTAGAGGTGTGTAGTTCGTGAACGAACTAGTTCCAACGAACTATTCCGACCCCGGAATGAAAGGAACTAGTTCCTGGTTTCTCAAAGAACTAGTTCCTCAGGACCTATTAGTAAAATTTTTAATATTTGCTCCAATTGATTTGAGATATAGTTTTTTAAATTATGATTTGAGTTTTTTTATTTTTTTTTATCTGCAATAAAACTTACCTATATGTTTCTAACATACACAATTACACGTCTCGTTATATCTCCGTACATTATAAAAATTATACAGATCATATTGTGAATAGTTCTGACTGACAACGAAACGCATTAGCAAGCAAGGGGGATGTCAATTAGTCGGGAGCTATTGTGAACTAAAGACCTAATTCAAAGAACTATTCCTTTAGAGGAACTAGAACTAAGGAACTAGTTCCTCCCAAGGAACTAGAATTCCCACCTCTAGTAAGTATTTATTAAATGAAGATACACTTAATTTATGAAAAAAATTATTATATTCAATATGATCTTTTATGAAAAAATGTAAATTATTTATAATTAATTATATATTTTTCAATAATTAACAGGCTTTATACGGCGTGTTTTTGACCGAGACTACAGGTTGAACTTGAATGATACCGTACATAATGAAAGACTGCGCGCTCACCGCCCTCTATCTCAAAAACGGTTTGAGGTACAAAAAATTTTTTGAAACAAAAGTTGTAGAGAATTTTATCCTCTACAATATTTATAATGAATACAAATAGCGTAAATGTGAAAGGGAACGAGATATTTGCAAAAAATCGATTTTTTGACCTTTGGCCTCAATTATCTACAAGTCACGCACACGCTAACATATGTAGGTTTTGAGACATATTTTAGGATGTTAAAATAAAGGTTTATACGAGTTTACAGCCGGTTAGCTTGAATTCCGAGATTCCTACCCTATTTCGATTAAGACGACTGGCCTATTATGTATTCTTCAGTTAAAATCTATGTTCTGTTGTCTCACAAGAGATATTCTTCCTTGAAATCACTAATTAAAATTATTGCAGTGTTAGAATAAAATGAAATGATCTCAATATTTTAAAATATATATTTTTAAAGCATTAAGACAGGCTTGAGGCTAATCCATACACAATCAGATGCAAAAAAACGCAACGGAAAATTTGTTCAAGTTTAAAGTGTTATATTAATTTACTTTTAGCCCTATTTCCATGATTTTTTTAGCCAACTGTATAGAAATCTATCAACTTCAATTCATAAACTCAGTTTTATATAAACTTTAGTATTTGGCTTATCATACAGGGTTAATTGAAGGGTTGTTTTTTATCATTTACTTTAAATACCCTGTGCAATAATTTCGTAAGTAACTTTTCCTAAAACATTATTTTTCGATCAGAACCATGTCTCGTGAGCATTTTGTTTTTTGACTTATATGTCAACACTTGCTTTGGTTAATTTTTAAGAGCGAAATAAACTTGCCACCAACAATTTGCAATTTTTTCAGGTCTTGTTACTTTATGATGGTATTTTTCAAAATCACGAGGTGGCTTTGGTGACTATTGTCGTAATGTCATATCGACAATGATTAGAACTCTACATTAAAATTTAAAAACCGTTAAAAAGTAGCGATACAGGCTTGGATTTAATAAATATTAGTAACACTAAAGCACCGTTCTCAGAACGACGTCGTGTCGCTGGCGACACAGTTTGACATTTCAAACAAACCAATCAGATTTGTACAAAATTCAAACAGCTGGCAATTTTTTTGAATTTTGTGCAAATCGACAATACAAAGTTCTGAGAACGGGGCTTAACAGAAGTAAGGATATTAAAAAAAAAATAACTGTAATAACTAATTGTACAAATAAACAAAAAACTTGTAAAAAATACTCTTAATACTTTGTATTGCCTCCCCTGTCTGTAGACGTCGGTTCATACTGTTAATGAGGCTGCAAATATATTGTTATGTTTTCCCATAAAAATAAAAAAATTTCCGTTGCAATTTTTTTGCATCTTAGTGTATAAATGGAATTACTAAAAGAATTTTGTTAAGTTTCTGTGTTGCGTAATTATGACAAATCTATAACTTTTTTCTCTGTAAAAAACAAATTCAAAGTGATATTTAACGTCTCTGTTTTTTCTTTTTCGCAGAGGACAAAACTGATATACTCGAAGTATTTCAATAATCCGGTGTTTAACCATAGTAAATTTTTGTTATTTTTAATATAAAATTCAAATGAAGTGATTAAAAAGTATTCCCTCAATACAAAAAGAAATGCAACGAAGTTACAATAAGGAATAAATAATAAATCAAATTCAATACGAATTTCACTGGTTTCAAATGACGCGTAGAAAATTGTGACGTCACCTATCAGCATTTGACTGAATAGTTGGCAGAGGGCGCGAGCCTCTGAAGAATAATATTATGGCGTGTCTAGTTCTCTGCTACCGTATCTTAAAATCACGTTAGATTTTTCTATTTTTATTAAGATCGTTAAAAAATACGTTTTTATGTGGGATTATTCCTTATTACACCAATATTAAATTTACTTTTATATTTTTTATTACTAGAAATTAAAACTTAAATTTTTATAATTAACAGGTTACTGCCATTTTTATCGAAGCACTAAACACTACCAAAGTTGTTCGGATGTTCGAGGCGTTCGGGGGTTCGAGGTTAGATTTGGATTTTGTGGATTTTGCGTGTGGCGCAATAAAATACTTTGAGTTTCAATTTTGTTCTATTGTACTCTCTTTATTATTTTTGTAATGAAGGGTGTTAAAGTTTGTTTTGTGAAGGGCTATCTAAATAACTCTGAAGGCCCTCCAGAAAAAGGTTTTATAACTGTTCCTTTGGATGAAAGCCGTCGAAGAGCCTGGTTTGAACCGGCAAGACAAAAATATGTCAGCAAAGTACGAGATTTTGCTGTGAAGATCATTTTAACGGCAAACCGTGACACTTTTGATAGGTGACGTCAGAGATTGCAAAAGTGTAAATTTGAAATTCTTAATATTGATTAATTTAAAAAAAAATGGGATGAAATTGAAGTCAAATAAAAAAATACGGGTTGTCATAAAATTGTATGAAGATTAATTATTTGCAATAAAAAAACTATGGTTAAACTCCGGATTCCAATAATTCATATAGCAATGGGTCTAGCCTCCACACTAACATAAAGTTTTATGTAAAGATAAGATTCCAGATTGGTACCACATCATTCTCTACTTTATTTACTATGTTTAAGGTTGAAATTAAAACGTAAAATACAGAAAGAACATAATATTATTAGGACTGAAAGTGTTGTTAGTTGCATACCCATCACATCAACACTAATCAGACCTTTTTAAGAAGAAATACCTTGAAAACTTAGCACACTAAACTCAGTTGGTATTTTTCCGAGTCCTTATCGGAAACTTATTCTCCGAGCAAATGAGTTTCAGCGAATCCACAGTTTTAAACTCCGTAGGACTCACTACTATATCCCCGGTGCTTTTTCTACCCCCCGTAGCACGTTGTTTCGGGTCCATCCCCAGGATTTTCTGCGGTATATCCAACAGTTTTTCGTAGTTCACCTCCAAAAAGAGTTCGTGCAAGATTCGGCGCGTGACGAGGGAATAACTGGTCTCGGAAAAGAGTTTACACACTTCCGAGTACACGCAAACGTCTTTGAACGGTTTTGTGTCCTTTTGCTTGAGTCGTACCAGCTGGTTCTTGTAGAGTTTGCTCAGGACTGGGTTGGAGAGGCGTTCCGAAATTTTCAGCACGTCTGTTTTGAGCGCATCTGAAATGTTGAATTTAGTTACATACTAAACTCGAACTAGTCAAAGAATAATACCACAAATTAGGTATACTATATGTATACAGATAAAAATCTTTTCCCTAATTCGTGGTACGAAAATTGTTTTTTATGACGATGAGCAGTTATACAGGTACGGACGAAATGTTATTGCTCTTCAAAATAGTTAAACCACATGTAGGTGGCGCCCCCTACAAATAGGAGTCATATTGACATCAAAATAAAATTTCTTCTGTCAAAAACTCCCAGATATCAATTTTCATCCAAATATTGACGTTACTTCAGAAATTATTTGGAGAACACCGAAATAAAAAGGAAACTTCTACACCCTGTATCTCCGAAACTAAGCATTTTAGAGCATACATTTATAAGAACTTTTTTACTTATTTTATGTGCAGAATATGCTGCCGAAGTTTCTAGAATACAGTTCGGACCACCCTGTATATCAAGGATATAAATTAAAATATAACCCAAAATTCCTTACCATTTCCGAAATCCAACACCATCGGACTTAGCTGTAACTGACTACAATGCAGACAGCTTTCCTTGCAATGTTGCCACACCCTCAGAGAGTTTTTCGCCTCCTTCTCAGAAAGTTTCGAATCCATCGCAGCGTTCAAGTTCCGCTCATCATCAAAAATAATCGGCCTCACGTAATTTATCTGTAACAAAATCCGGTTTGTGATAGAGTTTTTACGTGGATTTTCCGTTTCTTACCTCTACTTCTGGCGGATAAATATCTGCTACGGTTTTGGGCAAGCATATGCCCATGTAGACCGCGTCTCTGGGCTTGTAGTTCCTGGAAGGTTCGTAAACGGGTTCGAATTTCTGAGTTTGAAAACTGGAAAAGTGTACCGTGGTGCTCGGTTCCGCGTTGTACACGCTTTCTGTGAGTGATTTTCGGCTCCTAATAAAAAAAAATGAACACAGTCAAGCTCATTAGCTTTAATATGAATATTTTTGATACAAGAAGAATCGTGAATTTGTGATTTCATGTTTGGAAAGATATAAATGCGTAGAAAATTAATTGTAATACTTTTGAAAGACTTACGTTTGTGGTGGAGGTCTGAACAAATAATCATCTCTCTCAGTTCTATGAAAGTTGAGCGAATCTCTCCGTCTAATGTACCTTATAGTTTGATAACCCAGCATGTTTTGAACGCTGAGTTCATTAGAGGTACTGCCTGTCAGAGAGGAAGTCGAAGCCTCCGAACCAGCACCTAAATAGCAATTATCGATAAGAGTATAAAAATTATTGTCGATAAGCGTATAACAATTATCGATAATCGTATAGCAATTATCGATAATCGTATTACAATTATCGATAATCGTATAACATTTATCGATAATCGTATAACAGTTATCGATAAGCGTATAATAATTATCGATAATCGTATAACATTTATCGATAAGCGTATAACAATTCTCGATAATCGTATAACAATTATCGATAAGCGTATAACAATTATCGATAAGCGTATAACAATTATCGATAATCGTATAACATTTATCGATAATCGTATAACATTTATCGATAATCGTATAAGAATTATCGATAATCGTATAACAATAATCATTAATCTTATAAGAATTATCGATAATCGTATAACACTTATCGATAAGCGTATAATAAGTATCGAAAAAATTGAGATAAAATTGTGGTAAAATAAACGTGTATAACAATTATGGATAAATGTGATATTAATTAACGTTTTCAACTACTTACTGTTGGAGGAGACCCTGTGAGAATGTCTTTTTGTTTGCGGAGGTAGTTTGAGTACACTTAAACTAGTTGAACTAGGTATGGGGCTCAGAGTTTGCAAATAGTTGGCTCTAATAGAAAAATAATCTTATAGTTCATAGACTTAAAATCGTAAAAAAAATATATTTTGCAATACTATGAAAAAGGCTTTAATTTATTTGAGGAAATTAAACCAAAAAGAATGTGCTTACCCTCCCCCTTGCCTATTTTGTAACGAATCGCAGGAACTAACACCGGAGGTAGTACTTTCGGTCATGGAACTGTTTCTCTGTCTACCGATGACGTGCTCGTACGGACCATACCTGTGGTCTTCTATGCCGTTGCTCGTGTCGAACGTCTTGGATTCCGACATAGACCGTTTATGGAACACTTCTGGCGGGGTCCGATTAGCCGGCAACGTCCACTGTTTCAATTTGCGGACATCTGAAATGAGGAACATCTATTTCAGCAACCAAATAGTTAATTTTAACAGTAGTTAGTTGACTAGGAATAATCTGTTCAACTAGTGTTACATCTGTTACTTTTTGGTGCCCAACGTGGGGCCAAGATGTAAAAGAAAGATTCGGAGGGCTGGTCAATTAAACAAATAAAGTATGAGAAATATTTCCTTTATTGTGCCACGTTGTGACACGTGTAAAATCTGCCCAGCGAGAGGATATATGAGGGGTTCAAAAGTGAACTGGATCAAGTCCTAGAAAATAATTATGGAGAAAATGAGAGTTAAAGTTTTTTAATGTTACTTAATTAAAATAAAACAAGCTGGAGAAGAAAACTTGACACAATGCTTTATTATATTTATGTTAAATTGTATAATTGCAAACTAAAGTAACTCAAAATACAACTGTGGTCATTTTTAAGAACGTTTGTTTATGCTTTTTTGGACTTGAACCATTTTATCTTTGAAAATATTTGAAATTTTAGATATAAATTGGTTCGTCGGCACATTCTTCTTCGTCATTAAGGGATTTGTTGACTTCGCATTGTCTATTAATAGTGTTTTCTTCGATTTTTTATAAAGATTATGGTATATAGGTGGGATAAAGGGAAGAATAGGTTTCATGTGTTGCTTTTTAGAGTGAGTTACGTTACGTCTATATGAAATAATATTTTTCTACCCCGTGCAGTTTTATTCAGATCAACAATCTAAGTATTATAATAAGTACAATTATTTAAGTATTTGTAAGAAAAACAGCATAACTTATTAGTGGTAATAGTGAAAATAATGATAAATCAAAGTATACTTTCAGAATCGATAGAATCAGACCTTTCAGATGGCTGATAATCTGATTCACTTGGTCTAAATGGTTCAGACTTTTGATAAAATGGTTTCAATGTCATCCATTTTATCAAAAAATATATTTTTTTTAGCTCTAAACTTTAGCTCGTGCGTTAAAATCGCGCACAGCGTTAAATTTTATGGACTTGATCCAGTTCACTTCTGAAAGAAATCAACAGAATATTCAGAAACCAAACAGAAAGAGGCTATAGCTGCTTAATGCGTGAAGTATGACTTGATTCATTTATCTACTGGAAAAAAACAATATTTTTTAAAAGTATAAAGACGATTATCTTAAAATAGTAGGAAATTGGACTTGATCCATTTTAATTCTGACCACTCCATTAGACAGTGACAGTTGATTATCACTTTACTTTACAGGTAAATTATCCTTTTTTTTGCATGTAGTCTGTCAAAATTTCTCCGACTCATTGGACAAACCTTATAAGCATTTGAACGTCTTTATTTTCTATTTTACAAATAAATAATAATATCTAACCTGGAATGGTGGAAGGTGAGGTCGGGTATTCGATCAGTTTTTCGTCTCCTTCGCTCAATGTTATGTCGTCGTCTTGCGACTCGAAGTTGTCGCTTCCTAGAGTAGTATTGTTACCTCGGCCTCCCAAAGAAGCGGCGAAACACGACATGAAATAAGCGTCTATCAGCTCTTCCTGAATCACCGGCCATCGATCGTGCCTAAGAAAACAAAAAAGGAGTTTGGTATATTTGAACTACCGGAACTTTTAAGAGCTCCTTAAAAATAAAAACTGCTGAAATTACGAATTTTTCACTGTTAGACATTCGACGTAATCTATGGCAACAAAATAATGCTCCTAGGCCTTTGAATAAGAAGACTAAGGAAAGAGCATATCAAAAATCTTAGGTCCACCGCGATGGGACTCAAATATGGCCGACTTAAATTCCGGTTTATCAGTGCCGTTCTAATTTTATTTAAAAAATGTAAAACTATGATGTAGGGTAGACTCAATATTTTTTTTACGTTGTGAATAAATGTTGGTAGTTATTAAGATTGTTATAAAACATATTATTATAACAAAAATAGGTAAGTTTTAATAATTATTTATTAACACAAACATCCGATACGCTACTGAAGCAGGTAAGTCAAATTCGCGTATCTAAATTCTTTGACATCTAATCTTTGACAAGTAGTAAATAAAAGCAAAAATGCAAGAAAAAATATATAATTAGTTAATTTAAGTGAATTTCATAAATGATCAGTTTACTACACGTATGTATATTATATAGTCACTTAATAGCGAAAAGCTGTTCTATTATTTCACTCGATTTTTGCCGAGATCTACTGCACGCTACACAACCAACTCTTTTAGAGTCTTTTTCGATAAATTGCGATAGTGTCACTGTTAATTTAAGTTTCACAATTTCCATCTAGATTTACTCCCTTTATACAACTATCAGCAGTAGAATAAATAATAAATAACATAAAATAAGCTCCATAAAGACTGACAAATCCACAAAATTTCAAATCAAATTCAAATGTGTCAAATGAATCGTCAAACAGAATTGTCAAGGATCCCTACCCTAGAGTCCTTTTTCCGCCCACCATGCATGCATACATGGATAGCATTATGCTCCTTCCTTAGTCTTCTTATTCAAAGTCCTAGGTAGTGTTATAACCGTAAAATACAAGACAGAAAAGGCATTAGGTAGCTTTGTTATATAAAATCAAATAAATGGATAAAATCAAAGGACATTTGAACTAGTGCACATTATTCCCTTACCTATTGTGACGCGTGGCTAGCCAACCATTCAAATACAACTCGTCAGCACCACCAGGTGTCGTTGCCACTAGACCTAGAGCGTAAAAAGCAGTGCTTCGAATAGCGTAGACAGGGTTGCTGGTGACCAACTTTATCATATTCTCCACGAAACCCAAGGTATTCAAGACACTTATACCGCGACTTGTGGTGCTCATGTGACTGGTAGCCCAAATTGCTGATTTTAGTTTTAGTATTTCGTCTTCTGTATTTGAATTTCCTTTTTGAATTAGCTAAAAAAAATAATGATTTAGAGTTAATATATAATTTTTAAAATATAGTTTGTCCAAAATGAGGATCCCTGACAGTGACAGTTGTGTCTGTCATTTTAATTCACAGGCAAATTGTATTTTCTGTCATTTTTTCATGTCGTCTCTCGAAATCTTCCCTGACTCGTTGGACAAACTATATGTTCTATACCCAAATAAAGAATTACACGAAAACGACACAAAAAAGGACAGGCGCTTAAATCCCTGGTTAATATGTGTATAGGTTCTTTAACCCCTGGTAATGACGTTTATAATTTTATTTTAAGTAATAAATGACTTCTCAAGGTGAAAAAAAATGCCACACTTACTCCAAAGAAGCCGACGCTTGCTGTCGCTTCTGCATGGCTAAGGTACTTAGTGCCATAATGTTAATGGATTTTAAAATATATTCAATTTTATCTCAAACATTACTTTATATCGCTTTATAGTAGGGGGATGTTGATAAAAATATAAAAATTACATTTTAAACGCTATAAAAAATCAACTAACTTAAATAGACGCTCCAAATTTGTAATTTTTATTTTATTCAGAGACTAGATTATAGTTTTAACTACGAAAGTATATATAATCTAGAATAGGAACATACCTCAATCATGCTGTTAATGGAACCAGTGGCTATGAGTAACTGAAAACCTTCAGAATGCTCATTCAGCTGTCCGTAAAGATGGGGAGGTAAAAATATATCTTTCCTGAAATCACACAACACAAAAATTAGATTATATACTTAAAAAATGTATGTTTCACTCATCTAACCTGTTTGTTCTACTACCCGTCGCTCCAGACACGCGTCTATCATATTTCCCATCCTCGTTCCTCTGATGCAAAGTGAGAGAATCAGATATATCTCCCTCAACTAACTTGACATACCTGAAGTTCATGTAGGTATTCCATTTCGTTATTAATTCTAGAACCTGTTTAAAAAGAATCTTTTAAATATCACTAAACTTACCGATATGATATTACAAACCTTATCTTTTCCTACTTTTTTGTACCCTTTCTCGGTGGACAACATTCTGATAGAAAGGAGTTCACCCTTTTCTCCTAAGTCGCTCAGGTTTGGATTTAGGTCTGTTAAAGCTTCTAGGCAATCAGGAAGCTCGCAGGCTTCGTGGAGAGTGGATAAAGCAGATAAACTGACTTTTCTAAAATAAAAAGGACCTTGATATTAACAGAATTAAAAAAAAAATGAAAGATTTTCAATTTACATATATGTATTTTAAAAATGGCAAATAGAAAATAAGGCTGTATTCCGTTGCAAAACCAGGTGAACCAGACCGGTAAAATACGGTAAAGAGCGGTTCCTGAAAAACATCGGTTTGATATGGAACGGTTTGGTAAAATACTGGAAACGTCAAATTATTGACGTTTTCTAAATTTCAATACTTCTATTATAAAATATGCATTTTTAATGTATCCATTCTCTGCTTTTACGTTTGCTTCATCTTTTCAATGGAGTTTAATATTGAAAAGTACTTTATTAATAAACTGTTAAACTCGTTAGACAGCTCAAGTGAAGATTTGCAGGTCCAATATTAAAACAGATCAATAATAAATAAACAAATCTAATCAATATTTATATTTTTATAGCTTACAAAACATTCACGATTACTTGGTGTCTTGTTTCTCATGTTTTCTTTAAATGTTCCTGACTTTAAGAAACAATGGCTGCATGATAAGTTTAAATGGTCCTAAAAAGTAATTCTATTTAGTTAATGAAATTTATTTACCTTTACTGCCTACCTCCATTGCTTTTGGATGTAAATACAAAATATTATTTCAAATTTTAGAAATTAAATGAGAATTTCACTCAAACTTCCAATATTTGCTTGATTTCTGTCACATAAATGACACTGATTGACAAACAAAACCAGAAAAACCAGCCTTCTCGCGCTGGTTAGTTTGATGACAGTTATAACCGAATTTTTCAGGAACCGTGTTCCGTAATAAGAAAACTTTCAGGAAACCGATAGAAACGGAACATTAAACCATAACCAAGGTAAGCAACGGAATACACCCTAAATTAGTCTAGAGACACAAATGTATGTAAAAAAAGAAATTATTTTATCTTCAATTAAAGTTGTATTACAAAAAAAATTACCTTGATTCATCATCCAGCTGTCTGACCAACAGCCTTATAGCCCAACTAGCAAAGTTGGGACTTTTCACTCTGAGCAAAACTAACATGAACTGGGTCGCGTACAATCGAGAATTTTCCACTTCACAGGTAAGTACCGCTTCGAGGATATCCCTAGACGGTCCCGGTATACTATAATCCAGGCTGGATATTATCAATTTGACGTAGGAATCGTGAAGAGTTGTTGTTGCAAGTTGCTTTAACCTATAAAATGGGATAGAAATATTATATTTTGTTCCCCTTTTAAGTATAAATAATTGAATAAATAAGAACTAAGGAAAGGGTCACACTATTTTTATGTTTATAGATTAGAGATGGAAGCTAAACGTCATGAAAAGCTCGGTTTTGTTAAGTTTCATTAAGCTTGATGACTAATTGAATTTTTAGAGTTTGAAACATGTGCATTACTATGTTTATTTTTTGTTATTTCATAAATAGTTTTATGCAAGGTGTATAAATCTGGAAAAACATCGTGTTAGGATTTAAATTACAATGAGATTATAGTGAATCTTACAAAGAGGCTTTAAAAATTGTTGCTTATGCAGAGTGCAATCATTCCTATAGTGAAGAGTAATAACTTTTCGTCCACATCTGTATAAAACTACTGAGTGAATAAATATACATTTCCGTCATTTTTTATATCAAAAAGATCTCTTGGTAAAAATGTTCACAAGTCAAAAAATAGAAAGCCACTGATAAACCTGAATTTGTCAGCCATATTAAAGTACCTTATCGGCCTGACTAATTTTTTTGATATAGTAGTACCCCTTCATTATTCTTTTTATTCAATGTTTTCTATTTTTTTTTGCTTCTATTATTTCTACGGCTCCTGCTACAAAAAATGTACAACCCTGTATATACGTACATAGAAAACATGTCGATGGTGTCGAGCAACCACAAGCCAGGTTCGCTTCTGGAAAATTGACCAATCAAGAGGAAATAACTCTGACAATGAGTGTTCACCATGTGAGCAGGACTGAACAGGCAGTCGTGAACGCTTCTGCTGCTGGTTATGGCTTGAATTTGCGTTTTGATGTCTTTGAACAGGTCCAGAACCATGCACTGGAATATTTAAAAAGGTAATATATAGTGTGTCTAAAAATACTGAACACATATAGGAAGAAAATTATACAGGGTGGTCTGAACTGTATTCCGGAAACTTCGGCAGCATATTCTGCAGATAAAAATAAGTAAAAAGTTCGTATAAATGTATGTCCAAAAATGCTTACTTTCTGAGATACAGGATGTAGAAGTTTTATTTTTATTTCGATTTTTTCTAAATAATTTCTGAAGTAACGTCAATATTTGGATGAAAATTGGTGTCTGAATTGACATGAGAAATTTGATTTTGGTGTCAATATGACTCCTACTAGTAGAGGGCGCCACCTACATGTGTTTTAACTGTTTTGAAGCGTAATAACTTTTTGTCCGTACCTGTATAAAACTACCGAGCGAAAAAATATACATCTCTGTGACTTTTCACGTAAAAAATATCTCTTTATAAAAATCGCTACGAGCTTCTTAAGATATTTAGAATGGAAAAAGACAATACTTATCATTATTGACGAAAAATAAACAGGTTGAGTAGATAGTTATCTCACTGAAATAATAAATTTGGAAAATTAATAATTTATTTTTTTTAAATTAATCATAAATTTTTCTGCAAAAAATGATGATAAAACAGTTTCTGTTGAACTTTTGGCACAAAAACATTTCAAATTTATGATTTCAGTCTAATAACTATTTAGTCAAAATGTTTAATATATGTCAATAATGACAAGTATTGATCATTTCGATTCCAAATATCTCGAAAACCATTACTCGTAGCGATTTTTACCAAGAGGCCTTTTTCACGTAAAAAACGTCGTAAATATATATTTTTTTACTCGGTAGTTTTATACAGGTACGGACGAAAAGTTATTACTCTTCAAACCAGTTAAAAAATATGTAGGTGGCGCCGTTTACCAGTAGGAGTCATATTGACATCAAAATCAAATTTCTCATGTCAAAAAACTCCCAGACACTAATTTTCATCCAAATATTGACATTACTTTAGAAATGATTTGGAAAAAATCGAAATAAAAATGACACTTCTACACCCTGTATCTCCGAAACTAAGCATTTTAGGACATAGATTTATACGAACTTTTTTACTTATTTTTATCTGGAGAATATACTGCCGAAGTTTCCGGAATACAGATCGGACCACCCTGTATACTTTTCAAACGCTTATTTGATTTTGATAAAAGTATACAAAAATCAAATAATAAAAAATACCATAGAATACAATCTTTATCTGTGGTTAGAGATGGGCAAAAAATCACTATCCGTGGTATTTTCACTGAGAATGGTGAATGAACTAGCAGCAAATAAAAAGTCACAGGTTAAATATGAACAGAATCACCTCATGAAAATACCATAACCTAAACACGAAAATGATCATAAACGGTAAAATTCACATTCACAGGCCCAACGCTCTGTAATAATAAAATATTCTTACCTGGAATTCAGGCTGTTTAAGTTCCACCAAATAATTCACCAATTCAATTCCGCTAGTGGTTAAATCCAAAGAATCCGCAGGCGTTGTTCCTAGGTCCATGTGAGAATATTTGTTATGAGAAGGAGTGAAGAAATCTAACAGTCTCTTCACGAAAATCTTGTGGGAAGAATCTGACAGATCTAATTTTGGATTTCTCTCGCCCTAACCATAAAACATAAATCAGTTTCACTTAATTTTACGGTTAAATTCGGTAAACACTACCTTCAATATCATCTTTATAAGGTTCCAGTTCCAGGCTAAGGCATCGTTAGTTGATAGAACGCCTGTGTCTTTCACCATATCGTCGCCGTCTTTTAAAACAGCCTAAGAATTTAAATACATAATAAAATAGAAAAAAACTTGTGGCGTTTCTAGAATTACACTAAAGGTTTAGAGAAATAAGTAAACCTAGATGAGTTCTAATATACAGGAACTGTATTCCCGAAACTTCGGCAGCATATTCTGCAGATCAAAATAAGTAAAAAAAGTTCGTATAAATGTATGTTCTAAAATGCTTAGTTTCGGATATACAGGGTGTAGAAGTTTCATTTCTATTTCGATTTTTTCCAAATAATTTCTGCAGTAAAGTCAATATTTGGATGAAAATTGGTGTCTGGGAGTTTTTTGACATGAGAAATTTGATTTTGATATCAATATGACTCCTACTAGTAGAGGACGTCATCTACATATTTTTTAACTGGTTTGAAGAGTAATAACTTTTCGTCCGTACCTGTATCAATCTACTGAGTAAAAAAATATACATTAACGACGTTTTTTACGTAAAAAATGTCTCTTGGTAAAAATCGCTACGAGTATTGGTTTTCGAGATATTTGGAATCAAAATTATCAAGTCCTGTCATCATTGACATAAATTAAACATATGTTGACTAAATAGTTATTAATTAATAGAAGGCAATGAAAAAGTAAATAATCTAGCTAGGAAAGGAGCGAACACTCCACTAACTGGACCAGAACCGTTCTGCTTTCCAAGTGGTAACCAACTCAAGGCGGAACTCAAGAACTTGGAAGATTCCATCCGCAACCTGGAATGGAAATCTTGCAATGGTCTAAGACACCCGAAGAAGTTTCTGAGGGCTTATGATCAAGAAAAATCACAGATCTTCCTGGGTCCGAGTAAGAACAATCTTCGGATTGTCACGGGGTTTTTAACAGGACACTGTCTCCTCAATGAACACCTCAGTAGATTGAAACTAAGAAGAAACGAACGGCGAATGCAGATTATGTGGGGAAGATGGGGAAACACCAGTACACCTCATCACTGAGTGCGCCGAGACGACAACCATTCGTGCCATGAATTTTGGTAGGACTGATATTGGAGATGGAGAACTACCCTCTATAAAACCGTCCCAGATACTGGCTTTTGTCAAAGCCCTGGGACTGTATGATGAGTTATGACTCAAGAAAGGGGGACACAATGGATCTGTAAGGTCGAAGTGATTAACCCCCCTCCCACTCATTCTAAATTCTAATTCTAAAATAGTTATTAGACTGAGATCATAAATTTGAAAGTTTTTGTGCCAAAAGTTCAACAGAAACTGTTTTACCATCATTTTTTGCAGAAAAATTTATGATTAATTTTAAAAAATAAAAATTTTCCAAATTTATTATTTCAGTGAAATAACTATATCTACTCAACGTGTTTATTTTTCGTCAATAATGACATGTATTGACTATTTCCATTCTAAATATCTTGAGAACGGTTGCTCGTAGCGATTTTTACTAAGAGATATTTTTTGCGTAAAAAGTCGCAGAGATGTATATTTTTTCCCTCCGTAGTTTTATACAGGTACGGACAAGAATTTATTTCGCTTCAAATCAGTTAAAATATATGTAGGTGGCGCCCTCTACCAGTAGGAGTCATATTGACATCAAAATCAAGTTTCTCGTGTCAAAAAACTCCTAGACACAAATTTTCATCCAAATATTAACGTTACTTCAGAAATTATTTGGAAAAAATCGAAATAAAAATGAAACTTCTACACCCTGTATATCTGAAACTAAGCACTTTAGGACATACACTTATACGAACTTTTTTACTTATTTTTATCTGCAGAATATGCTGCCGAAGTTTCGGGAATACAGTTCGGACCACCCTGTATTTGTTAATACAATCGAAAACCAAGTAAAATGTGTTTTATGTGTAAATTAAATGGAAAATTCAATTAATTTAACATCTGTAAGTGTTGTTTAGATTCTCCTAAGTGTAAATTATTGATTACAAATTTAGAACACCCTCTAGGTTTACTTATTTCTATGAGTAGTAAAAACATTGAAAATTTAATATTTTATATTTTCATTGAAAAAAAGAATTAAGTACATAAGATAAGGCTGACGTTTTAATGATTATTTATTTATCCATAACAACTAAACCAAAATTCAAAATTAGTTACCTTAACTTGATGTAGCTTGGACTTAAACCCTTTATGTCTCAAACTTCTTTCTTGTTTAAGTCTTGACCTTTTGTTAGAACTATTTCTTATTATATAATCCAGATGAAGACTATAAGACGCTGGTCTTTTCTTCATTAGTCTGTGGGAATACAAGATTTGATTATACACTCTTTATACTTTTTATTTTGTCTTACGCAGACTATAACTTTTTTATTTTTGGAGATTGAATTCAAAAAGAGACAAATTGCAGAGTTTTTAGTCAAGTAAAAATGTATTACCAAAAATGCCATACACCGACAAATGTCACAGTTATTGGTATAAACCTTTGAATAAAAAGATTAGGGAAGGAGCATATCAAAAATTTTAGATCCACCGCGATGGAACTCAAATATGGCCGACTTAAATTCCGGTTTATCAGTGCCGTTCTAATTTTATTTAAAAAGTGTAAAACTATGATGTAGGGTAGACTCAATCGCATGGGGTAGACTCAATAATTTGTTGTTTTATTTTACGTTGTGAATAAATGTTGGTAGTTATTAAAATTGTTATAAAAATATATAATTCTAATAAAAATAGATAAGTTATAATAATGATTTATTAACACAAACATCCGATACGCTACTGAAGCAGGTAAGTCAAATTGACATATCAAAATTCTTTGACATCTAATCTTTGACAAGTAGTAAATAAAAGCAAAAATGCAAGAAAAAAAAATATATAATTAATTTTAAGCGAATTTCATAAATGATCGTTTTACTACACGTATGTATATTATATTGTCACTTACTAGCGAAAAATATTCCATTTTTTCCCTCGATTTTGACCGAGATCCACCGCACGCTACACAACCAACTATTTTACAGTCTTTTTCAATAAATCGCAATAGTGTCACTGGTAATTTAAGTTCTGCCACAATTTCCTTCTAGATTTACTACCTTTAAACAACTATCAGTAGAAGAATGAATAATAAATAACATACAATAAGTTCAGTAAAGACTGACAAATCCACAAAATTTCAAATCAAATTCAAATGTGTCAAATGAATCGTCAAACAGAACTGTCAAGGATCCCCAGCCTAGAGTCCTCTTTCCGCCGACCATGCATGAATACATGGATAGCATTATATTCCTTCGTTAATCTATTTATTCAAAGGTAGAAACTGAATTTTTTCCAATGGTAATATTTCATATATAGACACTTTGAAACTTTTTAGTAAACCTTTTAACTGTTAATGTAAAATTTGTGTATGTAATAACAATGAGAGTATATCAGAAAATCAACGGTTTATAGACGTGCCAAAATAGTTAGAAATAGCCATATTAAATGTTTTATGATTTTTTCTTTCCCAACCGACGCGAGTTTCAGCTTTTTTCTTAGCCAACAATACTAAAAATACTACTAAATCATACTTATGCAACTGTTGCAAAGCCGTTATAGCCGCCATCGCTTGAGGCTTGCTCTTTGTAGCATAATCCACCAAAGCAGGAAGAGGAGGCGATAGATTACAACATCCCGGTGGCAACAATACTTGAATCAATCTTAACAGTTCCGCTAAAACATTCAAATTCTTTAAATATATTCCTTTCCTCACCAACTACACTATCTTACCTAACAATATAGTAGCTCTGACACTGATAAATGTATCACTAGTGATAATAACTTCGGTCAGAGCCCCTAGGAGGCCGCACTCTAAAAAGGAATGCAGCAGTAGAGCTAAATGCATTTCGATAGGAGACGGAGCTGTTCCGGCTAAATGCGGCAACACTGCGCGGCCCTCGGCCGCCACGAAGCCTTCTTTCAGTCGCCAGGATGACTGGGGTTCGCAGGGATCGATAGCGCTAAGGGCTACGGATAGTTCGTCTGACCATTCTGGTTGTTGTAAGCCCAGGAGATCGTATAATAGATCCAACACTGCTTTCTACAATAATAAACAATATTCCTATAATATCCTATTTATTATATATGTTACAGTAAAAGTTGGAAATCAGTGATTGTTAACAATGACTAGTAAAAGCTCACATTCACTGATTTGCTAAGACTACGCCAGAAAAAGTTCAACAGCTAGTTTTGAAACCAACTTTTACTAGTGAATGCTAGCATTCCCTGGACGATAGCAGTGAGTTTGAAAGATTCAGTTAGCGCGGTTGCCACATGGTGTAAAATATAAGAATGAATAAGGATAAGTTGAATAACAAGCAATATAAGGATAACATTAAATTGGGCTCAACGTTGGCAACGTTGACAGACATATGGCGTAAATTCGGTTTGTTTTTTGTGGTTATGTATAATTGTTTTGTTATCGTTGTAAAAAGTGCTGTGTCTTATTTTCCCTATGGAAGAAATTTTCTGTGAAAAATTAAGATAAACTAAACACTCGCAAGAATATAATAGTGCTTGTTTTTCATTTTTAAGATATAATGAAGTCATAGCAAAAGTTAAGCTTGCAAGAGAAAAAGATATTAAGGAACCTAGTGACTATGAACTTATTAAACGTTTTCATATGCTTAAAGTAGCGAGTCTGAAAAAAACGAATAACTCCCATTGAAGAAGGGTTAGGTTAGGTTAGGTTGCTGGGGTTTGGGATCATATTTGATCCCTCACTCGGAGGCCTTGGGCCCATTGCGATACCTCTGAATTGTTTTACCAAACCTTCCTCTCATTCTTTCTTTGCGTTAAAGCACTTCCAGCTCTTTGCAAAGTTCCCGATGTCGCTGATGTTGGCTTCTGCTGCTTCCTCTAGTCCCTACAAAAAACCTTGCCCTAAAGTTTTAAAGCGTCGGTATTCCAGTGCCGGACAGTGGCACAGCAGGTGCTCTATGGTTTCTTCTTCCTCTCCGCATTCTCTGCAGTAGTCGTCGTCGGAAACTTTCCATCTTACGAGGTTTACCCCCGTGGGACAGTTTCCAGTGAGGACACCTACAATTATGTGTACTAGGTCCTTTTTGTGCTCTAGTAGTTGTTTTGTCTTTTTGCTATCTACCACTGGCCATAGTCTTCGAGCGCAGTCCTCACGGTGTTGCCACATCTCTTGCTGCTTGGCTTTGATGGTAGTTCCTATAGCCCCCTTCAGTGTGTTGATCGTCACAAGTGGTGGGTCATCTGTCAGGGCCTCTCCCCTGGCCCCGCCTTTGGCGAGTCTGTCTGCTTCCTGATTGCCCACCACATTGCTGTGGCCTGGCACCCAGCACAGAGTAGCCTCGCTCCGACGCAGCCAGGACAGTGCTTCTCGGCATTCCATCACAGTTTTCGATCTCACTGATTGCATGGTGATGCTTCTTAAAGCGGCCAAGCTGTCAGAGTATATCACTATATCCCTATTGGTCTATCAGCAGTCTCGTATACATCTAGCCGCTTCCTTTATGGCGTAAACCTCTGCTTGTAGAACATTACAGCCATCCGATAGCCTCAAAGAAGCTATCTGGGCAAAGATAGACTTTAAGAAAGACTTTATTTTGTCCACGATGAAGAATTTTATTAAAAAAACCTTGTACCAATCAGTAATCTTTTGTTTATGAATGATTTTTTTAAATTGTTTTGTACGCTTTACTATATCTTTTCCCTTTCAATATTTAGAAAAAAAATCATTATGATACGCGCAACTCGTGTTTTAGTAGGAAATTCACTGCTCTATAAAAATGGTTTCTTATGATTAGTTGATTAAATTAACCGTTTAAAAGATATTTATCGTCAAACGAAAAAGGAAAACTGCATTAAAATAATCAAACTTCAACCTTTAATAACTTTCCAACGGTGAGGTTTACAAAAAAATTGTAAAAGACCTTTTTTTGTAGAGAATTCAATTTCCTACAAACATATAAGACGAGATATTTTTTCCAAACAGTAGAAACCGAGATATTTTTTCTTTTTAATAATAAGAAAAAAATACAAAAATTGAAAGGCGTAAGACCTTCCTATTAAAATTCAGAACTCATACTTTTATATATATTGGAAGGGTTTGAGAGGTGGCTTGATACTCTTGCATCATTTTTAGACCTTACCAAAGCTTTTGACTGTGTTATGCACATCATATTGTTAAAAAAATTAATATCCTACAACTTTCAGGACGATGCTGTTCAATTACTAAAGTCATATCTCTCTGACCGTGATCAATATGTTCATTTCAACCAATGCAACTCAGAAAAACAACCCCTGAAGTATGGTGTACCTCAGGGATCTGTATTAGGCCCCATCTTGTTCCTTATTTATATAAACGACCTAGCATACTGCCAGGGAGGGGGAGTCAACACTGTTTTGTTTGCCGATGACACAACCTTTTACATAAGTTACCACCCCTTAGAGATTGACAATCTTGATTATCACACTTCACTAGAAAACCTAAATCAATGGTTTCTAGCTAACCGTCTATCTTTAAATCACTCTAAATCGCAAAGTATGAACTTTACTCTAAGAAACAATATTAATTTTGATCACCCTGTACTTCATCATTGTGCAACAGAAGCCAAGTTTCTTGGGGTGCACTTAGACACAGGACTGACCTGGGAGAACCACCTTGTCAACCTGTCAAAAAAATTATCAAAAGAACTTTTCCTGTTTAGAAATCTTGTGCAGATAACCTCAAGAGAAACTCTTCTCACAGTATATCATGGCAACTTTCATTCCCATCTGACTTATGCTATTCTTTGCTGGGGTCATTCTTGTCATGTCAATAAGGTTTTTGCGCAGCAGAGGAAGTGCGTGCGTATTATTGCAGGGGTGGGTTACAGGGAGGATTGTCGTAATTTATTTAAAAAATTTAAGATTTTAACTTTGCCCTGTGTGTACATTATGCAGTGTTTGTTGTTCGTCAAGCAAAATCTTGATCTATACAGGTCACATGAATATTTTCACAGCTACCCAACAAGAAATAATAGCAATCTTGTACCGGACTTTTGCCGGCTTGAGAGATCCAAGAATGGTTCAAGATATTTGAGCATAAAGTTTTATAACCTGGTACCAGCTAGAATTAAGGCTCTTAATTTTAATCAGTACAAAACAGAAATCAAAAACTACCTTGTGATTAATGCATTTTTTTCTTTTGAGGAGTACTTCAGTTCCAGCTTTAGTCTGTATTTCATTTGTTTTGTCTATGTTAGTGTTTGTGTGTTGTATCTGTTCATTTATAACATATATTTGACATACATATTTGTTTTAATTTTAAGGTTTTAATGATTTTCTATTGGTTAATTGTATACATTTTATTATATAAAATTTGTGTATTAATGATGCAATGTAAAAACAACAAAAAAAAACTGTAGAAACTAAATTTTTATCAATTTTTATAATTTTATATATATATTTTTTTTTGACTTGTAAAAATACTTCTCTTGTATGTTATTACTAATAAATAAACTAAACTAAACTAAACTATATCATGCTCATAATTATAAATAATCAATCTTCATACATTTTTATGACCTGTAATTTTATCTTAGTCCAATTTTATAAAAAAATTCAAATCTAAGATTTCAAATTTGGAAAAAAATGGTCTGTTAAATGTTTTCTCTTTTCAATCTTTCGATATACATATACTCACTCTAACTTCAAGCTGATTTAAATACAACACATCCACGATGGCTTTAAAACCGCCTTGATCTTTGGGACTACAAAAATGCAGCACTCCAGGCCAGCTTCTTAAAATCGTCAATAAAGCCAACCTGCTACAATTCAACCTAAGTTCCCTTTCATCTCTCCTACAATTGATTTAAAGATAAAACAAGACAAAAAAATAATTATAACAAAAACCTGGGTTTGTCTTTCCAACCATGCTTGTAATGGAAGTCGCAAAACGGTGCTGCTATACTGTGCAAATCTACCGCTGCTTTTTTGCGAGTACTCGGTCGATCTAAGAGCAACAACAGGATACCACAGAGAGACTCGGCTATTTTCGGTATTTGGCAGTCTATTAAATTGCGAGTTATAGCTGCCACACCACCGGACTCGATAAAAAGAGATGAATTTAGTAAGCCTACAAGTAAAAAATCATTTTTAGTACTTCTATAGGGTCCATACCATACACGATATAATAGTTGTATTTTTGAAAATAACCTCCAACACTTTTTTGATGTAAGAACAATTTTCTACAGCACCAAATTGAAACAGCTCTGTCAGTGAAGGGAAGACAAATTGAACAATAGACAGAATTAAACAATTAAACAGATAAAATAATAAAACGTTAATTTTGTATATTTTCACACCTATTTCAGAAAGAGTTGCCAAACTTATCCTTAACAGACGATCTTTTCCCTCTGTGCCTTCATTAGCAAGCGACACTAAACTTCTGGCCATCGACATATCAAAAATATTTGGAGCTAATGACAGTAATTTTCTCATCAGTTTCATTGCTTCTATACGCTCCACATCATTTTTTTGTATCAAATCAAGTGACCTGTAAGTATTAAAATTACATAAAAAAATAGTTTATCCTTTTTAAATACATACCTGTTTATAAGAAATGGAATTAGAATTTTATTTACATATATAACATCACTTTCAACCTTAATAGTATGTCGTATACATCTTAGACCTGCAGATCTTATTATAGTAGATTCGTGTAATAAAGATATTCTTAAACTAAAAAATAACAAGTTTAGTTTTGTAACTGGTTTATAAAATAAATTAAAAAAAAGTCATCGCAACATGAAAAAGTAAATGTAAAAAATTATTATGTAAATTTACAGCTTTTCTGTAAATTTACACTTTTTTTTGCAAATTTGGACATTTTCTGTAAATTTACAGTTTTCTGTAAATTTATTCTTTTTCTGTAAATTTATACTTTTTCTGTAAATTTACACATTTTCTATAAATTTACAGCTTTTCTGTAAATTTACACTTTTTCTGCTAATTTGGACATTTTTTGTAAAGCTACAGTTTTCTGTAAATTTATACTTTTTCTGTAAATTTACACATTTTCTGTAAATTTGTAGTTTTTTCTGTAAATTTATAGTTTTTCTGTAAATTTACACATTTTCTGTAAATTTATACTTTTTCTGTAAATTTACACTTTTCTCTAAATTCTCGTCGTCTTGCAGGGTAGTGTATTTCGCATGCAATTTACAGAAAAAGTGTAAATTTGCGGAAAAAATTTAAATTTACAGAAAATGTGTAAATTTACAGAAAAAGTGTAAATTTACAGAAAGCTGTAAATTTACAGAAAATGTGTAAATTTACAGAAAAACTGTAAACTTTGCTAAAAATGTTTTTCAACAATGGTATGCCAGCTTTACGCTTTCATAGTATTTACTTACCAACATAAAATATCCTTTCTGCTAAAATTTATTTCAATAGAATTCTTCTCATAATGACGTACGAGCTTTACAAAAGTATTTAAATTACTAAGAAGAGCTTTTTCTTCGATTTCTTGTTCAAAAATCTTACTTAATATATTTCTAAAGCATTCATGAGAATCTGTAAAAATAGTTTATAGTTTACAAAACGAACCTTGATAAAAAAGCATAGCTTATCAAACGATGTGATGTTTTGAGTGCTAAAAAATGTATATCATACATAGATATCAAAAAGGATTAATAAAATAGGTGAATAACAGTCCTGATTTGTAAAAAAATGAAATAAAATTGATAAAATAAGGTATGGAGTGCTTTAAAAAATATTGACTTGTTTGTGTCCTAATTAAGCCCACACATTTTGATGTGTCGGTCTAAATTTAGTATCAATAGACTCAAAAACAACAAAATACGTGAGTCATGTTTGTCCCTCACCTTGCTTTAGGTACGACTCAAATAGATCCTCTTCCCTATTTCTGTTACCTAAAAGAGGACAGTTTAGAGCCCATAATGGCACAGGTTAAGTGCGACACTTACTTGGCCTAAAATTTAGCCTACGGCCCTGGGTACCCATTAGTTGCGTGCGGAGCATCCAACTTGGTAGGGCCATCGCAGGAAAAAACGGTTTTCCAGAGTTTTTTTACACTCTATTCGAGTTCAATGGCACGACGCACACTTGGCGCATTTTACGCCTGCGATGCATTTTGGACGATTAGCTGGGTGCCAGAAAGGAAGTAGTACACACGCGACGACACTCCACAACACCAAGTTTCATTTTAAATCGGACTTTTCCAGAAAATTGAATAAAACTATCCAGGTTCGATAAAATACAAACACCTTTTAGGTTATGGCAGCTGTCAGAATTGTTTTTCAGCATCTAGGCAACCGGTGAACGTACTCAACGTACTCACCCGTTTTAAATTTAAAAATCAAAGAACGCAATAATCCTAGCAATAATGTAATTTCTGATAAAAATAATCAAAAATATTTATTTTATTTTCTATTACGCAAAACAAGGATATATATTGATGTAACCATTTTTAATTAAAATTGTTTTAGTTGCAAAAATGATTAGTTTTAAAATTATAATTCGGTAATGAACTTTGCAATAAAAATTAGGAATTATATTTTCAATTAACAGAATGTTAGATAATTAAATTTACAAAATAGTTTTATACACTGATATTTTTAAATATATAATAAAAAAATGCAAACATTTTGTTTCCTGAAAAAAAAATCCTCTTATTTACAGATATCTATAATTATTAACAGATTATTAATAAAAATCTCATCAAAGCTCCAATAGATGGGCATGTCAAACATTTGTGTATTACTGGTTCCATATTATCAAATAAAAAAAGAGCAAAACGACAGATTAAAGGAGTATATTCAGATTATGGAGGGCTTAAAAACTTTTTAGACTCCATAATTCAGATTTTTAACTCGAAAAACCTGAAAAAATTAGGAAACTTGAAACTTTGACATTTTGTGCCCCAGAAAAGTGACGTTTGTTTTGAATCTGTCACCTGATTTTTGATTTTAGAATTTTTCAAACTGTGTGTAAAATTACTGTGTATTTAGAATCGTATAAAGGGTAGAAATATTAAATCAATATTGATTTTGTATTTATTTTTCCTTTAAAAAAGTGATTTTACTAAAGGACACGTCAGTAGTCCACAAGGTATCAGAATAATATATGTAAATATCTAAAGTTTTCTTATCATTGCGACATAGTGCTTTGGTTTTTTCAATTTATTATTGAGTTTCTTTTATTAGAAATATGGCATCACCATCGCCAAGTACTTCACACGATATAAACGAGCCAAGAGATGGAGGTGACACCCAAAATACCAAGGATGAAGAGAAAAAAGATGAAAATCTCCTTGAGTGCAACATATGCCTAGATACAGCCAAAGATGCAGTAGTTAGTCTTTGTGGGCATTTATTTTGGTAAGAATTGATATAAAAGTACCTACCATCCACTAAACAATAGATATTTTTTCTAGCTGGCCTTGCTTACATCAGTGGTTAGAAACAAGACCCAATCGGCAAGTTTGTCCTGTGTGCAAAGCAGCCATAAGTAAAGAAAAAGTCGTTCCATTGTATGGAAGAGGCAGTACTAAGCAAGAGGATCCTAGAGACAAGGTTCCACCCAGACCTGCCGGGCAGAGAACTGAACCCGAACCAGGAAATAACTTTTCAGGTAATTTTTATAGTTTCATTTCAAAAATATCTATATAATTCTATTTGTTTTTGATTAGGGTTCGGTTTTGGTGATAGCGGTTTCCATATGTCCTTTGGAATTGGAGCTTTTCCCTTTGGATTTTTCACTTCGACGTTTAATTTTGGTGAACCTAGACCCAATGTAGCTACACACGGAACTCCGATGTATATGGAAGAGCAATTTCTCTCAAAAGTATTCTTATGGCTAGCAATGATCTTCATAGCTTGGCTACTGTTTGCCTAGTATCAACTGTTAGATGAATTTTAAGAGAAAAACTTGAAAAACGCAACTTTTCAAGTAAATATTAAAATTCATTGGTTAATTCTATACTATTTTTATTTAAATATATATTATTGTATATGGTTAATGTTAAATATATTGTAAAAAGTAGGAATATTTTCATAAGACTTAATATAATGTGTTGATTTTATGTAAAATCACTTAACAATAGCATGGCTTTTGGCTTTAAAAGTGGTAAAGGATAGATAAAAATATTTATTGAATGGATGGATATCAACAATTATTGCCATGAGACAGACTACATTATATCACAAATATGCTTAAAGAATAAAAACATTACACTATAAAATTGTTATTGTAACATTCCATTATTTTAAAAAATTATTGATGGGTTCTATGTAATTATTGCTTAAAACTTTTACTTGTGTGTTGTTCGGTACATACTTAGTAAATGTACTTTTATTTAAGGCTTCTGTAATATTTGCGGGGCTGTTATAGCGAAATTGTATGTAAATGTGAAAATTTAAATAAATATAATAAAATTTTAAATGTTTGTTTTAGCTGTTTTACCAATTAATTTCAGACACCAATTCCTTTCTTTACTGACAGACTGAAGGATACGTAACATTTTATTTTGAATTTGTAGCTTAAAATACATTTATTTTCATTTGCGCAAACTTATAAAAGATCATAAACATTGATTTTAAATAAATAAAATAATTTCAAATCCAAAATTACCAAATATCACGTGTTTAAAAAATTTGACAGATGTCACCTTGAAGTTGTCATTCCGTCGTCCTTTTTTCATCGGAGTCTTGTCAAAAATCCTTGAATTTTTCTCAAAAAATTATTTAAAAGGTTTATTTGTGAGTGACAATTTCAATTTATATTTCGAAAAATGCAGGTTCAAGTGTGGAATACCATGGCTAATTCTTTGAAGGTCGGTATTAATTAGAATTTAGTACAAATCTGCCGAAAAACAGAGGTTTACGTAATCTAACCTTATAATTCGGCTCTTTAAAGAATGTTAAAAATAGTTTTGCGAAATTTTTAATGTTATATCATTATCTTCGTTCAAGGAGACGTATTCTTTTCCTTGCTTATATGCTAGAGCCTGGATAAATTGTTTAAAATCACTATTTCAAGTTAGATGTCATATATTTCACAACTATTTCATAATGGGGCTCTAAATTATCAAATATTTGTTTATGTATAAGTTTAAACGTATATAATCAACTTTTTCTTTAGCCCTCAGCATTAAGACTACAAAAAAATGTTTACGCAAGCCTTTTACAAAGATATTATTCCTCATCGAACGATGCTGATGTTGTGGTCATTGGATCTGGCCCAGGAGGCTATGTGGCCGCTATCAAAGCTGCCCAGCTAGGACTCAAAGTAAAATTGTTTATTTATACACGAAATATACATTAACAATGTTAATTTAACTCTTTAATAGACAGTATGCATAGAAAAGAACCCTACGTTAGGAGGAACATGTTTAAACGTTGGTTGTATTCCATCAAAAGCTTTACTAAACAATTCTCACTATTACCATATGGCCCATTCAGGAGATCTTGCAAAAAGAGGAATAGAAAGTAAATTTAGCAATATATTCTTTCATAAAATTTTGTTAATAACTATATTGCAGGTGACAATATAAGATTAAATCTTGACACACTTATGCAACAAAAGGTGCATGCTGTGACTGCATTGACTGGAGGAATTGCACAATTGTTTAAAAAGAATAAAGTGGACTTGATCAAAGGTGTTTCTTTTATTTATGCTTTTAATACAGGGTGTCAAAAATATTTGTTTATTCAAGGTCATGGTAAGATTACTGGAGTGAATCAGGTGACAGCGTTGAAGGAAGATGGTTCAAGCGAAGTGGTGAACACTAAAAACATTTTGATTGCTACTGGGTCAGAAGTAACACCTTTCCCAGGGATTGAGGTAAGAATCAAAATAAGGAATGCAGAGTAGGTTTTAACCAAAAGGGAACTTTTTACATTTTTATTTCATTTCAACATTTGATCTTTAAGTTATTTTAGATATATTCCCAGATTTTATGAATGAATTGCTCCATCTACAGGGTGTTTCAAAAAACGTGCCATCTCTTGTGGGGGTTCCTCACGAAGAAATAAGATTTATTTTTCATATCAACATAGGTCCGATTCTGCTTTGTTTCGTAGCTACAGGATGTTAAAATCTTAATAATTTTTCGATTTGTTATAATTTTCTTCCAAGTACTTTTAGTGATTCGAATAAAATTTGGAGGGTAAAAGTAACTATAAGTGCTACATATTTTAATGCTAAAAAGTGTCGATAAATTCACCAGGGACGTGCATATGGGTTATCACTGGAATATTTTTCAGAAAAAAACATATGCGCAACTGCCTTTTTCTTTTGATATTAAAATTGTGTAGGTTATTTAATGCCAATTAAAAGTTATCTCTTGATATTTTGTCGAATTCGGCCTCCTTGATGAGATAAACGCAATTTTATTAATCACAATTAATAAAATGAAAATAAAATTAATAAACTATATATTTTACCTAATTTCAAATAAAAAAATAATGGATAAGATAATTACAAAAGATAATAAGATAATTACAAAAAACCTAATTTTAAAAAGTGTTAACATCCTGTAACTCTAAAACTATACATTTCCATACATATACAGGGTGGCGCACCTCATTCGCCTCGGTTGATTATACGAAAACGGAAAGATGCAGAAACAAAATATTACATGAGTATATATGGGGTGGCAATGTACACAATTTAAAATTATTTTGAAATGTACAGGGTGCTTCAGAACTAAGATACATACCAAAGCTATATTTTTTCTTATGGAACACCCTGTATTTTATTTCATTTTTGGATTCTTGGGCCCAAAAAAAGGTATTTATTATAAGGGTTAAATATGTTTAAAATTTTTGGTTTTTGAGATATTTAAAGATATTTGAAAATGCAGGCTACAATAGAATAGATTATTAACACCCTGTACATTGCTTTTCAGAATTAATTCTTGTGCTGACTTTTAAGCCAGAGAAACAAATTTTACTGAAAAATTTGATAGCTCTGTTTAATGTATACAGGGGTATCAAAAATTGCTGGTCTATTATAAATATTTATTTTACATAAAAACTTTGTTATTTCAAATACAACAACCTATATATTTTTTTAAATATATCGAAGCAGGTTCAAATGCTGTTTCAAACTATATTAGGGTTTCCTATACCTATCTAGCTCAGATTTTGAGTAAAGAGCCATTTTTCCATAAAATATTTTGTTTCTACATCTTTCCGTTTTCGTATAATCAACCGAGGCGAATGAGGTGCGCCACCCTGTATTTCTAGCAACTTTTTTCCTGTTTTTTGACTGAAAAAAACTTTCGTAAGTTAATGATATTAAAATTTTTAAAAGGTTGCTATTAGACTTGGATCAAAGCAAATTAACAAAATTGCGTTTATCTCATCAAGGAGGCCGAAATCGACAAAATATCAAGAGACAACTTTTAATCGGCATTAAACTGCTTACACTATTTCGCTAACAAGAGAATAAACAGTCAGTAGCGTACATGCTTTTTTTAAAAATATTATCCAGCGATAACCGATATGCACGTCTCTGGTGAATATGTCGACACTTTTTTACCTTTAAAATATGTCGTACCTAGATCATGGAAAGGATGAATGAACCCATAAGAAATGGCAAATGTTTTTTGAAACACCCTGTAGGTATACATTATTAATACAAAATTTTTAACTTTATTTTTAAGATTGATGAGGAACAAGTTGTGTCATCAACTGGAGCCTTGTCATTGAAAGAAGTCCCCAAAAGACTTATCGTCATTGGGGCTGGTGTTATTGGTGTTGAATTGGTAAGTACACTTTACATTCATCTATTGAAGAATCTATTTAATGTTATAAATAAATGTTTTAGGGCTCAGTGTGGTCAAGGTTAGGCTCAGAAGTAACAGCTATCGAGTTCCTTCCCTCAATTGGTGGCGTCGGTATCGACCAAGAAGTTTCAAAAACTTTACAGAAAATCTTGACAAAACAAGGACTTAACTTTAAGCTGGGAACTAAAGTAACTGGAGCAACCAAATCAGGTGGTGTAGTGAGAGTCAGTGTTCAAGATGTAAAAGACAGCAGCAAAACTGATGAAGTAAGTGTTGTAATATCTGAAAAGTTTTTTTTCTAATATATCAATTTATAGCTTGAATGCGAAGTTCTTTTGGTATGCGTTGGAAGGAGACCCTACACTGAGAACCTGGGATTAGAAGAAATGGGTATTGAAAGGGACCAAAAAGGAAGGGTACCAGTAAACTCTGTATTTCAAACTGTCATTCCAAACATATATGCCATCGGTGACTGCATTCACGGACCCATGTTGGCTCACAAAGCTGAAGATGAAGGTATAAACTTTTTTTTAATATACGTGATGAGTTGTTATTTAACTATCTGTTATTTTATAACAATTATTTAGAAATAACATAACGCAACCGTTACTACTTTTAAAAAATAACAGATATAAAATAACGATACGCAGAGATCGGCCGTTCGTGAAACGAAGTCGGCGATCTGCACCGCCACGAAATTCGATGCTGCTCGAAGCAATTCCAAAAAACAACTAGTATGGATTATGGATGGAAAACATGTTATTTCGACAACCAACGATACAGGCGGCGAGATACAACCGACAACGGAGTGGGGAAGGCGCGGCGGCGCGGCGAACGTAGCTGCATCGGTCGTGTGGGGCTTGCAACAGCTTAAAAATAATAGGATATAAAAGAAGCAGCTTTTTTGAAACAGTTGAGGGCATAACGCCTGGCGGTCGAGATAACAGGAGTGGGAAAGGAACGCTGCTGCATCGGTCGATTGTCGATGGAGGCTCACAACGGGTTGGAGAAGCAGTCATTTTAGATACGTTGTTTTTTAACCTGTTAAGCATAACAGAGCGGCGCGGCGGTCGAGATAATCGGAGTGGGAAAGTAACGTTGCTGCATCGGTCGATTGTCGATGGAGGTTCGAAACAGGTTGTTTTAGATACATTGTTTTTCAACCTGTTACGAGCATAACGGGCGGAGGTCGAGATATTATGGCCCTGTATGTTTCAGTACTTACTTATTAAGTTTCAATATTTAGGTATTTATTTATTCTGAAAAACTTTCAGAATAATAATTATTATATATTAATAATAATTAATATATTATAATAATTAAAAATGTATACAGGGTGTTTTGAAAAATCTGGTCATTGATTAATCACGATATTGCTTAAACCCCTTGACGTAAAAAGCTGATTTTTGGAAAACGGATTGACTTTAGGGTGTAGAGGTTCGATAAGAAGGGATTTTTCGTAACTCGAATTCTAAGGGGGTGAAACCACCCTCAAATATTAGAATATTTTTTATTTAAAAACCGGTGAGTTTTTCGGAAAAACTCTTAATTAAACACGTATCTTTTATTTTGTTGTTTTACATATTTTAAGATTTTTAAAAAATATATACAGGGTGTTTCATAAAATATGACCATTGAGTAATCACGATTCTGCTTAAACTGCTTGACGTTTAAATCTGATTTTTGCCAAACGGATTGACTATGGGGTTGCGGTTCGATAAGAAGGGGTTTCTCGAATCTCAAATTCCAAGAGGGTGAAAACGCCCCTCAAATATTAAATATTTGTTATTTTAAAAACGGTTAGTCTTTCGGGAAAACGCTTGGACACGCATAATTTATTTTGTTTTTTTACATATTTTGAAATTTTTTAAAAAATCATACAGGGTGTTCCAAAAAGTTGAGTAATTGATTAACCACGATTCTGCTTAAACTGCTCGACGTTTAAAGCTTATTTCTGGCAAATGTGAGAAAATTTTATCCAGTTTGTATGTTAATGGAGATTCTTGCTTTGCTTTATCACCACCATTACCAATTATTAATTCGACACGAAGTCGCGGGTACACGCTAGTTTAAGTGTAAAATTAATTCGAACTCTAGTGTGTAGTTGGTTTACTTATGAAGAATATACTACACATTTTCTTATATTGCTATTTTTTGACCGCAAATGGTAAAACCTAAGAGCTTCTCACCCGTCGAGTGAGATGCACTCTGTACACTGCTACGCAATTCAGGATCTACGCGAATCGAGGGGCAGGGCGTAGGTAGATCGGAATGTATAGGTATAGATGAGTGGCGGACTTTTGTTTTTTTTTATATAGCAATTTGTAAACAGCTCTTATTTGTAAACAACCACCGTTTTTAGAGAGGTATTTTAGATAATAATCGATATTTAGAAATGTTTTGACACCCTAGAAATACTACCACCGAGCACGTTATTGTTGCAACTTGCAACTGCGTTAATACGCCTGGCGGTGACCGCCTCATACTCTTTCAGATATTTAGCAATAAAATAAAGAAACCTGTTATTGTTAAGCTGTTTTTTATAAATAACTATAACAGTTTCAACTGTTATCTTTCTATAACTATAACAGTTTCAACTGTAAAAATAACAGTTTTGCCCATCACTAATTACTAAACTGTAATAAATTTGTTCTTTTTTGTTTAGGAATCATTTGTATAGAAGGTATTTTGGGAGGTCCAGTTCACATAGATTACAACTGTGTACCTTCGGTCATTTATACACATCCTGAAGTTGGCTGGGTAGGTAGATCAGAGGAAGACCTCAAGAGTGAAGGTAGGTGACGATTGTCTATAAAAATACTGTATAGTTTTATAATATTTTTCTATTTATTTAGGTGTAGACTATAAGGTTGGTAAGTTCCCCTTCCTGGCCAACTCTCGAGCGAAAACCAACAACGAAACTGACGGTTTCGTTAAGGTCTTGGCAGACAAAGCTACAGACAGAATTTTGGGCACTCATATCGTCGGTCCCAGCGCCGGAGAACTGATTAACGAAGCCGTACTAGCACAGGTACATTTGAACTACTTTCTATAGTCTGTCCATTGAAAGAATATATAACAGTGACAGTTGTTGTTTTGTCATTTTGATTCGGAAATATATTTATTTTCTGTCATTTTTGGTTGTTATCTGTCGAGAGGATATATTCTTTCGCCATACATACATACATACCCTCATTTTTTTTAATGGCAACATGAAAATCTCGATTTTAAAAGAATACTGCGCTGTATCCAGCATTTAAATTACATACATTTTAAAATAAATTATACCGGGTGCGTCTGAAAAGTGGCTCACCCCTATAACTTTCTTATTCCAGATAAAAAAAACGAGATTTAGTATATTAGTACATGACATAAATTAGAATTGATTGACGTGTTCAATTGATTTTGGTCACTTCCTGTGTCACCGGAAATCACTACAACTTTTGATTTTAAATGACACCCTCGGTATTTTTTTACTTTATTCGATAGAAAATGAGACTCTGAATAGAATGACATATCATATATCAACTTTTGACATTTTCGCATATGGTTTATTTGAAGTTGTAACGTGCAGTGAGTAAAGTGTGTGGTACCAAATTATTCGTAAAAAAATCCTTTTTCCAAATATGCTAATGAGCCAATCTTGTTCCATTTGAAAAATTTGAGATATTTTTAAAAATACAATTTGGGCATCTTTTGGGCCAGGACAAGACACGAAAAACATTAGACGATCAAATCTATTTTTCCAAAGCTCCTTGATTAAAAATTAGTGTTTTTAACACAGCATAACACTCTAGATTGAAATTTAAAATACGAATTTTTAAAGTGAAAATGTCAAAAATTGACATATGATATGTCATTCTATTTAGAGTGTCATTTTCTATCATATAAAGTAAAAATATACCAACGGTGCCATTTAAAAATCAAAAGTTGTAGTCATTTTCGGTGAAACAGGAAGCGACCAAAAACAATTGAATGTGTCAATCAATCCTAATTTATGTCATATACTAACATACCAAATCTCGTTTTTTTATCTGAAAAAATAAATAAGTTATAGGGGATGGGCCACTTTTGAGACGCACCCAGTATAATAAAATGTAATGCAGCCGTCAGTATCTTTATTATTCCATTTTTCGATCCATCCAACATCAAAATTCCTTTTTTTTAAGGAGTACGGCGCATCATCCGAAGACGTCGCCAGGGTATGCCACGCGCATCCCACCTGCGCAGAAGCCTTAAGAGAAGCGAACGTGAGCGCCGCTTTTGGAAAGCCCATCAACTTCTAACTTCACTCAAAGCAATACACATACTTATTTCCAAAAGTATTGGAAGAATATCTCCGATAATTAGGATTAAATCGAAGTCATACGAAATCGTTCATTTTCTTTAAGAAAAAAATCATAATGTGCTTAATTCCTTCGCAATACTTTGTAAATAAGTATTATCGCCCCTTTTTTGTTATCGTTTATTTTGTATATATCTATTTTTATTTTGTTTTTGAATGTTCCAAGGTAATTAATTAGGTACATGAAGAATTTTAATATTTAAATATCAGATACGATCGAAAATGTTTTAAATAATAAGTTATTTATTATTTTTGTGGTTTCTTTTTAACCTTGGCCCCTAAAAAATTAGTTATAGGTTTAAATCATTGAATAGAAAGACTATACAGGGTGAGTCTTAAATAAATGCAAATATTTTCAGGGCTGGTAGATCTCGATAAAAGAAACCTATTTTCTCTTTACCGTTTTTCAAATAAGTTCAAAATAACCAAGATATTTTTACACTGAAAATTTAAAAAAAATGGTATTTCGCTTAAATTTTGAGAACCACTGGATATTTTCTAGGTTTTCTTTCTTGTAACTTTAATCTACTCACTATGTTGCCGTAAGAAATTACGTCTTTTAACTAAAAACTAAAAAATCCAAAAATATTTCAAAAAATTCCATATTTTCAATTTTTTTTTGCGAAAAAGCCTCAAAATCGTGTTTTTGGGGTCGAAATATATTACCCCTAAATATATTTGCACTTATTTAAGACTCGCCCTGTATATATAAGGCTGGGTAGAGGGCACACACAGAAAGAGCAAAATAGTATTAGTCAAAAGCACTTTTTGACTAAAACTGTTCATATGATGTCTCAATGCAAATTAAATGAGCACACTGATCAGTCCCGAGGTTTAAGGCAGATTTAGGAAAAGTTTCTTTTTTCTAACTCTATATCTAATTTTCAATTCAATGCATCTAATTATCTTGAATACTCTGTATTTATAATTAACAACGGTCCTATTTAAAGTATAATACAAATATACTTATTAGCTTACATATATATTGCTCAAACAAAACGAAGAGACAATTGTAACACGGTACATTTGAACTACCATTAATGTTAATAAGGAATTATTAATCAATAGTTACAATAGACAGTGAAGTAACATGAAGTAATGTTATATTACTGTTGAAACAGTAATATAACATTACCTAGAACATACAAGTGTAAATACAGGATGTCCTAATATTTCGTGGATATAGAACTATATAAGTTAATTGCACACAATTTGCTTCTATACAAAAGTTTGTCCGATAGAGGACATCAAACTTAAAAAAAAACACAATTTTTAAGATATTTTAAGAACTGTTATTCCGATTTGAATGAGATTTGGGGTACCTACTACCTGGGGGTAGTTTTCGCCCTTCCCGTACTTTTTCTTAATTTTTGTGAAAGTCAAATGTTATTAAAGCACTTAGTAAAACATAGGCACCCCAAAAAAAGGCAGCGGGTCTGGATGGGATATTCCCAGAATTCGTTATGCACTGCGGCCCTGCTACAGTCAAGTGGATTACTAAATTCTTCAATGATATATTAGAATCGGGGAATTTACCTAAAGCTTTCAAGAAGACTAAGATCGTGGCCGTATTAAAACCGGGTAAAACAGGAAAGCTAGCCTCTGACTATAGGCCCATCGCGCTGCTGAGTGTGTGCTATACAATACTCGAAAGGTTAATCCTTAATCGTATTTCAGAGCGAGTAAATGAGCATGTCCCCATCGAACAACCTGGCTTTAGAAAGGATAGAAGCTGTTACGACCAAGTGCTCTCGCTCACTACGCATATCGAGAAGGCTTTCCAAGCCCGTCTCAAAACTGTCACAGTTTTCGTCGATCTGACTTCGGCTTATGATACGGTCTGGAGAGATGGAATGGTATCAAAGTTCATTAAAATCTTCCCTTGCAAAAAGTTGGCCAATTTAATAAACAACATGCTCTCGAACAGAAATATTCAAGTGCATTTGAAGGGAGAAAAAAGTCGTACGTACAACATCAACAATGGACTCCCGCAAGGCTCGGTACTTGCCCCTATTCTTTTTAATATCTATACCGCCGACCTCCCTGCTACAGTCTCCAAAAAAATTATATACGCAGATGACATTGCACTTTCCTGTCAAACAACTGATTTTACTAGAGGCGAAAATACTCATCAGTTGACTTGCAGAAATTAAATGACCACTTTCACAAGTGGAGGCTTCGCCCAAACATTGCTAAGACAGGTTTCGTGCTTTCATCTTCACAACTTACAAGCCAAGTATGTACCGCAAGTCAAATTTGGGGATCAACTGGTAAAATACAACTCTCACCCAAAGTACTTAGGAGTCACATTGGACCGATCTCTCACGTTCAAGCCACGCCTCACCAAGACGGCTGCAAAAATAAATACTATAAATTATATACTGCACAAGATCGCAGGTAGCAGCTGGGGAGTAAACGCCAGGGTACTTAAAACAACTGCAATGGCCCTCGCATATTCGGTGGCAGAATACAGCTGCCCTGTCTGGATAAATAGCAATCATATCCATCTTATTGACACTCGCCTTAACAGCGCGATGAGAATTATAACGGGCACTATTAGAAGCACTCCGATCCAGTGGCTTCCCGTATTATCAAACATTCCTCCCCCTCATTTGAGAAGACAGGCGGTTCTAGTCAGAGAGTGGAAAAATGCATCAGCAATGTTCATCTTCCCATCCATGATGATTGCGAAAATTTCTTGCATCGTCTGAAGTCCAGAAAACCCCCATGGGTATTAGGACAGCAGTTACTAAATTCCAACTTTCGGGTTGAAGACTGCTGGCGAGATGAATGGTTACAAAATAATCCTGACCTTCATCACTTGATAACTGACCCAGTATTCTGCCGTCCCGGATTCAACTTGCCAAGAAAAACGTGGACAACACTCAATCGGTTCAGAACTAACCATGGCAGAACCCGCTACTGGACACACAAATGGGGACTAACCGACAGCCTTAACTGCGATTGCGGACATTCTGAACACACTCCTTTTCATATCGCAACAGAGTGCCCATTAACAAAGGCGCAGTTCTCTTTAAATCGTTTTCATGAGGCTGACCTGGATGCTATAGAATGGATAGAGACTATAAATTTACACTACAAGAGAAATCTTGTAGTGTAAATTTATAGTTGTTCGTTTTTACTGTAACATTGTGATATGTCTCTTACACATCTGATTGTTGATTTTTGAATAGTTTGTATTTTTGTATTGCTTTGTTTTCCTTAATTTTATTGATATCATATGTACTCTTAATACGCCATACGAAATATATATACCCCAAATTTCATTCAAATCGGAATATCGGTTCTTAAAATATCTTAAGTGTGTTTATTTTTTAAGAGATGCCCTCTAACGGACAAACGAAGCGCTTTTCTATAGAGGATGTCCAATGAACTTATTTTGATTCCAAAAATACGCAGTAGTTCTATGTCTACGGAATATTGGGACAACCTGTATAGATTCAGATTTTATTTCACTTAAAAAATGTATTATTATCTTCCTTTGTGCGAATAAAACAAACATATCGTGTGATAATTATTTATTGTATTTAAATCATTCATTTACGGTTAGCTACAGTTAATGTTTCTAAAAATAACAGTAAACCTTTTAATGATTCTAACAGTACGTATTTTGCATCTAATACTGAAAACATATAATTTTGTAATTTTCAACATTTTATCGTCTCTTATAATGATATAATCAAAACCCCAACAATTCTTTCCTATTTAGAATATGATATAACCACATTTAATTACACTACATGTATATTATTCAAAAAACATCCAGACGAAAAACGAAAAGTATTCGAGACGGTACATTTGAACTACTCGTAAGTTTCTCATTCTACGTATCGTGAAAAAAGTATTTCAATGTGAAATAGCCAATCCAATAATTACGAGATAACTAGATATGAAATTATAGAAAAAAACACAGCCCTAATATAAGAAAAGTTTTGTATAAATTTATATTTAAAAGTAAACAGTGCAATTGAGTGAAAAATTATGGCAATGAACGATCGGAAGTCGACATGAAACACTTAAACACCCTGTATATACTCGAAAAAATGTTTCACAAAATAATGTGATAATTTTGCACTAACCTCATCATAGTTTAAACTAGAATTACAATTATATTTTCAACTACATTCTATTATATTTTATAACTTCATAAAATTATCAAAATCAGTAGAGTAAAATAAAATACCAAAAAAAGAGTAAAAAACATACATATAAATCAGTCTCATTAAAAAAAAACATTATTTTTGTGCTTTTTTAGAACTAAATGTTTAGAAATTTTAGGTAAAACTACCATAGGTTTCAAAACAACTAAATTAGGTTCGTCTATTCATATTAAGTCGACTTTATTTGTGCTTCTACATTTCTAAACAATTCATTAAAGATACGATACTAAACGCAAGAAGTACCTACAATATGAACATAAATCATTATAATTAGCGAGTTCTAGAAATGACAGATAAAACAGAAGTATTTTTTTTTCAGATTTAGTATATAATGAGATTAAAAAAAATACTGTCACAGTAGCCACAGAAATATCATTTTAGTTTGAGTTTGACTACGTCTATTGCGAATTCTTAAAAAAACATAAATAATTAATAAAATACAAGAACAAATAACTAAAGAATAGCTGTCAGACTGATATAGTAAAACTCAAAATAAATGATATTTATGTCAGTTGGTTGGTCTTTTATGTAAGGCATATCCTAAAATAACAAACAAGACTTAAAATACAAGTACCAAATGATAGAGAGAAAAAAGGGTCAGAGTAGCCTTTGAATTGATGGCCAATGACAATGTCTTATTGTCGAATCAACTCCTAGACATCGTATTAGTAGTAGTAGTAGGCATTGGTTAAAAAATAGAATAAAACTAAGATTTTTTTCCATTCAAATATTAATTATTATGAAGTTTATATGTCAATTTTTTAACAAATGGCATACAGGAATCGACCCAACAGAAATCACCATTCAATGTTATTTTAGGCTAATTGACGCTGTTTTTTTTTCGATGGTATGCCGCACTTGTAAATAAATATACTTATAACAACTGAAAATAAATGTAACTGACAATGCGTGAATTCGCTTAATTATAGTAATTTATATTCATAGAGTACATAAATTAAAATAAATGGCAAAAAGAGAATAAAAAAATATTCACAGCATATTCAAGATTCCTTTTAAGATCCAGTATCGGTAAAAATGTTCAAAAACAACTTATTCAGTCCTACCTCATTACTTATATTGGTCAAATGAAGTCATATAAGTCTTGACAAACTTAACCAATGGCTATACCGTGTTTTTGTAACTCTTTCAGCATCGGTAGCGGTCTAGCTGGCCAGTAGTTCACTCCTTTTAAGTTGGTACTTTTGTTCTGTATCTTTTCTAGTTCGACCATGTATGGATAGATCCTTTGCTCTATCCACTCTGAGATGGTGTAGTTGTCTACTAAACCATTTAAAGAATCGGCAGCATTTCTAAAATTAAAGAATTTAGACAGTGACAGTTAATGTCTGTCGTTTTCTTAAAAGATTTTTTTCTGTCAATTTTTGGATAATGTTAGTGAAAATAGTCCAATTTTACGCGTAAAAAATAGTTTTTTAAGTGACATAAATAGTTTTTTATACGTAAAAAATAGTTTTTTGGGTGTAACAAATAGTTTTACGTGTAACAAATATGTATGTATAAAACGAAAAATGTATAAAACTACGCGTAAAATAAAAAAAATAATAAATAATTTGCGTGTGTGAACTGTATTTTTTTTGCAGCATATTCTCCAGATAAAATTAAGTAAAAAATTGTGTATAAATCTAAGTCCTAAAATGCTTAGTTTCGGAGATACAGGGTTTCATTTTTATTTCGATTTTTTCCAAATAATTTCTCAAGTAACGTCAATATTTCGATGAAAATTGGTTTCTGGGAGTTTTTTGACATGTGAAATTTGATTTTTGTAGAGGGCGCCACCTACATATTTTTTAACTGGTTTGAAGAGTAATAACTTTTCGTCCGTACCTGTATAAAACTACCGAGTAAAAAAATATACATTTACGACGTTTCTTACGTAAAAAAGGTCTCTTGGTAAAAATTGCTACGAATAATGGTTCTCGAGATATCTGGAATCAAAATATTCAATACATGTTATCATTGACAAAAAATGAATACAATTCCGGCCACCCTGTATCAGGGGTGGATGGAGAAGTGGAAACCGGCCCGGGAATAACAGGCAACCGGCCCGCATCCGCAAAAACAAAATGACCATAACGAAGAAACATATTTTATTTATTAATATACAGGGTGTCCCAGAAATAAGTGCAAGTATTTTAACTGGTAGTATATTTCGGCCTCAGAAACACGCCTATCAGTTTTTTGCGAAAATTTGGAATTTTTTGAAGAAATTTTTGGAATTTTTTTAGTTTTAAGTTAAGAGAACATAATTTCTTGATAATCTGACAACTGACAATAGGTAGTAGATTAAATTTACATGAAAGAAAATACAGAAAAGATCCAGTGGTTCTCAAAATTTAAGCAAAAAAGCATTTTTTGTTTAAATTTTCAAAGTAAAATTTTGGTTAAAAAAGTTATTTTGGGCTTACTTGAAAAACGGTAAAGAGAAAAAATGTTTATTTTGACCAAATCTACCCCCCTTAAAATATTTGCACTTATTTATGGGACACCCTAGATAAGGGTCAAATCACCCCAAGTAAGGGTGATAACAGGGTGATTGTCTTGATCCAAATTTTTATAAAGATCAATATCGGGTCGGACATCTGAATTCTTACTAGAAAATAGCTGTTTCACAGGGTTCTACTGTTTTATTTCCATTATCGATAACATTTGATCTTGAATATGCTACGATTTTGAATCACGGTTTTGAGAAACTTTAAGACTTCCTGATTCATTCAGTTCATCAGCTGGCCCAATCCTCTATGAAATACATTATTTTTAGATTTTCAGGTATATATTTTCTTACAGATTGTAGAAAGAAAGCGTCTCTTTTCTGGTACAGCAGCAGCCTCGTCATGTATACGTGTCTTAATTTTGGTATAATTCTCATCACGTAACTTTTCCTAGTTTCTACATTTGGCATCTTGTATGATAATGGCATGACTCAAACGAAAAAAACCTAGGCAATACCTAAGCAGTGGATATAAATGTGTTTTAATAAAAGAATTTTTGGTAAAACCATACAGAATGAGCCTTAAATAAGCGCAAATATTTTCAGGGGTGGTATATTATATCACCACCAGGGGCCAGGACACGTCTATGAGTTTTTTTTGTAAAAAAAAAAAAGATGTTGAAAATCGTCCTTTTTCTTTTAAATTTTCCTGTATATTTTAGAACATTTTTAGAACTTCCTGTTCACTGCAAATTTTTCCACGGTATAGTTTCTTAATCTTTGATATTACGGCACAAAAGTGATGCAAATACAGAAAGATTTAGGCGGCAATTTTTAAAAAAATCAGTTTTTTTAAATTCAAACTTTAATAACTCGGTTATTTTGGACTTATTTGAAACACGGCAAAGAGAATATAGTATGTTTTTTCATTCATATCTACCAGCCCTGAAAATATTTGTACAAAGCAAACAAAAAAAAAACATTTCAAATGGAACAACAAACAAAATTATTAGATGTTTATTAAAATTATAAGTGTCTCAGAGGAAAACATCTAACAATACCTAGTTATTTTAAAAATTGATGTTTATGTTTAAAAGCAACTAACCATTATATTGATGCAAACTGATTAGTTAGTTAGGCAGTCACTAGAATCTTACGTAATTTTAGTTAGAAGATTAACCATTTAATTTTTGCTAAATCAATCTTTTTTTGAGTTCTGATCGGGACCGGCCCACCGGCCCACCGGGAATTTTCCCGTTTTCCCATATGGCCCATCCACCCTTGCCCTGTATATTGGCTAAATAATTAAAATTAAATTTGCTTTTTTAAATGTTGTTAAAATGTATTTACTACAAAGTGTAACAAGTATTTTTCATTTGAGCCAAAGCACTATCAGACACAATGTCAAATATCAAAACTTATATCAAAAATAATCTGACTTCGTGTTTTAGTGTATAGTGGTGAATCAGTGTGTGAAATGTATTTTATTTTCTGTTATAATTATAACATCAAAGGTTTCAGCTTCTACTATAATACTCTTACCTTGCTAATGATACCATACCATGGTAAACCCTGGGCAAGTCCTGAGTAAGTTCTTCCACACGCAGCGGTAGACTGTAGTTGTATTTGGCATTGTAATCAGTCAACCAACCCTTATGTTTTGTAGCCATGTCAATGTATTCTTTGGCTTCGTTTTCTATGTTATGAAGTCTGTACATCAATCTTAAATTATAATAAAATATATTTAAATACGTAAATAATTTTCTAAAAGTAAAATAATCACTTGAAAAATCCATTCCCTGGAAACATGCATCTGGAAAGTTTTTCCCACATCCTTGGATCTCCTTCCAGATTTAAAAATGGAGAGGATCTTCTGTCTCCCGGTTGTGGGCAGTTTAGATTACTTAAAAATTGGTCCTAAAGGTCCAATATGTTGATTAAAAAATATATAAATACAAAAATAGCTAACAGAAATTACAAATATTTGTCATCATTTGATATTTTTTAACTGAACTGCCCGTCAAATTAAATACCACAGCGATTTTTTTACTCATTTTCAACGAATTGTAACTTTGAAAAAAATGGACCAATTTTGTTGATTTTTTTAGCATATTAAAGACCGTTTTTGTTAGATTGATCTGATTTTTCTAAATGTTGTATGAGATTTAGTTTTCTATGATATACAGGGTGTAAAAAAAAGGAATGTAATTTTTGAAATTTTGTGTTGCTGCCATTTTGCAAAAAAAAAATTAACTAGAATTATAAGAGAGAGTTCTGGGTATAGCTAAGACTAATATCTCGGGACGTATTTGGAATTTTGACGATAACTCATCGGGAATAAAAGATAATCAATTTTTACTCTAACTTGTATTTTTTCTATCTTTATTAAGAGATGTGCTAACAAAACTGAAATTAACTTTATAATGTTGTTTTTAATTGTTTTAAGCACTTTAAGTTGCAGCTAAACTACAGATTTTTAGACACAAAAAGAGTTTTTACAAAAATATCAAATACGTGTCGAGCTTTTATTAACCTTATAGGCTGTTAAGTTCAGAATATTAAAAAAATAACTTTACTTTTTCGCTGGTCGTATTTTTAAGAGATCCTGTGTTAAACTGCGTTAGTTAAATCATTTTTTTTTTTAATTTCACATTGTAAAAGTAACGAATATCCTACAATTTTAAAGTTAATTTCAGTTTTGTTAGCATATCTTTTAAGAAAGGTAGAAAAAAAAAAAAATATAAGTTAGAGTAAAAATTGATTATCTTTTATTCCAGATGATTTATCGTAAAAATTCCAAATACGTCCCGAGATATTAGTCTTAGCTATACCCAGAACTTATAATTCTAGTTAATTATTTTTGGCAAAATGGCAGCAACACAAAAATTACATTCCTTTTTTTCACACCCTGTATATCATAGAAAACTAAATATCATACAAAATTTAGAAAAATCAGATCAATCTAAGAAAAACGATCTTTAATATGCTAAAAAAATCAACAAAATCGGTGCATTTTTTTCAAAGTTACAACTCGTTGAAAATTAGTAAAAAAATCGCTGTGGTATTTAATTTGGCGCGCAGTTTAGATACCTATAGGAAAATCAATAAAAGTTGACGTGCAGTTGTCAAAAAATACTTAAAAATGATAAATGTCAGATTTAAAAGACAAATCTTATGATAACGCCCAACATTTGCCATGACTACCAACATAAAGCCGACCGTGCTGTCTTTTTTTTAACTTTTTTTAGAAATCCATTTTAGTAACAGTTTCTCTATAATATTCATTTTAATAGTTTAAAATTAGTATTACTAATTTACCTTTAAAGTGGCGTTGAAAAACCCGTTGCTTGTTGCTAGTAAATTAAGAACTAATGATGGTATGGCTGCAGGTAAAAGTTCACAAAGGACGGCGAAATGATCATACCTTTGCCAACCTATAAGTAAATTTATATTTTTTAACTTTAACTAACTTAAAAAAAGTCTTAAAAAAATCACCTGTTAAAACTATCCCTCCTAGATTGTGCTTAAATATTGTCGACTGAGTTGACATCACTTCTAACCACCTCATGTTATTTTCAAGATGTCGCTTAGCGTTTGGTATGTATAGAGTCTCTCCAAAAGCACCTGTAATGATAAGAATATTCTCAATAATCTCTGTAAACCAGTATAAAGTTAAAAAAAATCAAATTTTTTATGATTTTGGAGCCAAAACGAAAAGTAGTTCAAATGTCCCACTTTGAATACAGGGTGGTCCGAACTTTATTCCGGAAACTTTGGCAGCATATTCTCCAGATAAAAATTTCGTATAAATCTATGTCCTTAAATGCTTAGTTTCGGAGATACAAGGGGTAGAAGTTTCATTTTTATTTCGATTTTTTCCAAATAATTTCTGAACTAATGTCAATATTTGGATAAAAATTGGTATCTGGGAGTTTTTTGACATGTGAAATTTGATTTTGATGTCAATATGACTCCTACTTGCAGAGGGCGCCACCTACATATTGAAGAGTAATAACTTTTCGTCCGTACCTGTATAAAACTACTGAGTAAAAAAATATACATTTACGACGTTTCTTATATAAAAAAGGTCTCTTGGTAAAAATCGCTAGGAATAATGGTTCTCGAGATATATGGAATAGAAATAATGAATACATGTCATCATTGACAAAAAATAAATACAATTCGGGCCACCCTGTATATTGTGTAAATAATTAAAATTAAATTTGCTCTTTTAAATGTTGTTAAAATGTATATACTACAAAGTGTAATAATAGATTAAATAATAAAATATTAATATATCTTATATCTTAAAAACAAAAATATTCTGAAATACTTATAATAAAGTATTTTTCATTTGAGCCAAAGCCCTATTATACACTGACATACATAATGTCAAATATCAAAACTTGGAAAAGTTACATGAGAAAAACTATAATACCTTTAAAAGCTGATGCAGTCCATGCTGTTTTAAACACTGCAGCATATTTATCCCAAATAGGTGGCTGAACAAATCTATAAATATCCTCAGCATACACCCAAACCATCGGTTGTACTAGATCACCTAAATTGGCAGCCTGAAGGTTTTGTGACGAGATATGCCTTAACATATCATCCCAAATGATTATCTAAAAAAAACGCTTTAAAATATCGAAAATATATTTTTTTAGAAAATACATACCTTGAGATTGGGTTTCTTCTCATTAACAATATTGGCAACGTTTTGTACATGTCTCAAAAACAACGTTTCATGTAGCTCCATCCTGCAAACTTCACATTCACCCATTTCAAACACTTCGTCGCATCCAATGTGGAGGTATTTGCTTGTAGGGTGCATATCAACTACCTAAAAAAATATTTTAAGCTAATAAAAACAATTAGAAATATGAATTTAATAAACCTGGTTTATTAATTCTCTAATTAAATCAAAAGAAGCATTCCTGCTAGGACATAATGCTTGAGGACTACCTGGAACTTCCCTAAAATAATTTTAAATAAATAAAAAAATAATAAAACATGTTCATGTTACCTTATGTTAGCAAATTCTTTATGTTTAAGGGCAAATTCCATATGCCCAAAAGTTTGTATAAGAGGTATTACTTCTAATTTGAGATTTTGAGCATATTTTAATATGTCCTTTACTTCTTCAACAGTGTAAGCATTTTTGGCTGATAAAGGTTTTAAAATCCCTATATACGGAAACATATCTTCATATTCTGTAAAAATATTTAATAAGTACATTTATACAGGGTCCTACAACAGTCTGTCGGGAATGTAGGTCCTATAAAAACGAATTTAGAAATTATATTTAAGTGCATAGATACTTAAAGTGTGAGTAAATCAGTGATCAGAAAAAACATCCTTTTGTTTGATTTAAAAAAACATCCCCATCCAAACACACTTTTTTGAGCCACTCTGTAGAAGTTAAAATATTTTCCTGAAACACATCCTAGTACATTCTTTAACAAAATTCCTAAGTTTTTAAATATAGGAACTACAGATGCCTGACACACAGTCAGAGTGAACATACCAGATTTTCTGGTCTTTCCTGGGTCACCCTGTAATAATTATTGTTACATACCTATCAAAAGTCCTGTAGCACCGACATTTTTGGCCAAAGACATTATTTTCTTAAAGTACATTATGGTAGGCGGTGCTCCTTTTAAATCAAAATGAACTATTCTATGATTTGGAACGTATGGCTTTTTCGAATTGTCATTTACATAGGGGATTCCTAGTTGCTCGTCCGTTTCTAATATTACAAAAACGAAAAACCTTTAGATAAATTCGACAAAACTAAAATAAATACCTTCTATAGATTTTTGCATTTGCCTTTTAGCTATTTCATCTCTACTTGGCTGATCTAAATGCCTTAATCTATCCATGTCATTATCCTTAAATGCCTGGGCGTGAGGAATAATGTTATTCCCTCTATCCTTACTATTCAGATTGGCAGCTTCGATAAATTTTACTTTAATACTTTGTAGAAAAAGCTTCATCACAGAAAAATTAGTTTAATACTTCTTATTCGCCAGCTTTATATATATATTTATGTTACTTTTTCATCTGGTTGTAAATTAATGGGTCTATGGTCGATCACAGAGAATTGTAATCCAAAGAGGATCAGGGTTAAAAGACCTGCACCGACTAGAATTGTGGTTTTCTTTCTCCATGCTGTAAAACCTACTCTATATACAAAATTGTTCATATTATTCTTCTCTGACTCCATACAAAAGGTCTTACAGACTGTTAATAACAAAGTGCACAATTAGCTGTTATAACATCAAAATGAAAGAACAATTTCTACCCATATTATTTACCTTTATTAAAAACATTTGCCACATATAATTTACTCACCTTTCTCTTCTACAAAATACCCACACTTGAAATTCACATCTTTGTACTGGATATTATATAGTTATATAATCCCTGTACCAGTTACAAAGATACTTAAGCATAAATATTCAATTATTTAACATTTACCACTTCATATTGACAAAAAATCGATGCAACAAGCAGAATTAATGTATTAAACTGTATTTTATCAAATATCTTCAGACTGTTACTTTGTTTTAACTTCACAAACAGGGCCCATGGTTCGTAAATCTTTTAAGGAAGTTCTTTTTGCAAAACAAAGATCTTTTATTTTTTTAAAATAAAACAGACATAAAAACTCTGCATAAAAACCACAGAAGACAACGCTCTTTAAAAGGATTCTTTCGATTTGTTGATTTGTTTACTCGTTATATTTTGTTCTCTTTCTAATTTAGAGCAGGAAAGCGAAACAGAATCGTAATCAATAAAGGTCATCCAGGTTAAATACCTACTTTCTTACAAAGAAGTTTTATAGGTAAAATAAAATGAGTAAAAATAAAAGAGGAAAGTGCGAGTAATAATAATATTTGGTACGATGATTAAATTACCTAAAAATTCTATGCTATAGAAAGGCAAAAGTATTTTTCTGCCTTCTAATAAAAAGTTCATAAATTGAAAACTCCCAAATCTATCAATACGGCCCTGTACCTTTTGGTGTATATTTAGTTGCCTATGGTATAGAATAAGAATTTGAAATTTAAATTTCAATTTATTTAAATTATTTTATTAGTTTTAAAAAAAAAAAAACATGTTTATTATTTTATTAGAACACAGGAGCTAGTAAGATAGAAAAATATTTTCTGTATAAAGTCTTGCTTGGCACCTGCATAATATAGAAGTTTATACCCATAAATTTAAAAATTCAAAAAATATAATATTATTTTCTGAAATTTTACCTTTTAGCGCCATTGAGTTAGAGCTAATAAGTGATTATTAAAACTGTTGACGTAGATATCAGATATCCGCAAATACGATTTCAAAACAAACTTTATAAAATAATAAAATATTTGAACTTATATTGAATATAAGTACTGAAAACAAGGACGAGAGATAAAGTTGCATCCATCGAGTGTAAAAATTTGGTTGGACGTCGCACACCTTTTATAATAAAAAAAATTGTGTGCTTTTGAAGTAAATCTTCTTACGGCTCAAGTTTCGTTTAATTGAAATTAGTTATGTAAGAGATATTTGTTTATTTAGTATTTAAAGCCTTTAAGATAGTATGTCACGTAGTTTTTCAACTTTAGAAGAGCTGAAACCAGTTAGATGAAAACAACGTTTCTGTTTTCATTCTAGAAATTTTTTAAACATAGACAGGCAAAAAAACTTCTTGCAAAGTGTACCATTTTCATTTACTGATAAAATGTTTATGTAAAAATATAGCAAGATTTGAACAGTGCTCGGCAATTGGAATTCGTAAACAGACGTGTTTTAGCTTACAACGTGTTTTGATTGCTTTGGTGAGGTATTTTTTATTTGATTTGGTTTGATGGTCATTTTTCTTAATTTTCGTTTTTTCTCAGTACGATTTTAATGTCTAAATTACAGTATCTACTAGGTTAAGTTCATACTACACAAGAAAGTGTTTAGGAACGTAAAATAGGAACACGTTTTCATGTAGCTCATTTCAGTTATTCTAAAAGTCCGGTTTGGTTATGATTTTGTGTTTCGGGAGGCTTCTATATACTGGATGTTTTAAATTATATTACCGACTATAAACAATTAAGCTGTCGTTGGACTAAAAGACGAAATCGAGTTTTTATACAACTCCAAATAAATAATATTGTTGGCCTCTGCTCAATATGATAAAAAAAAAACGGCGTCAGCGATGGTTATGGAAATGAAGATCGCTGTCATGTTATATGTAAAATCATATGGGGGAATGTCATCGATGTTGTTCATTTCCAAGCCAACTGAACGCTATTTTTTCGATCATGCGGTATTTATCTGCGGTTTTTGGTTTTTTTAGTACCATGTAGATCAGCGTCAGAATTGGCTGGGAAATGAACATCAATGGCATTTACCAAATTTACATATAAAATGACAGCGATCTTCGTTCCATAGCCATCGCTGACGCCGTTTTTCTCGATCATACGGTTTATTATATACTATTTATTATGATTACTAAATCGGAATTAAAATATTACTCAAAAAAAAATTAAATATTAAGAATTTAAGAAGTCTTTGAACAAATGAGAGAACTGCATATTTCTTTTTCTGGTCTCCGGTAGTGCCAGTTAGATTCTTGTTTTTTATGAAACGTAAATTGTGCATGTTATTCGTTGAAAAAGACAAATGAACGAATCGTAAGAGTCGATTCATTATGTGAAATTGAATCATTGATTCGATTCACTAAAAAGAATCGTAATGCCCATCACGGTACGCCCATCACTACTCGCTAGCTCGTGTGACAAGGCCTTGAATTTTTACTCCTTTACGCGCCAAAAATCACTTCAAAAGAAAAATTGCAGGTGAAGTGCACGATCCCACCGAAATTCCACCGTCGATGGCCGCAATGCCCGTGCATAACCGACGGGTAAAAGCCATAGGTAAAAGTAATTCGTAATCTGTATATCCCTCTCTCTGTCGACCGCTCGTCTCGATTCAGTCTGCGGCCGCGAACTTCGAAATGACTCAGTCCAGTTACATTTAAGCCTATCGACGCGAGCAGATCTCGTTTTTCCCGTCCTTCCGCGCTTTCAGTTTATTGTTTCGCGTTTTTTCGTTCGCTAATAAATTCATCCCTTAAAAATGCCGCGATTTTTGGTTTAGCTACAGAATAAATTAGAATCGTCCATAATTGATTAATGACAGATCGAAACAAAAGAATCGCGACCGTTACTGAAACGAAAACATCACGGTAATCTTGATGAAGATGACACCGCAATGCAATCCGGTGTTGCATTACACGAAACAGCCGCTTCTGCCGCAAAACAATCAGGTGGTGGTGCTGAATTCGTCGACGACGAAGAAACTGCAGAAAACCGAACGGAAAAAGCGGAAAAACAGGATCAAGTGCGTGATCGTCGGCGACAAACAGGTGGGAAAAACTTCTCTGGCAGTGTCCTACAGCAACGATAGTTTTCCTAACGAATACGTACCCACGGCGTACGACAATTATAACGGTAAGTACCGTGTGCGGTGGAAGTTGCGGTTATTTTGCTCTGGGAAAATAGCGCACTCGGTTTTTGCGGTGAAAAGCCATCAAAACAATTCAGCAGATCTTCAACTTTTTACCGATCATGATTTGGTATTCTATTATTATTATTTCAATTCTTTAAGTTATTTAGCTGAAAAGCAAACAATATTAACATTTACAATTTTCAGAGATGCGGAAATAGTCAAAACTGTGCCAAAATTCAAAAACAGACGCGTCTAAAACCGTTAAACTGCTTCTTCAAGCTCAAAGAAATAAAAAAGCATAGAGAATAGAGACGCTCTAACATACCGTGTGTTTTGCGTCTTGTGGCTTGTATCCGCGATCATAGGGTACTGATTCCTGATGAATAAATGTTTCCCATTACATTTTTAGAAAAACTTTGCATGGAAACTTTTGCCCTTAATAGTCCCATCTATCGCTTGTACAAAAGAATTTATTTAAATCGGACGATATTTTGATTTGATTAATTGATGAAGGGGTTTCGTAGAGCACGAAACGTCGAAAGTTAATTATGATTTGATTAATCATAAAGACTGTGATGTTATGAACTTAATAGTTTATAAAAATATTTAAAAGGTATTTTTAGTTTAAGTTGCGTTGGCATGAAAATGTTTCTTTTAGTATCAATTTTCTCAATCATTCTGTGTACTTATATCAAGATGATCTTTAACAATTACTTACAATAAATATGTGTTATCGTTTTGTATGATTACAAATTAGCTACAAATTATTTGATAATAAGAAACCAATCTGTATATTTTATTAATTAAGCACATTTTAGGAATCAGTATCCAAACACCTTTTTTTAATAATCATCTCTTGAATTCTGATGAGTAATATCATTGAAATTACTTATTTATTTTAGTCAAATTTCTGAAAATTATTATTATTTGAGTGTGGCTATTACATTCTTTACTTATTTACATTTATCAATATTCTGGAATTAATAAGTTAATTAGTATTTATTATATTACTAACACTAATAAAGATTACAAATTTCAATTAAATTATTCTATTTCAAAAAGAAACATGCATAACATGTTTTGGTTCATAAGAAGTATTCTTTGAAGAAAACCAACGTAAAATGATATATTTTTCTGATATTATTATATGTAACTTGATAGTACGTCGATACTAGTTTTGAACCTTTTGTTAACATTTTAATACGTTTTTTTGTTAATACAGCTATGTTAAGAAAAATATGTGCCACGGTACTGTTTGGAGGTATGGTAACAATTTGGATCTCGGGTATTATTAGTCCTTGTATTCTTTAGTCATTGGTTCAGGGAGATTGAAAAGAAAAAAGATGAAATTTTACTACAATATTGTATTTATGGTTTGGTAGTATTCAATTGTTTTTTAGATTTGCTTCCTGTTTACCGGAAATGATAACTTTTAATTTTTAAATGGCACCCTCCGTATATTTTTACTTTGTTGATAGAAAATGGCACTCTGGGGTGATGACGGCACCCCAAGACTGACAGGTAAAAGCATTAAGATTGCCAGGCAGGCTTACAGAGTGATTTTTGCTTGGTTCCTTTTTTTCAAAGGCCAACTGTGATGACGGAACATTTTTTCGCTTATACGGCATTTAATCTCATACGAGGTCTAATATAAAATGATTTAGTATAATGTCTTATTTATAACTATTAACTATACACCTCCACATCAACAGGAATTAAAGCCATAAGTTTGCGTTTTTCTTAAAAATGGCAATATCCTGCGGATACTTAAGCTCATTTTTAAAACCTTAGTCGATCTATGTCTGATCTAGGGACGTCCTATGAATATCTATGAGGAAAACTACGTAAAACATATCGAAGAACTAACTCATTGCCATTCTCAATCTGTCGTCACTTTCTTGTTTCGTATGAAACGGCAATGAATGGCACGGCTGCACTTTTACAACCATATAGCTTCCAGCTAATTGTCGATACAAAGGTTACTGCACTTGCAGTATTCGTTGCAATAAAAAAAGCATATGGAATATTATATAACATGTAAGTTAAATGAGTAGATATTTTAGAAAGTGATAATACTGACAATACACCGACCGATACCTTAAAATTTTCAGGTAATTTAATGTTCAATATATGTTGCTCTAGTGAGTCGATTTTGGTGATTTTTTAAGCAATTTGTAGCTACATTATTTGAGATCTGTCTATTATACAATCTATGAACAACATGCTTTTGCTTGTGGTCTTCATAAACACACCTATGAAAAAGAGTTTATTGTTTTTTTTAATGTCATGGAAAAATATTGTGTGTGTTTGTTGATTGGCAGTTACGCAGGAGAGATGGTTAAATTTTGACTGCAAATTCTAAAATTGAAGAACATATTTCAAAAACAGTAAGGTTTAAGTGTAATAAACCTTAATCAAATTACCTTTATTTCAAAATAGAAAAAAAAAAAATGTTATAATATACGGGGTGTTTTTCCATTTAAAAAAAACCAACTTTGATATTTATTATTTATTTGGGACACTCTGTACCTTTTGAAATAATTTTTAAATTGTAGCTCCTAATAGTCCTTCAACGAACCCCAAAAACTTACAATTTGTAAAAATCTAATCGTTTAGCTACAATACTCCGTGTCGTATGTGGTGAACAACCCTGTATATACAGGGTGAGTTTCCTCCGATGTTCTCTATGGGTATATCGGAAACTGCTGGAGATGAGGAGTCGGTTAAATGGGGAAAGAATTGCGGTTTGTGGGGTCATAAATATGCGCCTTTCAGATTTTTGAAGAAGTTCATGGCTTACTAGATAGTAGAAAAAAAATTTCGACTGTTTAAAAATTGTCCCTAATTCAATTATAAGCTATTTTAGACAAAAAAGTTTTCAGATAAAATTGTAGATAATCACATCCTTAATGAGATTGTGTCCTCCGTCTTTTTCTAAAACCTGTCATTTTGACATTTGACACAAACATATGTTTTTTTAAATGGAAACCATAGTTAGCCATGACTTTATAAAAATTGCCATTTTTAAGCTTTTCAGCGACATAAGCTATAATATGTTTTCTTCGAAAAATTATCGAGTTATAGCCAATCCTTATCATTTTTAAATAATTTCACTTAGTTAGCCATGGAAACAATCGTCTTTGCTCTTATAAATGTGTAAACTGCCACATCAAACTTTTATGAAATTAAAATAAACAAAAATTCAATATGAATTTTTCAAAATGAAGAAAAGCGTGTAAGATTATTGGTTCAACTTTTCTTGACCATACATTTTTGAGGATACGTTGACCGGTGAATGTTATGTTTTTAGAGAACAATTTTCAAGACTCGTTGAAAAGTTAAATTTAGTTTTACCAAGTTCGGGTGTTATTTCTCTTGACTAATTTCACTTAGATTGCATAGCATTTTTATTCTTTGTGATTTATAACTTATAAAAGTCAAGAATAGTACTAAACGGTTCTTTAAATTTACATTACACAAACTAAAACTTAAAAAAAATAATATCGCTGCAGTCGAGTCACTGCATACACTTTTTTTTAATAAAAAAAAAAAAATGTTCAAAAATTCCATGGTTTTGAGTTACATCTTTTAAAAACTGAATTATTACCTATTCTCACAAAAGGACCGGTTGACTTAATTAAGCTTCTCTCGTACCGCCACTTCAAGTGCAACCTCTCTCGTAATTCATAGAGTTCTTTTGCAAACCTTATTTTTAACCATACCGCATAAAAAAAATCTAAAATGGATAAGTCAGGTGATCGAGGAGGCCCATTTAATTGGTCCACCTCTTCTATCCCTGAGTTTATATTATTATGATATCAATAATTTTTAACATTTTCTTTCATTATGCAGGGGAGGGAGAGCATAATGAAAGTCATTTTTGAAACACTCTATTGATGCGCAAGTATCTACACGCTTTTCTTCATTTGAAAATTCATATTTACAATTTTTGTTTATTTTAATTTATAAAGTTCAGTCATGACAGCTTCACATTTCTGCGAGAGTAACGGCTTGATTGAACTTGTTTCCATGGCTAACTAAGTGAAAGTGTTTAAAAATGATAAGATTTGGTTTGGCTATAACTCAGTAATTTTTTCGAAGAAAACATATTATAACTTATATCGCTAAAACTTAAAAATGCCGCTTTTATGAAGTCATAGCCAACTATGGATTCATTAAAAACATATCTAATTTTGTGTGATATGTCAAAAATGACAGGCTTTAGAAAAAAACAGAGGACACGATCTCATTAAGGATGTGATTATCTATAACTTTTATCGGAAAACTTTTTGTCTAAAATAAATTATAATGGAATTAGGACAATTTTAAAATAGCCGAAATTTGTTTTTTTCAAAATATCTAGTAAATACATGAACTTTTCATAAATCTGAAAGGCATGTTTATGACCCACAAAACTGCAATTCTTTCCCCATTTAACCGACTCTCATCTCAGTAGTTTCCAAGATACCCATAGAGAACATCGTAGGAAACTCACCCTACTTATATATAAAAGTAGCAAATACCAGTATATAATATAGTTAGCAAAATAATCGCTTCTGTTGCAATCATCGATATATTTACATCCTTACTCTAATACAATTAGTCAATTTTATTTAAGATAAAATGCTAATTCTGACCTGCATAAGTACAACCCAAAAAATTACCCGTGGCGGCTTATTAACTCCAACCAGTAAAATTACCCCAAAACGACATTATAAAAAAGTACGTAGTACCATACAATGAAAAAGAAAACCGTTTATCAGTTAAACGCAGCTGCAGGTTTTAAAGCGAAATTGTTAAAGCGCTGCTCCAATTTTTGTGCCAATTATTATATTTAACTTTTCTTGTTAACCTTCGTTAACGCGACCTCAATTCGCATTAGCCTTTGTAAATATATACCTATTGGCAGTATTCCTGCTCATAAAAAAGAACTTTAATTTAAATGGCAAAAAGCAAATTATATTTGAAATTAGTAGTTCATATACATCACCGTAGAATAAAATTTTCATGAATTTTAGCTTCAATGAAACTGACAGCTGAGAATACTGATCAGACCCCGCCTTTAAAGCCTGGTTGACACGGTCAAAGTGTAGGTACTTGGACTTAGTAAGTCAACCAATAAACAATACGTAACTTCA